>NC_134577.1:66519638-67129638 GCF_050947875.1 Dermacentor variabilis
TCTTGATACAAATGACCTTAATATAAAATGTAATATTATTCTTCAAAACCCTTCTTATGGTAAATGTCAAACTGTATCAATATCAATCCGAAGGAAAGTATTTGTTTTTCAGAGACAAAATTTATACGCCATAGTATGTCGTCAAATATGACAATCAAATGTATCGAAATCGTCAACGACCACAAAATTCTTGGAGCGCTTTTCAGGTCACATCTTAGCTCGGATGTGCAGGCACGTAGCACGCGCTGAAAACATTCAAGTACGGGGCGCTCTTTCTCGTTGCCAACAACTCCTCCCCGTAAAACTCAAAATACAAATTTATCAAGTTCTTTGGCGTCTCGCATTATTACTGCACATTGGTACGGGTTACGAGAACAAAAGAAAGCATCGGGACTTTTCTTCCTACAAAAAAAAAACGTCAAGGCAAGTTGCAAACCATGATAATTTTGCTCGAGCCTGCAGCTCATTTCTAAACTTTATTATTGTAAGTGTTGAATATATGTATAGTTTTCGTATTCTACGCGCATTTCATTTTTCTTCTTCAAATGATGTTAGGTATTTCCTTACGAGTCTCGCATCTTCGATGATGAAGATTATGAGTGGGGTTTATTGGCGCAAGGGGCAGAAGTGGCCAACTAGATCTCGTAGTTAATGAATAGCGAATATCAAGACGTGGATGAAACACGACTGTATAAAGGCCTAAAAAATGTTCGTTAGAAAGTGCGCAAATATATTGGTAATAAAACTAGGCAATGATACATGACATATGCTATGGAGAAACGACGTAAAACGAAGAAGTGATTCCCTAAAATTTCGCTACAAGCAGCACTGCTCCCTCAACAAGGCCCTTAAGGCCCTGAAGCATGTGACATGTAGGTCGCTACTATCGCAGTATCAGCCTCTAGTGAGAGGATGTGCTGCGAATAAAGTTGGCTTATAACGCGCAATAAATCGACACCTTCTAAAAATTTAACACTGATTTGTTGGTTCTGCTCCCGGAAACAATACCGGATGAAGTGGAATGTGGCATCGGTAACCCCGAAGACAAGATATGCCGTGGTTGCGGCATGAAGAATCCCGAAGAAAGCCACGCTTACAGTAACCCCAAGTGCAGCCTCTGCGGGGGCAACCACCTCACGCGGACAAGGAGTGTACAGCGAGGTTCAAGACGTCATACGTCGTTCGTAAACGGCGTTGGGAACGTCAGCAACGAGAACAGGTGCAGCAGCAGCGGCAGCAGCCGTGGGGGCAAGCGTGACAGCAGACAGCGCGCCAGGCGCCGGGCGGGCGTCGCAGCCGCTCCCAGACAAGGCGAGGTGGAAGCACGAGCGATACCAGGTCACCATCGGCCGCTGGGGTTCGCAGGCGCGAATCTCGTTCGAGGTCCAAGTCGAAGACCCGGTGGAGTAACGGCGCCCAGAAACAGGTGGGCTGGGCAGCGGGGTCTCCCCTCGCTCTTGACATTAGCAATTGCCCTCCCCTCACCTCCTCCCACCCTTCCAAGGACAACGAGTGTAGGCACTGTTTCGAACTCAAGGAGATGATAGAGAGGCAGAACAATCAAATAAAGAGCCAAAACACTCAGATAAAAGGAATGATGGAGCGTATCTAGACGCTCAGTAGAACAAAGAACAGTGATAATGACGTCAGTGTAGTTAAAAGGAAAGTACCCAAGAGAGACAATACCAGCGCTGCTCCAGCGGCGACGAAGCTGATCACGCTACCGGCGCTGATCACGTCACCGGCGTTGACGCAGTCAGTGACGCAAGCTCCACAGACAGAAACGGAAGTGGTTGCCATGGAGGAAGAGAAGGCCGAGGCCGACGCAAATCTCCAGCCAAGTTTCTCAAATGTCTGCGCAAGTGAACAGTCTAACAGTAAGAATGGATAATGGGGAGGCCAAATGCAGCCAACTCTCCGCTAGAGTCATGACGTTGAATGCGAATAATAAGCATCTCACCATTGCCAAGATGAAGTCATCACGACTTAATCTACGGGTCCAGCCGCGATAAGTTGGTTCCGTGCGCAAATCTACCGCTCAAAAAGTAGAAAATGACGAAGACTAAAGGAAAGCAGAAAGAAGCTGCGACGTTATTTCAATGGAACTGTAGGAGTATTAAAAACAAGATAGGGGAGTTGCAACTACACGTTGATAAATTGGACCAGAAACCGGATATCGTAGCGTTACAAGAGACCAACGGCCGGGCCAAGCCCTCGGGATACATCACGTATACGGACCCTAGCGAAAAGGGTACTGCGATCTTGGTCCGCAGCAACGTGGCGGCCACACAGCACGTGACCACTCAGCGAGGTTGCGAACATACGCTCATCGAAATTCACAGCAGAAGAGTGGGGGGGGGGGGACAAGAACGTGTTCGTCCTCAATGCTCATTGCCGACCGTCAAGCAAGGTCATTGACTTTGAAGGCACCATATTGGACTGCATTAAAGAAGCAAGAACAACACCGATTTTAGTGCTAGGAGATTTCAACGCCGCCCACACGATGTGGGGTTACAAATATTCGTCCAAAAGAGGAAACCAATTGGTTAAAGCCATATAGAGGATCACGACGTGGAGGTGGTTAACGAACCGGGAGTAACGACCAGGACAGGCACTAGCACGGTCAGGGACACCACTCCTGACCTGACGCTATAGTTCGGGGGAACCTCGACGTAACTTGGCGTAACACGAAGGTAAATCTTGGCTCGGATCACGATATAATTTGTGTAAACCTCGGGGGGACCGACATCAAGGCGAAACTGGGTCAAGCCAACATTACAGACTGGTACCGGTTACGTAGAAGCGCAGACAGTGAAGACGAGGACTAGGACTAAGACACCAAGACGTACGAGGCATGGGCGAAAAAGGAACGCGAATTTGTAAAGAAATTTACGCAGAACACTACTACAACCACGCAAATTCCCTCCGTAGACAGCAGGCTTAGTCACATGTGGGCGACCAGGCACGGTCTTACTCGAAGGTGGAAGAGGCAAAGACATAACAAGAAGCTTCGCAGAGGTATACACGCGCTCAACAAGCAGGTGACCGAGTATGCGGAACAACTATGCAGGGAAAATTGCATGAAGATGTGTGACGACCTGCAAGGCACACTGTCTACGAAGAAGTCTTGGAAGCTGTTGCGACACCTCATAGATCCGTTAT
This sequence comes from Dermacentor variabilis, assembly GCF_050947875.1. Lineage (NCBI taxonomy): Eukaryota > Metazoa > Arthropoda > Arachnida > Ixodida > Ixodidae > Dermacentor > Dermacentor variabilis. The sequence goes on from NC_134577.1 coordinate 66,522,801, forward strand.
AAAGCAAGAGCGCATGCGCTTAAGACGTCACAAGAACGATCAACTGTTACGACGGGGACGGGGAAAAGCTCATTCGTGAACTCACAAGTAAATACCTGAAGACCGAGAAGAGCGGTAAGCCGACTCAAGAGTATGAAGGGGATAGCAACGTCGAGATGGACGAAGCCGTCACCGAACTGGAGCTGCTTGCGGCCATCAATGAAAGTAATCAAGGTCGCGCACCGGGTATTGACGGCGTTACATACAATATGCTAAAAGATATAAGCGACAAAAGCCGAGCTGAACTGCTAAACCTCGCCAACGCGTCCTGCGAGAAGGGTTCGTTACCAAAAGAATGGAAAGAAGCGGAGGTGCATTTCATTCCCAAGTCGGGGAAACCACCTCACGTTGACAATCTGCGCCCCATCTCCATCACGTCGTGTGTAGGGAAGGTGGTCGAGCGTATGGTGTTCAGAAGACTACAGAGACATTTGGACGTCACTGATCAGATGCCACCGACCATGTACGGATCCTGGAGGCACCTGGGCACGCAAGACGTCTTGGTGCAACTACACGAGCTGGTTATCAAGCAAGCGAAGACCCCTACGCCAAGAGCTATCCTGCCACTCGATCTCAAGGGGGCCTTCGATAACGTCACACACGAAGTATTCTCCGTAACCTGCGCCAAACGGGATGCGGAAGGCGAACATTCAAATATGTGCAGGATTTCATAAAAGCAATAGAACGGCAACGATCAAAATTGGAGAGAAGAAGTCGAAACCGATAGACCTGGGAGACAGAGGCACCCCACAAGGATCGGTTCTTTCGCCGTTTATCTTCAACCTGGCACTCCTCCCTCTCCCGGCTTTGCTTGAAGACATAAAGGGCATAGATCACGCTCTCTATGCAGACGATGTCACTGTGTGGACGTCGAGGGCAGGGTCGGAGAGTTGGATGGAGGAGACCCTTCAGAGAGTGGCAAAGACCGTGCACGAGTTCGCTGAATCGTGCGGCCTCAGTTGCTCGCCACAGAAGTCAGAGTTACTCGTCATCAAGCCAAGAAGAAAGAAAGGAGACCAAGAGAACATCCGCATCACCATCGACGGGACGACCATAGCGCCAACCACGCAAGCACGTATCCTGGGTGTCATCTTCCAGAACAATGGCAAGGCGGGGGCGTCGATCGACAAAATCAAGGTTTCAACGGAACAAATTTCGAACATGATCAGAAGAGTCACAAACAGACAAAGGGGATTAGAGGACGATGCACTGACGCTCGTCCAGGCCTTCGTGACGTCGCGCATCGTTTACGCGGCGCCGTACCTCAAGTTAGTCAAGAAATACAGGGACCAGTTGAACGTCATTATACGCAAGGCAACCAAGATGGCGCTGGGCATGATGGAGCATTCTTCGACCGACAAGCTTCTCGGCATGGCCAAGCACAACGTCGTCGAAGAGTTAATAGAAGCTCATCTGTCTAATCAAAGAGCTCGACTCAGTCAAACGTCGGCGGAACGTCGAGTTCTTAACAAGTTGGATTGGCAAGAGGCAGAGCGGAAGGAAACGGGGCCGTTACCCAGGTTGTGGGCACATAAAATCGACAGTAAGTAGCTGCCTCGAAACATGAGGTCGGGTGGTAACGACGGCCACAGAGCGGCTCGTATAAGCGGCCTTGATGGAGACTTTAAATCAAATAGTAGAAGAGGAAGAGGGGGTCCCTCTCGTCACAAACGCGTCATTACCCAAGTTTTCATCGAAAGCCACGCTTGCAGTTGGGACGCGGGATGTGCTCGTAACCTGCGCCTCTATCAAGACGTCTTTTTCGGAGGTGGCAGAAGAGGCCGCGATAGCGATAGCACTCGTGCAGCCCAAGGTGGGAAGAATTGTCACTGACTCGTAAAAGGCGTATAACAGCTACACAAAGTGGTGGGTGTCTCTTGCGGCACAAGATATTCCCAAGAGTAAACGCGACGTGCCTGAAAGGAAATTTGCGTTGATATGGACAGCGGCTCACTCTGGGCTGGAGGGCAACGAACTTGCCCACCAGTTCGCCCGAGAGATGGAACCCCGGGTAGAGGAAGGTGAGCCACAGTCCATAATTAGTTATATAGGCATTACGAACCATTAGATGACGGAGAGGCGCCGTTACCTCGATCCTCACAAATCGCTAGGCAATGAACAGCAAGCGATCTACATGCTGATACAGGCAGGATCCTTCCGGCACCCTTACCTCCAAAACAAGATGTACCCGGAAATATACGAGAAGGAATGTAATTTCTGCAAGACACAATTTGGCACTCTCCAACACGTTATTGGAGTATGCGATTTCATCATGACAATCCCCCCATCTCTTACCTGCCCCACTAATCTACCCCATCCCTCATCCACCCTTACCGAGCGATGGGAGACCTTGCTAACCAGCACCGCCCTGGAAGACCAGGTCGTTTTGATCTCCAGGGGCTAGGAGGCTAGGGAAGCATATGGGTCCCGTGAAGAGGGAACCACTTCCATCGACGGCGTCTAAGAAGATGTCGAGCCCGGCTCAATAAAGGTCTCTCTCTCTCTCTCTCTCTCTCTCTTACGCTGGAGGAAAGTGCTTTTTTCGTTCAGCTTCTGCTTCCCGACACTCCACCAAGACGTGGAGAACGGTCAGCCTCTCACAACAGCTACCACAGAGGGGAGTTTTCCCACCAGTCAACAAGAATGAGTACCGTGTGCGTGTCCTATTCTTAGTCGACAGAACATGTCCTCAGTCTGTCGCGCTTTTGTTACCGAAGGCCAATACGGTACGTTTGCTAAATAAATGAAGTTTATCAGAGGTTTCACGGTCCCAGATGGATTGCCAAAAGTTTCTCAGTGTTCTGCGCAAGAAAGGTTTCAATTCTGTGGGAAGGATAGCTATGGTAGTGTTACAGGATCTCTCTGTTATGGATGTAGCAAATTCGTCTGCAAGCATATTGCCCACTACGCCTCTGTGGCTTGTCACTCGACGTACAATATGTTGGTCAGACGCATACATAGTACACAGACGTGAGGCCTCGACTACTGGATTTTTGTGTTTCCGTAATGACACTAAAGCTCTCACTGCACTTAGGGAGTCTGTAAATCTTTGCTGTTCAGACCTTCTCAAGTGTATATGCGCCCTACAGCAGTTCAAACGGTTCCGAGGCTTTGCAGTTGTTATGGATTGTAATGCTCGCAACAAAACTCACCTACCTTTCTGAACAATACGAGTTTTAAAAGGCATGAGTTTGAAGGAGGCTAAAATTGTTTCGTAAACATACATTAAGTTTCTTTTTCTACGTTTTGAATTTTTATGGTGTTTCTCCTTTATTTATGAGGCTGGCTGTAATTTTTTTTCAGTATTGCATAAATTTCAGTGCTGCACGTCGTTGCAGTGTCACTCATGTGTACATGAAACATACCGTTTTTACCTATTTGCTCTTACTCTTCTTGACTACAGCTTTCATTGCTTTGTTTCTTGTGCCTATTTTTTTTTATCCTTACCTTGTTGTTCCATTGTTTTTTTATTGTATGTACGCTGCGATTCGTGTCTGTTCATTTAAAAACGTTCCATTATTTGTATTTCCATAAATGTTTTGTTTTTTCTACCAAGAAGTTTTGTGTGCGTGTGCTAAAATGAAGGGTGTATTGATTCTTTTTCTTTCTTATCTGCTTTAGTTCCTTTATTTCATTGTATGCATGCTGTTGCAGTGTCGATTCTGTAAACACGAAAACATACACTTATTACATATCAGCCAGTTTTTTTCAATGGCATTTTTTCTTTCTTTTTGCTTCTTTTGTGCTAAAATGAAAGCTGTATTGTTTTGTTTTTCTTTCCTCTGCTCCACGTTGATCGATTGCCACCTCATAGTGATTGCATTCTTACCTGCGTGGTTACTTACTGCCTAGTAGGGGATTATGTGTCGTCAAGCAGCTGATTACGCTTTTTACTCATAATTCCATCCAGGAAGCTTTCCGGAAAATAAACCGATATGAATTAAAATAAACTGAATTGAAATTCTTGTCCTTAGAACAGAAACGAAAGAAAACAATACATTATAACGAGTGACCTTTAAACACAATGCCTTCCTTGGCGAGTTAGCACTTTTCCGCATGGGGTATGGCTGTTTCTAATCTGTAGCCTCTTTCACAAACCGATCCTGGAGGTAGTACAGTTTAAGAATTATGCATATCCCACAGACTGTGGGAATCGATGCAAGCGAAGGTTTCCGTGCTGGATGCTTTGACTGACGATAATTTGCCGTGATGTTGACGGCTAAACCTTAATTTATTCAACATTTAGTCTAACACGAGAGTGGTGAGTCGATGTTAAACGTTACCTTCCGTGCACCACTGCTGTTCGTCTGCGTAGTACACAGAACACAGAGGGGGAGGCGTTTGCTTAAGGCGTTGTTGTGCGCCACATTTTATAACTTGTGAAAGGGTTGAGCATTGTCATCGCCTCACAGGACACATTCTACCGTGGCAAAAGTATTAAACTCGAATTGGATTTGGGGCTGTACGTGCTGAGACCACAATCGGATTATGAGGCACGTCCTAGTGGCGGACTCCGGATTAATTTTGACACCGTGATGTTCTTTAAGGTGTCCCAAACTCTATGCGCACGTGCGTTTTTTATTTCGCCCCTGCAAAAACATGGCCGCCGCGGTTGGGATCAAATCCACGACCTCTAGCGATTGCCATAGCCGCAAGGCAACCACGGCGGGTATAGAAGTGTTGATTTTTCGGTAGACCGCTTCCGTAGTGTCGCCTGGACTCTGCGGCGCGCTTTTATTAATGGGATTCTGCTTCTACACGCCCTGCTTAGTTTGTCCGCTTGACATATTTCCATGGAGCTTACATTTCAGAAATAGCAGCGACGTACTGTACCGTAGGTACCATGAACTTGAGCTTATCCAGTTTCCCCGCAACGACTTTGCCTTCTCATGTCATCTCCCCCCACCCTCCCTCTCGTGCATTGGAACTGCCTCTTCTTCTCCGTCCTATCTGATGCTCTATGTCCCCTCTGGACTCGCACGTTAGTAGAAAGGGAAGGGCTGCAGTGTCTGCAATGCTTCCGACGGGACACGGATAATTACAGCTGTCAAGAGGCTAATTTGGCGACGCCCAGGGATCCCCAGAGGGCACTGTGCAGATTCGACGCGCTAAGAGGCGATTGGCGGATTGGTGGAAGAAAAGTAGCGAAACGACAAAAAACGGAGAAGTACAAAAGCAAAGTTCGCAATATTGGATCAGAAAATTTGTTTGCAGGAGTTCAGAGTGTTTTTTTTTTTCCTATCATCGTCGATAGTTTCTGCCAGACCTTATTTTCGCTCCATTCAGGTATCCCTCAGCGCCGGACATGGATATCCGTTACACGGGAAGAAGATCCATATGGCCTGACTGTTGTAACGACACCTTTACTGATACACTTCCAGACGAGTACTCTAATACATATTACGGCGAATCAGACGAGTACTTGTGACATCCTTCCAGCGACCGGCAGCATTCCCGATTTTACAGTGTAAATCTCAATAACAAGATAACTTTCACATGCCAATTATAACCAAGGTCCGAAGCTCTGCTCTGGTGGATTTATACCGTACTGTGATGCATTCTGAATATGTCGCTTGACATAAGTGGCGGTCGCATTTCTATCAACAAGTCAGTACAAACAAGCGCACTCGTCTAGGTTTGGTCACCAGTGGTAAAATATTTCGCAGATGTAACTTTACTTGCAATCTAGGTAATGTGAAGCACTGCTCCAATCATCGCACGACAAGACGTCAACGCGTGTTAAGTGCCTTTCTGTGAGACGTTTTGGCTTGGTTATCGGCTTCGTTGTCGATTCTCGGAATGAGCCGAGGTCAGCTTCTTCATGTGGGCCACTCTGACGGGAACTGCCACAATTCTCGTCCACTCGGCGGGAATCGTTGCAGCACGAGACGCCGACGCGCGTCGAGCTGGAGCGACCTTAGCGGCCCGAGACGTGCTTTGCCGTTTTCCTGTTGCTTAGTATTGTAAGATGGCGAGTAAAGCTGAAACAGCAAAACCAGCGCGACGCTCGTTTCACGTCGCTTGAACCAGCGAACAACGATAGCGGACACAAAGGTCCGACGCCGGCGATGCCCCCAGAGGGAAACTTGACGCTAACACTTTCGCTTTCGCTCGCACCTACGGCATGCGGCGCGAGGCTGCAATTTTATCGCTGTTGGCCTTTATGCGGAACATCACAGTGACGCCTACGGCGGAAATTCATCTGGAGTGTCCATATGGCGAGACGAGCTACGCCGCAATAACTGGCTTGGCGCGGAGAATACACCTGCGTATTGAAAACTAACAGCTTCGAAGTTGTGTTTACTCTCAATAGTACTGTCACTTTGTTGGCACGGTAAAGAACTGGAAACACCGCGAAAACTAAGTTTAAACTGTAACTCTTAATTGGACAAACCTCCGCACAAAAAGCGAAGTGGCACTCAAATCGAAGCGGCAGTGGCGAGCACGCTCGACGATTCTAATCTCGCGGCTGAAGTCGGTCCGGTATTTTAATGTAACAGCAATTAAGTACTAGAAAATTGCTTTGCCTTGTGTCCGCCCATCCAGTTCGTCCATTCTTTTACGGTGCCGACAACCATCGTCATCACAGAGGACACATGGCGATGATTTCTTAATCAGGCCACCTGGCTATTCCAAGCTTGCCCGCTGCCCCCACGGCATGAAGAAAAATAAATCTTCTCCACAACCGCCTCTGCTAGGATGTAAAACCAATGCCATGAAGCACTGTGCATTTGGGAGTCGAGCGCGCTAACCATTGAACTATCGAGCAACTTTTCCTCCCTTTCATCTTAGTTACTAACGTGCGCAAGTTGTCATGACCATGTAATATGTTCCCTTATAAGAAGACTATCGACCCTCAGAATTACAGACACAATGACGCGATGGTGTAATAACCACATAGGCAAACTTATGACATATATGCAAACTCTGCAAACACATATGTAAACATGATGCAAATGATCCACATATCCAAACTGTGACAGTGACGTTCACTGTCACAGGCTCAAAGCACATACTCAAGGACCGCCATAAAACACGCTGTTTAGATTAGCTCTGAGTTCCCTAAAACGAGATGTTCTACTAGAAGGCTGGCAAGAAAAAGCCCCTCGCCAGGTTGGAGTACCAGTCCTGGAGAAGTGCCACATTCATCCTCAAAATATTTTAGACGGATTCACCGTTAACATCCTTTAGATGGATAATCATTCGAGCAAAAAGCACTCTTAAAGAAATAGTCCGTTCAGTGTTACGGTGCGACACACCCATTTTCCAGAAAATGTACATTACCTTAAAAAAAATCAAACGGTACTTCATCACAAGGAGCTGGCCACTGGTATCGCACAATGCAGGGATTCATGCTTAAGTCCTTGTTTAGAGTTATTCGAAGGATATACCAAAACAGGATGGCGGCCTTGCACGTAATAAACAGTGTTATTACGCAAACCGCAAAGTTTCACATGGGAAGCTTATAAAGGAATGCTTTTCAATAAGGAGAAATAGACATTTTGCGAATTATTTCTAGTGCCTGGTTACCTAGACAAGCGACGTTCATGAGCGGTAAAGAGAGGGCAGGAAAGTGCGGATAATAAATCACTGTATATATATAGACCATACTTTTGCAAAGCCTACTAGTGCGAGTGTCAGCCGCAGCACCACTCTCGACACCGGGTTGCTGCCTTCTGGCGGATACTGCGGGAGAAGGGACGAACTGGCTGAACTTGCGTTGCGTGATCGCCTGTTCTGGTGTTTTAGACATGCTCCTCACGCATCTGCTGAGCTGTTTGTTTTCTGCATCTTCTGAGCAGCGGGATGTACAAAATTCATTCGTCCATAAGATATTTGGGCCTGTTGGTATGCCATGATATCGGTATGCCAGGTTATTCATCATTATCGGAAAACAAAAATAATTAATGATCAATAGCCTGGTAAGCGAACAAGAGTTCAGGATCGCCAGTCAGCATCTAGAGTCTGTGAAGGGGTACGTTTACCTAGGTCAATTACTCACAGGGGACCCGGATCATGCGAAGTAAATTTACAGAAGAATAAAAATGGGTTGGAGCGCACTCGGCAGACATTGTCAAATCTTGACTGGAAGCTTACAATTATCATTCAAAAGAAAGGTGTAAAATCAATGCCTTCTACCAGTGCTGACATATGATGCAGAAACTCATTCACATGGAACGAAGAATGTTAGGCGTAACGTTAAAAGACAGGAAGAGAGCGGTGTGGATCAGAGAGCAAACGGGGATGGCCGATATTGTAATTGACATTAAAAGAATGAAATAGAGATGGCCAGGTGATGTAATGCGTAGGTTTTATAAACGGTGGACCATTAGGTTTACAGAATCGGTGCCAAGAGAATGGAAGCGCAGTTGAGGATGGCAGAAGACTTGGCGGGGTAGTGAAATTAAGGAATTCGCAGGCGTAAGTTGGAATCGATTGCTGAAGGACAGGGGTAATTGGAGATCGCAGGGAGAGGCCTTCGTCCTGCAGTGGACAGAAAATAGGCTAATGATGATGACGATGACGACTACGACGACAACGACGACGACGACGACGACGACGACGACGACGACGACGACGACGACGATGATGATGATGATGATGATGATGATGATGATGATGATGATGATGCTGTATGCTATAAGTATGTACAGCCTTGCGCATAGAGCACACGGACGCAATAAAGAACGACGGGACACAAGTCCTGCGGCACTGACCCTCGTTGTCTACACCAACATCCAGCGAGAAAGGACGCGACTCATGCAACAGCCCTGCGACGTACACTGAGATACGAGGGGAGCTTGTGTTCGAGTAGTGCGTATAAGCCGCACTAGTTTTCCACGGCGCCTGAAAGAACACCACGGTATTGGCTTCACATGCAAATACGACTTGGTGCCCAACCGGGTACTCGTTTCACTGCCGTAAACTACGCGGTAACGCGCACTCTGCCTTCCTACGCTGCGGGCTTGGGATAGCCGAGCCGTTCACGGCCGTACGGCATTTATTGTCTACTCGATTCGCTTTCCGGAAGGAAAGCTCTCGGAGGTCCGCGCGATTTCGTGTATTTTGGATACAAAAGAAAGGTGAGCTCAAAGCCATCGGGTGCCCGTGTCGACTTCGTAACTTGCGCAGCGATTGTTCCGTTACGGCAAGTCTAAGGAGACTTGATTAACAACACGTAGCTTAACAGTTTTCGTGGCCTGTGCCTTTCGTGCACGTGAATCAGCCGCACTTGACCACTCATGGCCGCGAAACAAGCAAGCCGCATATGACTAGCGTGCACGGAAACAGGGCTGCGCACGCGTCGGTGCCTCGCTGTTTTGTTTTCGAGCGCAGCTCTTGATGGCCCGTTTCAGCAGCGTGCGTCGGCGGCGGCCCCGTAACCAAGTGAACGAGCACAAAAGCGAAAGATGAAAGAGCGAACGCGGAGCGGCAGATGAAAGACGCGAGCCGCGAACGGCGGCGACCAATGAGAGCGGCCCCTTCAGGAACGTGCGCGCGGTTAACTGGCTTCATCACGACCCGTCCGAACGCTCCTAAACAAACGTCGTTTCATGCATTGAAGCACAAAAGTAACTGGAACGCCAATGCATTTGTCCACAAAGTTCGGGAATTAGTATCTCGAAACTGGTGTCATCCTGAGAATTCGTTCCAACTGGATCCGCCTTGTGAACTCCACGGCTAGCATTTGTAAATTGCAATATGGGCCATAAAGTAATTAGTTAAAAACTTTATTAGTGAATTTTTTTCTTATTCGAATATGAATTTCAATTTTTTGTGCAACTACTGTCCACCTCTTCGAGTAGACCAGCTCATGAACTAGAACTGTGCTATCTGCCACAAGCAAAGTTTAAAAATTTTTGAAAGTGTTCGCTGAAATACCCTGTATGTACAGAATTTTGAGCAACTGAGGATAATCATATATAAAAGCCGCGCACGAACCACTCATAGCGCGCGCCCATTCATGTACTCTCTACTTTTACTTACGCGCGCGACACAGCGTACGGTAGATCTGACGCCTACGTCAGCTGCGAAAGCACGCGGCTACTGGCAGGGCGAGATATCACATCCAGCCGCTATTATTCTATATAATATGTCCTGATGTCGCCCGCACCGTATTGAGAAAGAACGTCGCCTATTCTACACAGATATCTTGCCCTTTCTGCATGAACAAAAGCTGTATTTCGAGCAGGTTCCTTGTTAAAGCAAGCACACAAGATGTGACGTTAAGTGTGCCGGCAAGAATATTTACATTATTTCTGCGAAGACAGTAACGCAACAGTAAGGCTAGTTTAAACCACATGCTTCCTTTAACCAACGCTGCTTAAGCAATGAACAAGACGAACGCTGCCGCCACATGTTAGCGATGTCGCAATTTACACATGAAACGTCATATCAAACTCGGGCCTTTTCCTTTGGCAATCTTAGTTCCTAACATTAGTATGAAAGGAATCCGGGAAGCTCGTACGCTTTCGATACTCTCAGCGCTCTCCGCTGCTTTTGTCACCATACACGTCTTCAAGCATGCCCGTTATCAGACTAAACGCTCTCCCTCGTCGACGCATTGCGGTCCTGGAAATACGATGCCTGCCATCAACTACCTGACACCGACGCCACCGTTTTGTGAACGGGCTGCTAAGCGACCTTCGGTGCTTATCGGTGTCACTTCAACCACGGACCACTTCGAGGCTCGGGCAGCGATCCGGGATACTTGGGGCGGCACGGCCCTCAAAATGGACTTCGTTGTCGTCTTCCTGCTGGGAAAGACACTGGACCAGGAAGTACAGCGCAAGGTATTCGCAGAACACGGCCTATACGGTGATATCCTTCAGGGAGACTTTCTCGACACCTACAGGAACCTCACCTACAAGACTGTGATGCTGATCCGCTGGGCTCGGGAAAAGTGCTCGGGCGTTAATTTTGTGCTGAAGACCGACGACGACATGCTAGTCAGCGTATGGGACCTCGCCGTCGTCGTCAACGGTTTGGAGGGAGTAAAACGCACAATGTGGGGCTATATGCATCGCAATACTGCACCAATTCGCAACTTATCCTCCAAGTGGTATGTGTCTAGGAAAGAATACGCGCCAGATACCTACCCCTCATACCTCTCGGGGACCGGATACCTAATATCAGGTGACAGCGTTGCCGCACTAGAGGAGCTCACACACGACGAGTGCTTCTTCCCTTTTGAAGACGTCTACCTGACCGCCATCGTTGCGGAGAGAGCTCAAGTGAGTCGTTTAGGTGTCGATGGCTTCTCCCAAGAACACAGCTGGTTCCATAGGCCGTGCTCGACACCCAGGGTCGTAACGTCTCATCATTGGAGCGCGGCGGCATTGCGACAAGAATGGAGTCGCGCTGTATCCCGGTTGGACTTCGGGCTGTGCGCGGGAATAAAGAAAAGCCAGATGGTGTCGTAGACCATAAAAAAACTGTGACCACTTGTATTCATTTTGGACATAATGTAATCAGCGTTGCCCTAGACAGGTAGGCAGTTAGCGCGGCCCCACTGGATTTCTTATATTAAATGCGAAGCATTCCTTGGCGAACATCTGCCACTTTGAGAGCATCTATCTATCTATCTATCTATCTATCTATCTATCTATCTATCTATCTATCTATCTATCTATCTATCTATCTATCTATCTATCTATCTATCTATCTATCTATCTATCTATCTATCTATCTATCTATCTATCTATCCACCTACCTCTTCCTGTTCTCGTGGTCGTTTCGCTAACTTGGTATGCACCAAAACTTGCATAGTATGACAAGAGTGTATGACGAACATAAATGATAGGTCATGACATGAATATCATGATATGCGTGTCATGTATGTCATGAAACATCCGCATACGTCTTGCTATGCACCAAATTTGGCATAGCAGCAAGAGTGTATTTCGAACACACATGATAGGCCATGACACTAATATCATGACATGCGTGTCATGTAGCTCATGAAACAGCCACCTACGTTTTGGTACGTAGAAAAATCGGCACAGTATGACAAGAGTAAATGACGAATATAAATGACAGGTCATGAAGTATGTGTCATGTAGGTCATGAAACAGTAGCCTACGTGTTAGTGTTCTCATGGTCGTTTCGTTAACAAGGTATGTACCAAATGACAACAGTGTAAGACGAACATGAATGATAGGTCATAACATGAATGTATTGACATGCTTGTCATGTAGGTCATGAAACAGCCGCCTACGCCTTGGTGCTCTGAGAGTCGTTTCGTTAACTTGGTAGGCTGCCGCACATTGCTTCGCATTCCTCCAGGGCGTGGGATCTGCCGGCTTTTTTTACCAATGTGCAGTGGGCGCCATAAGTTTACAGACAGTGGGACCTGAGAAAAAACCTGAATATTTCCGCAGCCTTGGCACACTGTCCGGTGTTCGGATTTCCAATCTGTACAAGCCAGTACAGTACGGCCTTACGGAAGAAAATCTCCTCAAGCTAACACACGCCTTCGCGCTATGCAACTTCACGTAGGAGGCGACCATGCACAAATGGAAGGTAGCGTAGAAGGACAAACTCAACGTGCAACTGAGGAAGCTGGTCAAACTAGCGCTGGGAATCCCCAAGATCACCGAGACAGAGCTGCTGCTGTAACTGGGGTACACAGTGGGATTGAAGAAATCACCGAAGCTCAAGAACGGGCTCAATTGACAAGACTCTCTGGAACTAAACAGGATAGAAAAATCCTAGCCAAACTAGGCTATGGCACTACAGCAATCGAGAATATATACCTGAGCGTTCCGACGGACACACGCAACTTCTACACGGCTTGCCCACTCCCGCGGAACATGAACCCCACGCACCATCAACCCAGAAGGCTGGCACGCGGATCGTTCATCCTGCGCGATCTACGTGATAAGAAAATCGTGGCCTGCGTCGACGCGGCACAGTACCCGTTCAGGAAGACCGTTGCCACCACGGTCAATAAGCAAGGTCAAGTCACAAACACTCTCACAGTCAAGACCCACAAGCCCGAGACAGCAGAACAGGTCGCACTCGCGCTCTCAGACCCCACCACCACCCACGTCTGCAGCGATTCACGCTCGGCCCTCAAAGCCTTTCAGAAAGGAGCCGTTGCAAGCCAAGAACTACAAATTATCAATAGATTTGCACCGCTGCAGCATCACACCATCTGCTGGTTCCCGGCACACCTCGGAGAGATCGAGGACGCCCCTCCCAATCTCAATGAGGTGGCTAACAGGAGCGCGCGAGACCTAACCCTCCACGACACCACCTATTCTGGTCGTGATCATCTCAGCGGGAATCGGGACCCTCCCTCCACATATAACGACATCACAAAGCACTTTTATCTGGACCGCAGAATATGCAGCACACCTCACAATAACCTCACCAGGCCTCAAGCCCTCACGTTCTGAATGCTTCAAACAAACACGTACCCCACGCAGAACAGACTATATCACTACATGCCTGACCTATACACAACATCATAATGCGAAAATTGCCATAGCGCACTAGACGTATATCACTTGCTCTGGCCGAAACAAGAATCAAGACTCCGCCAGGCTACAAGAAGCATTACGTAGCACGGACCTGGCGGAGCAGCTCTGGGCCATCCAGCGAGCCCACGATGCGGCCAGGGAGCTATAACTCCCGGTCCCAACGTGGGAGTAGCCCGCTCTATGGGGCCTTGCACCCCTTAGCTCGCAGGACCTTTTAGTAAAGTTATTCCATCCATCCATCCAGTAAAAGCGAACAACATTGTTGTAGGATTTTACTGGCTACGGTCACAATGTGCTCAGAAATTTTATGATTTCTAACATTCTTTAGTTCTTTTGACGGCGACTGTTCGTCAAAAGTACATTAACCTCTCGTGTCATATTTCTCGTTTCCGGAAAAGTGCCCCTTCGCTGACGACGAGCTTCTGTTCCGGGGCCACGTCATCAGCGAATTTGGAGTCCGCCCTCACCCGCAGAAGACAGCTGCCATGTCGAAGTAACACCAGCCTATTGACAAGAAGGCAGTGCGTAGATTCCTTGGCATGTGTGCCTTCTGCAGGCGCTTCTTCAAGGCCTTTTCACGCATCACTGAGCCGTTCATGCATCTAACCAAATGTGGATGTGGAGTTCAATTGCCGCGCTACTGGCCGCTCGAAACACTTTACGTGTATTGGTGGGCTTCTTTCTCGCTCGGAAAAGACAGTGTTACGTAGCACGTGTTGAGGAACAGAAATCTGTATCGGGGGTTTTTCATGTCACTCTACAATTTTCTCATTGGCACCTTTAATCGAATTCTAATATTTGGGAAGTTGATTAATTAAGACTAATTTTGTAATTAAAACGAATCGAAAGAATAGTTTGACTATCGCCAAGAGACGGCAAACATTACCTTTGTTCCATCCTGCTACTTGGTATTTGCATATTTCTAATAGTCTGGCTAAAGTTATGTGGGACATCCTGCATATATATATATATATATATATATATATATATATATATATATATATATATATATATATATATATATATATATGTGTGTGTATGTATATACGAGAAGAAAGGGGGTTAACCGAGGGGCTCGATTTTTATTAGTCATATCATAAGAAGCCAACAAACACTGACACCAAGGACAACATAGGGGAAATTACTTGTGCCCAATAAATGAAATAAATAAACGATAAATTAATGGTAATAAAGTGGATGAAAAAACAACTTGCCGCAGGTGGGAACCGAACCCACAACCTTCGCATTTCGCGTGCGATGCTCTACCAGTTCAGCTACCGCGGCGTCGTTTTCCCATCCACTTTCTTGGGTATTTATGTGTCCTAGTAGAACCCTGGGAGTGTTAGCCAGCGCCACCACTCACAGACCTGTGCGCGCGAGAACGCAGCGCACACGAAGCCATCAACTACGTCAGTTCGGCTAGCCTTCAAACACAACGGAGATACCCTCCAAGACGGGCGCCGTCAACGCAGCTGCAGTAGAAGAGGTGATGCACACTAAATGCCCCGTGCCCCCCCCCCCCGCTTCTTGTTAGCCCCGAGAACGAACTACAGGGGCGCAGCGAGCGCCACTCGCGTAAAGTCCCTTAAACTTCGTAAAGTAGTGCCACGCTTTGAAGAATGCCGCCTCCTCCTCGCACGCTCTGGGCGAGGTCGACGCCGAGTCGCTATTGGCCTAATAGCATCACGTGGGCCCTCGCGCCGTGCATCAGCGCCATTTTTACTCGAGAAGCGTGTACGGAGTGGCGAGGAGCGCATGTTGGCGCCGTTGCTACGCTCGAGCAGTGTAGGCGGCGCCACGGTCGAGGAGGGAGCGTAAAAGAGGAGAAACGAGGAGGAATGAAGGCGGAGGAGGAGAGTGTCGCTACTTTACGAAGTTTAAGGGGACAGCGACCGAACTCTGCTAGAGTTCGGGCGCTGTCCGGGCGCATTGTGCAGTATTTTCGTTTTTTCGCCCTCGTTCTCTCTGGTTGTATACTTATGGCGGTCGTCTGAAATATATTTTTACGACGTTTTTATTCGCGAAAATTTATTCAAAGGGCTTATTTCTTAGACGACACTGTAGCTCTCAAAGGCAACGCTACAGTGTCAGCCAAAAGAGCGCAGACCAGCCATTGCGGGTTTTTCATGCGCGGATCGACAACCGCAAAAACACAGCATATAAAAATCTAGTTATGACATCATACCTGCCGCGGTGCAACGAGTATGTCACAAACGCTGGCAATATATGATTTCCACAACAGTTACCCTGATTTTCATACGCTAAAACATGTTTGCTCAGGACGAGTAGTTCATGGTGTAATATCGAATTTTCGCATTTCTTCACAAAAACGCTCGGCAGTAACACGAGGACTTAATTAACACTACAGTTTAAATTCTACAAGCACCACTTGCTTCTTTGACTGCTTCTTTAAATTAGGCGATTCATCACGCGTTTATATTAAGTGGCGATAATTTAAGTAAAGGTAATGAAGGCTTACAGCTATTTGCAGAATACGAAAGGGAGTGTACCAATATATATTCCCTTTTCCGTGCTAGACGTTCCACTCACATGAGGAATTTACTGGTGGTTGTTGTTTGAGGAATATACATGACGAATCTGTTTGGTGAACTGACACAGGCTGCTCGGCCCAAATTTTTTTAGTGAAATACGCCTTTTGGACCGTACGGCTGCAGCCTGAAAGTCGAAGCGTCAATCATAACTAGTATGGGACGTATTGAAGATATCGTAATTCCCCCTGTGGGAGGTCAAAAAATCAAGGGAAATATGTAAGGTTTGTGGTGTTTTCTTTATGAAGATTTTCGAGTTTCTCCTTTATGTACCGACGAAGCGAATAGTTCTCCGTTTGTAAAATAAAACGACGCTGGATCGAGACATGTTGAGGCAAAAGGTGCTTGAATTTTCATTTTCTAACTAACTAAGCTGCGCTGTAGTACCTCGAGAATGCTTTAGGCGTTCCATTTGACACTGTAAAAACTTCTTCGTGGTTTCAATTCGAAGTTGTAGTGAACTGATGGGTTCCGCGAACAGTGTTTGCTTCGCCACAACGACAGCTGGTTGCTACCGCTGCGTGAGGGGTGCTCTATATTGTCGATAAAAGCTATTCAGGGCAACCATGAAACATTTCATCGCTTGCAATTGATTGGCTCTCGATCTTAACCACGAAAGTTTTCTCTCAGCTGATTGCTACTATGGTATTTCTGAATTAACTATGTAAATACTCTACATGACGCGCCATCGTGTTATCAGCCATGAGCAATTCGTATTTTGGAGGCCTTTTCAGAGAGGGGTGAAAGTAGCATCAAATTTTTTCATAATAAATGCGCGCCTAACGTTTTCTTTTACGCATTAATAAATGGCCATATTTGACTGGAACAACTCACCAGAGTAATAAGAATCATGATGACAGCGTAGCTGGGCAGTGTCTTTCTAACACGGATAACATATGTTGACGCCAATTAACAAGATGTTTCTTCCATGTAAAATGCAATGTCTCTCATAGCTAAATACTAAGGTAATGTTAAGTGTTTAGCCAAGCATCATACACAACTTCGCGTGTTCAATTTGCAGACATTCTTTTTACGGAAAATTTATGGACAGACACGGCGCATATAAGCATTGTAAAACCAGTAGACCCCTTCAACACTACACGGCTTGCGATATCCAAGTCCCAAATTTTCTCGACTCACGCGCTTTTGAAGAAGAAACTGTGGTTCAGGCATGGCAGCATAAAGAAGCCGACATACCCTTCCATAAGTACGGCTCGAGCCACCCATACCCCAAGCAGACACCAAGGGAACGAGCGCGCGCGGCAGCCGAGCGAGGCGCAGCGAGCACTGTCCTGGCCGTGACGTCACTTGCGAGAGGGCGCCACTCCAAATTCTCGCCGCTAATAGCGCCCCCATCTCTCCGACTTGCACGCGTGAGGATGCGGCCCGCACCCTCCCCGCCTTCCTCCCACGAGAGCCCGAAGATACACCGCCTCACCAAGCCACCGTCGTTTTCGGCTCACCCTCGCAAGCTTTCGCTCGCACCTACGGCGAGCGGCGGCGATATTATCGCACTTGGACTTTACAGTGACCGACTGTGATTGTCTGTCTATGCTCCTTTCTTTCTTTATCTCTACTTTGTTATCACTTTACCTCCCTCTCCCCTCTCTCCCCAGCGTAGGGTAGCAAACCGGATCTTCCCATCTGGTAAAAAACCCCCTGCCTTTCCCCTTTCCTCTGTCTTTCTCTCTTTACACAGAACATCACGGCGACGGCGACTGTGGAAACACGCCTGGTGTGTCCATATAACTGCTGTTGAAATAAAAGAAAACCTGTAGACTTGTGTGACCCTGCAAAATCACAGCACAATTTCCAGCGAAGCTGTTTCTTTCGAGCAGTTGCAATAAAAATTTCAGTGCCCTGTAATTAAACACATGACCTTTGCCGACATAAGATTACTTCCACCATAATATATTCAATCTTGCAATCTGCCATGTGAAGATCATGTCTAATATACGCCAACCTCCTATTAATGAGAGTAGCGAGTCCTCTGCCCTGTTCATTATCCTTAACTTCCGCTTTGAAATTCGTTAAGGTCACGTTAGACGTCAGTGTTTCCTGTAACATGATAACTTGAGGCTTGACACCATGCGTTCTAACAAACTGCTGCAGAGACGCCTTCTTATGATTGAACCCCTACAATTCCACTGCCAAATACTAAATGAACTATTTAATAGAGCCATCTTGACCACGGAAATTTGGTGAAGTAGTTTTGAGCTCAAGTCCACTCGGCGACTTACCCTGCTGGGCTAGCGGCCGAGTGCACTCCCGCTCCATAACAGGGACCACTGTCTCGTTTAGATATATTTCAATTTTGCCTAATCTCTGATCCGTGATATCTTCCCGTCCTTCTATCCGCTCCAGTCTACTAATGATCTGATTTACACTTTCTTGCAATGTCGCCATCATTGCTTTAAGCTCGGAACCGACTTTACCCTGAATCCGTACGGTCGAGGATAAGGCCCTCTTTTTCGGAGCAGGCGTCTCATCGTCCGCCATGTTCTGATCTGCGACCTCCACAGACCTTGGTACCTCAACCGAGTTATCATGTTTCCCAGTCTGTCTTAAGCTATCGTTGTTACCGGAAGGTAAGCCGTTCCTAAGTTCAGCTATCTCTTTGATAAGCCCGTCAATGGCTGCTTTTAAACTACGATTCTCTCTCTCCAATTGCGCAATCCTATCCCTATCCTTATTACCATCCACATGCTCCTGGCGCTGCTGGGGCGCTCGGCCGGCGCTGATGCCACCCTTGACCTTGTCAGCCCAGGTGGTCTGGCTCCTAGCTGCGCCGCCGCCGCCACCAGCTGCAGGAAAGCGCACCCGCGCCTCCATAGAAACGGATCGGCTCCTGGTCGTACGAGTCCCAGAAGATGGCCGCTGCCTCGACCTGGAGCGGCTCCTAGAGCGCGAGCGTCCCTTAGAGCGTTGGCGGGCGCTCACCAGCTGCACCATCTCGGCTGCCTCTTGTTCCGCCGTTAGCTCCGCCCTGGCTCTCTCCTGTCGTCGAACACGCACGACGTAGGGCAGCTGG
This sequence comes from Dermacentor variabilis, assembly GCF_050947875.1. NCBI lineage: Eukaryota > Metazoa > Arthropoda > Arachnida > Ixodida > Ixodidae > Dermacentor > Dermacentor variabilis. The sequence continues at coordinate 66,541,904 of NC_134577.1, forward strand.
TATCGTTGTCTGCATTGTTTATCCGCGGTCAGGTGTCGTCCGCCACAAAGCTTGCAACAAGGCACACAGTTGTGATCCTCTTCAGGGTTCCGAGCCCCGCATCCTCGGCATTCAAAACAATCGGGGGCTGGGCAGACGTCCGCCCGATGTCCAAGCTTGCCACACACATAACATACATCCAACTGCTTTCGATACAGGAAGCACCGTACCAGAGTTGGCCCATATCTGACGAAATTGGGCACCTTTAACCCATCGAAAACAATGATGACTGATCCTGTGTTTTTGATGCGTTTGGCCTCCATAGCCAGCGGATTGCGATCGTTAACAATGTTCCGCTCAAGTGTCGCGGGGCCATCCATAATGTCTACATTGCGAATGACCCCCTTACACGTAGTGTGTGGGGCCGTCTCGTACGCACTGACTTCAAAATCCTTGTCTGCCACTCTGATTGACCTGAGTCTCACATATCGTTCAGCGTTGCTCCTTTCTGGCGTACTAGCCACCAAGATATTTTGCATAAAGTTCGGGCAAATAACATCTTCCCGAATCTGTTCAATACCGAGGCCTGCCGCCTCTACGATTGCCTTGCCCACCGCTGTAGAGCTAACTTTCTCCAAATTCAGTCCACCCCGTGGGCGAATGACTATTTTGATGTGTTCTTGTGGCATCGGTGGCATGCGCGACGCCTTCACAATGCGATTCTTGATCGCCGAGCCTCCGCGCCGTTCACCTGCGCCCCGTCGTTCAGGCATCTCACTTGGCGAACCGCCATCACCTAATCCATGCCTCGTCGTAGTTCTAGATTTTCGGTTGGAGTCCGCCATCCCAGGTCTTCAGTAAAGTCCTCCGCCGGGAGCACTTCCCCTTCAACGTGCATTGCTGCCATGCCGCGCTAGGTCTACCAGACGCTAGCTCGCGGCCAGCGTGGCGTGAGCACAAAAGTTCCAATGAAGTCCAAAAAAGGGGTGGCCCACCTCAAAATCAGGTATCCGCTGAATCTTCTCTTCTTCACGGATCCGATGATATCAAATTTACACCACTAGGTGACCAAAAAAGACTCGGAAGTTTCGAAAAAGACGGACCCATAAAAGCCCACAAGCCTCCTTCGAACTTCGTCGTCGTCTCCCCTACACGTAGTCTCCAGGCGGGGTGGTGAAATTAAGAAATTTGCAGGCGTAAGTTGCAATCGATTGCCGCTGGACAAGGGTAATTGGAGATCGGAGGGAGAGGCCTTCGTCCTGCAGTGGACATAAAATAGGCTGGTGATGACGACGACGATGATGATGATGATGATGATGATGATGATGATGATGATGATGTATGCTATAAGTATGTATAGCCTTGCGCATAGAGGACACGGACGCAATAAAGAACGACGGGACACAAGTTCTGCGGCACTGACCATCGTTGTCTACACTAACATCCAGCGAAAAAGGACGCGGCTCATGCAACAGCCCTGCGACGTACATGGAGACACAAGCGAAGCTTGTGTACGAGTAGTGCGTATACGCCGTACATGTTTTCCACGGTGCCTGAAACAACGCCATTCGATATTCGCTTCACATGCAAAAATGACTTGGAACCCAGCATGTTCACTCATGCGGGTACTCGTTTTGCTGCCGTAAACTACGCGATAACGTGGATTTTGCCTTCGCTGCGGGCTCGGGATAGAATAGCAGTTTACGGCCGTACGGCATTCTTTGTCTACTAGATTCGCTATCCGGAAGGAAAGCTCGCGGAGGGCACGGCGGTTTCGTGCATTTTGGATACAAATAAAAGGTGAGCTGAACGCCATCGGGTGCGCGTGTCGACTTCGTAACTTGCGCAGCGATTGTTCCGTTAGGGCAGGTTTAACGAGACCTGAATAACAAGACGTAGCTTAACGGTTTCCGGGCCCTGTGTCTTGCGTACACGTGAATCAGCCGCACTTGAGCACTCGCGCCTGCGAAACAAGCAAGCCGCATATGACTAGCCTGTACAGAAACAGGGCTGCGCACGCGTCGATGCCTCGCTGTTTTGTTTTAAAGCGCAGCTATTGATGGGCCGTTCCTGCAGCGAGCGTCGGCGGCGGCCCCGTAATGAAAGATGAAAGAGCGAACGCGGAGAGGCAGATGAAAGACGCGAGCCGCGAACGGCTGAGACCAATGAGAGCGGCCCTTTCAGTGACGTGCGCGCGGGAAACTGGTTGCGTGCAGGCCCGTTCGAGCGCTCTTAACAAAGCATCGTTCCATGCACTGAAGCCCAAAAGTAACTGGAACGCCAATGCATTTCTCCGCAAAGTTCGGGAATTAATATCTCGAAACTGATCTCATCCCGAGAATTCGTTCCAAATGGATCCGCCTTGTGAACTCCACGGCTAGAATTTGTAAATTGCAATATGGGCCATAAAGTAACTTGTTAAAAACTTTATTAGTGAATTTTTCCTTAGACGATTATGCATTTCAATTTTTTGTGCAAGTACATTCCGCCTCTTCGAGTAGATCAGCTCATGAACTAGAATTGTGGTATCTGCCACAAGCAACGCTTAAAAATTTGTGAAAGTGTTCGCTGAGACAGCTGTATATACAGAATTCTGAGCAACTCACCCTGAGGATAATTATATGTAAAAGCAACGCGCGACACATCCATAGCGCGGGCCCATTCATGTTCTTTCCACTTTTACCTACGCGCACGACACAACATACGGTGTATATGACGTGACATCGGCTGAGAAAGCACGCGGTTACCGGCAGGGCGAGACAAGGCATTTCGGAGAACTAACAACTCAAACTCACATCCAGCCGACCTTAAACCACGTGTTATCGCTAGATGTCGCCCGCGCCGTCGCGTGAAAGCCCGTCGCCTATTCTAGACAGGCATCTTGCCTTTGTGCGTGAACAAAAAGCTGTTGCTCGTGCAGGGCTCTTGCTGAAGCGAGCCCATCAAATGTCGTAGTGTACGCGGCCAAGAATATTTAAATTATTTCTTCTGAGTCAGAAACACAATAAGGCTAGTTCAAACCACTTGCTAGCACAAGGAAGAACGAGAAGAATGACGCAGATTTTCCATCAACCGACGCTTAAGCAATAAACAAATGAAAAAAAAACGATAAAAAACAAGCAATAAGAAATACGAACGCTGCCGCCACATGTTAGCGACACCACAAGTGCAACAAAAACGGTATGTGAAACTGACTTTTCCTTTGGCGATCAAAATTCCCAACCTCACCATGAAAGGTCTCAATCTAGCTCGTACGTTTTCGATACTCTCAGCGCTCTCCGTTGGTTTTGTCACCATACACTACAAGTATGCCCGTGACCAGATTAAACGATCTCCTTCGTCGACGCATTGCGGTCCTGGAAAGAGGATGCCTACCTTCAAGTACGTAACACAGACGGCAAAATTTTGTGAACGGGCTGCTAATCAAACTTCGGTGTTTATCGGTGTCGCTTCAAGCACGGACCACTTCGAGGCTCGGGCAGCGATCCGGGATACTTGGGGCGGCACGGCCCTCAAAATGGACTTCGTTGTCGTCTTCCTGCTGGGAAAGACACTGGACCAGGAAGTACAGCGCAAGGTATTCGCAGAACAGGACCTTTACGGTGATATCGTTCAGGGAGACTTTCTCGACACCTATAGGAACCTCACCTACAAGACTGTGATGCTGATCCGCTGGGCTCGGGTAAAGTGCTCGGGCGTTCATTTCATGCTCAAGACCGACGACGACATGCTGGTCAGCGTATGGGACCTCGCCATCGTCGTCAACGGTTTGGAGGGAGTCAAACGCACAATGTGGGGCTATCTGCATCGCAATTCTACACCACATCGCAATGTATCCTCCAAGTGGTATGTATCTCGGAAAGAATACGCGCCAGATACCTATCCCCCATATCTCTCGGGGTCCGGGTACCTAATATCTGGTGACAGCATTGCCGCACTTGAGGAGCTCACACACGACGAGTGCTTCTTCCCTTTTGAAGACGTCTACCTGACCTCCATCGTTGCGCAGAGAGCTCAAGTGAGTCGCTTAGGTTTCGATGGCTTCTCCGATGAACACAAGTGGTGCCACCAGCCATGCTCGACCCCCAGGGTCGTAACGTCTCATGATTGGAGCGCAGCGGCATTGCGACAAGAATGCAGTCGCGCTGTATCCCGGTTGGACTTCGGGCTGTGCGCGGGAATAAAGAAAAGCCAGATGGTGTCGTAGACCAGAAAAAAACTGTGACCACTTGTTGTATTCATTTTGGACATAATGTAATCAGCGCTGCACTAGACAGGTAGGTAGAGTTAGCGCGGCCCCATTGCATTTCACATGTTATTGAATGCGAAGCATTTCTTGGCGATCATATGCACTTTGACAGCATCTATCTATCTATCTATCTATCTATTTATCTATCTATCTATCTATCTATCTATCTATCTATCTATCTATCTATCTATCTATCTATCTATCTATCTATCTATCTATCTATCCATCTACCTACGTCTTGGTGCTCTCACAGTATTTTACTTAATTTGCGATGCACCACAATTGACATATTAGCATATTGGCAATTAGCCGCCTACGTCTTCGTGCTCACGTGGTCGGTTCACTTACTTGGTATGCATTAAAATTTGCATAGTATGACAAGAGTGTCTGACGAACATAGATGATAGGTCATGGCATGAATATCATGATGTGCATGTCATGTATGTCATGAAACATCCGCATACGTCTTGTTATGCACCAGAACGTCTTGTTATGCACAAAAACGTTTTGTTATGCACCAAAATTGCCATAGCACACTAGACGTATATCACTTGCTCTGGCCGTGTGGTCGGACCCACGCAAACAAGAATCAAGACTCCGTCAGGCTACAAGAAGCATTACGCAGCACGGACCTGGCGGAGCAGCTCTGGGCCGTCCAGCGAGCCCACGATGCGGCCAGAAAGTTACAACTCCCGGTCCTACGTGGAAGTTGCCCGCTCTACGGGGTCTTGCTTCCCGTAGCACGCTGGACCTTTCAGTAAACTTATTCCATCCATCCATCCAGTAAAAGCGAACAAAATTGTTGTAGGATATTACTGGTTACGAACACAATGTGCTCAGAAATTGTATGTTTTCTAACATTCCTTAGTTCTTACTTTTGGCGCCGACTGTTCGTCAAAAGTAATTTGAAACGTCTCCTGTCATGTTTATCGTTTCCGGAAAAGTGCCGCTTCGCTTACAACGAGCTTCTGTTCCGGGGCCACGTCATCAGCGAATTTGGAGTCCGCCCTGACCCGCAGAAGACAGCTTCCATGTCGAAGTAGCAGCAGCCCATCAACAAGAAGGCAGTGCGTAGATTCCTTGGCATGTGTGCAATCTACAAGCCCTTGTTCCAGGCCTTTTCACGCATCGCTGAGCCGTTGATGCATCTAACTAAATGTGATGTGGAGTTCAATTGCCGCGCGACTGGCCCCTCGAAACACTATACGTGTATTCGTGGGCTTCTTTCTCGCTCGGAAAAGACACTTTTACGTAGCACGTATTGAGGAACAGAAAGCTGTATGAGGAGTTTTTCATGTCACTCTACAATTTTCACATTGACACCTTTAATCGAATTCTAATATTTAAGAAGTTGATTAATTAAGACTGATTATGTAATTTGGAGGAATGGAAAGAATAGTTTGAGTATCTCCAAACGATGGCAAACATTACCTTTGTTCCGACCAGCTACGTGGCATTTGCATATTTTTAAAGTCTGGCTAAAGTTATGTGGGACATCTTGCAGATATATATATATATATGGCAGCAGGGGCAGCAGCGACGGGCGAAATTCCCCTACGTGCAGTGGCGTAGCTAGGTCGTCTGGCACCCGGGGCCCATAGGTCTTCTATCACCCGCCCCCCCCCCCCTGATGTAGTCGAGGAAGGCGAGGGTATCTACAATTTCAGGGTCTCACAGCCGCCTTGTATACCGCGCACGTTCGCCGGGTGCCCCTCTGCTTCGCTTTCTTTCCCAAAGTCGCGAATGCAGCAAATATAAACGCTGTTTTTCCTGCGCCAAACAACACAGCGTGCTGCACTGATAACGTGTGATAAGCCCATGTGCACATCTTCTGTCAGACTGTGAGGCTTGGCAGCCAATACAAATGAGGCATCGTAGAAAATATGGCTCACGTCAGAAGTAACAAAATATATCTTTGTAGTAAAGCTTTAATTACCAATTTTAGTGGCAATATTGCATTTGCAAAATTGAAGCCCGACATTCGTATCTTGCCCAACAACAACTTCACAGAAATCGTCGTAGGTATCTATGGCACGCAGTATTTTGTCTGTGGGCAGCCCTGAATGAAAACGAAAATTTAATTGTCAGTGACGCTGATCTCCCCACCCTATTAGAAAACGCTTGCTGCCTCCCCGCTGCGCGGGCGCCAATGCTATGACAATTACGAGTTCTCTTCATTCTGATCAATAAAGCCTTGTTGTCATTTGCTGCTATACGGACAAACGTGATTATCCGAGCTGTAGCACCACGGCAAAATTGGGAACAGAATAGAGCACGCTTCGCGTCGATTCTTGGCGTGACCGTAAAAAAGAAAGAAAAGGCCGCGATGAAGCCCGTGCTAGCGAAAGCTTGCGCTATTGTTGGTCTCCACTCGCAATGGAGAGGATTAAGGGATCAACGTCACTGGTCCACTATTTCATATTTCTTTCGCTGCTGCCATATACTGGGCGCCGCCCGCAGTGCCAAAGTACTGTAGGTTGTAGCACCCAAACAGATTTTGTTTAAGAAGTTCTTGTTAAGTTAATACTATGAATTTGAGTCCTCGATTCTCAAATTGAAGTGCTTCCTCTATAAGTACTAATTACGGGATTATTAAGGATATGGTTATTACTTATCTGCCATATTTTTCGCGCTACCGAGTTGCTAGTAATCACAAAAAGACATAACTTCATAGAATTTCGATAGGAAAATATCCTTACAAAATTCACCTTTCTTTATATAAAATTCTGTGCAGCTGATACAGACACTGTACTTGTGACATGAAGTCACACAACAACAACACTTTTCTGAAACTTTCGAGGGTAAGAAGGAAACCGTGAAACATAACAGCAGGTTTAGCAGCGGCTTCTCGGAGCGAGTGGGAGACGGGAAGTAAAAGCGAGCCGGGCATCGCGGCGGGCCCGCGACTACAGCCTGTAGAGTCATAGGCCGCCAAACTCTTCGGCCGAACCGAGTCTGAAGACGATCCAGAGAATCCCATTCGCGACTATTGACGGCCCCACTTATGCAACGTCGCTCTCAACGAACGCTTCGCCGTAAACGCGAGCGCCAAGAGCGCTGGTTGAACGCCCTCTCGCTGCTGTCTTTGTTCGTCTTCGCTGCGCGTTCTGAACGGAAGAGGGACCCAAGATCCCCAACGCCTTACAGCGCCTCACTGTATGTTTTGCGACCCTTGCTCCCAGTATGAACGCACAGCACGAGCACACCCCACATGAAACGTTTCGCTAAGGCGAGTAGCTTAGCGACCATTTCGCGAATTAAATTTCTTTAGCCCGCACATTCGTGCAATTATTTCGTTGGGTGTTGATAGAGCTGCAGCCGACAATTCTGCCGCGCAACGCATCGGGTACATGAGCTCGGGCTACTGGATACCGGAGCATTCTTTGCAATTTGCGCCCAGTCAAGCCGGCGGAAAGAGGGGTGTCTTCAGGCGTATATGACGCCCCCCCTCCCCCACTGGCCCCTAGCACCCGGGGCCCAGGGCCCCACCGGCCGCCCCTGTTGCTACGCCACTGCCTACGTGCTGCCTCTCGTTTGAGCACGAACTGGGCCAGCCAGAGCGCAGCGTACACGAAGCCATCAGCTATGTCAGGTCGGCTAGCCTTCGAACACAGCGGAGATAGCCTCCAAGACGCGCGCGGTCACCGCAACTGCAGTACAAGAGCAAGATGCGCACTAAATGTACCACGCCCCCCCCCCTACCTTCCTATAGCGCCCACATCTCTCCCACTTGCACGCGTGAGAGGGCGGCCCGCACCCCGCCCCCGCCTTCCTCCCTCGAGAGCCCGAAGATACACCGCCTTATCAAGCCACCATCGTTCTCGTCTCACCCTCGCCAGCTTTTACTCGTACATACAGCACACGGCGGGTGGCGGCGATGTTATCGTACTTGGACTTTACAGCGACCGACTATGATTGTATGTCTTTGCTCCTTTCTTTATATATCTCTACTTTGTTATCGCTGTACCTCCCTCTCCCCTCTCTCCCCAGCGTAGGGTAGCAAACCAAATCTTCCCATCTGCTTAACCCCCCTGCTTTTCCCCTTTCCTCTTTCTCTCACTCTTTACACAGAACATCACGGCGACGGCGACTGTGGAGACACGCCTGGTGTGTGCATATAACTGCTGCTGAAATAAAAAACAACCTGCAGACTTGTGTGACCCTGCGGAATCACAACCCAATTTCCAGCGAAGCCGTTTCTTTCGACCAGTTGCAATAAAAATTTCAGTGCCCTGTAATTAAATCACACACCTTAATACATTGGCCCTATATGACCGGTACGTTGGAAACTTTCCAGCATGCCCATTCGGGCTTTTGATGAAGAAATTTTACAAAAGCATTAATTCGTATACCCGCATTTTACATTGCGAGAGTAATGGCCGCATTATTATCCCTGTTTTCACTAGATGTGATTACGTTGCAGTGCACAGGTCTCGCAGGGCAGCATGGAAAATTCTGCGTTCTTCATAAAATAGTTAAACCGCTCTGGATAGACTGCATGCGCAATTTATTGCTAATATCTGTAATTTGTCCACAAACCTAAAACTTTGTTTACACATTATTATAAGCACTTTCTACTTTTAACCAAATATAAGCCATGCGAATTTTGTAGTTCAGCTAGGGCACCGTAGAAACCTACTACTAACCTCACTTTATGGAAAAAAGCTAAAATGAAAATGAGAGTTCAGTAATTATTTGGAAGCCTTCCAATCTGGCAAGGACAGTTAAAGTTTCGCCACACATTGAACTGAACATCACCACCGTTTCCAGTAAACAAGCTCGGTGTAAAACAGTCATATCGGGTTATTCGAAGGCTTAGCCGATAACGGCAATATGACACTTCCGAAAACTTGCTAAAGTTTTGCGTGACATTTGAAAACACCTTTCTTAGATTTTTTTTGCAATAGCTCTACGTGATCCTCACGCATTTATCCTCGCAAATAAACTTTCCATAGTAGTGCAACTATTTTTGCTAACCTATATCTCGGTGGCTTTGTAGTAATGCAACGGATGCTTGAAAAATTTTGCGCTGCTCGTAAATGTTAAGTACAGATGCTCTGGAGTGTTTGACTACGCAATTTATTGCAGAGGATGTTTTCAAGCCAAACTATGAATTTTGTGTACAAAGTTCGGACTCATAAAGGGTCGTTCTTCGGAATCAGCTCTATTAACTATAAAATAAGCAATACCGAAAAATTTTCAAAGTAATATTTTCACTAGGGCCTGCATAATGATTTTACTAAAGCTTTAGAGTCTGAATCCCGACGAATTACCATACCAACTTTCATGGCAAGCCTCTTGAATTACTATGATTCCACTTGTTTAACAGCAGATGGTCAGTTTTCCTGAAGAATAACTAATAGGGATTTCTAACAGTGTTATATGGAGTGCCTCACGGAAGTATACTGGGCCCCCGCTTTTAAAAGCCTATCAATGATGCCTTTCACATTGACCAAACAGTAAAACTTGTTATATACGCGGATGGCAGCAGTTTAGTAATTTCCGGTCTTGATACAAATGACCTCAAATTAAAATGTAATACTATTCTTCAAAACCCTTCTTATGGTAAATGTCAAACTGTATCAATATCAATCTGAGGAAAAGGATTTATTTTCCAGAGACAAAATTTATACGCCACAGTATGTCGTCAAATATGACAATCAAATGTATCGAAATCGTCGAGGTCCACAAAATTCTTGGAGCGCTTTTCAGGTCACATCTTAGCTCGGAAGTGCAGGCAGGTAGCACGTACAGAAAACGTTCAAGTACGAGGCGCCCTTTCTCGTTGCCAACAACTCCTCCCCGTAAAACTCAAAGTACAAATTTATCCTGTTCTTTGGCGTATCGCATTACTTATTGCACATTGTTACGGGTTACGAGAACAAAAGAAAACATCGAGACTTTTCTTCCTACAAAAAAAAAAGTCAAGGCAAGTTGCAAGCAGCCGCAGCAGCAGCAGCAGCGGGAAAGTCGAAGGAAAAGGCAAACAAAGCTTCGCTTTAAGAAATTGGCAGTGGCTTAGCTCGGCTATGCCAGGATATACGCAGCGAAAGCTAAGGAATAGCATGCTTAGCCTTGGTAAACCTTGATTGCAAGTCCAGGTTAGCCTGGTTGTCTAGATATGTTGCGGCGTTTAGCCAGTCGTTCGGCGCACTGTTCGTCTGTTTCCTCGGCGACTCGTTTCCTCTTCATCTTGTTTCGATGTCGATTCCAGGCCTCATCCTGCTCATAACAATTGTCGCCGCCCAAACTGCCGCCTCAACTGTGGCTGCGGCGCACGCCAGCTCTCCTTTTCAATCCTCCGACATATTATGAGGCATGCGACGCCGCTGGCGAAGCGAGCGGAGGTGAATGCAACGACGAGGAACGCGGTGTGATGAGGAACGCAGTGTGACGTCATGTGCCTCCTCTGAGCACCGCCACGGTGAAATCGCAAGTTCGCGGCCAGTAAAGCTTTCGCTTTAAAATGCGCGCCGATCCCGGAGGCACAGCAGTTCGACGATTCTCCTGCTCCCCTCACATGAGGGGTGACGCGACACAGTGTCGTGCCCACTGACTCCGCCTTCAGCACGTGGAGGAGCACTGCATCGTAGAGTGACCGTGTTTCTACTAGTACATCGCGCTCAACTACATCTCTGCTACACCGCGCAGGCGCCGGGGAAATTCCAGTACATCGGGGGAGCGGCAAGGAATAAGACTAGCGCCGAAGCGAACTTTCAAAAACCAGAAAATAAACGTGCAAAGAGTGCCACACGTCACTATATACATACTCAAAAAAAAAAAAAACTCGGAAGGCGACTGAACCTTTAGTTGACGTCAATCGAACGAAATGTCGCTCACGCACAGCCCTCCCATTAAATTATGCGGTTCACGCACTCCATTCCCCCAACGCCAACTCACCAAGCAATACATTTCCTTTCATAAACTTCAACTAGAGGCTGGATCTCCTTCAAACATTTTCTTAATTTTACAGCGCAGTGCAGTTTCTATGCAACCAATCACCACGTCTATAATTCCTTCAAACACACATCGAGCTAGGCCGGCTGTTTCTTTTCAAGACTGCGCAACATTTGTAGAAATGGCTGGCGTCAGGTAGCACATTTCTCGTCGCTGAGCTGAATTACTCGAAAAGGAGGGTATTAGTTGAACAAAAAATAGAAACGCTTAATTGAGCATTTAACGAAAGCTTTACTAATTAGATTTTCAATTGATTGCTGTACGGCCATCTTGCAATTTACGGATTGTAGCCTATCATTTCACAAGGCGTATCTAAGGATGATACCAGTTTCGAGGTATTTAATCCCAAAGCGCGCGAGGAAATACTTTTTGTTCCGGTAATATTCCTGTGGTTCAGTGAATAAAATGGCGTTTTGCTACAGTACATTTTTATCACTTAGACAGCGCACATGTCGAAAACAGTGATATACTGAGATCACGAGGGTTGCGATGTCGGCTTGTCGGTAATGCATCTTGAAGAGGTGTGCGGTAACGCGATTAAAGGACGGGAAAAAAGAAGACACACAGGGACACACACAGCGCTGTGTGTGTCCCCTGTGTGTTTTCTTTTGTCCCGTCTTTTAATAGCGCTACCGTGCACCCCTTCAATATACTGAGTATTCTATTCAGCTAAATATGTCTTGCAAGCTAACCTGCTACAATTGCTATGTTGCAATATATGCCATAAGGCAATTTAGAAGAATTTTAGTTATAGAAATCATGCAAATTGGCGAATTATGCATTTCGATCTTAAGTAACGCCCACGTCTTGAAGCAGTCCAGATCTAGGATCACAATTTCTGAGAAAGATGTAGGGTCTAAAAAACACGTGGTGTATATTGGTAGCCGCATCTATGCGCGAGAAATAGCCGCCAGTTCGGCACCATAAATAAATAGATGATGATAAAACGTTAGACTGTTAATTTCGTTTTCTCGAAGGTACTCCCTCAGCTGGCAAAAGAAGGAACAGCAGTAAAAAGAAAAAGGCACTTCAGTGATTTTTCAGAGACCAATGTGGTATTACGATATGGCTTGGGGATTCGCTAATATAACGCATTATTTATTATTCATACAAAAAGTTGGTGTCCTCGAAAAACTTTTTCAAAACAAGAAGTGCTCTTTTTTGAAGGCCCGCAGTTGGCGATGGACCAAGTATCTTTTTTAGAGTCAATGGTCTTCTGTGTAATATCAACAAATTTGCTTGCAGCATTCTTCTTTGTGGATCGTATTTCGTGCACTCGAGGAGAAGATGATGCACATCTTCGTCTGGATGGCCCCAAGAACACTGCGGACTAGAGACACGTTTTATCCTGTACAAGAAGTGTTTCGTAAATGCAGTACCAAGACGCAGGCGGTGTGCCAATCTTCCAAATTTTCTGTTGTCTCTTAGATATTCCGGCATTGATAAGCTTATACATGTGTCTATAAAGTGTAACTCCGAGTTTTTAGTTTGCTGATCAAACCAGGTAGTTTTGCTCAAGCGACAAGAAATCGGTCTTAGGAGCAGACGGACTTCACTACGCAATAGGGGAAGATTGCTTGCCTCTGCGTTATTGTGCGCCCTATTCGCAGCTGCGTCCGCTGCAGTATTACCAGGAATATAGCAGTGCCCAGGTATCCATGAAGTGCCATTACCTGGTTTATTGCGCTTGCTTTTGTAAGTTCTTTGAGTGTCTGATACAATAGCAAAATGTTCAAAGAATGTTTCTTATTGCTCTGTAGTAATGTTACAGCGTCTTGTGAATCGCTAAGATAAACCATGTTTGAGAATGTTTTTCTGATGTTAGGAAACGCAAAGCACACAGGATTGCAAACAGTTCTGCCACGGTGGAAGATGTCTCTCGCATAATTTAAATGTTTACTCTAGCGCTAAATGTGGAATGGCGAATGCTGAAGTCGAGGAATTTCTATCACACGAACCATCTTTATAAACGTGGATGTACTGGAGATATAAGGATTAAATTTGAGAGAGTGCCAGTTGTTATGCAGCTGCTACGAACATGTCTCTCTTAGATGTAATCCCGCCGACCGATGATTCTACTTTAGGACATGTTACCATCCAGGAAGGGTAAGAAACATCCACTTTGTATAATTCCAATCTAGGAAAACGGGGCAGGTTGCGCAAACAGGCTATCACTGACTATCATCGTCGATGGTTTCTGCCAGACTTTTTCTTTATTATTTTCGTCCCATTCAGGCGCCCACAAACGGCGGACATGGATGTCCGTTGTGTGGGAATTATATCCTTTTGGCCCGATTGTTGTAACGACACGTTTACTGATACACCTTCAGAAAAGGAGTACTCCAATTTATATTACGGCGATTAATACGAGTACTTGTGACCCACTTCCAGCGACACTTCATCATCATCATCATCAGCCTGGTTATGCCCACTGCAGGGCAAAGGCCTCTCCCATACTTCTCCAACTACCCCGGTCATGTGCTAATTGTGGCCATGTTGTCCCTGCAATTTCATCCGCCCACCTAACTTTCTGCCGCCCTCTGCTACGCTTTCCTTCCCTTGGAATCCATTCCGTAACTCTTAATGACCATCCGTTATCTTCCCTCCTCATTACGTGTCCTGCCCATGTCCATTGCTTTTTCTTGATTTCAACTAAGATATCATTAACTCGCGTTTGTTCACTCACCCAATCTGCTCTTTTCTTATCCCTTAACGTAACACCTATCATTCTTCTTTCCATAGCTCGTTGTGTCGTCCTCAATTTGAGTAGAACCCTTTTCGTAAGCCTCCAGGTTTCTGCCCCGTAGGTGAGTTCTGGTAAGACACAGCTATCATACACTTTTCTCTTGAGGGATAATGGCAACCTGCTGTTCATGATCTGAGAATGCCTGCCAAACGCACCCCATCCCATTCTTATTCTTCTGATTATTTCAGTCTCATGATCCGAAATAATCAGAAGAATAAGAATGGGATGGGGTGCGACACTTCACATGCCAATTATAACCAAGGTCCAGAGCTACGCTCTGGTGGATTTACACCGTACTGTGAAACATTCCGCATATGTCGCTTGACATAAGTGGTGGTCGCATTTCTATCAACAAGTGAGTAGATACAATTGCACTCTAAGTTCGGTCACCAGCGGTAAAAGATTTGGCAGACGTAACCATACTTGACATCTAGGTAACGTGAAGCATTGCGCGAATTGTTGCAGCACGAGACGTCAACGCGCGTTAAGCATCTTTCTGTGAGACGTTTTGTCTTGATATCGGCGCCGTTGGCGATCCTCGAAATCAGCCGAGGTCAGATTATTTATGTGGGGCATTCTGGCGGAAACTGCAACAATTCTTGTCCACTCGGCGGGGATCGTTGCAGGACGATGCGCCGACGCGCCTCAAGCTGGTTTGACCTTAGCAGCACAAGACATGCTTTGTCGTTTTCCTGTTGCTTAGTATCTTAAGACGGCGAGTAAACCAGAACCCGCAAAACCGTTGCGTATTGAAAACTTTCTAATCGCTTCGAAGTTGTCTTCAGTTTTAATAGTACTGTAACTTTGTATAGGCACGTAAAGAACTAGAAACACGGTGAAAACCGAGTTTAAGTTGTAACTCTTAATTGGACAAACCTCGGCACAAGAAGGCTAGTGGCACTCAAATCGCAGCGGCAGTGGCGAGCACACTCGACGATTCTAATCTCGCGGCTGAAGTCGATCCGGTGTTTTAATGTAACAGCAATTAAGTACTAGAAAATTGCTTTGCCTTGTGTCCGCCCATCCGATTTGTCCATTCTTTTACGCTGCCGACGACCATCGTCATCACAGACGACACATGGCGATGATTTCTTAACCAGGCCACCTGGCCATTCCAAGCTTCGCCGCTGCCCCCGCGGCGTGAAGAAAATAAAAATTCTACGCAACCGCCTCTAATAGGATATAAAATCAATGCCATGAAGCACTGTTCATTTCGGAGTTGAGCGCGCTAACCATATAACTATCGGGCAACGTTTTTTCTCTTTCATCTTATTTATTAACGTGCGCAAATTCTCATGACCAAGTAATATGTTCCCTTACAAAAAAACTATCAACCCTCAGAATTACAGACCCTATGACGCGATGCTGCAATAACCACACATGCAAACTCATGACTTATATGCAAACTGTGCAAACACATATGCAAACATGATGCACATGATCCACATATGCAAACTGTGACAGTGACGTTCACTGTCACAGGCCCAAAGCACACACTCAAGGACCGCCATAAAACACGCTGTTCAGATTACCTGTGAGTTCCACAAAACGAGATGTTTTACTAGAAGGTTGGTAAAGATAAGCACCTCACCAGGGTGGGGTACCAGGCCTGGTGAAGTGCAACACTCATCCTAAAAATCTTTTAGATGGATTCACCATTAACATCCTTTAGATGGATAATCGTTCGAACAAAAAGCAATCTTGAAGAAATAGTCCGTTCAGTGTTACGGTGCGGCACACCCATTTTCCAGAAAATGTACATTACCTTAAAAAAAATCAAACAGTACTTCATCACAAGGAGCTGGCCACTGATATCGCACAATGCGGGGATTTATGCTGGAGTCCTTCTTTAGAGTTATTCGAAGGATATACCAAAACAGGATGGCGGCCTTGCACGTAATAAACAGTGTTATTACGCAAACCGTAAAGTTTCATATGGGAAGCTTATAAAGGAATGCTTTTCAATAAGGAGAAATACACATTTTGCGAATTACTTCTAGTGCCTGGTTACCTAGACAAGCGACGTTCATGAGCGGTAAAGAGAGGGCAGAAAAGTGCGGATAATAAATCACTGTATATATATAGACCACATTTTTGTAAAGCCTCCTAGTGCGAGTGTCAGCCGCAGCACCACTCTCGACACCAGGTTGCTGCCTTCTGGCGAAGACTGCGGGAGAAGGGATGAACTGGCTGAACTTGCGGTGCGTGATCGCCTGTTCTGGTGTTTTAGACATGTTCCTCACGCATCTGCTGAGCTGTTTGTTTTCTGCATCTTCTGAGAAGCAGGGGGTACAAAATTTATTCTCCCGTAAGGTACATCTATATCGGTCTGTTGGGATGCCATGATATTGGTATGCCAAGCTATTGATCATTATCATAAAACAAAGATAATTAATGATCAATAGCCTGGCAAGGGAACAAGAGTTCAGAATCGCCAGTGAGCCTCTAGTGTTTGTCAAGGAGTACGTTTACCTAGGTCAATTACTCACTGGGGACCCTGATCGTGAGAAGGAAATTTACAGAACAGAAATGGGTTGGAGCGCACTCGGCAGACATTGTCAGACCCTGACTGGAAAATTACCATTATCATTGAAAAGGAAGGTGTAAATTCAACGCCTTCTACCAGTGCTGACATATGATGCAGAAACTTACTGACATGGAAAGAAGAATGTTAGGCATAACGTTAAGAGACAGGTAAAGGGCGGTGTGCATCAGATAGCAAACGGGGATGGCCGATATTGTAATTGACATTAAGAGAAAGAAACAGAGATGGCCAGGTCATCTAATACGTATATAAACGTATATACGTATAAACGTATACAATACGTATACGTTATATAAACAGTGGCCCATTAGGGTTACAGAATCGCTGCCAAGAGAAGGAAAGCGCAGTTGAGGATGGCAGAAGACTAGGCGGAGTGGTGAAATTAAGAAATTGGCAGGCGTAAGTTGGAATCTATTGCCGCGGGACATGGGTAATTGGAGATCGGAGGAAGAGGCCTTCGTCCTGCAGTGGACATAAAATAGGCTGATGATGATGACGACGACGACGATGATGATTACGATGATGATGATGATGATGATGATGATGATGATGATGATGATGATGATGTATGCTATAAGTATGTACAGCCTTGCGCATAGAGGACACGGACGCAATAAATAACGACGGGACAAGTCCTGAGTGTTACATCCTTTATATCCGGAGGCAGGGTACAGACTGACGGGAAGCCACCGTCACGTGACACAGGGTAACACAGGTTGCTTAGCCCCAAGATTGTCCCGTTATAACACTCCTCCCCCCCTACGTCACGTAGTCCTTCATATACGCAGGACGGCGGCGTTGGCGCTGTGGTCGCTGGACTTGAAGGGATGCGCTCATTTCAATGTCCTCACCACAGGAAACAGGTTCGGCACTGGGCGTTGCAGCCTCCTCTCGTATTTCTCTTTGGCCCCAGGATGCGCTTACTTCACTGTCCTCACCACAGGAAACAGGCTCGGTACTGGGTGTTGCAGCCCCCTCTCGTATTTCTCTTTGGTCCCGTCTTCCAGGGTCCTTTGGGCTTGAAGGAATGCCGCTTCCGGAACACCCTGCCGGGAAAGCAACCAATGATTCCTCCTCCCCGCACATTCCAGAAGTGGAACTGTCCAATGCGTAGCTGGCAGAACGACTTCTGAGTTGGTCAACTTGGCGTCTCCACCAACGTCCATCCTTGGTGACGACCAAGTACGACACTGGTCCAGTGACAGAATCCACAATGCCCGGCAACCACTTGGGCCCATAGAGATAGTTGCGCACAAACACTCGATCCCCCACTTCAAACACTCGCACTGCCTGGTTACGGCGCTGCATCACCTGCTCCTGTTTCTGCTGCACACTGGACTGCAGGTCAGGATGCAGACGCTCTAACACAGTTGAAAGTTTTCTGCCCATTAGCGATTCGGCTGGGCTTTTGCCTGTTGTAGCATGAGGCAGTATATGCTGGGTCATTAAAAACCTAGCCAGACGTGTGTCGATATTGCCTCCAACCATGCGCTTGAGTACTTCCTTGGTTTCGCGCACCATCAGCTCAGCTTGACCATTTGAAGAAGGGTGATATGGGGCAACGGTCACATGTCGGATTTGATTTCGGCACATGAAGTCTCTGAATTCCTCCGAACAAAATGCAGTTCCATTATCCGAAACAACAGTCTCTGGAATGCCATGGGTAGCAAAAAGAAAACGAAGCTTCGCACAAACTGCAGCTGCCGACATGGAAGTCATTCGGCACACTTCCAACCACTTCGAGCGAGAGTCCACCACAATGAGGAAGACGTTGCCTTGGAATGGCCCAGCAAAATCGATATGTAGTCTTGTCCAAGGACGCTTGGTGAATTCCCAAGGGTGAATTTTTGCAGCTGCTGGAGCAGACCTGGATTCTTGACAACGTGCACAGTCCCTCACTTTCTGCTCAACATCTCTGTCAATTCCTGGCCACCACACGGCTCCTCTGGCGAGCCCCTTCATCTTGACAATTCCTGGATGAGCTGTGTGAAGAATGTCCATGATATATGGTCGAGCTGGCTCTGAAATGATGACACGACTGCCCCACAGCAAACAACCTTGGTACACCGACAGTTCATGCTTGCGGATCACAAATGCTGCAAACTCTTCCGGTAGCTTGCCCTCTGGCCACCCATGCTGCACCCAATTGCAGACTCTAGCCAACAGCTTGTCCCTTGACGTAAAACTTGCCACCTTCCTAGAGTTCCATGTTACTTCTGGTGCCATCTCTAGCATTCCTACTTCCCAAAGACGCTGCTCTTCTTCCTCCGCCTTACTGGCCCTCAGTGGTAAACGACTGAATGCATCAGCATTGGAAAGCTTCTCTGCTGGTCGATACTCAATTTCATAGTCATATGCTGATAACATGAGGGTCAAACGCAGCATCCGTGGTGATAGCACCTGAGGAATGGGCTTGGCATGGTGCAACAGTCCTAAGAGGGGTTTGTGGTCCGTCACAATTTTGAAATGCCTCCCATACAGAAACTGATGGTATTTCTTAACGCCAAAGCCAATGGCGAGCGCTTCTCGGTCTGTTTGGGCATACTTCCGTTCTGCCGCGCTCATAGTCCTTGATGCCTATGCAACCGGTCTCTCGCTGCCATATTCCCCCACATGACTCAACACAGCACCCAGTCCATACGGGGAAGCGTCACAGGCAAGCACTAGGGGCCTGTTGACATCATAGTGCACAAGAACATGCGATGATTGCAGCAGATATTTCGCCTGGCGAAATGCGTCTGCCTCGGCTCCCGTCCAACGCCACTCGCGACCCTTGTCCAACAGCCGGTACAGTGGCTCCAAGGTATGTGCTGCTCCTTTAAGAAACTTGTTGTAAAAGTTCAGCGCTCCCAAAAAGGCTTGAAGCTCCTTTTTGCATGTTGGCTCCGGGGCCTCGTGAATAGCACGCACCTTGTCTTCTGTCGGCTGCACACCTGCAGAGTTCACGATGAATCCCAAGTAACGCACTTCCTCAACACAAAATTGACATTTGTCAAATTTCAGTCGCAGACCGTCTTCGTGGAATCTTTTGAGCACCTCTTGCAAACGAGCATAGTGCTGTGCCTCATCCCTTCCACCGATCAAGATGTCATCCAAGAACACCAGCACACCATCAATTCCATGCAACCGTTCTTCCATGTACTTCTGAAAAATAGCCACTGCCACTGCCACGCAAAATTGAAGACGGGTTACGCGGAACAGTCCCCGATGTGTTGTAACCGTCAACAAGTCAGCTGTTTCTTCATCAACAGTCTTCTGTTGATACGCTTGTCCGAGGTCTAGCTTTGAAAACTTCGAGCAACCTGCCAGCCTGGCAAACAGCTGCTCTGGTGTTGGCAGAGGATACGTTTCCCACTGCACCACACGATTGACGGTGCTCTTGTAGTCCCCGCAGATCCTTATCGATCCATCTTTTTTGACCACTGGAACGACCGGTGTTGCCCACTTCGAGTGCCGTACAGGCTGGAAAATGCCTTGGCTCACCAACCTGTCCAGTGCTTCGTCGACCTTCGGACTTAATGCAAACGGTAATTGCCGTTGCTTCAGAAATCGCGGCGGAGCTGCCGGGTTCACCTCTATGCGTACAGGAGGCTCTTTACTTGTCCCAAGTCCAGGCTCAAAGACTGGAGAATACTTCTTGAGCAAGGCCGTTGTCCCCTTTCTGCCAGTTCTACTCGGCTTGCAAACACTGTGAACGCCACTCAGATTTATTCCCAAGGACTTGAACCTGTCCCGACCGATAAGTCCGATACTAGCACCCTTAACCACCACCAATCGCAGGCGATGTTCCTGCCCCCTAAATTCCACCGTCACGGTCAGTTCACCCAACACTCGTAGTTCCTTGTTATTGTAAGCTCGGAGGTGAAGGCTACTTGGACGCAACGCCCTTTTCGATATTCGCAGCTTCCGCATAGTCCGGTCGTTGATGACTGAACACACTGCACCCGAGTCCACCTCCATCTCTAGGGGACTTCCGTTGACGCGCACTTCCACTCTCACGGCTGGCTCCTCACCAGACAGTACGAACACGTCGTATACGTCCGACGCAGCATTCTTGTGACGGCCTCCATTGGCCCGTTTTCCGTTCGGAGAGTTCGGTGCAGCCGAAGCGCGAGCTGTAGCCTTCCTCCTGCATGCTCTTACTATGTGCCCTCGTTGTTTGCAGAAGTGGCACTGCACATTAATGAATGGGCAACTGCTCGGCGAATGCGCACCGTTGCAGCGGAAACATCCACTTGTGCTCCCAGGCGAACCAGCCTGCTTCTGGGTACCCTCCTTGGCTGTCACTGGCGCAGAGACCTTCGTAACACATGGGTCGAAACGCTTCGCGCTCACGCTGCAAACTTCAAACGATGTGGCACCGCCGCGAATTTGCTCAGTCTGTCGCTGTGCAGATTCCATGGCAATGGCTTTCTCCCGAGCTGTCGCAAACGTAAGCTCCGGCTCCGCCAGCAACCGACGCTGAAGAGCCTCGCTTCGCACCCCGCACACCAGTCGGTCCCGCAACATGTCGTCGAGCGACGCACCGAAATCACAATGTTCCGAGAGACGTCGCAGTTCTGCGATGTAGTCGGCGATTGACTCACCGGGCTGCTGCTGACGCGTGCCAAACTTGAAACGCTGTACTGTCACCGACAGTCGCGGCGAGAAGTGGTTTGAGAGACGCCTGACGATCTCATCGTACGCCACCGCCGACGGCGCGTCCGGAGAACAAAGGGAACGAATGATGGCATACGTTGCTGGGCCGCAAACGATGCAGAGCGTTGCTCGCTTCTTCTCGTTACCGTCGATGTCGTTTGCTTGAAAGAAAAATTCGAGGTGCTCCAAATACAAGGGCCAAGACGGCGCCTCCGTCGGAACGAATTCCCCAATCGTGACCAGTGCAGCTGCCATTTTCGGCTAGCCCTACCCCTAATCAGGCCTAACTTTCGATCCTCGTCGCCAATTATGTTACATCCTTTATTGCCGGAGGCAGGGTACAGACTGACGGGAAGCCACTGTCACGTGACACAGGGTAACACAGGATTGCTTAGCCCCAAGATTGTCCCGCAATAACACTGAGGCACTGACCTTCGTTGTCTACACCAACATCCAGCAAGATAGGACGCGGCTCATGCAACAGCGGAGGGGTATGAGCGTTGCTGAATGAACGTGTTCCACGTCAGCTCTCTGAATTTTCACTAATTGCGCCGATTATTCAAATCGGATCTTCATGAAAGTACATCGATCGGATGTATGAACCTACGTGGACCACCGGGATACCCAATTCCGAGGTAGGCGTCCATTTCTTCGGTAATTAGAGCCGATCTTGTAACCCACGATGAGCGCCCACCGGCCTCGGCTTCGGCCGAGAGAAGCGGTAGGCCTACTCTCAGGCCGCATCGAGCCGCAGCCAATTACCGACCAATCGCTAATTTGGCAAGCGGACAGTGACCCAATATGTCGACCGCTATGAGAATTGAGGTCGATGGCGAAGAAATTTCGCCGGATCAATTCACGAGAGCCGAGGGGTGGAAAACCGCCGGCGAGAAGTTGAAGCAAAGGAGCCACGCAAGCCAAGATGGCGCCGAAGCCGCAGTTGACGTCAGCAACAGACGTGGCGATGACATCTATGGCACCACCGACACGAGCCTTCTTCACAGGATGAAGCGAGTAAACAAGGGCAAGCTGCTCAAGGGCGCGAGAATGCCGGACCTCCCGCGCGAAGACATGAAGATCGTAATGCGGCCACGCGGCGGGCTTCAATGAGCGATGTGGCCCGGGTCGAAATCAGCCGAGCCATTACTGGGGCGGCCCAAGTCGATGCAATTGCAGCAAGAGAAGATATTATTTGTCCAAACCATCAACAGAACATAATCGTCGTGAGTACTTCGAAGAGGGTGCACGCCGACAAGTACGCCATGGTGAAACGCTTCGACATTCGAGGAACGGCCCACGAGGTGAGCACTTATGAATCGGCACCTCACGGAACAGTTAAAGGAGTGAAACGAGGCATCGCGCTAGAGGACACCGCCCAAGAAATTCAAGACCTAGTGGTGCACAAGCACAACCCGACGGCGTTGCAGGCGAAACGGATTGGCAAGACCAGATCCGTGGTGATCGCCTTCGAGGGACCCAAGGTTCCCAATTACGTGCGTTACGGGAACGTGCTCGTTGAATGTTCACTGCACCGCAAGCAGATCGACGTCTGCTACCAGTGCGACCGCGTCCGACACCGAATGGACGTGTGCCCCAATCCCCAAAATCGCATCTGCCGGGGGTGCGGCATCGCCAACCCGGACAAAGAGCACGTGCGCGTGCCCAAGTGCGGCCTGTGCGGCGGCATCTCACCGCCGACCGCGCCTGTAAGGCAAAGTTCAAGACGCCGTACGTGGTGCGGCGCAGGCGCTGGGAGCGGCGCCGGGCCATCGACGACAGTAGCCAAGAAGATAGAGGTCCTGCAGGCCGTGCCCAACGCAGCACCCCTTCGCGGAGCCGTTCGAGAACGCCGGCCCGCAAGGGCAGCCACCAAAGCCGCCAACGATCGAGATCCCGTTCCCGGGATGGCCCGAACAGGGCCGACCAGGCGCCATCGGCTGGCTCCAAGGATGGCTGCCGCTGGGAGACGATGGGGAATAAAGGAGGCAGTCGTAGCTCGAGCGGAAGACGCGGGGGATCGCGTTCGAGGTCCCGGACCAGATCAAGAACCCGGGTCGAGTCCAACCAACGAGGAATACTCGCCGAGAAAAAGGTGGGCTGGACCAACAGGTCTTCCGTCGCTCTAGGGAACGACAGAGAGTTCCCACCCCTCAACCCTACCCCACCTCCCCCCTCTAGCCAAAACGCCGCAACACGCCAAGAGTGCGGCGAATGTACAGAACTTAAAGACTAATCGAAAGGCAAAACGCCCAGATTCAGGAACAGAATGTGCAGATAAGAGCACTCATGAGTAAAATAGATGCGCTAGCTAGCGGTAGCTCAGCTACTAAAATAACCAAAACGAGCACGGCGCGCGAGGACGCCAACGAGAAACGCAAGGTGCCGCGGAGGGACCCCCTCTCGCCCCGCCAAGAGCGGAGAGGAGAGGCGCTGCCCATGCAACAAGCATTGTATGTTCAAGAAGCGATGGACGCTGAAACCACAGCTGACTGCAAGACGGCAGCAGCGGCACCGCAGACGTCACATCAACAACAGCAACCACCGCAAGAGGACAAACTGGCAGCGATACTCGCAGCCATCAGTCAAATTAACGAGAATCTCGACAATATGAATGCCAGGTTAGAGGTCTTCGAGGGTCAAATAAAGATCCTGTCAGTCAAGCACGAACGACTGGCGGCGAAGACAGCGACGATAACCCTGAAGAACAAGTTCGCAGCGCTAAGGAAAGAACGCGCCAATAAAATCAAGGAATCGATCGCGTACAGGCGCGGTCGCATCATAACGTCAAAGGAAGATGGCGCAGACGCCGAACAGTAAAAAGCAAATCCGCGGGGAGGAAACAACGATCATTTACCAATGGAATTGCAGGGACATCCGCACCAAGGAAGCCGAGTTACAACTTCACATAGATGGGCTCCACCAGAAACCGGACATGATCGCGTTACAAGAGACACACGGCACACCCAGACTCCCGGGTTACGTGACCTACACGGATCCGACGGAAGGCGGGACGGCGTTACTGGTGCGTACCAACATAGCAGCCACCCAGCACCTCACGGCGCAAAAGGGCTGCGAACACACGCTGGTCGAGGTTCACACAAGGACTATTGGCAGTGCCGGAAACCTGTTTGTGATGAGCGCATACTGCAGGCCGTCACAAAGGCAGTACGACTTTGAAACAACAGTGAGCCAGGCGAAGAGGTTGGCAGGGAACAGGCCGCTCCTGGTCCTAGGCGACTTCAACGCCCCTCACACTACATGCGGTTACAAATACCAATCTAAACGAGGCAAGGCTCTAGCAAAGGCAATGGAGGACCAAGAAATGGCGCTCCTTAATGAACCGGGCTTCGTCACCCGAAAGAGAAACAGCGTCAACAGGGACACCACCCCGGACCTGTCGTGGATGGCGGGCTCCCTAGAAGTGGCCTGGCGGAACGAAGACGTAGACCTGGGCTCCGACCACAGCATCATAAGTGTAACGGTCAAGGGACCGAGGTACCGGGCAGCCCTCGGCAAAGCCCGGATCACCGACTGGGACCGAATGCGCAGGCACACGGACGAAGAAAACGAGACCTCCGGAGAAAACGCGGAGGAGGGCAGACATCAAACGTAGGCACAATGGGCGCGAGAACAAAAGATCGCGCTCGACAGATTTACTCAAGAAGTTGTGACAACGATGCAGACGCCCTTCGTCGACGCCAAACTAGCACACATGTGGGAGGCGCGGCACTCGCTCACGCGAAGATGGAAGCGTCAACGACGAAACAAGAAGCTCGTCAAACGCATCGCGCTTCTCAACAAACAGATCGCTGAATACGCAACCAAGCTGTGCCGAGAGAACTGGATGGGTACGTGCGACGGGCTGCAGGGAAAGCTGTCGGCGCGCAAGACCTGGTGCCTGCTCAGACACCTGATCGGCCCGTTGAGCAGCAAGACCGCAACCAACCGCAACCTCACCAAAGTTCTGAACGCTTACGATGGCAACGCCCAAAGACTCATTGAAGACCTCAAGGCGATCTACCTCAAGACGGAGAGAGGGCAATTTCCGATACCGGAGGAGTACGGAGGACCGGAAAATCCGGCATTGGATGAACCGTTCACCATCACGGAGTTATTAACGGCCATAGACGAGAGTAATAAGACGAGCGCACCCGGAACGGACGCCATTACATACAAGCTGCTCAATAACATGAGTGATGCGGCGGCACGCGGGCTCCTGGGTCACATCAACAGAACCTGGGAAAGCTCGAAGTTGCCCGCAGAATGGAAAGAGGCCGAGGTAGGGTTCATACCTAAACCCGGCAAACATCTGACGATCGAGAACATGCGCCCTATCTCGCTCACGTACTGTGTGGGTAAGGTCATGGAACGCATGGTTCTCAGAAGACTTCAAGCACACCAGGACGAGACAAATCAGATGCCGGCGACCATGTATGGATTCCGCCAGCACCTGAGCACCCAAGACGTCCTGTTCCAATTACATGAACTAGTGATTAAAAGAGCAACGAGGCACGCGCCCCGGGGTATGCTGGCTTTGGACCTCAAAGGGGCCTTCGACAACGTCTCCCACGCCAGCGTGCTCGAGAACCTGCGCAAGACAGGGTGTGGCCGCAAGACCTACGGCTATATTAAAGATTTCCTAACCAATAGAACAGCAACTATCCGGATAGGAAATGAACGGTCAGAGCCTGTGGAGCTCGGAGACAGGGGTACCCCACAGGGGTCTGTCCTGTTGCTTCTGCTTTTCAACCTAGCACTCCCGCCCCTGCCCGAACTACTCAATAAGATCGAGGGCGTGGACCACACGTTCTATGCCGACGATATAACGGTGTGGACGAACCGCGCGGGGTCCGATGCCTGGGCGGAGGAAGCCCTGCAGAGAGCCGCAACGACCGTCCACGAGTATGCCAGGACCTGCGGCCTGAGCTGCGCTCCACAGAAATCGGAGCTGCTCATGGTGTAGCCCGGAAGACCAAAGAAAAAGCCGCCGCCGAACATAACCATCACCATCGACGGCACAGAGATCAAACCAACGCAGCAGATCCGGACACTGGGCCTGCTGTTGCGCAGCGACGGCAAGGCGCACACAGCCGTCAACAAAATCAAGACCACATCCGAGCAAGTCCTGAGCATGATCCGGAGAGTCACCAACCGGAACAGAGGAATCAAAGAAGACGCACTGCGCCTGGTGCAGGCATTCGTCGTGTCACGCGTAACGTACTCCGCCCCGTACCTCCAGCTTACGAAGGTGAACCGCGAGACGCTGAACACGACGATAAGGAAAGCAGTAAAACTCGCCATGGGCATCCCAGTCTACTCGTCAACGCAGAAGCTGCTGGAAATGGGTGCCCACAACACGGTGGAAGAGCTGGTGGAAGCACACCTATCCCACCAGAGAGTAAGGCTGAGCCTGACAGAGCACGGTCGGGCCGTCCTACGCAAGATAGGATGGCAAATTGAACAGCTACCGACAACGGAGCCGCTCCCCACAACGTGGAGAGACATTATTAAAACCAAGCCCCTCCCCCGGAACATGCAGCCGGGGAAGAACAACGAGAGACGCTCTGCGCGGGCCAAGGCACTGGCTCGACAGCTGGAAGAGGACCCCGAGGTCCTCTACGGGGACGCCTCGCTTCCCAAGCACGGAACCAGAGCAACGGCGGCCGTCACCACCATTGATTAACTGGTCACAGGCGCGTCGATACGGACGACGAATACAGCCGAAGCAGAAGAAGCGGCCGTGGCCCTCGCACTCGCACAACCGGGAGTGAGGACCGTGGTCACAGACTCCCAGACCGCCTACGCAAGCTACCGCAAGGGGAACATCTCTCCCACGGCACTAGCGATCCTCACCAAATGCAAATCACCGGGACGGGTCGTTGAGCTCGTGTGGGTCCCGGCTCACTCGCAAGTGGAAGGCAACGCACTCGCCGACCACTATCCACTATGAAACTCTCCAAAGTAATATTAATGAAGCTCTGCGCGATTGACACAAGTGAAGCGTAATGAATTCTCTTGAAATTAACATTGCTAAAGCAAAAGCTATTATCTTCACACCTCGACAATTACCTGGAGCACCCAATTTTAATCTTAGGCAATTCACGTATAGAATTGCTGACTCACTCTAATGTCATTTGGTGTATTTTTCTTTCAAAAGCACCTTTCTTGGGATATCCACGTTAACCATGTTGCTACGCAGAGAGCAACAGTAGTAGGAAGTCTGATGAAATTCAAGTTCCACTTACCGGCAGCTGTCAAACATATTTATAACATATTTATTTTAGACGTCAGTCTGACGCTGTGTCTTACTCCCAGAAATAGACTGCAAGTGCATTCTCACCTTACGCCCACGATCTCCACCAAATATTTATACAGCTACAGCGGCGAGAGGAACAAAACTATATCATGCACGTCACGACTGCTTGATTAAAATTCGCTAGTGTAGCTTCCAAGCAAAAGAGAACTTCAAAGCAAGATGGAGGTTTGAGGTGTTAAGAGTGCTCGGACAATGAACGTCGCCAGTACCACCGTTTCGACAAAGGGACCTGCATCAGAGAGCTAACGGGGATAGCCGATATTGTAATTGACATTAAGAGAAGGAAATAGAGATGGTCAGGTAATGTAATGCGTAGGTTGCCGCAGAACAGGAGTAATTGGAGATCGCAGGGAGGGGCCTTCGTCCTGCAGTGACATAAAAGATGATGATCATGATGATGATGATCATGATGATCATGATGATGGTGGTGGTGGTGGTGGTGATGATGTATGCTATAAGTATGCACAGACTTGCGAATAAAGGAGGCGGACACAATTCAGGCGGCACTGACCCTCGTTGTCCACACAAACAACCAGCGAGAAAGGACGCGACTCATGCAACAGCCCTGCGACGCGCACGGAGACACGTGAGAATCTCGTGTTCGTTCAGTGTGCATACGCCGCACGAGTTTTGTGCGGCGCCTGAAAGAACGCCATTCGATGTTGGCTTCGCATGGAAAAGCGAATTTGTGCCCGCAACGTGTCACTCATGCGGGAATTCGCTTTGCTGCTGTAAACTACGCGGTAACGCGCGTTCTGCCTTCCTACGCTGCGGGCTTGGGATAGTATTGCCGTTTACGGCCGTTCGGCGTTTTTATTCCGAGTCTACTTGGCTCATTTTTCGGAAGGAAAGCTCTCGGTGGTCACGGCGTTTTCGTGCATGTTGGGTGCTCAAAGCCATCGAGTGCCCGTGTCGGCTTCCTAGCTTCTGTTAGTGTTATTCTGTTAATGTTAATTTACTGCTAATTCTGTTACTGTTATTATTATGATACGGCAAGTGTAACGAGACTTGACTAACAAGGCAAGACGTAACTTAACCGTTTTCGTGTCCTGTGTCTTTCGTGCACGTGAAATAGCGACACTTGAGGTCGAGTCGTAACCGTGAGGAGAGCAAGCCGCATGTGACTAGCGTGCGCAGAAACCGGGCTGCGCACGCGTCAATGCCTCACGATATTGTTTTAAAGCGCGGCTGGCACACCCCTGCGACGAGCGGCGGCGGCGTAACCAAGCGAACGAGCACGAAAGCGAAAGATGAAAGAGAGAACGCGGAGCGGCATATGAAAGACGCGAGCCGCGAAAGGAGGAGTCCAATGAGTACATGAAGGCGCTTCAGTGACTTGCGCGACCAACCCCACCGCTCTCAAGAAAACGTCGTTTCATGCTCGGAAGCACAAAAGTAACTGGAACGCCAGTGCAAATTTCTCCGCAAAGATTGGGGATTAATATCTCGAAACTGGCGTCATCCTGAGGATTCGTTCCAAGTGGATCCGCCTTGTGAACTCCGCGGCTGGTATTTGTAAACTACAATATGGGTCAGAAAGTTATTAGTTTAAAACGGAATTAGTGAATTTTTTGTTACTTAGTCGATTATAATAATATAATAATATTTGGGATTTTACATGCCAAAACCACTTTCTGATTATGAGGCACGCCGTAGTGGAGGACTCCGGAAATTTAGACCACCTGGGGTTCTTTAACGTGCACCTAAATCTAAGCACACGGGTGTTTTCGCATTTCGCCCCCATCGAAATGCGGCCGCCGTGGCCGGGATTCGATCCCGCGACCTCGTGCTCAGCAGCCCAACACCATAGCCACTGAGCAACCACGGCGGGTTACTTAGTCGATTATGCATTTCAATTTTTGTGCCAATAATGTCCACCTCTTCGAGTAGACCAGCTCACGATCTAGAATTGTGCTATCTGGCACGGGCAACCTTTAAACATTTTCTTCAGTGTCCGCTGAAACACACAGAATTTTGAGCAACTGAGTATAACGATATATAACAGCCACGCACGAAACATTCATAGCGCGCGCCCATTCATGTAATCTCCACTTCTACTTACGTGCACGACACAACATACGGTGCATCTGACGCCGACATTGGCTGCGAAAGCACGCGGAAACTGGCAGGGCGAGACAAGGCATTTCGGAAAACTAGCAGCGCAATATCACATCCAGCCGCTCTTAAGGGGCCCTGAACCACTTTTCATCGAAGTGAAGAAAGACATTTGAAGTGAAGATAGGCCACGGCGGCCGCATTTCGATGGGGGCGAAATGCGAAAACACCCGTGTGCTTAGATTTAGGTGCACGTTAAAGAACACCAGGTGGTCAAAATTTCCGGAGTCCTCCACTACGGCGTGCCTCATAATCAGAAAGTGGTTTTGGCACGTAAAACCCCAAATATTCATTTGAAGTGAAGATACGCTATTTCAGAACCACTTTGCCGCAAAAAGTACCTCAATGGGTTGAACAGAAGCGGAGTTATCGGCAATCAAATACGGCCTCAGCAGTGCTCCCCTTCCTCCTCCAACTCCTTGCACTGCGAAGGCTACGGCGGACACGTCACCGTGGTGCGCACTTCAAATTTCCGATTTGGTGTCTATGCCGCGCTAAACATAAGCCAAACGCGGCTGTCCTCACAGAGCCGCAGTGCGCTTAGCCATAGAGTTTCCTAGAAAAATTGTGGGAAACTCTATGCGCTTAGCCACTGGACTCGTGGCGGCACCTCGCGGCGGTCGCGGTGTAGCCTAGCGCAGCTACCAATAGCAGCCGCTTATTGGAGTGTGATTTATGACGAAATAGAACACACATAACAGAGGGAGGACCATGGGGTTTTTGAAACGAGAGCGTTTGAGAAAACGGCGAATTCGCGCTCCGCTTGCGAGCTCCACAGACCGCGTACGACAGCAGAACTTGGCTGAGACGTTCACAACCGCATATGCTACCCGCGGACTGTTATTTCACCAAGCGCGAGGGGTGGTTCAGGGCCCCTTTTAAGAGGAAGCTTTAGCTCGAGTGCTCCTATCTAAATACATGTAAAATGAGCATTCGTTTTTCTCCGCAACCACTGCACCAAGTTTGACAAGGTTTGTTGCATTGAAAAGAAAAACTTAAAATCTAGTGACTGTTGGTTTCGGCTTTTGATTTAGGTCGTCAATTATGTTATTAAAAATTGGCAAACGTCGAAAATTTTCAAAGAACGAAACTATCAAGTTTACAACTCTGTAACTCAGCAACGAAAACTGATAATACAATCCCGTGAATTGCATCTAATAGTACATCTAAGATGGACAAAATTGATGTGTTACACATCAATCTCAAGAAATTTAATAATATGAAAATGCAGCTTTCGTAGAACCCTTGTAAACAACGTAAAGAATTCACGTAAGATATAAAATGACGAATCGAATCTATCCGCTTTCAATGATCTAATGTATTCCGTTTACAGAACCGTGATATCTGTCTTTTTATGCAGAGCTATGAATCTGTAAACTTAGTGCTCTCATCTTTTTTTCAAGCTTTCCATTTTTTGAAAATCTTTTTAACGAAATTCAGGGCCTAAATTGAAATTCCGTTGCAGACTGTCACTAGAATTTACCTTCTCTTTCAAATGCAACAAATCTCATTAAAATCGGTCCAGGGATTATCTCACAATAATGTTTTTGCGTTTTACATGTATTTAAACAGGCCGCGTCAGAGCTGGGCCCTAGCTAAAGCTTCCTCTTAATCCTCATATTTTCGCCAGATGTCGCCCGTGCCGTCTCGAGAAAGAGCGTCGCCTATTCTAAACAAGCATCTTGCCATTTGTTGGTGAACAAAAAGCTGTAGTTCGGGCAGGGGTCTTGCTCGTGTCTATCACGTGTCAAATGTCATGTTAAGTGTGGCAAGAATATTTATATTATTTCTTCGAGGACAGAAACACAACAGCAATGCTTGTTCAAACCACATGCTTCCTTCGACCGACGCTGCTTAAGCAATAAACAACACGAACGTTGCCGCCACATGTTAGCGATATCGCAAATGCCACACGAAATGGTATTTCAAACTCGCGACTTTTCCTTTGGCGATCTTTATTCCTAACATCAACATGAAAGGACTCAGTGTAGCGCGTACGCTTTTGATACTCTCAGCGCTCTCCGTTGGTTTCGTCACCATATACGTCTACAAGTATGCCCGTTATCAAACTAAACGATCTCCCTCGTCGACGCATTGTGGTCCTGGAGATACGATGCCTGCCATCAAGTACGTGACACAGACGGCACAATTTTGTCAACGGGCTGCTAAGCGAACTTCGCTGCTCATCGGTGTTGTTTCAACCACGGACCACTTCGAGGCTCGGGCAGCGATCCGGGATACTTGGGGCGGCACGGCCCTCAAAATGGACTTCGTTGTCGTTTTCCTGCTGGGAAAGACACTGGACCCGGAAGTACAGCGCAAGGTATTCGCCGAACAGGGTCTTTACGGTGATATCGTTCAGGGAGACTTTCTCGACACCTACAGGAACCTCACCTACAAGGCTGTGATGCTGATCCGCTGGGCTCGGGAAAAGTGCTCGGGCGTTAATTTTGTGCTGAAGACCGACGACGACATGCTTGTCAGCGCATGGGACCTCGCCGTCGTCGTGAACGGTTTGGAGGGAGTCAAACGCACAATGTGGGGTTATCTGTATCGCGATCATCAACCCCATCGCAACGTAGCTTCCAAGTGGTATGTGTCTAGGAACGAATACGCGCCAGATACCTATCCCCCATTCCTATCGGGGACCGGATACCTAATATCTGGTGACAGCATTGCCGCACTAGAGGATCTCACACACGACGAGTGCTTCTTCCATCTCGAAGACATCTACCTGACCGCCATCGTTGCGGAGAGAGCTCAAGTCAGTCGTTTAGCTTTCGATGGCTTCTCCAATGAACACAAGTGGTTCCGTCAGCCGTGCTCGACCCCCAGGTTTGTAACGTCTCATGGTTGGAGCGCGGCGGCATTGCGAAACGAATGGAGTCGCGCTGTCTCCCGGTTGGACTTCAGGCTGTGCGCGGGAATAAAGAAAAGCCAGATGGTGTCGTAGACCAGAAAAAAAAAGTGTGACCACTTGTTGTATTCATTTTGGACATAATGTAATCAGTGTTGCACTATACAGGTAGGTAGAGTTAGCGCGGCCCCACTGCATTTCACATGTTATTAAATGTGAAGCATTTCTTGGCAAACATTTGCCACTTTGACAGCATCTATCTATCTATCTATCTATCTATCTATCTATCTATCTATCTATCTATCTATCTATCTATCTATCTATCTATCTATCTATCGATCTATCTATCTATCTACCTACGTCTTCGTGCTCTCATAGTCGCTTCCATATTTTGGTATGCACCACAATTGGCACATTATGACAAGAATATATGACGAACATAAATGATCGGTCATGACACGAATATTATGACATGTGTGTTATGTCGGTCATGAAACAGCCACCTACGTCTTCGTGCTCTCGTGGTCGTTTCGCTAACTAGTTATGCACCGAAATTTGCATAGTATGACAAGAGTGTATGACGAACATAAATGATAGGTCATGACATGAATATCATGATATGATTGTCATGTATGTCGTGAAACATCCGCATACGTCTTGTTATGCACCAAAACATCTTGTTATGCACAAGAACGCCTTGTTATGCACCAAAATTCATAGTGGCAAGAGTGTATGACGAACATACATGATAGGCCATGACATGAATGTCATTACATGCGTGTCATGTAGCTCATGAAACAGCCACCTACGTTTTGGTACGTACAAAAATCGGCACAGTATGACAAGAGTAAATGACGAATATAAATGACAGGTCACGACATGTTTGTCATGTACGTGATGAAACAGCTGCCTACGTGTTGGTGTTCTCATGGTCGTTTCGTTAACTTGGTAGGCTCCCCGCACATTGCTTCAAATAATGTCGATTCCCACAGAGCGTGGGATCTGCCGCCTTTCTTACAAATTTGCAGTGGGCGCTATAAGTTTACAGACCGTGGGACCTCAGAAAAACCTCAATATCTCCGCATCCTTGGCACACTGTCCGGTATTCGGATGTCCAATCTGTGCAAGCCAGTACAGTACGGCCTTAGGGAACAAAATCTCCTCAAGCTAACACACGCCTTTGCGCTATGCAACTCCACGTATGAGGCGACCATGCACAGATGGAAGGTAGCGGAGAAGGACAAACTCAACGTGCAACTGAGGAAGCTAGTCAAACTAGCGCTGAGAATCCCCAAGAACACCGAGACAGAGCTCCTACTGCAAATGGGGGTACACAATACAATTGAAGATATCGCCGAAGCTCAGGAACGGGCTCAATTGACAAGACTCTCTGGAACCAAACAGGATAGAAATATCCTAGCCGAACTAGGCCATGACACTACAGCAATCGAGAATATATACCAAAGCGTTCCGACGGACACACGCAACTCTTACATGGGTTGCCCACTCCCGCGGAACATGAACCCCGCGCACCGTCAACCCAGAAGACTGGCACGCGGATCGTTCATCTTGCGCGAACTACGTGATAAGAAAATCGTAGCCTGTGTCGTAAACGCGGCACAGTACCCGTTCAGAAAGACCATTGCCACCACGGTCAATAAGCAAGGTCAAGTCACAAACACTCTCACACTCAAGACCCACAAATCCGAGAAAGCAGAACAGGTCGCCGTCGCACTCGCGCTCACAGACACGACCACCACCCACGTCTACACCGATTTACGCTC
Source organism: Dermacentor variabilis (assembly GCF_050947875.1). Taxonomy (NCBI): domain Eukaryota; kingdom Metazoa; phylum Arthropoda; class Arachnida; order Ixodida; family Ixodidae; genus Dermacentor; species Dermacentor variabilis. Next base: position 66,576,090 of record NC_134577.1, read on the forward strand.
GGCGGTCAAAATATCTCAGAAAAGAGCCTTTGCAACACAAGCATTAGAGATAGTCAGTACATCCGCATCGCCGCAACATCACACCATCTGCTGGTTCCCGGCACACCTCGGAGAGATCGAGGACGCCACTCCCAATCTGAGTGAGATGGCTCACAGGAGCGCGCGAGACCTAACCCTCCGCGACGCCACCAATTCTCGTCGTGACCATCCCAGCGAGAATCGGGGCCCTCCCTCCACATACAACGAGATCACAAAGCACTTTTATCTAGACTGCAGAATATACAGCATACCTCACAATAAGCTTACAAGGCCTCAAGCCCTCACGTTAAGAATGCTTCAGACCAACACGTACCCCACGCAAAGCAGACTACATCACTACATGCCTGACCTATACACAACATCATATTGCGAGAATTGCCATAGCACACTAGACTTATATTACTTGCTCTGGCCGTGTGGTCGGACTCACTCAAACAAGAATCAAGACTACGCCAGGCTACAAGAAGCATTACGCAGCACGGACCTGGCGGAGCAGCTCTGGGTCGTCCAGCGAGCCCACGATGATGCGGCCAGAAAGTTGCAACTCTCGGTCCTACGTGGAAGTAGCCCACCCTATGGGGTCTTGCACCCCGTACCTCGCTGGACCTTTCAGTAAAGTTATTACATCCATCCATCCAGTAAACGCGAACATTGTGATAGGATATTACTGGCTACGGTCACAATGTGCTCAGAAATATTGTTTTATAACATTGCTTAGTTCTTAAACTTTTGACGCCGACTGTTCGTCAAAAGTACATTGAAACGTCTCCTGTCATGTTTCTCTATTCCGGAAAAGTGCCGCTTCGCTTACGACAAGCTTCTCTTCCGGGGCCACGTCATCAGCGAATTTGGAGTCCGCCCTGACCCGTAGAAAACAGCTGCCATGTCGAAGTAACAGCAGCCCATCGACAAGAAGGCAGTGCGTAGATTCCTTGGCATGTGTGCCTACAGTTACCTTGCAGGCGCTTCTTCAAGGCCTTTTCACGCATCGCTAAGCCGTTGATGCATCTAACTTAATGTGGATGTGGAGTTAAACTGTCGTGCGACTGGCCGCTCGAAACACTTCGGTTCACTCGGTACACTGAGAAACATAGGGTAAAGATTATGCGGATCCCACGCACTGTGCGAATCGATGCAAACTAAGCCTTCTGTGCTGTTTGCTTTTGATTGACGATAATTAGAGGTGACGATGAGGGCGAGTGTTTAATCATATAAAAACGCTTAGTCCAACACAAGAGCGGTGAGTTGATGTTAAAAGTTACATTGCGTTCACCACTGCTGTTTGCGTAGTACACAGAACACATAGGGAGGCGTGTTTGCTTGAGGCGTTGTTGTGCGCTACTGGTTCATTATCTCTGAGAGGGTTGAGCATTATCATTGCATCACATGGCACGTCTATTTCGTGGCAGAAGTGCTGAACTTTAATTGATATATGGAGCTGCACATACCAAAACCACAATCCGATTATAACACGTGCCGTAGTGGCGGACTCCGGATTGGTTTTGACCCTCTGTGGTTCTTTAACGAGCACCTTAAGCCTAAGTACGGGAGCGTCATTTGTATTTCTCTCCCGTCTAAATGCGGCTGCCGCGGCCGGCGTGGAATGCGTGACTGCGAGTGGTGTCATAGCCGCATAGCCACCGTGGGCACAGAAGTGTTCATTTGACGTGCGACCGCTTCCGTATAGTGTCGCCTAGACCCTACAGTGCTTCAATGCGGCTTTGCGTCGGTTCACCTTGCGTCAGTTGTTCGCTTGACAAATCTGCTTGCTGGTTTTGCTCAGAAATGGCAGAAACGTTCGGTGCCGGACAGTCCGTTATCCCGCAACCGCAGTCGTGTCTACAATAGTAGCATTTTCTTGCCTTCCTAGGTCAGCTTTTCCTTCTCCCGCCCTCTCCTACTGTATGAGAACGAGTATTGCTTTTACAGGCCTATTAATATGTAAGCGTGGTTGGTACGAGGTTTTAATTTTTTGGCGATATAAATCTGTTCAGAAAGCTATATATTTGCATTCTTTATGATCGAGTCGAGTCGACTAACGGACGGACGGAAGGACGGACGGACAGACAGACAGACAGACTATTGTCATCACTATTATTATTACGTAACATAAACCGAATTTCAAACTTAGTACCAAAATTGTTTTAAGTCCTCCTTTTATTGCGATTAACGTTCTTTAGGAACTTAGCCTAGCTTACGGTATGTCTTGGCTATCGGCGCGTAACCTCTTTCCCGCTAACTGGGTATCTGCCACTGCTCAATGACAAAAAAAGAAAAAGAAAGGCCCCGCGCACGACGCGATTCATCAATGGTGATACGGTACGTGTGGCTGCACTGCTTCAATGCTGATCTCGTTGACGTCAACATGCATCGGGATATAGATTCTGCCGGATCTTTTTCTTTATTATTATTAGGGAGGACACCGACGTAAACAACCGCCGTGGTTGCTCAGTGGCTATGGTGTTGGGCTGCTCAGCACAAGGCCGCGTGATCGAATCCCAGCCACGGCGCCCGCATATCGACGGGTGCGAAATGCAAAAACACCCGTGTGCTTAGATTTAGGTGCACGTTAAGGAACTCCAGGTGGTCCAAATTTCCGGAGTCCTCCACTACGGCGTGTCTCATAATCAGAAAGTGGTTTCGGCACGTAAAACCCCATAATTTAATTTTTTTAAACAGGCTGGAAACAGAAAGAAAGGCCCCGTGCATGACGCGTTTCAGCAATGGCGATACGGTACGTGTCGTTGCACTGCTCCAAAGCTCATCGCATTGACGTCAACATGCATCGGGAAAGAGATTCTGCCGCATCTTTTTCTTTATTATTATTAGAAACGCCACCGAGGCAAGGAGGCTGAAAACGTGATACTAACCGCTGGGTGAAGCAACTCCTTGGAATTAATTCTCAGAAGTATGCAACATTGAGTTTCAAGCTAACAATTTTCAAACGGCAAGCTAACATTAGAGATCGCGTATAATTTCCGAGACGAGTGTTCGAAAGTGGATAGCTGGCTGTTACCAGCTGTTTCGAAGTGTCGACAGAGAACTAAACGTCACGCCGAGTTCGCGCTTGAAGAAAATGGCACGCATGATAAGTGTGATGCCTGGCAAAACCAACGCTATTGGCATAATTAGAAGCGGTAGTAATAACTGCTGAACCATCGTTCTTTTTTTCACCAATTTTCCTTCGGTATTCTAGATTTGTAGTTTGGTTTTCCCGGTATGCTCGGTTTACTAGCCAACTCTTTTATATTTCGTATTAATAAAGCGCACGTTACGGGTTTTCTGTAGCAATATTATTTGGGTTAATTACAACCTTTCCAATATACCAGGTCCTTTGTTTTAGCTGCCCCAAATTTTTAGAAAGTTGCATATGGCCAAAGCTACATTTTTAATTTAATTTCTGTGTCTGGCGTTCATTTGGCTCCACGAAAAGAACCACAGTGAAGGTCATATTTAAAGGTGTCTACAAGATAAACGCAGCCAGATATTTACCTATTTGTGTAATCGCAGCTTTTTCTAATGGTCTAGAAAACTATTTTTCGCGCATATGTCATGATTTCTCGAAATTAAAAATATTTTAACCGTATCACAGTTTGGACTCATAAAGGGTCGTTCTTCGGAATCAACTCTATTAACTATAACATAAACAATACGAAAAATTTTCAGGGTAATCTTTTCAGTTCAGGGCTGTATAATAATTTTGCTAAAGCTTAAGAGTCTGAATCCCGACGAATTACCATACAAACTGTCATGGCAAGCCTCTGTAATTACTAGGATTCGACTTATTTAACCGTAGACGGTCAGTTTTCCCGAAAAATAACTAATAGGGGTTTTTAACAATGTTATATGGAGTGCCTCATGGAAGTATACTGGGCCCCCGCTTTTAAAAGCATATAAATGATGCCTTTCACCTTGACCAAACAGTAAAACTTGTTATATACGCGGATGGCACCAGTTTAGAAATTTCTGGTCTTGATACAAATGACCTTAATATAAAATGTAATATTATTCTTCAAAACCTTTCTTAGGGTAAATGTCAAACTGTATCAATATCAATCCGAAGGAAAGTATTTGTTTTTCAGAGACAAAATTTATACGCCACAGTATGTCGTGAAATATGACAATCAAATCTATCGAAATCGTCAACGACCACAAAATTCTTGGAGCGCTTTTCAGGTCACATCTTAGATCGGATGTGCAGGCACGTAGCACGCGCTGAAAACACTCAAGTACTGGGCGCCCTTTCTCGTCGCCAACAACTCCTCCGCGTAAAACTCAAAATACAAATTTATCAAGTTCTTTGGCGTCTCGCATTATTACTGCACATTGGTGCGGGTTACGAGAACAAAAGAAAGCATCGGGACTTTTCTTCCTACAAAAAAAAAACGTCAAGGCAAGTTGCAAACCATGATAATTTTGCTTCAGCCTGCAGCTGATTTCTAAAGTTTATTATTGTAAGTGTTGAATATATGTATAGTTTTCGTATTCTACGCGCATTTCATTTTTCTTCTTCAAATGATCTTAGGTATTTCCTTACGAGTCTCGCATCTTCGATGATGATGATTATGAGTGGGGTTTATTGGCACAAGGGGCAGAAGTGGCCAACTAGATCTCGTAGTTAATGAACAGCGAATATCAAGACGTGGATGAAACACGACTGTATAAAGGCCTAAAAAATGTTCGTTAGAAAGTGCGCAAATATATTGGTAATAAAACTAGGTAATGATACATGACATATGCTATGGAGAAACGACGTAAAACGAAGAAGTGATTCCCTAATATTTCGCTACAAGTAGCACTGCTCCCTCAACAAGGCCCTTAAGGCCCTGAAGCATGTGACATGTAGGTCGCTACTATCGCAGCATCAGCCTCTAGTGAGAGGATGTGCTGCGAATAAAGTTGGCTTATAACGCGCAATAAATCAACACCTTCTAAAAATTTAACAGTGATTTGTTGGTTCTGCTCCCGGAAACAATACCGGATGAAGTGGAATGTGGCATCGGTAACCCCGAAGACAAGATATGCCGTGGTTGCGGCATGAAGAATCTCGAAGAAAGCCACGCTTACAGTAACCCCAAGTGCAGCCTCTGCGGGGGCAACCACCTCACGCGGACAAGGAGTGTACAGCGAGGTTCAAGACGTCATACGTCGTTTGTAAACGGCGTTGGGAACGTCAGCAACGAGAACAGGTGCAGCAGCAGCGGCAGCAGCCGTGGGGGCAAGCGTGACAGCAGACAGCGCGCCAGGCGCCGGGCGGGCGTCGCAGCCGCTCCCAGAAAAGGCGAGGTGGAAGCACGAGCGATACCAGGTCACCATCGGCCGCTGGGGTTCGCAGGCGCGAATCTCGTTCGAGGTCCAAGTAAAAGACCCGGTGGAGCAACGGCGCCCAGAAACAGGTGGGCTGGGCAGCGGGGTCTCCCGTTGCTCTTGACATTAGCAATTGCCCTCCCCTCACCTCCTCCCACCCTTCCAAAGACAACGAGTGTAGGCACTGTTTCGAACTCAAGGAGATGATAGAGAGGCAGAACAATCAAATAAAGAGCCAAAACACTCAGATAAAAGCAATGATGGAGCGTATCGAGACGCTCAGTAGAACAAAGAACAGTGATAATGACGTCAGTGTAGTTAAAAGGAAAGTACCCAAGAGAGACAATACCAGCGCTGCTCCAGCGGCGACGAAGCTGATCACGCTACCGGCGCTGATCACGTCACCGGCGTTGACGCAGTCAGTGACGCAAGCTCCACAGACAGAAACGGCAGTGGTTGCCATGGAGGAAGAGAAGGCCGAGGCCGACGCAAATCTCCAGCCAAGTTTCTCAAATGTCTGCGCAAGTGAACAGTCTAACAGTAAGAATGGATAATGGGGAGGCCAAATGCAGCCAACTCTCCGCTAGAGTCATGACGTTGAATGCGAATAATAAGCATCTCACCGTTACCAAGATGAAGTCATCACGACTTAATATACGGGTCAAGCCGCGATAAGTTGGTTCCGTGCGCAAATCTACCGCTCAAAAAGTAGAAAATGACGAAGACTAAAGGAAAGCAGAAAGAGACTGCGACGTTATTTCAATGGAACTGTAGGAGTATTAAAAACAAGATAGGGGAGTTACAACTACACGTTGATAAATTGGACCAGAAACCGGATATCGTAGCGTTACAAGAGACCAACGGCCGGGCCAAGCCCTCGGGATACATCACGTATACGGACCCTAGCGAAAAGGGTACTGCGATCTTGGTCCGCAGCAACGTGGCGGCCACACAGCACGTGACCGCTCAGCGAGGTTGCGAACATACGCTCATCGAAATTCACAGCAGAAGAGGGGGGGGGGGGGACAAGAACATTTTCGTCCTAAATGCTCATTGCCGACCGTCAAGCAAGGTCATTGACTTTGAAGGCACCATATTGGACTGCATTAAAGAAGCAAGAACAATACCAATTTTAGTGCTAGGAGATTTCAACGCCGCCCACACGATGTGGGGTTACAAATATTCGTCCAAAAGAGGAAACCAATTGGTTAAAGCTATATAGAGGATCACGACATGGAGGTGGTTAACGAACCGGGAGTAACGACCAGGACAGGCACTAGCACGGTCAGAGACACCACTCCTGACCTGACGCTATAGTTCGGGGGAACCTCGACGTAACTTGGCGTAACACGGGGGTAAATCTTGGCTCGGATCACGATATAATTTGTGTAACCCTCGGGGGATCGACATCAAGGTGAAACTGGGTCAAGCCAACATTACAGACTGGTACCGGTTACGTAGAAGCGCAGACAGTGAAGGCGAGGACTAGGACTAAGACACCAAGACGTACGAGGCATGGGCGAAAAAGGAACGCGAATTTGTAAAGAAATTTACGCAGAACACTACTACAACCACGCAAATTCCCTCCGTAGACAGCAGGCTTAGTCACATGTGGGCGACCAGGCACGGTCTTACTCGAAGGTGGAAGAGGCAAAGACATAACAAGAAGCTTCGCAGAGGTATACACGCGCTCAACAAGCAGGTGACCGAGTATGCGGAACAACTATGCAGGGAAAATTGCATGAAGATGTGTGACGACCTGCAAGGCACACTGTCTACGAAGAAGTCTTGGAAGCTGTTGCGACACCTCATAGATCCGTTATAAAGCAAGAGCGCATGCGCTTGAGACCTCACAAGAACGATCAACTGTTACGACGGGGACGGGGAAAAGCTCATTCGTGAACTCACAAGTAAATACCTGAAGACCGAGAAGAGCGGTAAGCCGACTCAAGAGTATGAAGGGGATAGCAACGTCGAGATGGACGAAGCCTTCACCGAACTGGAGCTGCTTGCGGCCATCAATGAAAGTAATCAAGGTCGCGCACCGGGTATTGACGGCGTTACATACAAGATGCTAAAAGATATGAGCGACAAAAGCCGAGCTGAACTGCTAAACCTCGCCAACGCGTCCTGCGAGAAGGGTTCGTTACCAAAAGAATGGAAAGAAGCGGAGGTGCATTTCATTCCCAAGCCGGGGAAACCACCTCACGTTGACAATCTGCGCCCCATCTCCATCACGTCGTGTGTAGGGAAGGTGGTCGAGCATATGGTGTTCAGAAGACTACAGAGACATTTGGACGTCACTGATCAGATGCCACCGACCATGTACGGTTCCTGGAGGCACCTGGGCACGCAAGACGTCTTGGTGCAACTACACGAGCTGGTTATCAAGCAAGCGAAGACCCCTACGCCAAGAGCTATCCTGCCACTCGATCTCAAGGGGGCCTTCGATAACGTCACACACGAAGTATTCTCCGTAACCTGCTCCAAACGGGATGCGGAAAGCGAACAATCAAATATGTGCAGGATTTCATAAAAGCAATAGAACGGCAACGATCAAAATTGGAGAGGAGAAGTCGAAACCGATAGACCTGGGAGACAGAGGCACCCCACAAGGATCGGTTCTTTCGCCGTTTGTCTTCAACCTGGCACTCCTCCCTCTCCCGGCTTTGCTTGAAGACATAAAGGGCATAGACCACGCTCTCTATGCAGACGATGTCACTGTGTGGACGTCGAGGGCAGGGTCGGAGAGTTGGATGGAGGAGACCCTTCAGAGAGTGGCAAAGACCGTGCACGAGTTCGCTGAATCGTGCGGCCTCAGTTGCTCGCCACAGAAGTCAGAGTTACTCGTCATCAAGCCAAGAAGAAAGAAAGGAGACAACGAGAACATCCGCATCACCATCGACGGGACGACCATAACGCCAACCACGCAAGCACGTATCCTGGGTGTCATCTTCCAGAACAATGACAAGGCGGGGGCGTCGATCGACAAAATCAAGGATTCAACGGAACAAATTTCGAACATGATCAGAAGAGTCACAAACAGACAAAGGGGATTGGAGGAGGACGATGCACTGACGCTCGTCCAGGCCTTCGTGACGTCGCGCATCGTTTACGCGGCGCCGTACCTCAGGTTACTCAAGAAAGACAGGGACCAGCTGAACGTCATTATACGCAAGCAACCAAGATGGCGCTGGGCATGATGGAGCATTCTTCGTCCGACAAGCCACTCGGCATGGCCAAGCACAACGTCGTTGAAGAGTTAATAGAAGCTCATCTGTCTAATCAAAGAGTTCGACTCAGTCAAACGTCGGCGGGACGTCGCGTTCTTGCCAAGTTGGGCTGGCAAGAGGCAGAGCGGAAGGAAACGGGGCCGTTACCCAGGTTGTGGGCGCATAAAATCGACAGTAAGTAGCTGCCTCGAAACATGAGGTCGGGTGGTAACGACGGCCGCAGAGCGGCTCGTATAAGCGGCCTTGATGGAGACTTTAAATCAAATAGTAGAAGAGGAAGAGGGGGTCCCTCTCTTCACAAACGCGTCATTACCCAAGTTTTCATCGAAAGCCACGCTTGCAGTTGGGACGCGGGATGTGCTCGTAACCTGCGCCTCTATCAAGACGTCTTTTTCGGAGGTGGCAGAAGAGGCCGCGATAGCGATAGCACTCGTGCAGCCCAAGGTGGGAAGAATTGTCACTGACTCGTAAAAGGCGTATAACAGCTACACAAAGTGGTGGGTGTCTCTTGCGGCACAAGATATTCCCAAGAGTAAACGCGACGTGCCTGAAAGGAAATTTGCGTTGATATGGACAGCGGCTCACTCTGGGCTGGAGGGCAACGAACTTGCCCACCAGTTCGCCCTAGAGATGGAACACCGGGTAGAGGAAGGTGAGCCACAGTCCATAATTAGTTATATAGGCATTACGAACCATTAGATGACGGAGAGGCGCCGTTACCTCGATCCTCACAAATCGCTAGGCAATGAACAGCAAGCGATCTACATGCTGATACAGGCAGGATCCTTCCGGCACCCTTACCTCCAAAACAAGATGTACCCGGAAATATACGAGAAGGAATGTAATTTCTGCAAGACACAGTTTGGCACTCTCCAACACGTTATTGGAGTATGCGATTTCATCATGACAATCCCCCCATCTCTTACCTGCCCCACTAATCTACCCCATCCCTCATCCACCCTTACCGAGCGATGGGAGACCTTGCTAACCAGCACCGCCCTGGAAGACCAGGTCGTTTTGATCTCCAGGGGCTAGGAGGCTAGGGAAGCATATGGGTCCCGTGAAGAGGGAACCACTTCCATCGACGGCGTCTAAGAAGATGTCGAGCCCGGCTCAATAAAGGTCTCTCTCTCTCTCTCTCTCTCTCTCTCTCTCTCTCTCTCTCTCTCTCTCTCTTACGCTGGAGGAAAGTGCTTTTTTCGTTCAGCTTCTGCTTCCCCACACTCCACCAAGACGTGGAGAACGGTCAGCCTCTCACAACAGCTACCACAGAGGGGAGTTTTCCCACCAGTCAACAAGAATGAGTACCGTGTGCGTGTCCTATTCTTAGTCGACAGAACATGTCCTCAGTCTGTCGCGCTTTTGTTACCGAAGGCCAATACGGTACGTTTGGCTAAATAAATGAAGTTTATCAGAGGTTTCACGGTCCCAGATGGATTGCCAAAAGTTTCTCAGTGTTCTGCGCAAGAAAGGTTTCAATTCTGTGGGAAGGATAGCTATGGTAGTGTTACAGGATCTCTCTGTTATGGATGTAGCAAATTCGTCTGCAAGCATATTGCCCACTACGCCTCTGTGGCTTGTCACTCGACGTACAATATGTTGGTCAGACGCATACATAGTACACAGACGTGAGGCCTCGACTACTGGATTTTTGTGTTTCCGTAATGACACTAAAGCTCTCACTGCACTTAGGGAGTCTGTAAATCTTTGCTGTTCAGACCTTCTCAAGTGTATATGCGCCCTACAGCAGTTCAAACGGTTCCGAGGCTTTGCAGTTGTTATGGATTGTAATGCTCGCAACAAAACTCACCTACCTTTCTGAACAATACGAGTTTTAAAAGGCATGAGTTTGAAGGAGGCTAAAATTGTTTCGTAAACATACATTAAGTTTCTTTTTCTACGTTTTGAATTTTTATGGTGTTTCTCCTTTATTTATGAGGCTGGCTGTAATTTTTTTTCAGTATTGCATAAATTTCAGTGCTGCACGTCGTTGCAGTGTCACTCATGTGTACATGAAACATACCGTTTTTACCTATTTGCTCTTAGTCTTCTTGACTAAAGCTTTCATTGCTTTGTTTCTTGTGCCTACTTTTTTTTATCCTTACCTTGTTGTTCCATCGTTTTTTTATTGTATGTACGCTGCGATTCGTGTCTGTTCATATAAAAACGTTCCATTATTTGTATTTCCATAAATGTTTTGTTTTTTCTAGCAAGAAGTTTTGTGTGCGTGTGCTAAAATGAAGGGTGTATTGATTCTTTTTCTTTCTTATCTGCTTTAGTTCCTTTATTTCATTGTATGCATGCTGTTGCAGTGTCGATTCTGTAAACACGAAAACATACACTTATTACATATCAGCGAGTTTTTTTCAATGGCATTTTTTCTTTCTTTTTGCTTCTTTTGTGCTAAAATGAAAGCTGTATTGTTTTGTTTTTCTTTCCTCTGCTCCACGTTGATCGATTGCCACCTCATAGTGATTGCATTCTTACCTGCGTGGTTACTTACTGCCTAGTAGGGGATTATGTGTCGTCAAGCAGCTGATTACGCTTTTTACTCATAATTCCATCCAGGAAGCTTTCCGGAAAAAAAACCGATATGAATTAAAATAAACTGAATTGAAATTCTTGTCCTTAGAACAGAAACGAAAGAAAACAATACATTATAACGAGTGACCTTTAAACAAAATGCCTTCCTTGGCGAGTTAGCACTTTTCCGCATGGGGTATGGCTGTTTCTAATCTGTAGCCTCTTTCACAAACCGATCCTGGAGGTAGTACAGTTTAAGAATTATGCGTATCCCACACACTGTGGGAATCGATGCAAGTGAAGGTTTCCGTGCTGGATGCTTTGACTGACGATAATTAGCCGTGATGTTGACGGCTAAAGCTTAATTTATTCAACGTTTAGTCTAACACGAAAGTGGTGAGTCGATGTTAAACGTTACCTTCCGTGCACCACTGCTGTTCGTCTGCGTAGTACACTGAACACAGAGGGGGAGGTGTTTGCTTAAGGCGTTGTTGTGCGCCACATTTTATAACTTGTGAAAGGGTTGAGCATTGTCATCGCCTTACAGGACACATTCTAGCGTGGCAAAAGTATTAAACTCGAATTGGATTTGGGGCTGTACGTGCTGAGACCACAATCGGATTATGAGGCACGTCCTAGTGGCGGACTCCGGATTAATTTTGACACCGTGATGTTCTTTAAGGTGTCCCAAAGTCTATGCGCACGTGCGTTTTTTATTTCGCCCCTGCAAAAACGTGGCCGCCGCGGTTGGGATCAAATCCACGACCTCTAGCGATTGCCATAGCCGCAAGGCAACCACGGCGGGTATAGAAGTGTTGATTTTTCGGTAGACCGCTTCCGTAGTGTCGCCTGGACTCTGCGGCGCGCTTTTATTAATGGGATTCTGCTTCTACACGCCCTGCTTAGTTTGTCCGCTTGACATATTTCCATGGAGCTTACATTTCAGAAATAGCAACGACGTACTGTACCGTAGGTACCATGAACTTGAGCTTATCCAGTTTCCCCGCAACGACTTTGCCTTCTCATGTCATCTCCCCCCCCCCTCTCGTGCATTGTAACTGCCTCTTCTTCTCCCTCCTATCTGATGTTCTATGTCCCCTCTGGACTCGCACGTTAGTAGAAAGGGAAGGGCTGCAGTGTCTGCAATGCTTCTGAGGGGACACGGATAATTACAGCTGTCAAGAGGCTAATTTGGCGACGCCCAGGGATCCCCAGAGGGCACTGTGCAGATTCGACGCGCTAAGAGGCGATTGGCGGATTGGTGGAAGAAAAGTAGGGAAACGACAAAAAACGGAGAAGTACAAAAGCAAAGTTCGCAATATTGGTTCAGAAAATTTGTTTGCAGGAGTTCAGAGTGTTTTTTTTTTCCTATCATCGTCGATAGTTTCTGCCAGACCTTATTTTCGCTCCATTCAGGTATCCATCAGCGCCGGACATGGATATCCGTTACACGGGAAGAAGATCCATATGGCCTGACTGTTGTAACGACACCTTTACTGATACACTTCCAGACGAGTACTCTAATACATATTACGGCGAATCAGACGAGTACTTGTGACATCCTTCCAGCGACCGGCAGCATTCCCGATTTTACAGTGTAAATCTCAATAACAAGGTAACTTTCACATGCCAATTATAACCAAGGTCCGAAGCTCTGCTCTGGTGGATTTATACCGTACTGTGATGCATTCTGAATATGTCGCTTGACATAAGTGGCGGTCGCATTTCTATCAACAAGTCAGTACAAACAAGCGCACTCGTCTAGGTTTGGTCACCAGTGGTAAAATATTTCGCAGATGTAACTTTACTTGCAATCTAGGTAATGTGAAGCACTGCTCCAATCATCGCACGACAAGACGTCAACGCGTGTTAAGTGCCTTTCTGTGAGACGTTTTGGCTTGGTTATCGGCTTCGTTGTCGATTCTCGGAATGAGCCGAGGTCAGCTTCTTCATGTGGGCCACTCTGACGGGAACTGCCACAATTCTCGTCCACTCGGCGGGAATCGTTGCAGCACGAGACGCCGACGCGCGTCGAGCTGGAGCGACCTTAGCGGCCCGAGGCGTGCTTTGTCGTTTTCCTGTTGCTTAGTATTGTAAGATGGCGAGTAAAGCTGAAACAGCAAAACCAGCGCGACGCTCGTTCACGTCGCTTGAACCAGCGAACAACGATAGCGGACACAAAGGTCCGACGCCGGCGATGCCCCCAGAGGGAAACTTGACGCTAACACTTTCGCTTTCGCTCGCACCTACGGCATGCGGCGCGAGGCTGCAATTTTATCGCTGTTGGCCTTTATGCGGAACATCACAGTGACGCCTACGGCGGAAATTCATCTGGAGTGTCCATATGGCGAGACGAGCTACGCCGCAATAACTGGCTTGGCGCGGAGAATACACCTGCGTATTGAAAACTAACAGCTTCGAAGTTGTGTTTACTCTCAATAGTACTGTCACTTTGTTGGCACGGAGAACTGGAAACACCGCGAAAACTAAGTTTAAACTGTAACTCTTAATTGGACAAACCTCCGCACAAAAAGCGAAGTGGCACTCAAATCGAAGCGGCAGTGGCGAGCACACTCGACGATTCTAATCTCGCGGCTGAAGTCGGTCCGGTATTTTAATGTAACAGCAATTAAGTACTAGAAAATTGCTTTGCCTTGTGTCCGCCCATCCGGTTCGTTCATTCTTTTACGCTGCCGACAACCATCGTCATCACAGACGACACATGGCGATGATTTCTTAATCAGGCCACCTGGCTATTCCAAGCTTGGCCGCTGCCCTCACGGCATGAAGAAAAATAAATCTTCTCCACAACCGCCTCTGCTAGGATGTAAAACCAATGCCATGAAGCACTGTGCATTTGGGAGTCGAGCGCGCTAACCATTGAACTATCGAGCAACTTTTCCTCTCTTTCATCTTAGTTACTAACGTGCGCAAGTTGTCATGACCATGTAATATGTTCCCTTATAAGAAGACTATCGACCCTCAGAATTACAGACACAATGACGCGATGGTGCAATAACCACATAGGCAAACTTATGACATATATGCAAACTGTGCAAACACATATGTAAACATGATGCAAATGATCCACATATCCAAACTGTGACAGTGACGTTCACTGTCACAGGCCCAAAGCACATACTCAAGGACCGCCATAAAACACGCTGTTCAGATTACCTCTGAGTTCCCTAAAACGAGATGTTCTACTAGAAGGCTGGCAAGAAAAAGCCCCTCACCAGGTTGGAGTACCAGTCCTGGAGAAGTGCCACATTCATCCTCAAAATATTTTAGACGGATTCACCGTTAAAATCCTTTATATGGATAATCATTCGAACAAAAAGCACTCTTGCAGAAATAGTCCGTTCAGTGTTACGGTCCAACGCACCCTTTTTCCACAAAATCTACATTACCTTAAATAACAAAACAAATCCAACGGTACTTCATCACAAGGAGCTGGGCACTGGTATCACACAACGCGAGGATTCATGCTGAAGTCCTTCTTTAGAGTTATTCGAAGGATATCCGAAAACAGTATGGCGGGCGCCCTTGCACGTAATAAAACAATGTTCTGTTGTCTCCGGTACACACATAAGCGGCTACTTAACTGAGGCAAGGAAAATACCTTTTATTTTCAAGCACGTTTTAACCGCAAGGTTTCAGAAGGGAAGCTTATAAAGGAATGGGGAGAAATATACATTTTGCGAAATATTTCTAGTACCTGGCTGCCTGGACAAGCGATGTTCATGAGCAGTAAAAGAAGAGCGGATAAGTACGGATAATAAATCACTTTATATATAGACCAGGTTTTTGTAAAGCCTAGTAGTGAAAGTGTCAGGCGCGGCGCCACTTTCGACACAAGGTGCTGCCTTCTGGCGGAGACTGCGGGAGAAGGGACGAACCGGCTGAACTTGCGGTGCGTGTTCGCCTGTTCTGGTGTTTTAGACATGTTCCTAACGCATCTGCTGACCTGTTTGTTTTCTGCATCTTCTGAGCAGCGGGATGTACAAAATTCATTCGTCCATAAGATATTTGGGCCTGTTGATATGCCATGACATTGGTATGTCAGGCTATTGATCATTATAAGAAAACAAAGATAATTAATGATCAATAGCCTGGCAAGGGAACAAGAGCTCAGGATCGCCAGTCGGCCTCTAGAGTCTGTGAAGGGGTACGTTTACCCAGGTCAATTACTCACAGGGGACCCTGATCATGCGAAGGAAATTTACAAAAGAATAAAAATGGGTTAGAGCGCACTCGGCAGGCATTGTCAGATCCTGACTGGAAGCTTACAATTATCATTCAAAAGAAAGGTGTAAAATCAATGCGTTCTACCAGTGCTGACATATGATGCAGAAACGTATTCACGTGGAACGAAGAATGTTAGGCGTAACGTTAAAATACAGGAAGAGAGCGGTGTGGATCAGAGAGCAAACGGGGATGGCCGATATTGTAATCGACATTAAAAGAAAGAAATAGAGATGGTCAGGTGATGTAATGCGTAGGTTTTATAAACGGTGGACCATTAGGTTTACAGAATCGGTGCCAAGAGAATGGAAGCGCAGTTGAGTATGGCAGAAGACTTGGCGGGGTAGTGAAATTAAGGAATTCGCAGGCGTAAGTTGGAATCGATTGCCGAAGGACAGGGGTAATTGGAGATCGGAGGGAGAGGCCTTCGTCCTGCAGTGGACATAAAATAGGCTGGTAATGACGACGACGACGACGACGACGATGATGATGGTGATGATGTATGCTATAAGTATGTATAGCCTTGCGCATAGAGGACACGGACGCAATAAAGAACGACGGGACACAAGTCCTGCGGCAATGACCCTCGTTGTCTACACCAACATCCAGCGAGAAAGGACGCGACTCATGCAACAGCCCTGCGACGTACACTGAGATACGAGGGGAGCTTGTGTTGGAGTAGTGCGTATAAGCCGCACTAGTTTTCCACGGCGCCTGAAAGAACACCATTCGGTATTGGCTTCACATGCAAATACGACTTGGTGCCCAGCATGTTCACTCAACCGGGTACTCGTTTCGCTGCCGTAAACTACGCGGTAACGCGCACTCCGCCTTCCTACGCTGCGGCCTTGGGATAGCCGAGCCGTTCACGGCCGTGCGGCATTTATTGTCTACTCGATTCGCTTTCCGGAAGGAAAGCTCGCGGAGGTCCGCGCGATTTCGTGTATTTTGGATACAAAAGAAAGGTGAGCTCAAAGCCATCGGGTGCCCGTGTCGACTTCGTAACCTGCGCAGCGATTGTTCCGTTACGGCAAGTGTAAGGAGACTCGATTAACAACACGTAGCTTAACAGTTTTCGTGTCCTGTGCCTTTCGTGCACGTGAATCAGCCGCACTTGACCAGTCGTGGCCGCGAAACAAGCAAGCCGCATATGACTAGCGTGCACAGAAACAGGGCTGCGCACGCGTCGGTGCCTCGCTGTTTTGTTTCAGAGGGCATCTCTTGATGACCCGTTCCTGCAGCGAGCGGCGGCGGCGGCCCCGGAACCAAGTGAACGAGCACAAAAGCGAAAGATGAAAGAGCGAACGCGGAGCAGCTGATGAAAGAGGCGAGCCGCGAACGGCGGCGACCAATGAGAGCGGCCCCTTCAGTGACGTGCGCGCGGTTAACTGGCTTCATCCCGACCCGTCCGAACGCTCCTAAAAAAACGTCGTTTCATGCATTGAAGCACAAAAGTAACTGGAACGCCAATGCATTTCTCCACAAAGTTCGGGAGTTAGTATCTCGAAACTGGTGTCATCCTGAGAATTCGTTCCAACTGGATGCGCCTTGTGAACTCCACGGCTAGAATTTGTAAATTGCATTATGGGCCATAAAATAATTAGTTAAAAACTTTATTAGTGAATTATTTTCTTATTCGAATATGAATTTCAATTTTTTGTGCAAGTACTGTCCACCTCTGCGAGTAGACCAGCTCATGAACTAGAACTGTGCTATCTGCCACAAGCAAAGTTTAAAAATTTTTGAAAGTGTTCGCTGAAATACCCTGTATGTACAGAATTTTGAGCAACTGAGGATAATCATATATAAAAGCCGCGCACGAACCATTCATAGCGCGCGCCCATTCATGTACTCTCTACTTTTACTTACGCGCACGACACAGCGTACGGTAGATCTGACGCCGACGTCAGCTGCGAAAGCACGCGGCTACTGGCAGGGCGAGATATCACATCCAGCCGCTATTATTCTATATGATATGTCCTGATGTCGCCCGCACCGTATTGAGAAAGAACGTCGCCTATTCTACACAGATATCTTGCCCTTTCTGCATGAACAAAAGCTGTAGTTCGAGCAGGTTCCTTGTTAAAGCAAGCACACAAGATGTGAAGTTAAGTGTGCCGGCAAGAATATATACATTATTTCTGCGAAGACAGTAACGCAACAGTAAGGCAAGTTTAAACCACATGCTTCCTTTAACTATCGCTGCTTAAGCAATGAACAAGACGAAGGCTGCCGCCACATGTTAGCGATGTCGCAATTTACACATGAAACGGCATATCAAACTCGCGGGTTTTTCTTTGGCAATCTTAGTTCCTAACATTAGTATGAAAGGACTCCGGGAAGCTCGTAGGCTTTCGATACTCTCAGCGCTCACCGCTGCTTTTGTCACCATACACGTCTTCAAGCATGCCCGTTATCAGACTAAACGATCCCCCTCGTCGACGCATTGCGGTCCTGGAAATACGATCCCTGCCATCAACTACCTGACACGGACACCACCGTTTTGTGAACGGGCTGCAAAGCGACCTTCGGTGCTTATCGGTGTCACTTCAACCACGGACCACTTCGAGGCTCGGGCAGCGATCCGGGATACCTGGGGCGGCACGGCCCTCAAAATGGCCTTCGTTGTCGTCTTCCTGCTGGGAAAGACACTGGACCAGGAAGTACAGCGCAAGGTATTCGCAGAACACGGCCTATACGGTGATATCGTTCAGGGAGACTTTCTCGACGCCTACAGGAACCTCACCTACAAGACTGTGATGCTGATCCGTTGGGCTCGGGAAAAGTGCTCGGGCGTTAATTTTGTGCTGAAGACCGACGACGACATGCTAGTCAGCGTATGGGACCTCGCCGTCGTCGTCAACGGTTTGGAGGGAGTCAAACGCACAATGTGGGGCTATCTGCATCGCAATACTACACCAATTCGCAACGTATCCTCCAAGTGGTATGTGTCTAGGAAAGAATACGCGCCAGATACCTACCCCTCATACCTCTCGGGGACCGGATACCTAATATCTGGTGACAGCATTGCCGCACTAGAGGAGCTCACACACGACGAGTGCTTCTTCCCTTTCGAAGACTTCTACCTGACCGCCATCGTTGCGGAGAGAGCTCAAGTGAGTCGTTTAGGTGTCGACGGCTTCTCCCAAGAACACAGCTGGTTCCATCAGCCGTGCTCGACACCCAGGGTCGTAACGTCTCATCATTGGAGCGCGGCGGCATTGCGACAAGAATGGAGTCGCGCTGTCTCCCGGTTGGACTTCGGGCTGTGCGCGGGAATAAAGAAAAGCCAGATGGTGTCGTAGACCATAAAAAAACTGTGACCACTTGTTGTATTCATTTTGGACATAATGTAATCAGCGTTGCCCTAGACAGGTAGGCAGTTAGCGCGGCCCCACTGGATTTCACATGTTATTAAATGCGAAGCATTCCTTGGCGAACACTTGACACTTTGACAGCATCTATCTATCTATCTATCTATCTATCTATCTATCTATCTATCTATCTATCTATCTATCTATCTATCTATCTATCTATCTATCTATCTATCCACCTACCTCTTCGTGTTCTCGTGGTCGTTTCGCTAACTTGGTATGCACCAAAATTTGCATAGTATGACAAGAGTGTATGACGAACATAAATGATAGGTCATGACATGAATATCATGATATGCGTGTCATGTATGTCATGAAACATCCGCATACGTATTGTTATGCACCAAATTTGGCATAGTAGCAAGAGTGTATTATTCCGAACATACATGATAGGCCATGACACTAATATCATGACATGCGTGTCATGTAGCTCATGAAACAGCCACCTACGTTTTGGTACGTAGAAAAATCGGCACAGTATAACAAGTGAAAATGACGAATATAAATGACAGGTCATGAAGTATGTGTCATGTAGGTCATGAACCAGTAGCCTACGTGTTGGTGTTCTCATGGTCGTTTCGTTAACAAGGTATGTGCCAAATGACAACAGTGTAAGACGAACATGAATGATAGGTCATAACATGAATGTATTGACATGCTTGTCATGTAGGTCATGAAACAGCCGCCTACGCCTTGGTGCTCTGAGAGTCGTTTCGTTAACTTGGTAGGCTCCCGCACATTGCTTCGCATTCCTCCAGGGCGACCAATGTGCAGTGGGCGCCATAAGTTTACAGGCCGTGGGACCTGATAAAAACCTCAATATCTCCGCAGCCTTGATACACTGTCCGGTATTCGTATTTCCAATCTGTACAAGCCAGTACAGTGCGTCCTTAAGGAAGAAAATCTCCTCCAGCTAACACACGCCTTTGCGTTATGCAACTTCACGTACGAGGCGACCATGCACAGATGGAAGGTAGCGTAGAAGGACAAACTCAACGTGCAACTGAGGAAGCTGGTCAAACTAGCGCTGGGAATCCTCAAGAACACCGAGACAGAGCTCCTGCTGCAACTGGAGGTACACAATACAATTGAAGAAATCTACGAAGCTCAAGAACGGGCTCAATTGACAAGACTCTCTGGAACCAAACAGGATAGAGAAATCCTAGCCAAACTAGGCTATGGCACTACAGCAATCGAGAATATATACCAAACCGTTCCGACGGACACGCGCAACTCCTACACGGTTTGCCCACTCCCGCGGTACATGAACCCCACGCACCATCAACCCAGAAGGCTGGCACGCGGATCGTTCATCCTGCGCGATCTACGTGATAAGAAAACCGTAGCCTGTTTCGTCGACGCGGCACAGTACCCGTCCAGGAAGACCGTTGCCACCACGGTCAATAAGCAAGGTGAAGTCACAAACACTCTCACAGTCAAGACCCACAAATCCGAGAAAGCAGAACAGGTCGCCGTCGCACTCGCGCTCACAGACACGACCACCAACCACGTCTACACCGATTTACGCTCGGCGGTCAAAATATCTCAGAAAAGAGCCTTTGCAACACAAGCACTACAGATAGTCAGTACATCCGCACCGCAGCATCACACCATCTGCTTGTTCCCGGCACACCGCGGAGAGATCGAGGACGCCACTCCCAATCTGAATGAGATGGCTCACAGCAGCGCGCGAGACCTAACCCCCCGCGACGCCACAAATTCTCGTCGTGACCATCCCAGTGAGAATCGGGGCCCTCCCTCCACATACAACGAGATCACAAAGCACTTTTATCTAGACCGCAGAATATACAGCACCCCTCACAATAAGCTCACCAGGCCTCAAGCCCTCACGTTCAGAATGCTTCAAACAAACACGTACCCCGCGCAGAACAGACTATATCACTACATGCCTGACCTATACACAACATCATAATGCGAAAATTGCCATAGCACACTAGACGTATATCACTTGTTCTGGCGGAAAAAAGAATCAAGACTCCGCCAGGCTACAAGAAGCATTACGTAGCACGGACCTGGCGGAGCAGCTCTGGGCCGTCCAGCGAGCCCACTATGCAGCCAGCAAGTTACAACTCCCGGTCCCAACGTGGGAGTAGCGCGCTCTATGGGGCCTTGCACCCCGTAGCTCGCAGGACGTTTTAGTAAAGTTATTCCATCCATCCATCCAGTAAAAGCGAACAACATTGTTGTAGGATATTACTGGCTACGGTCACAATGTGCTCAGAAATTTTATGTTTTCTAACATTCTTTAGTTCTTTTGACGCCGACTGTTCGTCAAAAGTATATTAACCTCTCGTGTCATGTTTCTCGTTTCCGGAAAAGTGCCCCTTCGCTGACGACGAGCTTCTGTTCCGGGGCCACGTCATCAGCGAATTTGGAGTCCGCCCTCACCCGCAGAAGACAGCTGCCATGTCGAAGTAACAGCAGCCTATTAACAAGAAGGCAGTGCGTAGATTCCTTGGCATGTGTGCCTTCTGCAGGCGCTTCTTCAAGGCCTTTTCACGCATCACTGAGCCGTTCATGCATATAACTAAATGTGGATGTGGAGTTCAATTGCCGCGCGACTGGCCGCTCGAAACACTTTACGTGTATTCTTTCTCGCTCGGAAAAGACAGTTTTACGTAGCACGTGTTGAGGAACACAAATCTGTAACGGGAGTTTTTCATGTCACTCTACAATTTTCTCATTGGCACCTTTAATCGAATTCTAATCTTTGGGAAGTTGATTAATTAAGACTAATTATGTAATTAAAAGGAATGGAAAGAATAGTTTGACTATCTCCAAGAGACGGCAAACATTACCTTTGTTCCGTCCAGCTACTTGGTATTTGCATATTTCTAATAGTCTGGCTAAAGTTATGTGGGACATCTTGCATATATATATATATATATATATATATATATATATATATATATATATATATATATATATATATATATATATATACATATATATATATATATAAACGAGAAGAAAGGGGGTTAACCGAGGGCTCGATTTTTATTAGTCATATCATAAGAAGCCAACAAACACTGACACCAAGGACAACATAGGGGAAATTACTTGTGCTTAATAAATGAAATAAAGAAACGATAAATTAATGGCAATTAAAGTGGATGAAAAAACAACTTGCCGCAGGTGGGAAACGAACCCACGAAATGTTGTGCGTTCGGTTCTACGTCCGCCGCCAAGGTCTGTGAGTGGTGGCGCTGGCTAACACTCCCAGGGTTCTACTAGGACACATAAATACCCAAGGAAGTGGATGGGAAAACGACGCCGCGGTAGCTCAATTGGTAGAGCATCGCACGCGAAATGCGAAGGTTGTGGGTTCGGTTCCCACCTGCGGCAAGTTGTTTTTCATCCACTTTAATTTCCATTAATTTATCGTATCTTTATTTCATTTATTAAGCACAAGTAATTTCCCCTATGTTGTCCTTGGTGTCAGTGTTTGTTGGCTTCTTATGACATGACTATATATATATATATATATATATATATATATATATATATATATATACAAGGGGGATTTAAGAAACAGGAATTTAGAACACAGATTATCTTATAGTAGTACAGATAGCTTTTACGTAGGGAACACAAATATGTTGCTAAATGTATACACTGCTTCCAATATTGCTTTGAAACCTTTTTTACTCTAAAAATACTGCAGGCTTGATTGACTCCTCCAACGGACAAGTTTTGTTTTTCAACGGCGTGCGAAGTGGATGAGAATCGTATGTGTCGAGTAGGCAATACTAACGGATTATGAAGCAAGTGCTATACCAAGCGGTATACGGCGTTACACACGCCGTAGGTATGCAAAACTCACTGAAATGAGACCCAGCAAAGGTCATTCACAAGCAGTAGCCGTCAAGCGCAGAAAGACTCACTCAGTCTCGCAGATGAAAAATTGTATCCAGCGAGATTCATCCACCACAGCGGCTTTGGCAGTGGCTTTGGCATTCTGCTGCTGCAACGAGGTCGTGTGTTCTATTGCCAGTGGTATTGCAAAAACGCTTGTGGGCCGTGCTGTGGGTGCCTCATTAAGATCCCAAGTTGGTCAAAATAAATGGGAAGTCCCCCACTCGGACGTGCTTTATAGTCAGATCGTGGTTCTGGCACGTAATATCCCCAGAATTTTGTGTAATTGAAGGTAATCCAGGCGGAATCGCTCGGACTCATCCTAACCAACATCGGACTAAAAAGTTTTGCCCTAAAGGCGAAGCGTGGATTGCGATGGCAAATTATTAGACACCCATACGGAGCTAGTAGTGTCAGCGGCATAAACTGCTAGCGTAAACATTCGCTTACTAACTAAATTAACAATCACGTTGTCACGCGCACAGAGGCAAACACAAACACATCTCACTCGGTAACTGCGGACACTCCTCAAAACGCTGGCGTTATGAAGAGCGGCGGCAGCGGCGAGCGAATTTACCCTACGTGCTGCCTCTCGTTTCAGCACGATCTGGGCGCGCGAGAACGCAGCGCACACGAAGCCATCAACTACGTCAGGTCGGCTAGCCTTCAAACACACCGGAGATACCCTCCAAGACGGGCGCCGTCAACGCAGCTGCAGTAGAAGAGGTGATGCACACTAAATGCCCCATGCCCCCTTCCCCTTACTGTTAGCCCCGAAAACAAACTACAGGGGCGCTGCGAGCGCCACTCGAGTAAAGTCCCTTAAACTTCGTAAAGTCGTGCCACGCTTTGATGAATGCGGCCTCCTCCTCGCGCGCTCTGGCCGAGGTCGACACCGAGTCGCTATTGGCCTAATAGCATCACGTGGGCCCTCGCGCCGTGCATCAGCGCCATTTTTACTCGAGAAGCGTGTACGGAGTGGCGAGGAGCGCATGTTGGCGCCGTTGCTACGCTCGAGCAGTGTTGGCGGCGCCACGGTCGAGGAGGGAGCGTAAAAGAGAGGAGAAACGAGGAGGAATGAAGGCGGAGGAGGAGAGTGTCGCTACTTTACGAAGTTTAAGGGGACAGCGACCGAACTCTGCTAGAGTTCGGGCGCTGTCCGGGCGCATTGTGCAGTTTTTTCGTTTTTTCGCCCTCCTTCTCTCTGGTTGCATACTTATGGCGGTCGTCTGAAATACATTTTTACGACGTTTTTATTCGCGAAAATTTATTCAAAGGGCTTATTTCTTAGACGACACTGTAGCTCTCAAAGGCAACGCTACAGTGTCAGCCAAAAGAGCGCAGACCAGCCATTGCGGGTTTTTCATGCAAGGATCGACAACCGCAAAAACACAGCATATAAAAATCTAGTTATGACATCATACCTGCCGCGGTGCAACGAGTATGTCACAAACGCTGGCAATATATGATTTCTACAACAGTTACCCTGATTTTCATACGCTAAAACAAGTTTGCTCAGGACGAGTAGTTCATGGTGTAATATCGAATTTTCGCATTTCTTCACAAAAACGCTCGGCAGTAACACGAGTACTTAATTAACACTACAGTTTAAATTCTGCAAGCACCACTTGCTTCTTTGACTGCTTCTTTAAATTAGGCGATTCATCACGTGTCTATATTAAGTGGCGATAATTTAAGTAAAGGTAATGAAGGCTTACAGCTATTTGCAGAATACGAAAGGGAGTGTACCAATATATATTCCCTTTTCCGTGCTAGACGTTCCACTAACATGAGGAATTTACTGGTGGTTGTTGTTTGAGGAATATACATGACGAATCTGTTTGGTGAACTGACACAGGCTGCTCGGCCCAAATTCTTTAAGTGAAATATGCCTTTTGGACCGTACGGCTGCAGCCTGAAAGTCGAAGCGTCAATCATAAGTAGTATGTGACATATTGAAGATATCGTAATTCCCCTGTGGGAGGTCAAAAATCAAGGGAAATATGTAGGGCTGGTGGTGTTTTCTTTATGAAGATTTTCGAGTTTCTCCTTTATGTACCGACGAAGCGAATAGTTCTCCATTTGTAAAATAAAACAACGCTGGATCGAGACATGGTGAGGCAAAAGGTGCTTGAATTTTCATTTTCTAACTGACTAAGCTGCGCTGTAGTACCTCGAGAATGCTTTAGGCATTCCAATTGACACTGTAAAGAACTTCTTCGTGGTTTCAATTCGAAGTTGTAGTGAACTGATGGGTTCCGCGAACAGTGTGTGCTTCGCCACAGCGACAGCTGGTTGCTGCCGCTGCGTGAGGGGTGTGCTATATTGTCGATAAAAGCTACTCAGGGCAACCATGAAACATTTCATCGCTTGCAGTTGATTGGCTCTCGATCTTAACCACGAAAGTTTTCTCTCAGCTGATTGCTACTATGGTATTTGTGAACTAACTATGTAAATACTCTACATGACGCGCCATCGTGTTATCAGCCATGAGCAATTCGTATTTTGGAGGCCTTTTCAGAGAGGGGTGAAAGTAGCATCAAACTTTTTCATAATCAATGCGCGCCTAACGTTTTCTTTTACGCATTAATAAATGGCCATATTTGACTGGAACAACTCACCAGAGTAATAAGAATCATGATGACAGCGTAGCTGGGCAGTGTCTTTCTAACACGGATAACATATGTTGACGCCAATTACCAAGATTTTTCTTCCATGTAAAATGCAATGTCTCTCATAGCTAAATACTAAGGTAATGTTAAGTGTTTAGCCAAGCATCATACACAACTTCGCGTGTTCAATTTGCAGACATTCTTTTTACCGAAAATTTATGGAGAGACACGGCGCATATAAGCATTGCAAAACCAGTAGACCCCTTCAACGCTACACAGCTTGCGATATCCAAGTCCCCAATTTTCTCGACTCACGCGCTTTTGAAGAAGAAACTGTGGTTCAGGCATGGCAGCATAAAGAAGCCGACATACCCTTCAATAAGTACGGCTTGAGCCACCCATACCCCAAGCATACACCAAGGGAACGAGCGCGCGCGGCAGCCGAGCGAGGCGCAGCGAGCACCGTCCTGGCCGTGACGTCACTTGCGAGAGGGCGCCACTCCAAATTCTCGCCGCTAATAGCGCCCCCATCTCTCCGACTTGCACGCGTGAGGATGCGGCCCGCACCCTCCCCGCCTTCCTCCCACGAGAGCCCGAAGATACACCGCCTCACCAAGCCACCGTCGTTTTCGGCTCACCCTCGCAAGCTTTCGCTCGCACCTACGGCGAGCGGCGGCGATATTATCGCACTTGGACTTTACAGTGACCGACTGTGATTGTCTGTCTATGCTCCTTTCTTTCTTTATCTCTACTTTGTTATCACTTTACCTCCCTCTCCCCTCTCTCCCCAGCGTAGGGTAGCAAACCGGATCTTCCCATCTGGTAAAAAAAAACCTGCCTTTCCCCTTTCCTCTGTCTTTCTCTCTTTACACAGAACATCACGGCGACGGCGACTGTGGAAACACGCCTGGTGTGTCCATACAACTGCTGTTGAAATAAAAGAAAACCTGTAGACTTGTGTGACCCTCCAAATCACAGCACAATTTCCAGCGAAGCTGTTTCTTTCGAGCAGTTGCAATAAAAATTTCAGTGCCCTGTAATTAAACACATGACCTTTGCCGACCTAAGATTACTTCCACCATTTTATATTCAATCTTGCAATCTGCCATGTGAAGATCATGTCTAATATACGCCAACCTCCTATTAATGAGAGTAGCGAGTCCTCTGCCCTGTTCATTATCCTTAACTTCCGCTTTGAAATTCGTTAAGGTCACGTTAGACGTCAGTGTTTCCTGTAACATGATAACTTGAGGCTTGACACCATGCGTTCTAACAAACTGCTGCAGAGACGCCTTCTTATGATTGAACCCCCTACAATTCCACTGCCAAATACTAAATGAACTATTTAATAGAGCCATCTTGACCACGGAAATTTGGTGAAGTAGTTTTGAGCTCAAGTCCACTCGGCGACTTACCCTGCTGGGCTAGCGGCCGAGTGCACTCCCGCTCCATAACAGGGACCACTGTCTCGTTTAGATATATTTCAATTTTGCCTAATCTCTGATCCGTGATATCTTCCCGTCCTTCTATCCGCTCCAGTCTACTAATGATCTGATTTACACTTTCTTGCAATGTCGCCATCATTGCTTTAAGCTCGGAACCGACTTTACCCTGAATCCGTACGGTCGAGGATAAGGCCCTCTTTTTCGGAGCAGGCGTCTCATCGTCCGCCATGTTCTGTTCTGCGACCTCCACAGACCTTGGTACCTCAACCGAGTTATCATGTTTCCCAGTCTGTCTTAAGCTATCGTTGTTACCGGAAGGTAAGCCGTTCCTAAGTTCAGCTATCTCTTTGATAAGCCCGTCAATGGCTGCTTTTAAACTACGATTCTCTCTCTCCAATTGCGCAATCCTATCCCTATCCTTATTACCATCCACATGCTCCTGGCGCTGCTCGGGCGCTCGGCCGGCGCTGATGCCACCCTTGACCTTGTCAGCCCAGGTGGTCTGGCTCCCAGCTGCGCCGCCGCCGCCACCAGCTGCAGGAAAGCGCACCCGCGCCTCCATAGAAACAGATCGGCTCCTGGTCGTACGAGTCCCAGAAGGTGGCCGCTGCCTCGACCTGGAGCGGCTCCTAGAGCGCGCGCGTCCCTTAGAGCGTCGGCGGGCGCTCACCAGCTGCACCATCTCGGCTGCCTCTTGTTCCGCCGTTAGCTCCGCCCTGGCTCTCTCCTGTCGTCGAACACGCACGACGTAGGGAAGCTGGTATCGTTGTCTGCATTGTTTATCCGCGGTCAGGTGTCGTCCGCCACAAAGCTTGCAACAAGGCACACAGTTGTGATCCTCTTCAGGGTTCCGAGCCCCGCATCCTCGGCATTCAAAACAATCGGGGGCTGGGCAGACGTCCGCCCGATGTCCAAGCTTGCCACACACATAACATACATCCAACTGCTTTCGATACAGGAAGCACCGTACCAGAGTTGGCCCATATCTGACGAAATTGGGCACCTTTAACCCATCGAAAACAATGATGACTGATCCTGTGTTTTTGATGCGTTTGGCCGCCATAGCCAGCGGATTGCGATCGTTAACAATGTTCCGCTCAAGTGTCGCGGGGCCATCCATAATGTCTACATTGCGAATGACCCCCTTACACGTAGTGTGTGGGGCCGTCTCGTACGCACTGACTTCAAAATCCTTGTCTGCCACTCTGATTGACCTGAGTCTCACATATCGTTCAGCGTTGCTCCTTTCTGGCGTACTAGCCACCAAGATATTTTGCATAAAGTTCGGGCAAATAACATCTTCCCGAATCTGTTCAATACCGAGGCCTGCCGCCTCTACGATTGCCTTGCCCACCGCTGTAGAGCTAACTTTCTCCAAATTCAGTCCACCCCGTGGGCGAATGACTATTTTGATGTGTTCTTGTGGCATCGGTGGCATGCGCGACGCCTTCACAATGCGATTCTTGATCGCCGAGCCTCCGCGCCGTTCACCTGCGCCCCGTCGTTCAGGCATCTCACTTGGCGAACCGCCATTACCTAATCCATGCCTCGTCGTAGTTCTAGATTTTCGGTTGGACACTGTCCGCCATCCCAGGTCTTCAGTAAAGTCCTCCGCCGGGAGCACTTCCCCTTCAACGTGCATTGCTGCCATGCCGCGCTAGGTCTACCAGACGCTAGCTCGCGGCCAGCGTGGCGTGAGCACAAAAGTTCCAATGAAGTCCAAAAAAGGGGTGGCCCACCTCAAAATCAGGTATCCGCTGAATCTTCTCTTCTTCACGGATCCGATGATATCAAATTTACACCACTAGGTGACCAAAAAAGGCTCGGAAGCTTCGAAAAAGACGGACCCATAAAAGCCCACAAGCCTCCTTCGAACTTCGTCGTCGTCTCCCCTACACGTAGTCTCCAGGCGGGGTGGTGAAATTAAGAAATTTGCAGGCGTAAGTTGCAATCGATTGCCGCTGGACAAGGGTAATTGGAGATCGGAGGGAGAGGCCTTCGTCCTGCAGTGGACATAAAATAGGCTGGTGATGACGACGACGACGACGACGATGATGATGATGATGATGATGATGATGATGATGATGATGATGATGATGATGTATGCTATAAGTATGTATAGCCTTGCGCATAGAGGACACGGACGCAATAAAGAACGACGGGACACAAGTTCTGCGGCACTGACCATCGTTGTCTACACTAACATCCAGCGAAAAAGGACGCGGCTCATGCAACAGCCCTGCGACGTACATGGAGACACAAGCGAAGCTTGTGTACGAATAGTCCGTATACGCCGTACATGTTTTCCACGGTGCCTGAAACAACGCCATTCGATATTCGCTTCACATGCAAAAATGACTTGGAACCCAGCATGTTCACTCATGCGGGTACTCGTTTTGCTGCCGTAAACTACGCGATAACGTGGATTTTGCCTTCGCTGCGGGCTCGGGATAGAATAGCAGTTTACGGCCGTACGGCATTCTTTGTCTACTAGATTCGCTATCCGGAAGGAAAGCTCGCGGAGGGCACGGCGGTTTCGTGCATTTTGGATACAAATAAAAGGTGAGCTGAACGCCATCGGGTGCGCGTGTCGACTTCGTAACTTGCGCAGCGATTGTTCCGTTAGGGCAGGTTTAACGAGACCTGAATAACAAGACGTACCTTAACGGTTTCCGGGCCCTGTGTCTTTCGTACACGTGAATCAGCCGCACTTGAGCACTCGCGCCTGCGAAACAAGCAAGCCGCATATGACTAGCCTGTACAGAAACAGGGCTGCGCACGCGTCGATGCCTCGCTGTTTTGTTTTAAAGCGCAGCTATTGATGGGCCGTTCCTGCAGCGAGCGTCGGCGGCGGCCCCGTAATGAAAGATGAAAGAGCGAACGCGGAGAGGCAGATGAAAGACGCGAGCCGCGAACGGCGGAGACCAATGAGAGCGGCCCTTTCAGTGACGTGCGCGCGGGAAACTGGTTGCGTGCAGGCCCGTTCGAGCGCTCTTAACAAAGCATCGTTCCATGCACTGAAGCCCAAAAGTAACTGGAACGCCAATGCATTTCTCCGCAAAGTTCGGGAATTAATATCTCGAAACTGATCTCATCCCGAGAATTCGTTCCAAATGGATCCGCCTTGTGAACTCCACGGCTAGAATTTGTAAATTGCAATATGGGCCATAAAGTAACTTGTTAAAAACTTTATTAGTGAATTTTTCCTTAGACGATTATGCATTTCAATTTTTTGTGCAAGTACATTCCGCCTCTTCGAGTAGATCAGCTCATGAACTAGAATTGTGGTATCTGCCACAAGCAATGTTTAAAAATTTGTGAAAGTGTTCGCTGAGACAGCTGTATATACAGAATTCTGAGCAACTTACCCTGAGGATAATTATATGTAAAAGCAACGCGCGACACATCCATAGCGCGCGCCCATTCATGTTCTTTCCACTTTTACTTACGCGCACGACACAACATACGGTGTATCTGACGCGACATCGGCTGAGAAAGCACGCGGTTACCGGCAGGGCGAGACAAGGCATTTCGGAGAACTAACAACTCGAACTCACATCCAGCCGACCTTAAACCACGTGTTATCGCTAGATGTCGCCCGCGCCGTCGCGTGAAAGCCCGTCGCCTATTCTAGACAGGCATCTTGCCTTTGTGCGTGAACAAAAAGCTGTTGCTCGTGCAGGGCTCTTGCTGAAGCGAGCCCATCAAATGTCGTAGTGTACGCGGCCAAGAATATTTAAATTATTTCTTCTGAGTCAGAAACACAATAAGGCTAGTTCAAACCACTTGCTAGCACAAGGAAGAACGAGAAGAATGACGCAGATTTTCCATCAACCGACGCTTAAGCAATAAACAAATGAAAAAAAACGATAAAGAACAAGCAATAAGAAATACGAACGCTGCCGCCACATGTTAGCGACACCACAAGTGCAACAAAAACGGTATGTGAAACTGACTTTTCCTTTGGCGATCAAAATTCCCAACCTCACCATGAAAGGTCTCAATCTAGCTCGTACGTTTTCGATACTCTCAGCGCTCTCCGTTGGTTTTGTCACCATACACTACAAGTATGCCCGTTACCAGATTAAACGATCTCCTTCGTCGACGCATTGCGGTCCTGGAAAGAGGATGCCTACCTTCAAGTACGTAACACAGACGGCAAAATTTTGTGAATGGGCTGCTAATCGAACTTCGGTGCTTATCGGTGTCGCTTCAAGCACGGACCACTTCGAGGCTCGGGCAGCGATCCGGGATACTTGGGGCGGCACGGCCCTCAAAATGGACTTCGTTGTCGTCTTCCTGCTGGGAAAGACACTGGACCAGGAAGTACAGCGCAAGGTATTCGCAGAACAGGACCTTTACGGTGATATCGTTCAGGGAGACTTTCTCGACACCTATAGGAACCTCACCTACAAGACTGTGATGCTGATCCGCTGGGCTCGGGTAAAGTGCTCGGGCGTTCATTTCGTGCTCAAGACCGACGACGACATGCTGGTCAGCGTATGGGACCTCGCCATCGTCGTCAACGGTTTGGAGGGAGTCAAACGCACAATGTGGGGCTATCTGCATCGCAATTCTACACCACATCGCAATGTATCCTCCAAGTGGTATGTATCTCGGAAAGAATACGCGCCAGATACCTATCCCCCATATCTCTCGGGGTCCGGGTACCTAATATCTGGTGACAGCATTGCCGCACTTGAGGAGCTCACACACGACGAGTGCTTCTTCCCTTTTGAAGACGTCTACCTGACCTCCATCGTTGCGGAGAGA
Organism: Dermacentor variabilis; assembly: GCF_050947875.1. Taxonomy (NCBI): domain Eukaryota; kingdom Metazoa; phylum Arthropoda; class Arachnida; order Ixodida; family Ixodidae; genus Dermacentor; species Dermacentor variabilis. Next base: position 66,607,517 of record NC_134577.1, read on the forward strand.
GCTCAAGTGAGTCGCTTAGGTTTCGATGGCTTCTCCGATGAACACAAGTGGTTCCACCAGCCATGCTCGACCCCCAGGGTCGTAACGTCTCATGATTGGAGCGCAGCGGCATTGCGACAAGAATGGAGTCGCGCTGTATCCCGGTTGGACTTCGGGCTGTGCGCGGGAATAAAGAAAAGCCAGATGGTGTCGTAGACCAGAAAAAAACTGTGACCACTTGTTGTATTCATTTTGGACATAATGTAATCAGCGTTGCACTAGACAGGTAGGTAGAGTTAGCGCGGCCCCACTGCATTTCACATGTTATTGAATGCGAAGCATTTCTTGGCGATCGTATGCACTTTGACAGCATCTATCTATCTATCTATCTATCTATCTATCTATCTATCTATCTATCTATCTATCTATCTATCTATCTATCTATCTATCTATCTATCTATCTATCTACCTACGTCTTGGTGCTCTCACAGTATTTTACTTAATTTGCGATGCACCACAATTGACATATTAGCATATTGGCAATTAGCCGCCTACGTCTTCGTGCTCACGTGGTCGGTTCGCTTACTTGGTATGCATTAAAATTTGCATAGTATGACAAGAGTGTCTGACGAACATAGATGATAGGTCATGGCATGAATATCATGATATGCATGTCATGTATGTCATGAAACATCCGCATACGTCTTGTTATGCACCAGAACGTCTTGTTATGCACAAAAACGTTTTGTTATGCACCAAAATTGCCATAGCACACTAGACGTATATCACTTGCTCTGGCCGTGTGGTCGGACCCACGCAAACAAGAATCAAGACTCCGTCAGGCTACAAGAAGCATTACGCAGCACGGACCTGGCGGAGCAGCTCTGGGCCGTCCAGCGAGCCCACGATGCGGCCAGGGAGTTACAACTCCCGGTCCTACGTGGAAGTTGCCCGCTCTACGGGGTCTTGCATCCCGTAGCACGCTGGACCTTTCAGTAAACTTATTCCATCCATCCATCCAGTAAAAGCGAACAAAATTGTTGTAGGATATTACTGGTTACGAACACAATGTGCTCAGAAATTGTATGTTTTCTAACATTCCTTAGTTCTTACTTTTGGCGCCGACTGTTCGTCAAAAGTAATTTGAAACGTCTCCTGTCATGTTTATCGTTTCCGGAGAAGTGCCGCTTCGCTTACAACGAGCTTCTGTTTCGGGGCCACGTCATCAGCGAATTTGGAGTCCGCCCTGACCCGCAGAAGACAGCTTCCATGTCGAAGTAGCAGCAGCCCATCGACAAGAAGGCAGTGCGTAGATTCCTTGGCATGTGTGCAATCTACAAGCCCTTGTTCCAGGCCTTTTCACGCATCGCTGAGCCGTTGATGCATCTAACTAAATGTGATGTGGAGTTCAATTGCCGCGCGACTGGCCCCTCGAAACACTATACGTGTATTCGTGGGCTTCTTTCTCGCTCGGAAAAGACACTTTTACGTAGCACGTATTGAGGAACAGAAAGCTGTATGAGGAGTTTTTCATGTCACTCTACAATTTTCACATTGACACCTTTAATCGAATTCTAATATTTAAGAAGTTGAATAATTAAGACTGATTATGTAATTTGGAGGAATGTAAAGAATAGTTTGGGCATCTCCAAACGATGGCAAACATTACCTTTGTTCCGACCAGCTACGTGGCATTTGCATATTTTTAAAGTCTGGCTAAAGTTATGTGGGACATCTTGCATATATATATATATATATATATATATATATATATATATATATATATATATATATATATATATATATATATATATATATATATGGCCGCAGGGGCAGCAGCGACGAGCGAATTTCCCCTACGTGCAGTGGCGTAGCTAGGTCGTCTGGCACCCGGGGCCCATAGGTCTTCTATCACCCCCCCCCCCCTGATGTAGTCGAGGAAGGCGAGGGTATCTACAATTTCAGGGTTTCACAGCCGCCTTGTATACCGCGCACGTTCGCCGAGTGCCCCTCTCCTTCGCTTTCTTTCCCAAAAATTGCGAATGCAGCAAATATACACGCTGTTTTTCCTGCGCCAAATAACACAGCGTGCTGCACTGATAACGTGTGATAAGCCCATGTGCACATCTTCTGTCAGACTGTGAGGCTTGGCAGCCAATACAAATGAGGCATCGTAGAAAATATGGCTCACGTCAAAAGTAACAAAATATATCTTTGTAGTAAAGCTTTAATTACCAATTTTAGTGGCAATATATTGCATTTGCAAAATTGAAGCCCGACATTCGTATCTTGCCCAACAACAACTTCACAGAAATCGTCGTAGGTATCTATGGCACGCAGTATTTTGTCTGTGGGCAGCCCTGAATGAAAACGAAAATTTAATTGTCAGTGACGCTGATCTCCCCACCCTATTAGAAAACGTTTGCTGCCTCCCCGCTGCGCGGGCGCCAATGCTATGACAATTACGAGTTCTCTTCATCCTGATCAATAAAGTCTTGTTGTCATTTGCTGCTATACGGACAAACGTGATTATCCGAGCTGTAGCACCACTGCAAGATTGGGAACAGAATAGAGCACGCTTCGCGTCGATTCTTGGCGTGACCATAAAAAAGAATGAAAAGGCCGCGATGAAGCCCGTGCTAGCGAAAGCTTGCACTATTGTTGGTCTGCACTCGCAATGGAGAGGATTAAGGGATCAACGTCACTGGTCCACTATTTCATATTTCTTTCGCTGCTGCCATATACTGGGCGCCGCCCGCAGTGCCAAAGTACTGTAGGTTGTAGCACCCAAACAGATTTTGTTTAAGAAGTTCTTGTTGAGTTAATACTATGACTTTGAGTCCTCGATTCTCAAATTGAAGTGCTTCCTCTATAAGTACTAATTACGGGATTATTAAGGATATGGTTATTACTTATCTGCCATATTTTTCGCGTTACCGAGTTGCTAGTAATCACAAAAAGACATAACTTCATAGAATTTCGATCGGAAAATATCCTTACAAAATTCACCTTTCTTTATATAAAATTCTGTGCAGCTGATACAGACACTGTACTTGTGACATGAAGTCACACAACAACAATACTTTTCTGAAACTTTCGAGGGTAAGAAGGAAACCGTGAAACATAGCAGCAGGTTTAGCAGCGGCTTCTCGGAGCGAGTGAGAGACGGGAAGTAAAAGCGAGCCGGGCATCGCGGCGGGCCCGCGACTACAGCCTGTCGAGTCATAGGCCGCCAAACTCTTCGGCCGAACCGAGTCTGAAGACGATCCAGAGAATCTCATTCGCGACTTTTGACGGCCCCACTTATGCAACGTCGCTCTCAACGAACGCTTCGCCGTAAACGCGAGCGCCGGGCGCGCTGGTTGAACGCTCTCTCGCTGCTGTCTTTGTTCGTCTTCGCTGCGCGTTCTGAACGGAAGAGGGACCCAAGAGCCCCAACGCCTTACAGCGCCTCACTGTATGTTTAGCGACCCTTGCTCCCAGCATGAACGCACAGCACGAGCGCACCCCAGATGAAACGTTTCGCTAAGGCGAGTAGCTTAGCGACCATTTCGCGTATTAAATTTTTTTAGCCCGCACATTCGTGCAATTATTTCGTGGGGCGTTGATAGAGCTGCAGCCGACAATTCTGCCGCGCAACGCATCGGGTACATGAGCTCGGGCTACTGGATACCGGAGCATTTTTTGCAATTTGCGCCCAGTCAAGCAAGCGGAAAGAGGGGTGTCTTCAGGCGTATATGACACCCCCCCCTCCCCCACTGGCCCCTTGCACCCGGGGCCCAGGGCCCCCCCGGCCGCCCCTGTTGCTACGCCACTGCCTACGTGCTGCCTCTCGTTTGAGCACGAACTGGGCCCGCCAGAGCGCAGCGCACACGAAGCCATCAGCTATGTCAGGTCGGCTAGCCTTCGAACACATCGGAGATAGCCTCCAAGACGCGCGCGGTCACCGCAACTGCAGTACAAGAGCAAGATGCGCACTAGATGTACCACGCCCCCCCCCCCTTCCTATAGGGCCCACATCTCTCCCACTTGCACGCGTGAGAGGGCGGCCCGCATCCCCCCCCGCCTTCCTCCCTCGAGAGCCCGAAGATACACCGCCTTATCAAGCCACCATCGTTCTGGTCTCACCCTCGCAAGCTTTTACTCGTACATACAGCACACGGCGGGTGGCGGCGATGTTATCGTACTTGGACTTTACAGCCACCGACTATGATTGTATGCCTTTGCTCCTTTCTTTATTTATCTCTACTTTGTTATCGCTGTACCTCCCTCTCCCCAGCGTAGGGTAGCAAACCGAATCTTCCCATCTGCTTAACCCCCTGCTTTTCCCCTTTCCTCTTTCTCTCACTCTTTACACAGAACATCACGGCGACGGCGACTGTGGAGACAGGCCTGGTGTGTGCATATAACTGCTGCTGAAATAAAAAAAAACCTGCAGACTTGTGTGACCCTGCGGAATCACAACCCAATTTCCAGCGAAGCTGTTTCTTTCGACCAGTTGCAATAAAAATTTCAGTGCCCTGTAATTAAATAACACACCTTAATACATTGGCACTATATGACCGGTACGTTGGAAACTTTCCAGCATGCCCACTCGGGCTTTTGATGAAGAAATTTTACAAAAGCATTAATTCCTATACCCGCATTTTACATTGCGAGAGTAATGGCCGCATTATTATCCCTGTTTTCACTAGATGTGATTACGTTGCAGTGCACAGGTCTCGCAGGGCAGAATGGAAAATTCTGCGTTCTTCATAAAATAATTAAGACGCTCCGGATAGACTGCATGCGCAATTTATTGCTAATATCTGTAATTTGTCGACAAACCTAAAACTTTGTTTACACATTATTATAAGCAGTTTCTACTTTTAACCAAATATAAGCCATGCGAATTTTGTAGTTCAGCTAGGGCACCGTAGAAACCTACTACTAACCTCATTTTATGGAAAAAAAGCGAAAATGAAAATGAGAGTTCAGTAATTATTTGGCAGCCTTCCAATCTGGCAAGGACAGTTAAAGTTTCGCCACACATTGAACTGAACATGACCCTCGTTTCCAGTAAACAAGCTCGGTGTAAAATAGTCATATCGGGTTATTCGAAGGCTTAGCCGATAACGGCAATATGACACTTCCGAACACTTGCTCAAGTTTTGCGTGACATTTGAAAACACCTTTCTTAGATTTTTTTTTTTTTGCAATAGCTCTACGTGATCTTCACGCATTTATCCTCCCAAATAAGCTTTCCATAGTAGTGCACCTATTTTTGCTAACCTATATCTCGGTGGCTTTGTAGTAATGCAACGGATGCTTGGAAAATTTTGCGCTGCTCGTAAATGTTAAGTACAGATGCTCTGGAGTGTTTGACTACGCAATTTATTGCAGAGGATGTTATCAAGCCAAACTATGAATTTTGTGTACACTTTACCTACACTGATCTACCCCGTAATTTCGCCATATGTAAACATTACGTAACATAGGGTTCGCTCGGTACACTGAGAAACAGCGCAAAGATCATGCGGAACCCACGCACTGTGCAAATCGATGCAAGCTAAGCTTTCAGTGCTGTTCTCTTTTGATTGACGGCAATTAGCGGTGACGATGAGGGCGAGTGTTTAATCTCTTAAACGCTTAGTTCAACACGAGAACGGTGAGTTGATGTTAAAAGTTACCTTGCGTTAACTACTGCTGTTTGCGTAGTACACAGAACACTTGAGGCGTTGTTCTGCGCCACTGGTTCATTATCTCTGAGAGGGTTAAGCATTATCATTGCATCACATGGCACATCGAGTTCTTGGCAGAAGTGCTGAACTTTAATTGAATTATGGCACTGCACACACCAAAACTACAATCGGAATATAACACGTGCTGTAGTGGCGGACTCCGGATTGATTTTGACCCTCTGTGGTTCTTTAACGAACACATTAAGCCTAAGTACGCCAGCGACATTTGTATTTCGCTCCCGTCTAAATGCGGCTGCCGCGGCCTGGGTGGAATGCGCCACTGCGAGCGATGTGACAGCCGCAAAGCCACTGTGGGCACAGAAGTGTTGATTTGACGGTCGACCGCTTCCGTATAGTGTCGACTAGCCCCTACAGTGCTTCAATGCGGCTTTCACGTCGGTACACCTTGTGTCAGTTGTCCGCTTGACAAATCTGCATGCTGTCTTTGCTCAGAAATGGCAGAAACGTTCCGTGCCGTACCTTCCGTTTGCCCGCAACCGCAGTCGTGTCTACAATAGTAGCATTTTCTTGCCTTCCCACGTCAGCTTTTCCTTCTCCCGCCCTCTCCTACTGTATGAGAACGAGTATTCCGTTTGCAGGCCTATTAATATGTAAGCGTGGTTGGTACGAGGTTTTAATTTTCTGGCGATATACATCTGTTCAGAAAGCTATATATTTACATCCTTTATGATCGAGTCGAGTGAGGGACGGACGGACGGACGTTCTCAAGCTAGCATTAGTAAATGCGTAAAATTTCTGAGACGAGTGTTGTAAAGTGGATATCTGGCTGTTACCAGCTGTTTCAAAGTGTCGAGAGAGTACTACACGTCACGCCGAGTTTGCGCTTGAAGAAAATGGCACACATGATAAGTGTGATGCCTGGCGAAACCAACGTTTTTTGCATAATTAGAAGCAGTAACAATAACTGCTGAACCATCGTTTTTTCTTTCACCAATTTTCAATCGCTATACTAGATTTGTAGTTTGGTTTTCCCGGTATGCTCGGTTAACTAGCCACCTCTTTCATGTTTGTTAGTAATAAAGTGAACGTTATGGCTTTTCTGTAGCTAATTCATTTGGGTTAATTGCAACCTTTGCAATATACCAGGTCCTTTGTTTTAGCTGCACCAAATTTTTAGAAAGTTGCATATAGTATAAGCTACATATTTAATTTAATTTCTGTGTCTGGCGTTCTTTCCGGCTCCACGAAAAGTACCACAGTGAAGGTCATACTTAAAGGTGGCTACAAGATAAACGCAGCCAGATATTTACCTATTTGTGTTGTCGCAGCTTTTTCTAAGGGTCTAGAAAAAAAAGTATTTTTCGCGTATAAATCATGATTTCTCGAAGTTAAAAATATTTTAAGCGTATCACAGTTTCGACTCATAAAGGGTCGTTCTTCGGAATCAACTTTATTAACTATAAAATAAGCAATACCGAAAAATTTTCAAGGTAATATTTTCAGTTCAGGCCAGTATAATAATTTTGCTAAAGCTTTAGAGTCTGAATCCCGACGAATTACCATACCAACTTTCATGGCAAGCCTCTAGAATTACTATAATTCGACTTGTTTAACAGCAGACGGTCAGTTTTCCTGAAAAATAACTAATAGGGATTTTTAACAATGTTATATGGAGTGCCTCACGGAAGTATACTGGCCCCCGCTTTTAAAAGCCTACCAATGATGCCTTTCACATTGACGAAACAGTAAAACTTGTTATATACGCGGATGGCAGCGGTTTAGTAATTTCCGGTCTTGATACAAATGACCTCCAATTAAAATGTAATACTATTCTTCAAAACCCTTCTTATGGTAAATGTCAAACTGTATCAATATCAATCTGAGGAAAAGGATTTATTTTCCAGAGACAAAATTTATACGCCACAGTATGTCGTCAAATATGACAATCAAATATATCGAAATCGTCGAGGTCCACAAAATTCTTGTAGCGCTTTTCAGGTCACATCTTAGCGCGGAAGTGCAAGCAGGTAGCAGGCCCAGAAAACACTCAAGTACGGGGCGCCCTTTCTCGTTGCCAACAACTCCTCCCCGTAAAACTCAAAGTACAAATTTATCATGTTCTTTGGCGTATCGCATTAATTATTGCACATTGTTATGGGTTACGAGAACAAAAGAAAACATCGAGACTTTTCTTCCTACAAAAAAAAAAGTCAAGGCAAGTTGCAAGCAGCAGCAGCAGCAGCGGGAAAGTCGAAGGAAAAGGCAAACAAAGCTTCGCTTTAAGAAACTGGCAGTGGCTTAGCTCGGCTATGCCAGGATATACGCAGCGAAAGCTAAGGAATAGCATGCTTAGCCTTGGTAAACCTTGATTGCAAGTCCAGGTTAGCCTGGTTGTCTAGATATGTTGCGGCGTTTAGCCAGTCGTTCGGCGCGCTGTTCGTCTGTTTCCTCGGCGACTCGTTTCCTCTTCATCTTGTTTCGATGTCGATTCCAGGCCTCATCCTGCTCATAAGAATTGTCGCCGCCCACGCTGCCGCCTCAACTGTGGCTGCGGCGCACGCGAGCTCTCCTTTTCAATCCTCCGACATATTATGAGGCATGCGACGCCGCTGGCGAAGCGAGCGGAGGTGAATGCAACGACGAGGAACGCGGTGTGATGAGGAACGCAGTGTGACGTCATGTGCCTCCTCTGAGCACCGCCACGGTGAAATAGCAAGTTCGCGGCCAGTAAAGCTTTCGCTTTAAAATGCGCGCCGATCCAGGAGGCACAGCAGTTCCACGATTCTCCTGCTCCCCTCACATGAGGGGTGACGCGACACAGTGTCGTGTCCACTGACTCCGCCTTCAGCACGTGGAGGAGCACTGCATCATAGAGTGACTGTGTTTCTAGTACTACATCGCGCTCAACTACATCTCTGCTACACCGCGCACGCGCCGGGGAAATTCCAGTACATCGGGGGAGCGGCAAGGAATAAGACTAGCGCCGAAGCGAAATTTCAAAAACCAGAAAATAAACGTGCAAAGAGTGCCACACGTCACTATATACATACTCAAAAAAAAAACTCGGAAAGCGACTGAACCTTTAGTTGACGTCAATCGAACGAAATGTCGCTCACGCACAGCCCTCACATTAAATTATGAGGTTCACGCACTCCATTCCCCCAACGCCAACTCACCAAGCAATACATTTCCTTTCATAAACTTCAACTAGGGGCTGGATCTCCTTCAAACATTTTCTTAATTTTACAGCGCAGTGCAGTTTCTATGCAACCAAACACCACGTCTATAAATCCTTCAAACACACATCGAGCTAGGCCGCATGTTTCTTTTCAAGACTGCGCAACATTTTTAGAAATGGCTGGCGTCAGGTAGCACATTTCTCGTCGCTGAGCTGAATTACTCGAAGAGGATGGTATTAGTTGAACAAAAAATAGAAACGCTTAATTGAGCATTTAATGAAAACTTTACTAGTTAGATTTTCAATTGATTGCTGTACGGCCATCTTGCAATTTACGGATTGTAGCCTATCATTTCACAAGGCGTATCTAAGGATGATACCGGTTTCGAGGTATTTAATCCCAAAGCGCGCGAGGAAATACTTTTTGTTCCGGTAATATTCCTGTGGTTCAGTGAATAAAATGGCGTTTTGCTACAGTACATTTTTATCACTTAGACAGCGCACATGTCGAAAACAGTGATATACTGAGATCACGAGGGTTGCGATGTCGGCTTGTCGGTAATGCATCTTGAAGAGGTGTGCGGTAACGCGATTAAAGGACGTGAAAAAAGAAGACACACAGGGACACACACAGCGCTGTGTGTGTCCCCTGTGTGTCTTCTTTTGTTCCGCCTTTTAATAGCGCTACCGTGCACGCCTTCAATATACTGAGAATTCTATTCAGGTAAATATGTCTTGCACGCTAACCTGCTACAATTGCTATGTTGCAATATCTGCAATAAGGCAATTTAGAAGGATTTTAGTTATAGAAATCATGCAAATCGGCGAATTATATATTTCGATCTTAAGTAACGCCCACGTCTTCAAGCAGTCCAGATCTAGGATCACATTTTCTGAGAAAGATGTAGGGTCTAAAAAACACGTGGTGTATATTGGTAGCTGCATCTATGCGCGAGAAATAGCCGCCAGTTCGGCACCATAAATAAATAGATGATGATAAAACGTTAGACTGTTAATTTCGTTTTCTCGAAGGTATTCCCTCAGCTGGCAAAAGAAGGAACAGCAGTAAAAAGAAAAAGGCACTTCAGTGATTTTTCAGAGACCAATGTGGTATTACGATATGGCTTGGGGATTCGCTAATATAACGCATTATTTATTATTTATACAAAAAGTTGGTGTCCTCGAAAAACTTTTTCAAAACAAGAAGTGCTTTTTTTTTGAAGGCCCGCAGTTGGCGATGGACCAAGCATCTTTTTTAAAGTGAATGGTCTTCTGTGTAATATCAACAAATTTGCTTGCAGCATTCTTCTTTGTGGATCGTATTTCGTGCACTCGAGGAGAAGATGATGCACATCTTCGTCTGGATGGCCCCAAGAACACTGCGGACTAGAGACACGTTTTATCCTGTACAAGAAGTGTTTCGTAAATGCAGTACCAAGACGCAGGCGGTGTGCCAATCTTTCAAATTTTCTGTTGTCTCTTAGATTTTCCGGCATTGATAAGCTTATACATGTGTCTATAAAGTGTAACTCCGAGTTTTTAGTTTGCTGATCAAACCAGGTAGTTTTGCTGAAGCGACAAGAAATCGGTCTTAGGAGCAGACGGACTTCACTACGCAATAGGGGAAGATTGCTTGCCTCTGCGTTATTGTGCGCCCTATTCGCAGCTGCGTCCGCTGCAGTATTACCAGGAATATAGCAGTGCCCAGGTATCCACTGAAGTGCCATTACCTGGTTTATTGCGCTTGCTTTTGTAAGTTCTTTGAGTGTCTGATACAATAGCAAAATGTTCAAAGAATGTTTCTTATTGCTCTGCAGTAATGTTACAGCGGCTTGTGAATCGCTAAATATAAACCATGTTTGGGAATGTCTTTCTGATGTTATGAAACGCAAAGCACACAGGATTGCAAACAGTTCTGCCACGGTGGAAGATGTCTCTCGCATAATTTAAATGTTTGCTCTAGCGCTAAATGTGGAATGGCGAATGCTGAAGTCGAGGAATTTCTATGACACGAACCAACTGTATAAACGTGGATGTACTGGAGATATAAGGATTAAATTTGGGAGAGTGCCAGTTGTTATGCGGCTGCTACGAACATTTCTCTCTTAGATGTAATCCCGCCAACCGATGACTCTACTTTAGGACATGTAACCATCCAGGGAGGGTAAGAAACATCCACTTTGTATAATTCCAATCTAGGAAAACGGGGCAGGTTACGCAAAAAGGCTATCACTGACTATCATCGTCGATGGGTTCTGCCAGACTTTTACTTTATTATTTTCGTCCCATTCAGGTGCCCACAAACGCCGGACATGGATGTCCGTTATGTGGGAATTATATCCTCTTGGCCCGATTGTTGTAACGACACGTTTACTGATACACCTTCAGAAAAGGAGTACTCCAATTTATATTACGGCGACTAATAGGAGTACTTGTGACCCGCTTCCAGCGACACTTAACATGCCAATTATAACCAAAGTCCACAGCTATGCTCTGGTGGATTTGCAGCGTACTGTGAAACATTCCGCATATGTCGCTTGACATAAGTGGTGGTCGCATTTCTATCAACAGGTCAGTAGATACAATTGCACTCTAAGTTCGGTCACCAGCGGTAAAAGATTTGGCAGACGTAACCATACTTGACATCTAGGTAACGTGAAGCATTGCGCGAATTGTTGCAGCACGAGACGTCAACGCGCGTTACGCATCTTTCTGTGAGACGTTTTGTCTTGATATTGGCGCCGTTGGCGATCCTCGAAATCAGCCGAGGTCAGATTATTTCTGTGGGGCATTCTGGCGGAAACTGCAACAATTCTTGTACCCTCGGCGGGGATCGTTGCAGGACGATACGCTGACGCGCCTCAAGCTGGTGTGACGTTAGCAGCACAAGACATGCTTTGTCATTTTCCTGTTGCTTAGTATCTTAAGACGGCGAGTAAACCAGAACCCGCAAAACCGTTGCGTATTGAAAACTTTCTAATCGCTTCGAAGTTGTCTTCAGTTTTAATAGTACTGTAACTTTGTATAGCCACGTAAAGAACTAGAAACACGGTGAAAACCGAGTTTAAGTTGTAACTCTTAATTGGACAAACCTCGGCACAAGAAGGCTAGTGGCACTCAAATCGCAGCGGCAGTGGCGAGCACACTCGACGATTCTAATCTCGCGGCTGAAGTCGATCCGGTGTTTTAATGTAACAGCAATTAAGTACTAGAAAATTGCTTTGCTTTGTGTCCGCCCATCCGATTTGTCCATTCTTTTACGCTGCCGACGACCATCGTCATCACAGACGACACATGGCGATGATTTCTTAACCAGGCCACCTGGCCATTCCAAGCTTCGCCGCTGCCCCCGCGGCGTGAAGAAAATAAAAATTCTACGCAACCGCCTCTAATAGGATGTAAAATCAATGCCATGAAGCACTGTTCATTTCAGAGTCGAGCGCGCTAACCATTTAACTATCGAGCAACGTTTTTTCTCTTTCATCTTATTTATTAACGTGCGCGAATTCTCATGACCAAGTAATATGTTCCCTTACAAAAAAACTATCAACCCTCAGAATTACAGACACTATGACGCGATGCTGCAATAACCACATATGCAAACTCATGACTTATATGCAAACTGTGCAAACACATATGCAAACATGATGCAAATGATCCCCATATGCAAACTGTGACAGTGACGTTCACTGTCACAGGCCCAAAGCACACACTCAAGGACCGCCATAAAACACGCTGTTCAGATTACCTGTGAGTTCCACAAAACGAGATGTTTTACTAGGAGGTTGGTAAAGATAAGCACCTCACCAGGGTGGGGTACCAGTTCTGGTGAAGTGCAACACTCATCCTAAAAATCTTTTAGATGGATTCACCGTTAACATCCTTTAGATGGATAATCATTCGAACAAAAAGCAATCTTGAAGAAATAGTCCGTTCAGTGTTACGGTGCGACACACCCATTTTCCAGAAAATGTACATTACCTTAAAAAAAAATCAAACGGTACTTCATCACAAGGAGCTGGCCACTGATATCGCACAATGCGGGGATTTATGCTGAAGTCCTTCTTTAGAGTTATTCGAAGGATATCCCAAAACAGGATGGCGGCCTTGCACGTAATAAACAGTGTTATTACGCAAACCGTAAAGTTTCATATGGGAAGCTTATAAAGGAATGCTTTTCAATAAGGAGAAATACACATTTTGCGAATTACTTCTAGTGCCTGGTTACCTAGACAAGCGACGTTCATGAGCGGTAAAGAGAGGGCAGAAAAGTGCGGATAATAAATCACTGTATATATATAGACCACATTTTTGTAAAGCCTCCTAGTGCGAGTGTCAGCCGCAGCACCACTCTCGACACCAGGTTGCTGCCTTCTGGCGGAGACTGCGGGAGAAGGGACGAACTGGCTGAACTTGCGGTGCGTGATCGCCTGTTCTGGTGTTTTAGACATGTTCCTAACGCATCTGCTTAGCTGTTTGTTTTCTGCATCTTCTGAGAAGCAGGAGGTACAAAATTTATTCTCCCGTAAGGTACATCTATATCGGTCTGTTGGGATGCCATGATATTGGTATGCCAGGCTATTGATCATTATCATAAAACAAAGATAATTAATGATCAAACGCCTGGCAAGGGAACAAGAGTTCAGAATCGCCAGTGAGCCTCTAGTGTTTGTCAAGGAGTACGTTTACCTAGGTCAATTACTCACTGGGGACCCCGATCGTGAGAAGGAAGTTTACAGAACAGAAATGGGTTGGAGCGCACACGGCAGGCATTGTCAGACCCTGACTGGAAGATTACCATTATCATTGAAACGAAAGGTGTAAAATCAACGCCTTCTACCAGTGCTGACATATGATGCAGAAGCTTACTGACATTGAACGAAGAATGTTAGGCGTAACGTTAAGAGACAGGAAGAGGGCGGTGTGCATCAGATAGCAAACGGGGATGGCCGATATTCTAATTGACATTAAGAGAAAGAAACAGAGATGGCCAGGTCATCTAATACGTATATAAACGTATATATGTATAAACGTAGATAATACGTATACGTTATATAAACAGTGGCCCATTAGGGTTACAGAATCGCTGCCAAGAGAAGGGAAGCGCAGTTGAGGATGGCAGAAGACTAGGCGGGGTGGTGAAATTAAGAAATTGGCAGGCGTAAGTTGGAATCTATTGCTGCGGGACATGGGTAATTGGAGATCGGAGGAAGAGGCCTTCGTCCTGCAGTGGACATAAAATAGGCTGATGACGACGACGACGACGATGGCGACGATGATGATGATTATGATGATGATGGTGATTATGATGATGATGATGATGATGATGATGATGTATGCTATAAGTATGTACAGCCTTGCGCATAGAGGAGACGGACGCAATAAATAACGACGGAACACAAGTCCTGTGTGTTACATCCTTTATTCCCGGAGGCAGGGTACAGACTGACGGGAAGCCACCGTCACGTGACACAGGGTAACACAGGGTTGCTTAGCCCCAAGATTGTCCCGCTATAACACTCCTCCCCCCCTACGTCACGTAGTCCTTCAGATACGCAGGACGGCGGCGTTGGCGCTGTGGTCGCTGGACTTGAAGGGATGCGCTCACTTCACTGTCCTCACCACAGGAAACAGGTTCGGCATTGGGTGTTGCAGCCTCCTCTCGTATTTCTCTTTGGTCCCGGGATGCGCTTACTTCACTGTCCTCACCACAGGAAACAGGCTCGGTACTGGGTGTTGCAGCCCCCTCTCGTATTTCTCTTTGGTCCCGTATTCCAGGGTCCTCTGGGCTTGAAGGAATGCCGCTTCCGGAACACCCTGCCGGGAAAGCAACCAATGATTCCTCCTTCCCGCACATTCCAGAAGTGGAACTGTCCAATGCGTAGCTGGCAGAACGACTTCTGAGTTGGTCAACATGGCGCCTCCACCGACGTCCATGCTTGGTGACGACCAAGTACGACACTGGTCCAGTGACAGAATCCACAATGCCCGGCAACCACTTGGAGATAGTTGCGCACAAACACTCGATCCCCCACTTCAAACAGTCGCACTGCCTGGTTACGGCGCTGCATCACCTGCTCCTGTTTCTGCTGCACACTGGACTGCAGGTCAGGATGCAGACGCTCTAACACAGTTGAAAGTTTTCTGCCCATTAGCGATTCGGCTGGGCTTTTGCCTGTTGTAGCATGAGGCAGGATATGCTGGGTCATTAAAAACCTAGCCAGACGTGTGTCGATATTGCCTCCAACCATGCGCTTGAGTACTTCCGTCGTTTCGCGCACCATCCGCTCTGCTTGACCATTTGAAGAAGGGCTATATGGGGCAACGGTCACATGTCGGATTTGATTTCGGCACATGAAGTCTGTGAATTCCTCCGAACAAAATGCAGTTCCATTATCCGAAACAACAGTCTCTGGAATGCCATGGGTAGCAAAAAGAAAACGAAGCTCCGCACAAACTGCAGCTGCCGACATGGAAGTCATTCGGCACACTTCCAACCACTTCGAGTGAGAGTCCACCACAATGAGGAAGACGTTGCCTTGGAATGGCCCAGCAAAATCGATATGTAGTCTTGTCCAAGGACGCTTGGTGAATTCCCAAGGGCGAATTTTTGCAGCTGCTGGAGCAGACCTGGATTCTTGACAACGCGCACAGACCCTCACTTTCTGCTCAACATCTCTGTCAATTCCTGGCCACCACACGGCTCCTCTGGCGAGCCCCTTCATCTTGACAATTCCTGGATGAGCTGTGTGAAGAATGTCCATGACATATGGTCGAGGTGGCTCTGGAATGACGACACGACTGCCCCACAGCAAACACCCTTGGTACACCGACAGTTCATGCTTGCGGATCACAAATGCTGCAAACTCTTCCGGTAGCTTGCCCTCTGGCCACCCATGCTGCACCCAATTGCAGACTCTAGCCAACAGCTTGTCCCTTGACGTAAAACTTGCCACCTTCCTAGAGTTCCATGTTACTTCTGGTGCCATCTCTAGCATTCCTACTTCCCAAAGACGCTGCTCTTCTTCCTCCGCCTTACTGGCCCTCAGTGGTAAACGACTGAATGCATCAGCATTGGAAAGCTTCTCTGCTGGTCGATACTCAATTTCATAGTCATATGCTGATAACATGAGGGTCCAACGCAGCATCCGTGGTGATAGCACCTGGGGAATGGGCTTGGCATGGTGCAACAGTCCTAAGAGGGGTTTGTGGTCCGTCACAATTTCGAAATGCCTCCCATACAGAAACTGATGGTATTTCTTAACGCCAAAGCCAATGGCGAGCGCTTCTCGGTCTGTTTTGGCATACTTCCGTTCTGCCGCGCTCATAGTCCTTGATGCATGTGCAGCCGGTCTCTCGCTGCCATCTTCCCCCCCATGACTCAACACAGCACCCAGTCCATAAGGGGAAGCGTCACAGGCAAGCACTAGGGGCCTGTTGACATCATAGTGCACAAGAACATGCGATGATTGCAGCAGATCTTTCGCCTGGCGAAATGCGTCTGCCTCGGCTCCCGTCCAACGCCAGTCGCGACCCTTGTCCAACAGCCGGTACAGTGGCTCCAAGGTATGTGCTGCTCCTTTAAGAAACTTGTTGTAAAAGTTTATAGCTCCCAAAAAGCCTTGAAGCTCCTTTTTGCATGTTGGCTCCGGGGCCTCGTGAATAGCACGCAGCTTGTCTTCTGTCGGCTGCACACCTGCAGAGTTCACGATGAATCCCAAGTAACGCACTTCCTCAACACAAAATTGACATTTGTCAAATTTCAGTCGCAGACCGTCTTCGTGGAATCTTTTGAGCACCTCTTGCAAACGAGCATAGTGCTGTGCCTCATCCCTTCCACCGATCAAGATGTCATCCAAGAACACCAGCACACCATCAATTCCATGCAACCGTTCTTCCATGTACTTCTGAAAAATAGCCACTGCCACTGCCACGCAAAATTGAAGACGGGTTACGCGGAACAGTCCCCGATGTGTTGTAACCGTCAACAAGTCAGCTGTTTCTTCATCAACAGTCTTCTGTTGATACGCTTGTCCGAGGTCTAGCTTTGAAAACTTTGAGCAACCTGCCAGCCTGGCAAACAGCTGCTCTGGTGTTGGCAGAGGATACGTTTCCCACTGCACCACACGATTGACGGTGCTCTTGTAGTCCCCGCAGATCCTTATCGATCCATCTTTTTTGACCACTGGAACGACCGGTGTTGCCCACTTCGAGTGCCGTACAGGCTGGAAAATGCCTTGGCTCACCAACCTGTCCAGTGCTTCGTCGACCTTCGGACTTCATGCAAACGGTAATTGCCGTTGCTTCAGAAATCGCGGCGGAGCTGCCGAGTACACCTCTATGCGTACAGGAGGCTCTTTACTTGTCCCAAGTCCAGGCTCAAAGACTGGAGAATACTTCTTGAGCAAGGCCGTTGTCCCCTTTCTGCCAGTTCTACTCGGCTTGCACACACTGTGAACGCCACTCAGACTTATTCCCAAGGACTTGAACCTGTCCCGACCGATAAGTCCGATACTAGCACCCTTAACCACCACCAATCGCAGGCGATGTTCCTGCCCCCTAAATTCCACCGTCACGGTCAGTTCACCCAACACTCGTAGTTCCTTGTTATTGTAAGCTCGGAGGTGAAGGCTACTTGGACGCAACGCCCTTTTCGATATTCGCAGCTTCCGCATAGTCCGGTCGTTGATGACTGAACACACTGCACCCGAGTCCACCTCCATCTCTAGGGGACTTCCGTTGACGCGCACTTCCACTCTCACGGCTGGCTCCTCACCAGACAGTACGAACACGTCGTATACGTCCGACGCAGCATTCTTGTGACGGCCTCCATTGGCCCGTTTTCCGTTCGGAGAGTTCGGTGCAGCCGAAGCGCGAGCTGTAGCCTTCCTCCTGCATGCTCTTACTATGTGCCCTCGTTGTTTGCAGAAGTGGCACTGCACATTAATGAATGGGCAACTGCTCGGCGAATGCGCACCGTTGCAGCGGAAACATCCACTTGTGCTCCCAGGCGAACCAGCCTGCTTCTGGGTACCCTCCTTGGCTGTCACTGGCGCAGAGACCTTCGTAACACATGGGTCGAAACGCTTCGCGCTCACGCTGCAAACTTCAGACGATGTGGCACCGCCGCGAATTTGCTCAGTCTGTCGCTGTGCAGATTCCATGGCAATGGCTTTCTCCCGAGCTGTCGCAAACGTAAGCTCCGGCTCCGCCAGCAACCGACGCTGAAGAGCCTCGCTTCGCACCCCGCACACCAGTCGGTCGCGCAACTTGTCGTCGAGCGACGCACCGAAATCACAATGTTCCGAGAGACGTCGCAGTTCTGCGATGTAGTCGGCGATTGACTCACCGGGCTGCTGCTGACGCGTGCCAAACTTGAAACGCTGTACTGTCACCGACGGTCGCGGCGAGAAGTGGTTTGA
Source organism: Dermacentor variabilis (assembly GCF_050947875.1). Taxonomy (NCBI): domain Eukaryota; kingdom Metazoa; phylum Arthropoda; class Arachnida; order Ixodida; family Ixodidae; genus Dermacentor; species Dermacentor variabilis. The sequence continues at coordinate 66,625,777 of NC_134577.1, forward strand.
GAGACGCCTGACGATCTCATCGTACGCCACCGCCGACGGCGCGTCCGGAGAACAAAGGGAACGAATGATGGCATACGTTGCTGGGCCGCAAACGATGCAGAGCGTTGCTCGCTTCTTCTCGTTACCGTCGATGTCGTTTGCTTGAAAGAAAAATTCGAGGCGCTCCAAATACAAGGGCCAAGACGGCGCCTCCGTCGGAACGAATTCCCCAATCGTGACCAGTGCAGCTGCCATTTTCGGCTAGCCCTACCCCTAATCAGGCCTAACTTTCGATCCTCGTCGCCAATTATGTTACATCCTTTATTGCCGGAGGCAGGGTACAGACTGACGGGAAGCCACTGTCACGTGACACAGGGTAACACAGGATTGCTTAGCCCCAAGATTGTCCCGCTATAACACTGAGGCACTGACCTTCGTTGTCTACACCAACATCCAGCAAGATAGGACGCGGCTCATGCAACAGCGGAGGGGTATGAGCGTTGCTGAATGAACGTGTTCCACGTCAGCTCTCTGAATTTTCACTAATTGCGCCGATTATTCAAATCGGATCTTCATGAAAGTACATCGATCGGATGTATGAACCTACGTGGACCACCGGGATACCCAATTCCGAGGTAGGCGTCCATTTCTTCGGTAATTAGAGCCGATCTTGTAACCCACGATGAGCGCCCACCGGCCTCGGCTTCGGCCGAGAGAAGCGGTAGGCCTACTCTCAGGCCGCATCGAGCCGCAGCCAATTACCGACCAATCGCTAATTTGGCAAGCGGACAGTGACCCAATATGTCGACCGCTATGAGAATTGAGGTCGATGGCGAAGAAATTTCGCCGGATCAATTCACGAGAGCCGAGGGGTGGAAAACCGCCGGCGAGAAGTTGAAGCAAAGGAGCCACGCAAGCCAAGATGGCGCCGAAGCCGCAGTTGACGTCAGCAACAGACGTGGCGATGACATCTATGGCACCACCGACACGAGCCTTCTTCACAGGATGAAGCGAGTAAACAAGGGCAAGCTGCTCAAGGGCGCGAGAATGCCGAACCTCCCGCGCGAAGACGTGAAGATCGTAATGCGGCCACGCGGCGGGCTTCAAGTGAGCGATGTGGCCCGGGTCGAAATCAGCCGAGCCATTACTGGGGCGGCCCAAGTCGATGCAATTGCAGCAAGAGAAAATATTATCTGTCCAAACCATCAACAGAACATAATAGTCGTGAGTACTTCGAAGAGGGTGCACGCCGACAAGTACGCCATGGTGAAACGCATCGACATTCGAGGAACGGCCCACGAGGTGAGCACTTATGAATCGGCACCTCACGGAACAGTTAAAGGAGTGAAACGAGGCATCCCGCTAGAGGACACCGCCCAAGAAATTCAAGACCTAGTGGTGCACAAGCACAACCCGACGGCGTTGCAGGCGAAACGGATTGGCAAGACCAGATCCGTGGTGATCGCCTTCGAGGGACCCAAGGTTCCCAATTACGTGCGTTAAGGGAACCTGCTCGTTGAATGTTCACTGCACCGCAAGCAGATCGACGTCTGCTAGCAGTGCGGCCGCGTCGGACACCGAATAGACGTGTGCCCCAATCCCCAAAATTGCATCTGCCGGGGGTGCGGCATCGCCAACCCGGACAAAGAGCACGCGCGCGTGCCCAAGTGCGGCCTGTGCGGCGGCAAGCATCTCACCGCCGACCGCGCCTGTAAGGCAAAGTTCAAGACGCCGTACGCGGTGTGGCGCCGGCGCTGGGAGCGGCGCCGGGCCATCGACGACAGTAGCCAAGAAGATAGAGGTCCTGCAGGCCGTGCCCAAAGCAGCACCCCTTCGCGGAGCCGTTCGAGAACGCCGGCCCGCAAGGGCAGCCACCAAAGCCGCCAACGATCGAGATCCCGTTCCCGGGATGGCCCGAACAGGGCCGACCAGGCGCCATCGGCTGGCTCCAAGGATGGCTGCCGCTGGGAGACGATGGGAAATAAAGGAGGCAGTCGTAGCTCGAGCGGAATACGCTTGGGATCCCGTTCGAGGTCCCGGACCAGATCAAGAACCCGGGTCGAGTTCAACCAACGAGGGATACTCGCCGAGAAAAAGGTGGGCTGGACCAACAGGTCTTCCGTCGCTCTAGGGAACGACAGAGAGTTCCCACCCCTCAACCCTACCCCACCTCCCCCCTCTAGCCAAAACGCCGCAACACGCCAAGAGTGCGGCGAATGTACAGAACTTAAAAGACTAATCGAAAGGCAAAACGCCCAGATTCAGGAACAGAATGTGCAGATAAGAGCACTCATGAGTAAAATAGATGCGCTAGCTAGCGGTAGCTCAGCTACTAAAATAACCAAAACGAGCACGGCGCGCGAGGACGCCAACGAGAAACGCAAGGTGCCACGGAGGTACCCCCTCTCGCCCCGCCAAGAGCGGAGAGGAGAGGCGCAGCCCCTGCAACAAGCATTGTATGTTCAAGAAGCGATGGACGCTGAAACCACAGCTGACTGCAAGACGGCAGCAACGGCACCGCAGACGTCACATCAACAGCAGCAACCGCCGCAAGAGGACAAACTGGCAGCGATACTCGCAGCCATCAGTCAAATTAACGAGAATCTCGACAATATGAATGCCAGGTTAGAGGTCTTCGAGGGTCAAATAAAGATACTGTCAGTCAAGCACGAACGACTGGCGGCGAAGACAGCGACGATAACCGTGAAGAACAAGTTCGCAGCGCTAAGGAAAGAACGCGCCAATAAAGTCAAGGAATCGATCGCGTACAGGCGCGGTCGCATCAAAACGTCAAAGGAAGATGGCGCAGACGCCGAACAGTAAAAAGCAAATCCGCGGGGAGGAAACAACGATCATTTACCAATGGAATTGCAGGGGCATCCGCAGCAAGGAAGCCGAGTTACAACTTCACATAGATGGGCTCCACCAGAAACCGGACATGATCGCGTTACAAGAGACACACGGCAGACCCAGACTCCCGGGTTACGTGACCTACACGGATCTGACGGAAGGCGGGACGGCGTTGCTGGTGCGTACCAACATAGCAGCCACCCAGCACCTCACGGCGCAAAAGGGCTGCGAACACACGCTGGTCGAGGTTCACACAAGGACTATTGGCAGTGCCGGAAACCTGTTTGTGATGAGCGCATACTGCAGGCCGTCACAAAGGCAGTACGAATTTGAAACAACAGTGAGCCAGACGAAGAGGTTGGCGGGGAACAGGCCGCTCCTGGTCCTAGGCGACTTCAACGCCCCTCACACTACATTGGGTTACAAATACCAATCTAAACGAGGCAAGGCTCTAGCAAAGGCAATGGAGGACCAAGAAATGGCGCTCCTTAATGAACCGGGCGTCGTCACCCGAAAGGGAAACAGCGTCAACAGGGACACCACCCCGGACCTGTCGTGGATGGCGGGCTCCCTAGATGTGGCCTGGCGGAACGAAGACGTAGACCTGGGCTCCGACCACAGCATCATAAGTGTAACGGTCAAAGGACCGAGGTACCGGGCAGCCCTCGGCAAAGCCCGGATCACCGACTGGGACCGAATGCGCAGGCACACGGACGGAGAAAACGAGACCTCCGGAGAAAACGCGGAGGACGGCAGACATCAAACGTACGCAGAATGGGCGCGAGAACAAAAGATAGCGCTCGACAGATTTACTCAAGAAGTTGTGACAACGATGCAGACGCCCTTCGTCGACGCCAAACTAGCACACATGTGGGAGGCGCGGCACTCGCTCACGCGAAGATGGAAGCGTCAACGACGAAACAAGAAGCTCGTCAAACGCATCGCGCTCCTCAACAAACAGATCGCTGAATACGCAACCAAGCTGTGCCGAGAGAACTGGATGGGTACGTGCGACGGGCTGCAGGGAAAGCTGTCGGCGCGCAAGACCTGGTGCCTGCTCAGACACCTGATCGGCCCGTTGAGCAGCAAGACCGCAACCAACCGCAACCTCACCAAAGTTCTGAACGCTTACGATGGCAACGCCCAAAGACTCATTGAAGACCTCAAGGCGATCTACCTCAAGACGGAGAGAGGGCGATTTCCGATACCGGAGGAGTACGGAGGACCGGAAAATCCGGCATTGGATGAACCGTTCACCATCACGGAGTTATTAACAGCCATAGACGAGAGTAATAAGACGAGTGCACCCGGAACGGACGCCATTACATACAAGCTGCTCAATAACATGAGTGATGCGGCGGCACGCGGGCTCCTGGGTCACATCAACAGAATCTGGGAAAGCTCGAAGTTGCCCGCAGAATGGAAAGAGGCCGAGGTGGGGTTCATACCTAAACCCGGCAAACATCTGACGATCGAGAACATGCGCCCTATCTCTCTCACGTCCTGTGTGGGTAAGGTCATGGAACGCATGGTTCTCAGAAGACTTCAAGCACACCTGGACGAGACAAATCAGATGCCGGCGACCATGTATGGATTCCGCCAGCACCTGAGCACCCAAGACGTCCTGCTCCAATTACATGAACTAGTGATTAAAAGAGCAACGATGCACGCGCCCCGGGGTATACTGGCTTTGGACCTCAAAGGGGCCTTCGACAACGTGTCCCACGCCAGCGTGCTCGAGAACCTGCGCAAGACGGGGTGTGGCCGCAAGACCTACGGCTATATTAAGGATTTCCTAACCAATAGAACAGCAACTATTCGGATAGGAAATGAACGGTCAGAGCCTGTGGAGCTCGGAGACAGGGGTACCCCACAGGGGTCTGTCCTGTTGCCTCTGCTTTTCAACCTAGCACTCCTGCCCCTACCCGAACTACTCAATAAGATCGAGGTCGTGGACCACGCGTTCTATGCCGACGATATAACGGTGTGGACCAACCGCGCAGGGTCCGATGCCTGGGCGGAGGAAGCCCTGCAGAGAGCGGCAACGACCGTCCACGAGTATGCCAGGACCTGCGGCCTGAGCTGCGCTCCACAGAAATCGGAGCTGCTCATGGTACAGCCCGGAAGACCAAAGAAAAAGCCGCCGCCGAACATAATCATCACCATCGACGGCACAGAGATCAAACCAACGCAGCAGATCCGGATACTGGGCCTGCTGTTGCGCAGCGACGGCAAGGCGCACGCAGCCGTCAACAAAATCAAGACCACTTCCGAGCTAGTCCTGAGCATGATCCGGAGAGTCACCAACCGGAACAGAGGAATCAAAGAAGAAGACGCACTGCGCCTGGTGCAGGCATTCGTCGTGTCACGCGTAACGTACACCGCCTTGTACATCCAGCTTACGCAGGTGAACCGCGAGACGCTGAACACGACGATAAGGAAAGCAGTCAAACTCGCCATGGGCATCCCAGTCTACTCGTCAACGCAGAAGCTGCTGGAAATGGGTGCCCACAACATGGTGGAAGAGCTGGTGGAAGCACACCTATCCTACCAGAGGGTAAGGCTGAGGCGGACAGAGCACTGTCGGGCCGTCCTACGCAAGATAGGATGGCAAATTGAACAGCTACCGACAACGGAGCCGCTCCCCACAACGTGGAGAGACATTATTAAAACCAAGCCCCTCCCCCGGAACATGCACCCGGGGAAGAACAACGAGAGACGCTCTGCGCGGGCCAAGGCACTGGCTCGACAGCTGGAAGAGGACCCCGAGGTCCTCTACGGGGACTCCTCGCTTCCCAAGCACGGAACCAGAGCAACGGCGGCAGTCACCACCATTGATAAACTGGTCACAGGCGCGTCGATACGGACGACGAATACAGCCGAAGCAGAAGAAGCGGCCGTGGCCCTCGCACTCGCACAACCGGGAGTGAGGACCGTGGTCACAGACTCCCCGACCGCCTACGCAAGCTACAGCAAGGGGAACATCTCTCCCGCGGCACTAGCGATCCTCACCAAATGCAAATCACCGGGACGGGCCGTTGAGCTCGTGTGGGTCCCGGCTCACTCGCAAGTGGAAGGCAACGCACTCGCCGACCACTATCCACTATGAAACTCTCCAAAGTAATATTAATGAAGCTCTGCGCGATTGACACAAGTGAAGCGTAATGAATTCTCTTGAAATTAACATTGCTAAAGCAAGAGCTATTATCTTCACACCTCGACAATTACCTGGAGCACCCAATTTTAATCTTAGGCAATTCACGTATAGAATTGCTGACTCACTCTAATGTCATTTGGTGTATTTTTCTTTCAAAAGCACCTTTCTTGGGATATCCACGTTAACCATGTTGCTACGCAGAGAGCAACAGTAGTAGGAAGTCTGATGAAATTCAAGTTCCACTTACCGGCAGCTGTCAAACATATTTATAACATATTTATTTTAGACGCCAGTCTGACGCTGTGTCTTACTCCCAGAAATAGACTGCCAGTGCATTCTCACCTTACGCCCACGATCTCCACCAAATATTTATACAGCTACAGCGGCGAGAGGAACAAAACTATATCATGCACGTCACGACTGCTTGATTAAAATTCGCTAGTGTACCTTCCAAGCAAAAGAGAACTTCAAAGCAAGATGGAGGCTTGAGGCGTTAAGAGTGTTTGGACAATGAACGTCGCCAGTACCACCGTTTCGACAAAGGGAGCTGCATCAGAGAGCTAACGGGGATAGCCGACATTGTAATTGACATTAAGAGAAGGAAATAGAGATGGTCAGGTAATGTAATGCGTAGGTTGCCGCAGAACAGGAGTAATTGGAGATCGCAGGGAGGGGCCTTCGTCCTGCAGTGACATAAAAGATGATGATCATGATGATGATGATCATGATGATGATGATGGTGGTGGTGGTGGTGATTATGTATGCTATAAGTATGCACAGACTTGCGAATAAAGGACGCGGACACAATTCAGGCGGCACTGACCCTCGTTGTCCACACAAACAACCAGCGAGAAAGGACGCGACTCATGCAACAGCCCGGCGCCGCGCACGGAGACACGTGAGAAGCTCGTGTTCGTTCGGTGTGCATACGCCGCACGAGTTTTGTGCGGCGCCTGAAAGAACGCCATTCGATGTTGGCTTCGCATGGAAAAGCGAATCTGTGCCCGCAACGTGTCACTCATGCGGGAATTCGCTTTGCTGCTGTAAACTACGCGGAAATGCGCGTTTTGCCTTCCTACGCTGCGGGCTTGGGATAGCAGTGCCGTTTACGGCCGTTCGGCGTTTTTATTCCGAGTCTACTTGGCTCATTTTTCGGAAGGAAGGCTCTCGGTGGTCACGGCGTTTTCGTGCATGTTGGGTGCTCAAGGCCATCGAGTGCGCGTGTCGGCTTCCTAGCTTCTGTTAGTGCTATTCTGTTAATGTTAATTTACTGCTGATTCTATTAGCGTTATTATTATGTTAGGACAAGTGTAACGAGACTTGACTAACAAGGCAAGACGTAACTTAACGGTTTTCGTGTCCTGTGTCTTTTATGCACGTGAAACAGTGACACTTGAGGTCGAGTCGTAACCGTGAGGAGAGTAAGCCGCATGTGACTAGCGTGCGCAGAAACAGGGCTGCGCACGCGTCAATGCCTCACTATCTTGTTTTAGAGCGCGGCTGGCGCACCCCTGCGACGAGCGACGGCGGCGTAACCAAGCAAACGAGCACGAAAGCGAAAGATGAAAGAGAGGACGCGGAGCGGCATATGAAAGACGCGAGCCGCGAACGGAGGAGTCCAATGAGTCACTGAAGGTGCTTCAGTGACTTGCGCGACCAACCCCACCGCTCTCAAGAAAACGTCGTTTCATGCTCGGAAGCACGAAAGTAACTGGAACGCCAGTGCATATTTCTCCGCAAAGATTGGGGATTAATATCTCGAAACTGGCGTCATCCTGAGGATTCGTTCCAAGTTGATCCGCCTTGTGAACTCCGCGGCTGGTATTTGTAAACTACAATATGGGTCAGAAAGTTATTAGTTTAACACAGAATTAGTGAATTTTTGTTACTTAGTCGATTATGCATTTCAATTTTTGTGCCAATAATGTCCACCTCTTCGAGTAGACCAGCTCATGATCTAGAATTGTGCTATCTGGCACAGGCAACCTTTAAACATTTTCTTCAGTGTCCGCTGAAACACACAGAATTTTGAGCAACTGAGTATAACGATATATAACAGCCACGCACGAAACATTCATAGCGCGCGCCCATTCATGTAATCTCCACTTCTACTTACGTGCACGACACAACATACGGTGCATCTGACGCCGACATTGGCTGCGAAAGCACGCGGAAACTGGCAGGGCGAGACAAGGCATTTCGGAAAACTAGCAGCGCAATATCACATCCAGCCGCTCCTTAAGGGGCCCTGAAACACTTTTCATCGAAGTGAAGAAAGACATTTGAAGTGAAGATAGGCTATTTCAGAAATACTTTGCCGCAAAAAGTACTTCAATGGGTTGAGCAGAAGCGGAGTTATCGGCAATCAAATGCGGCCTCAGCTGTGCTCCCCTTCCTCCTCCAAGGCCTTGCACTGCGAAGGCTACGGCGGGGACGTCACCGTGGTGCGCAGTTCAAATTTCCGATTTGGTGTCTATGCCGCGCTAAACGTAAGCCAAACGCGGCTGTCCTCAGAGAGCCGCGGCGCGCTTAGCCATAGAGTTTCCTACAAAAATTGTAGGAAACTCTATGCGCTTAGCCACTGGACTCATGGCGGCACCTAGCGGCGGCCGCGGTGTAGCCGAGCGCAGCTACCAATAGCAGCCGCGTATTGGAGTGTGCTTTATGACGAAACAGAGCACACAGAAGAGAGCGAGGACCATGGGGTTTTTGAAACGAGAGCGTTTGAGAAAACGGCGACTGCGCGCTCCGCTTGCGAGCTCCACAGACCGCGTACGAGAGCAGAACTTGGCTGAGACGTTCACAACAGCGTATGCTACCCGCGGACTATGTTATTTCACCAAGCGCGAGGGGTGGTTCAGGGCCCCTTTATGAGGAAGCTTTAGCTCGAGTGCTCCTATCGAAATACATGTAAAATGAGAATTCGTTTTTCTCGGCAACCACTGCACCAAGTTTGACAAGGTTTGTTGCATTTAAAAGAAAAACTTAAAATCTAGTGACTGTTGGTTTCGGCGTTTGATTTAGATCGTCAATTATGTTATTAAAAATTGGCAAACGTAGAAAATTTTCAAAAAACGAAACTATCAAGTTTACAACTCTAACTCAGCAACGAAAACTGATAATACAATCCCGTGAATGGCATCTAATAGTACATCTAAGGCGGACAAAATTGATGTGTTACACATCAATCTCAAGAAATTTAATAATATGAAAATGCAGCTTTCGTAGAACCCTTGTAAACAAGGTAAAGAATTCACGTAAGATATAAAATGACGAATCGAATCTGTCCGCTTTCAATGATCTAATGTATTCCGTTTACAGAACCGCGATATCTGTTTTTTTTATGCAGAGCTATGAATCTGTAAACTTAGTGCTCTCATCTTTTTTCAAACTTTCCAAATTTGAAAATCTTTTTAACGAAATTCAGGGCCTAAATCGAAATTCCGTTGCAGACAGTCACTAGAATTTACCTTCTCTTTCAAGTGCAACAAATCTCATTAAAATCGGTCCAGGGATTATCTCACAATAATGTTTTTGCGTTTTACATGTATTTAAACAGGCCGCGTCAGAGCTGGGCCCTAGCTAAAGCTTCCTCTTAATCCTCATATTTTCGCCAGATGTCGCCCGTGCCGTATCGAGAAAGAGCGTCGCCTATTCTAAACAACCATCTTGCCATTTGTTGGTGAACAAAAAGCTGTAGTTCGGGCAGGGGTCTTGCTCGTGTCTATCACGTGTCAAATGTCATGTTAAGTGTGGCAAGAATATTTACATTATTTCTTCGAGGACAGAAACACAACAGCAATGCTTGTTTAAACCACATGCTTCCTTCGACTGACGCTGCTTTAGCAATAAACAACACGAACGTTGTCGCCACATGTTAGCGATATCGCAAATGCCACACGAAATGGTATTTCAAACTCGCGATTTTTCCTTTGGCGATCTTAATTCCTAACATCAACATGAAAGGACTCAGTGTAGCGCGTACGCTTTTGATACTCTCAGCGCTCTCCGTTGGTTTTGTCACCATATACGTCTATAAGTATGCCCGTTATCAAACTAAACGATCTCCCTCGTCGACGCATTGTGGTCCTGGAGATACGATGCCTGCCATCAAGTACGTGACACAGACGGCACAATTTTGTCAACGGGCTGCTAAGCGAACTTCGCTGCTCATCGGTGTTGTTTCAACCACGGACCACTTCGAGGCTCGGGCAGCGATCCGGGATACTTGGGGCGGCACGGCCCTCAAAATGGACTTCGTTGTCGTTTTCCTGCTGGGAAAGACACTGGACCCGGAAGTACAGCGCAAGGTATTCGCCGAACAGGGTCTTTACGGTGATATCGTTCAGGGAGACTCTCGACACCTACAGGAACCTCACCTACAAGACTGTGATGCTGATCCGCTGGGCTCGGGAAAAGTGCTCGGGCGTTAATTTTGTGCTGAAGACCGACGACGACATGCTTGTCAGCGTATGGGACCTCGCCGTCGTCGTGAACGGTTTGGAGGGAGTCAAACGCACAATGTGGGGTTATCTGTATCGCGATCATCAACCCCATCGCAAAGCACCCTCCAAGTGGTATGTGTCTAGGAAAGAATACGCACCAGATACCTATCCCCCATTCCTCTCGGGGAGCGGATACCTAATATCTGGTGACAGCATTGCCGCACTAGAGGATATCACACACGACGAGTGCTTCTTCCCTCTCGAAGACATCTACCTGACCGCCATCGTTGCGGAGAGAGCTCAAGTGAGTCGTTTAGGTTTCGATGGCTTCTCCAACGAACACAAGTGGTTCCATCAGCCGTGCTCGAACCCAAGGGTCGTAACGTCTCATGGTTGGAGCGCGGCGGCATTGCGACAAGAATGGAGTCGCGCTGTCTCTCGGTTGGACTTCGGTCTGTGCGCGGGAATAAAAAAAAGCCAGATGGTGTCGTAGACCAGAAAAAAAAGTGTGACCACTTGTTGTATTCGTTTTGGACATAATGTAATCAGTGTTGCACTATACAGGTAGGTAGAGTTAGCGCGGCCCCACCGCATTTCACATGTTATTAAATGCGAAGCATTTCTTGGCAAACATTTGCCACTTTGACAGCATCTATCTATCTATCTATCTATCTATCTATCTATCTATCTATCTATCTATCTATCTATCTATCTATCTATCTATCTATCTATCTATCTACCTATCTATCTGTCTATCTATCTATCTATCTATCTATCTATCTATCTATCTATCTATCCACCCACCTGCGTCTTCGTGCTCTCATAGTCGCTTCCTTATTTTGGTATGCACCACAATTGGCACATTATGACAAGAATATATGACGAACATAAATTATCGGTCATGACACGAATATTATGACATGTGTGTTATGTCGGTCATGAAACAGCCGCCTACGTCTTCGTGCTCTCGTGGTCGTTTCGCTAACTAGGTATGCACCAAAATTTGCATAGTATGACAAGAGTGTATGACGAACATAAATGATAGGTCATGACATGAATATCATGATATGCTTGTCATGTATGTCGTGAAACATCCGCATACGTCTTGTTATGCACCAAAACATCTTGTTATGCACAAGAACGTCTTGTTATGCACCGAAATTGGCATAGTGGAAAGAGTGTATGACGAACATACATGATAGGCCATGACATGAATGTCATTACACGCGTGTCATGTAGCTCATGAAACAGCCACCTACGTTTTGGTACGTACACCCGTGAGCAAAAGTATACGGACCACGAGAGCGCGTGCCAAACTGCATCGTCGCGCCGTCTACCGACGCGGTGCCTGCTGTCGAGAGGGCCGCTAGAGCAGCGGTGCGCATGCGCTTCCTATCATATCTGCTGGCCTGACATGTAGCTTTGCCTGACGTCGCTGTGGTGCTCGTAGAGTAAACGTCCAATGGGCGTCGTTTTCGCTGCTCCGTCGAATCTTGGCCATTTTTTTACGCAGCGGCTGCGGCTGGGCTGGCACGCGTGTCCGCCGCGCTTCGCTTTCATTCTTTCTTTGGGGGAATTATCGCACGCCGCAGTGCTTTCTCTGACGCCTTTAGATGACTCGCACAAAGTGGCCGTCTGCGGCTTCGTATTATCTCGAACTGTTCGAATGCTTGCTGCCGCAGGTAGAAGCAAGGTTTTGCAATCGGTGTCCGCCATCGCGTTAAGAAGTAGAACTGAGCTGCAGGGGCTACTATGCTCCGCAAGAAGCAGGATGCTAAAAGGAGAAATTAGTGGCACCGTACTGCCTTTATTTCTTCAAACCCTTCAACAAGGCTTGAACAAGAAATGCACGAGAGGGTGCCACTACAGACAGCAGCGGCAACGCTGACACATGCGCGAGAATATAAAATCAGCTGCAGCTGTGCGGTGCACGCTGCCATGAAGTTCCAATTACGGTTGCCCCCTTGCGAATCGGGTCGGGCTGACCGACCTGAATCACTGGTCTAGGTGACCATCGACAGACTGCGGTCTTGAGGGCACTTAGGACGAGCCAACGTGTTGCTGTTATTTTCGGAGATTATAATTTTCACAACTGTATGCATGATTTCACTACGCTGTCAATTTTCCATAGGTGCCGTGATATCCACTCGTAACGCGATGTCATGAGCAGATCCCGACCAGTGATTCAGGTCCGTAACCTCGACTCGATTCCCAAGGGGGCAACCGTAATTGCAACTTCACGGCAGCGTGCACCGCACAGCTGCACCTGATTTTATATTCTCGCGCATGTGTCATGTGTCAGTTCAATTGGTAGAGCATCGCACGCGAAATGCGAAGGTTGTTGGTTCGGTTCCCACCTGCGGCAAGTTGTTTTTTCATCCACTTTAATTTCCATTAATTTATCGTATCTTTATTTCATTTATTAAGCACAAGTAATTTCCCCTATGTTGTCCTTGGTGTCAGTGTTTGTTGGCTTCTTATGATATGACTATATATATATATATATATATATATATATATATATATATATATATATATATACAGGGGGATTTAAGAAACAGGAATTTAGAACACAGATTATCTTATAGTAATACAGATAGCTTTTACGTAGAGAACACAAATATGTTGCTAAAGGTATACACTGCTTCCAATATTGCTTTGAAACCTTTTTTACTCTAAAAATACTGCAGGCTTGATTGACTCCTCCAACGGACAAGTTTTGTTTTTCAACGGCGTGCGAAGTGGATGAGAATCGTATGTGTCGAGTAGGCAATACTAACGGCTTATGAAGCAAGTGCTATACCAAGCGGTATACGGCGTTACACACGCTGTGGGTATGCAAAACTCCCTTGAACTCACTGAAATGAGACCCAGCAAAGGTCATTCACCAGCAGTAGCCGTCAAGCGCAGAAAGACTCACTCAGTCTCGCAGATGAAAAGTTGTATCCAGCGAGATTCACCCACCACAGCGGCTTTGGCAGTGCACACGAAGCCATCAACTACGTCAGTTCGGCTAGCCTTCAAACACAGCGGAGATACCCTACAAGACGGGCGCCGTCAACGCAGCTGCAGTAGAAGAGGTGATGCACACTAAATGCCCCGTGCCCCCCCCCTTGCTGTTAGCCCCGAGAACGAACTACAGGGGCGCTGCGAGCGCCACTCGCGTAATGTCCCTTAAACTTCGTAAAGTAGTGCCACGCTTTGAAGAATTCCGCCTCCTCCTCGCGCGCCCTGGCCGAGGTCGACACCGAGTCGCTATTGGCCTAATAGCATCACGTGGGTTCTCGCGCCGTGCATCAGCGCCATTTTTACTCGAGAAGCGTGTACGGAGTGGCGAGGAGCGCATGTTGGCGCCGTTGCTACGCTCGAGCAGTGTTGGCGGCGCCACGGTCGAGGAGGGAGCGTAAAAGAGGAGAAACGAGGAGGAATGAAGGCGGAGGAGGAAAGTGTCACTACTTTACGAAGTTTAAGGGGACAGCGACCGAACTCTGCTAGAGTTCGGGCGCTGTCCGGGCGCATTGTGCAGTTTTTTCGTTTTTTCGCCCTCCTTCTCTCTGGTTGCATACTTATGGCGGTCGTCTGAAATACATTTTTACGACGTTTTTATTCGCGAAAATTTATTCAAAGGGCTTATTTTTTAGACGACACTGTAGCTCTCAAAGGCAACGCTACAGTGTCAGCCAAAAGAGCGCAGACCAGCCATTGCGGGTTTTTCATGCGCGGATCGACAACCGCAAAAACAGAGCATATAAAAATCTAGTTATGACATCATACCTGCCGCAGTGCAACGAGTATGTCACAAACGCTGGCAATATATTATTTCTACAACAGTTACCCTGATTTTCATACGCTAAAACAAGTTTGCTCAGGACGAGTAGTTCATGGTGTAATATCGAATTTTCGCATTTCTTCACAAAAATGCTCGGCAGTAACACGAGGACTTAATTAACACTACAGTTTAAATTCTACAAGCACCACTTGCTTCTTCGACTGCTTCTTTAAATTAGGCGATTCATCACGTGTTTATATTAAGTGGCGATAATTTAAGTAAAGGTAACGAAGGCTTACAGTTATTTGCAGAATACGAAAGGGAGTGTACCAATACATATTCCCTTTTCCGTGCTAGACGTTCCACTCACATGAGGAATTCACTGGTGGTTGTTGTTTGAGGAATATACATGACGAATCTGTTTGGTGAACTGACAGAGGCTGCTCGGCCCAAATTTTTTTAGTAAAATATGCCTTTTGGACCGTACGGCTGCAGCCTGAAAGTCGAAGCGTCAATCATAAGTAGTATGGGACATATTGAAGATATCGTAATTCCCCTGTGGGAGGTCAAAAATCAAGGGAAATATGTAGGGCTTGTGGTGTTTTCTTTATGAAGATTTTCGAGTTTCTCCTTTATGTACCGACGAAGCGAATAGTTCTCCGTTTGTAAAATAAAACAACGCTGGATCGAGACATGGTGAGGCAAAAGGTGCTTGAAATTTCATTTCCTAACTAACTAAGCTGCGCTGTAGTACCTCGAGAATGCTTTAGGCATTCCAACTGACACTGTAAAAAACTTCTTCGTGGTTTCAATTCGAAGTTGTAGTGAACTGATGGGTTCCGCGAACAGTGTGTGTTTCGCCACAGCGACAGCTGGTTGCTACCGCTGCGTGAGGGGTGCGCTATATTGTCGATAAAAGCTACTCAGGGCAACCATGAAACATTTCATCGCTTGCAATTGATTGGCTCTCGATCTTAACCACGAAAGTTTTCTCGCAGCTGATTGCTACTATGGTATTTGTGAATTAACTATGTAAATACTCTACATGACGCACCATCGTGTTATCAGCCATGAGCAATTCGTATTTCGGAGGCCTTTTCAGAGAGGGGTGAAAGTAGCCTCAAACTTTTTCATAATAAATACGCGCCTAACGTTTTCTTTTACGTATTAATAAATGGCCATATTTGACTGGAACAACTCACCAGAGTAATAAGAATCATGATGACAGCGTAGCTGGGCAGTGTCTTTCTAACACGGATAACATATGTTGACGCCAATTACCAAGATTTTTCTCCCATGTAAAATGCAATGTCTCTCATAGCTAAATACTAAGGTAATGTTAAGTGTTTAGCCAAGCATCATACACAACTTCGCGTGTTCAATTTGCAGACATTCTTTTTACGGAAGATTTATGGACAGACACGGCGCATATAAGCATTGTAAAACCAGTAGACCCCTTCAACGCTACACAGCTTGCGATATCCAAGTCCCAAATTTTCTCGACTCACGCGCTTTTGAAGAAGAAACTGTGGTTCAGGCATGGCAGCATAAAGAAGCCGACATACCCTTCAATAAGTACGGCTTGAGCCACCCATACCCCAAGCATACACCAAGGGAACGAGCGCGCGCGGCAGCCGAGCGAGGCGCAGCGAGCACCGTCCTGGCCGTGACGTCACTTGCGAGAGGGCGCCACTCCAAATTCTCGCCGCTAATAGCGCCCCCATCTCTCCGACTTGCACGCGTGAGGATGCGGCCCGCACCCTCCCCGCCTTCCTCCCACGAGAGCCCGAAGATACACCGCCTCACCAAGCCACCATCATTCTCGGCTCACCCTCGCAAGCTTTCGCTCGCACCTACGGCGAGCGGCGGCGATATTATCGCACTTGGACTTTACAGTGACCGACTGTGATTGTCTGTCTATGCTCCTTTCTTTCTTTATCTCTACTTTGTTATCACTTTACATCCCTCTCCCCTCTCTCCCCAGCGTAGGGTAGCAAACCGGATCTTCCCATCTGGTAAAAAAACCCCTGCCTTTCCCCTTTCCTCTGTCTTTCTCTCTTTACACAGAACATCACGGCGACGGCGACTGTGGAAACACGCCTGGTGTGTCCATATAACTGCTGTTGAAATAAAAGAAAACCTGTAGACTTGTGTGACCGTGCAAAATCACAGCACAATTTCCAGCGAAGCTGTTTCTTTCGAGCAGTTGCAATAAAAATTTCAGTGCCCTGTAATTAAACACATGACCTTTGCCGACCTAAGATTACTTCCACCATAATATATTCAATCTTGCAATCTGCCATGTGAAGATCATGTCTAATATACGCCAACCTCCTATTAATGAGAGTAGCGAGTCCTCTGCCCTGTTCATTATCCTTAACTTCCGCTTTGAAATTCGTTAAGGTCACGTTAGACGTCAGTGTTTCCTGTAACATGATAACTTGAGGCTTGACACCATGCGTTCTAACAAACTGCTGCAGAGACGCCTTCTTATGATTGAACCCCCTACAATTCCACTGCCAAATACTAAATGAACTATTTAATAGAGCCATCTTGACCACGGAAATTTGGTGAAGTAGTTTTGAGCTCAAGTCCACTCGGCGACTTACCCTGCTGGGCTAGCGGCCGAGTGCACTCCCGCTCCATAACAGGGACCACTGTCTCGTTTAGATATATTTCAATTTTGCCTAATCTCTGATCCGTGATATCTTCCCGTCCTTCTATCCGCTCCAGTCTACTAATGATCTGATTTACACTTTCTTGCAATGTCGCCATCATTGCTTTAAGCTCGGAACCGACTTTACCCTGAATCCGTACGGTCGAGGATAAGGCCCTCTTTTTCGGAGCAGGCGTCTCATCGTCCGCCATGTTCTGTTCTGCGACCTCCACAGACCTTGGTACCTCAACCGAGTTATCATGTTTCCCAGTCTGTCTTAAGCTATCGTTGTTACCGGAAGGTAAGCCGTTCCTAAGTTCAGCTATCTCTTTGATAAGCCCGTCAATGGCTGCTTTTAAACTACGATTCTCTCTCTCCAATTGCGCAATCCTATCCCTATCCTTATTACCATCCACATGCTCCTGGCGCTGCTCGGGCGCTCGGCCGGCGCTGATGCCACCCTTGACCTTGTCAGCCCAGGTGGTCTGGCTCCCAGCTGCGCCGCCGCCGCCACCAGCTGCAGGAAAGCGCACCCGCGCCTCCATAGAAACGGATCGGCTCCTGGTCGTACGAGTCCCAGAAGATGGCCGCTGCCTCGACCTGGAGCGGCTCCTAGAGCGCGAGCGTCCCTTAGAGCGTTGGCGGGCGCTCACCAGCTGCACCATCTCGGCTGCCTCTTCTTCCGCCGTTAGCTCCGCCCTGGCTCTCTCCTGTCGTCGAACACGCACGACGTAGGGAAGCTGGTATCGTTGTCTGCATTGTTTATCCGCGGTCAGGTGTCGTCCGCCACAAAGCTTGCAACAAGGCACACAGTTGTGATCCTCTTCAGGGTTCCGAGCCCCGCATCCTCGGCATTCAAAACAATCGGGGGCTGGGCAGACGTCCGCCCGATGTCCAAGCTTGCCACACACATAACATACATCCAACTGCTTTCGATACAGGAAGCACCGTACCAGAGTTGGCCCATATCTGACGAAATTGGGCACCTTTAACCCATCGAAAACAATGATGACTGATCCTGTGTTTTTGATGCGTTTGGCCGCCATAGCCAGCGGATTGCGATCGTTAACAATGTTCCGCTCAAGTGTCGCGGGGCCATCCATAATGTCTACATTGCGAATGACCCCCTTACACGTAGTGTGTGGGGCCGTCTCGTACGCACTGACTTCAAAATCCTTGTCTGCCACTCTGATTGACCTGAGTCTCACATATCGTTCAGCGTTGCTCCTTTCTGGCGTACTAGCCACCAAGATATTTTGCATAAAGTTCGGGCAAATAACATCTTCCCGAATCTGTTCAATACCGAGGCCTGCCGCCTCTACGATTGCCTTGCCCACCGCTGTAGAGCTAACTTTCTCCAAATTCAGTCCACCCCGTGGGCGAATGACTATTTTGATGTGTTCTTGTGGCATCGGTGGCATGCGCGACGCCTTCACAATGCGATTCTTGATCGCCGAGCCTCCGCGCCGTTCACCTGCGCCCCGTCGTTCAGGCATCTCACTTGGCGAACCGCCATCACCTAATCCATGCCTCGTCGTAGTTCTAGATTTTCGGTTGGACACTGTCCGCCATCCCAGGTCTTCAGTAAAGTCCTCCGCCGGGAGCACTTCCCCTTCAACGTGCATTGCTGCCATGCCGCGCTAGGTCTACCAGACGCTAGCTCGCGGCCAGCGTGGCGTGAGCACAAAAGTTCCAATGAAGTCCAAAAAAGGGTGGCCCACCTCAAAATCAGGTATCCGCTGAATCTTCTCTTCTTCACGGATCCGATGATATCAAATTTACACCACTAGGTGACCAAAAAAGGCTCGGAAGCTTCGAAAAAGACGGACCCATAAAAGCCCACAAGCCTCCTTCGAACTTCGTCGTCGTCTCCCCTACACGTAGTCTCCAGGCGGGGTGGTGAAATTAAGAAATTTGCAGGCGTAAGTTGCAATCGATTGCCGCTGGACAAGGGTAATTGGAGATCGGAGGGAGAGGCCTTCGTCCTGCAGTGGACATAAAATAGGCTGGTGATGACGATGACGACGACGACAACGACGACGACGATGATGATGATGATGATTATGATGATGATGATGTATGCTATAAGTATGTATAGCCTTGCGCATAGAGGACACGGACGCAATAAAGAACGACGGGACACAAGTTCTGCGGCACTGACCATCGTTGTCTACACTAACATCCAGCGAAAAAGGACGCGGCTCATGCAACAGCCCTGCGACGTACATGGAGACACAAGCGAAGCTTGTGTACGAATAGTGCGTATACGCCGTACATGTTTTCCACGGTGCCTGAAACAACGCCATTCGATATTCGCTTCACATGCAAAAATGACTTGGAACCCAGCATGTTCACTCATGCGGGTACTCGTTTTGCTGCCGTAAACTACGCGATAACGTGGATTTTGCCTTCGCTGCGGGCTCGGGATAGAATAGCAGTTTACGGCCGTACGGCATTCTTTGTCTACTAGATTCGCTATCCGGAAGGAAAGCTCGCGGAGGGCACGGCGGTTTCGTGCATTTTGGATACAAATAAAAGGTGAGCTGAACGCCACCGGATGCGCGTGTCGACTTCGTAACTTGCGCAGCGATTGTTCCGTTAGGGCAGGTTTAACGAGACCTGAATAACAAGACGTAGCTTAACGGTTTCCGGGCCCTGTGTCTTTCGTACACGTGAATCAGCCGCACTTGAGCACTCGCGCCTGCGAAACAAGCAAGCCGCATATGACTAGCCTGTACAGAAACAGGGCTGCGCACGCGTCGATGCCTCGCTGTTTTGTTTTAAAGCGCAGCTATTGATGGGCCGTTCCTGCAGCGAGCGTCGGCGGCGGCCCCCTAATGAAAGATGAAAGAGCGAACGCGGAGAGGCAGATGAAAGACGCGAGCCGCGAACGGCGGAGACCAATGAGAGCGGCCCTTTCAGTGACGTGCGCGCGGGAAACTGGTTGCGTGCAGGCCCGTTCGAGCGCTCTTAACAAAGCATCGTTCCATGCACTGAAGCCCAAAAGTAACTGGAACGCCAATGCATTTCTCCGCAAAGTTCGGGAATTAATATCTCGAAACTGATCTCATCCCGAGAATTCGTTCCAAATGGATCCGCCTTGTGAACTCCACGGCTAGAATTTGTAAATTGCAATATGGGCCATAAAGTAACTTGTTAAAAACTTTATTAGTGAATTTTTCCTTAGACGATTATGCATTTCAATTTTTTGTGCAAGTACATTCCGCCTCTTCGAGTAGATCAGCTCATGAACTAGAATTGTGGTATCTGCCACAAGCAACGCTTAAAAATTTGTGAAAGTGTTCGCTGAGACAGCTGTATATACAGAATTCTGAGCAACTCACCCTGAGGATAATTATATGTAAAAGCAACGCGCGACACATCCATAGCGTGGGCCCATTCATGTTCTTTCCACTTTTACTTACGCGCACGACACAACATACGGTGTATATGACGCGACATCGGCTGAGAAAGCACGCGGTTACCGGCAGGGCGAGACAAGGCATTTCGGAGAACTAACAACTCAAACTCACATCCAGCCGACCTTAAACCAGGTGTTATCGCTAGATGTCGCCCGCGCCGTCGCGTGAAAGCCCGTCGCCTATTCTAAACCGGCATCTTGCCTTTGTGCGTGAACAAAAAGCTGTTGCTCGTGCAGGGCTCTTGCTGAAGCGAGCCCATCAAATGTCGTAGTGTACGCGGCCAAGAATATTTAAATTATTTCTTCTGAGTCAGAAACACAATAAGGCTAGTTCAAACCACTTGCTAGCACAAGGAAGAACGAGAAGAATGACGCAGATTTTCCATCAACCGACGCTTAAGCAATAAACAAATGAAAAAAAACGATAAAAAACAAGCAATAAGAAATACGAACGCTGCCGCCACATGTTAGCGACACCACAAGTGCAACAAAAACGGTATGTGAAACTGACTTTTCCTTTGGCGATCAAAATTCCCAACCTCACCATGAAAGGTCTCAATCTAGCTCGTACGTTTTCGATACTCTCAGCGCTCTCCGTTGGTTTTGTCACCATACACTACAAGTATGCCCGTTACCAGATTAAACGATCTCCTTCGTCGACGCATTGCGGTCCTGGAAAGAGGATGCCTACCTTCAAGTACGTAACACAGACGGCAAAATTTTGTGAACGGGCTGCTAATCAAACTTCGGTGCTTATCGGTGTCGCTTCAACCACGGACCACTTCGAGGCTCGGGCAGCGATCCGGGATACTTGGGGCGGCACGGCCCTCAAAATGGACTTCGTTGTCGTCTTCCTGCTGGGAAAGACACTGGACCAGGAAGTACAGCGCAAGGTATTCGCAGAACAGGACCTTTACGGTGATATCGTTCAGGGAGACTTTCTCGACACCTATAGGAACCTCACCTACAAGACTGTGATGCTGATCCGCTGGGCTCGGGTAAAGTGCTCGGGCGTTCATTTCGTGCTCAAGACCGACGACGACATGCTGGTCAGCGTATGGGACCTCGCCATCGTCGTCAACGGTTTGGAGGGAGTCAAACGCACAATGTGGGGCTATCTGCATCGCAATTCTACACCACATCGCAATGTATCCTCCAAGTGGTATGTATCTCGGAAAGAATACGCGCCAGATACCTATCCCCCATATCTCTCGGGGTCCGGGTACCTAATATCTGGTGACAGCATTGCCGCACTTGAGGAGCTCACACACGACGAGTGCTTCTTCCCTTTTGAAGACGTCTACCTGACCTCCATCGTTGCGGAGAGAGCTCAAGTGAGTCGCTTAGGTTTCGATGGCTTCTCCGATGAACACAAGTGGTGCCACCAGCCATGCTCGACCCCCAGGGTCGTAACGTCTCATGATTGGAGCGCAGCGGCATTGCGACAAGAATGGAGTCGCGCTGTATCCCGGTTGGACTTCGGGCTGTGCGCGGGAATAAAGAAAAGCCAGATGGTGTCGTAGACCAGAAAAAAACTGTGACCACTTGTTGTATTCATTTTGGACTTAATGTCATCAGCGTTTCACTAGACAGGTAGGTAGAGTTAGCGCGGCCCCACTGCATTTCACATGTTATTGAATGCGAAGCATTTCTTGGCGATCATATGCACTTTGACAGCATCTATCTATCTATCTATCTATCTATCTATCTATCTATCTATCTATCTATCTATCTATCTATCTATCTATCTATCTATCTATCTATCTATCTATCTATCCATCTACCTACGTCTTGGTGCTCTCACAGTATTTTACTTAATTTGCGATGCACCACAATTGACATATTAGCATATTGGCAATTAGCCGCCTACGTCTTCGTGCTCACGTGGTCGGTTCACTTACTTGGTATGCATTAAAATTTGCATAGTATGACAAGAGTGTCTGACGAACATAGATGATAGGTCATGGCATGAATATCATGATATGCATGTCATGTATGTCATGAAACATCCGCATACGTCTTCTTATGCACCAGAACGTCTTGTTATGCACAAAAACGTTTTGTTATGCACCAAAATTGCCATAGCACACTAGACGTATATCACTTGCTCTGGCCGTGTGGTCGGACCCACGCAAACAAGAATCAAGACTCCGTCAGGCTACAAGAAGCATTACGCAGCACGGACCTGGCGGAGCAGCTCTGGGCCGTCCAGCGAGCCCACGATGCGGCCAGAAAGTTACAACTCCCGGTCCTACGTGGAAGTTGCCCGCTCTACGGGGTCTTGCATCCCGTAGCACGCTGGACCTTTCAGTAAACTTATTCCATCCATCCATTCAGTAAAAGCGAACAAAATTGTTGTAGGATATTACTGGTTACGAACACAATGTGCTCAGAAATTGTATGTTTTCTAACATTCCTTAGTTCTTACTTTTGGCGCCGACTGTTCGTCAAAAGTAATTTGAAACGTCTCCTGTCATGTTTATCGTTTCCGGAGAAGTGCCGCTTCGCTTACAACGAGCTTCTGTTCCGGGGCCACGTCATCAGCGAATTTGGAGTCCGCCCTGACCCGCAGAAGACAGCTTCCATGTCGAAGTAGCAGCAGCCCATCGACAAGAAGGCAGTGCGTAGATTCCTTGGCATGTGTGCAATCTACAAGCCCTTGTTCCAGGCCTTTTCACGCATCGCTGAGCCGTTGATGCATCTAACTAAATGTGATGTGGAGTTCAATTGCCGCGCGACTGGCCCCTCGAAACACTATACGTGTATTCGTGGGCTTCTTTCTCGCTCGGAAAAGACACTTTTACGTAGCACGTATTGAGGAACAGAAAGCTGTATGAGGAGTTTTTCATGTCACTCTACAATTTTCACATTGACACCTTTAATCGAATTCTAATATTTAAGAAGTTGATTAATTAAGACTGATTATGTAATTTGGAGGAATGGAAAGAATAGTTTGAGTATCTCCAAACGATGGCAAACATTACCTTTGTTCCGACCAGCTACGTGGCATTTGCATATTTTTAAAGTCTGGCTAAAGTTATGTGGGACATCTTGCAGATATATATATATGTATATATATATATATATATATATATATATATATATATATATATATATATATATATATATATATATATATATATATATATATATATATGGCAGCAGGGGCAGCAGCGACGAGCGAAATTCCCCTACGTGCAGTGGCGTAGCTAGGTCGTCTGGCACCCGGGGCCCATAGGTCTTCTATCACCCGCCCCCCCCTGATGTAGTCGAGGAAGGCGAGGGTATCTACAATTTCAGGGTTTCACAGCCGCCTTGTATACCGCGCACGTTCGCCGGGTGCCCCTCTCCTTCGCTTTCTTTCCCAAAAATCGCGAATGCAGCAAATATAAACGCTGTTTTTCCTGCGCCAAACAACACAGCGTGCTGCACTGATAACGTGTGATAAGCCCATGTGCACATCTTCTGTCAGACTGTGAGGCTTGCCAGCCAATACAAATGAGGCATCGTAGAAAATATGGCTCACGTCAGAAGTAACAAAATATATCTTTGTAGTAAAGCTTTAATTACCAATTTTAGTGGCAATATTGCATTTGCAAAATTGAAGCCCGACATTCGTATCTTGCCCAACAACAACTTCACAGAAATCGTCGTAGGTATCTATGGCACGCAGTATTTTGTCTGTGGGCAGCCCTGAATGAAAACGAAAATTTAATTGTCAGTGACGCTGATCTCCCCACCCTATTAGAAAACGCTTGCTGCCTCCCCGCTGCGCGGGCGCCAATGCTATGACAATTACGAGTTCTCTTCATTCTGATCAATAAAGCCTTGTTGTCATTTGCTGCTATACGGACAAACGTGATTATCCGAGCTGTAGCACCACGGCAAGATTGGGAACAGAATAGAGCACGCTTCGCGTCGATTCTTGGCGTGACCGTAAAAAAGAAAGAAAAGGCCGCGATGAAGCCCGTGCTAGCGAAAGCTTGCGCTATTGTTGGTCTCCACTCGCAATGGAGAGGATTAAGGGATCAACGTCACTGGTCCACTATTTCATATTTCTTTCGCTGCTGCCATATACTGGGCGCCGCCCGCAGTGCCAAAGTACTGTAGGTTGTAGCACCCAAACAGATTTTGTTTAAGAAGTTCTTGTTAAGTTAATACTATGAATTTGAGTCCTCGATTCTCAAATTGAAGTGCTTCCTCTATAAGTACTAATTACGGGATTATTAAGGATATGGTTATTACTTATCTGCCATATTTTTCGCGCTACCGAGTTGCTAGTAATCACAAAAAGACATAACTTCATAGAATTTCGATAGGAAAATATCCTTACAAAATTCACCTTTCTTTATATAAAATTCTGTGCAGCTGATACAGACACTGTACTTGTGACATGAAGTCACACAACAACAACACTTTTCTGAAACTTTCGAGGGTAAGAAGGAAACCGTGAAACATAACAGCAGGTTTAGCAGCGGCTTCTCGGAGCGAGTGGGAGACGGGAAGTAAAAGCGAGCCGGGCATCGCGGCGGGCCCGCGACTACAGCCTGTAGAGTCATAGGCCGCCAAACTCTTCGGCCGAACCGAGTCTGAAGACGATCCAGAGAATCCCATTCGCGACTATTGACGGCCCCACTTATGCAACGTCGCTCTCAACGAACGCTTCGCCGTAAACGCGAGCGCCAAGAGCGCTGGTTGAACGCCCTCTCGCTGCTGTCTTTGTTCGTCTTCGCTGCGCGTTCTGAACGGAAGAGGGACCCAAGATCCCCAACGCCTTACAGCGCCTCACTGTATGTTTAGCGACCCTTGCTCCCAGTATGAACGCACAGCACGAGCACACCCCACATGAAACGTTTCGCTAAGGCGAGTAGCTTAGCGACCATTTCGCGAATTAAATTTTTTTAGCCCGCACATTCGTGCAATTATTTCGTTGGGTGTTGATAGAGCTGCAGCCGACAATTCTGCCGCGCAACGCATCGGGTACATGAGCTCGGGCTACTGGATACCGGAGCATTCTTTGCAATTTGCGCCCAGTCAAGCCGGCGGAAAGAGGGGTGTCTTCAGGCGTATATGACGCCCCCCCTCCCCCACTGGCCCCTTGCACCCGGGGCCCAGGGCCCCACCGGCCGCCCCTGTTGCTACGCCACTGCCTACGTGCTGCCTCTCGTTTGAGCACGAACTGGGCCAGCCAGAGCGCAGCGTACACGAAGCCATCAGCTATGTCAGGTCGGCTAGCCTTCGAACACAGCGGAGATAGCCTCCAAGACGCGCGCGGTCACCGCAACTGCAGTACAAGAGCAAGATGCGCACTAAATGTACCACGCCCCCCCCCCCCCTACCTTCCTATAGCGCCCACATCTCTCCCACTTGCACGCGTGAGAGGGCGGCCCGCACCCCCCCCGCCTTCCTCCCTCGAGAGCCCGAAGATACACCGCCTTATCAAGCCACCATCGTTCTCGTCTCACCCTCGCCAGCTTTTACTCGTACATACAGCACACGGCGGGTGGCGGCGATGTTATCGTACTTGGACTTTACAGCGACCGACTATGATTGTATGTCTTTGCTCCTTTCTTTATATATCTCTACTTTGTTATCGCTGTACCTCCCTCTCCCCTCTCTCCCCAGTGTAGGGTAGCAAACCGAATCTTCCCATCTGCTTAACCCCCCTGCTTTTCCCCTTTCCTCTTTTTCTCACTCTTTACACAGAACATCACGGCGACGGCGACTGTGGAGCCACGCCTGGTGTGTGCATATAACTGCTGCTGAAATAAAAAACAACCTGCAGACTTGTGTGACCCTGCGGAATCACAACCCAATTTCCAGCGAAGCCGTTTCTTTCGACCAGTTGCAATAAAAATTTCAGTGCCCTGTAATTAAATCACACACCTCAATACATTGGCCCTATATGACCGGTACGTTGGAAACTTTCCAGCATGCCCATTCGGGCTTTTGATGAAGAAATTTTACAAAAGCATTAATTCGTATACCCGCATTTTACATTGCGAGAGTAATGGCCGCATTATTATCCCTGTTTTCACTAGATGTGATTACGTTGCAGTGCACAGGTCTCGCAGGGCAGCATGGAAAATTCTGCATTCTTCATAAAATAGTTAAAACGCTCCGGATAGACTGCATGCGCAATTTATTGCTAATATCTGTAATTTGTCCACAAACCTAAAACTTTGTTTACACATTATTATAACCAGTTTCTACTTTTAACCAAATATAAGCCATGCGAATTTTGTAGTTCAGCTAGGGCACCGTAGAAACCAACTACTAACTTCATTTTATGGGAAAAAAAGCGAAAATGAAAACGAGAGTTCAGTAATTATTTGGAAGCCTTCCAATCTGGCAAGGACAGTTAAAGTTTCGCCACACATTGAACTGAACATGACCCCCGTTTCCAGTAAACAAGCTCGGTGTAAAACAGTCATATCGGGTTATTCAAAGGCTTAGCCGATAACGGCAATATGACACTTCCGAACACTTGCTCAAGCTTTGCGTGACATTTGAAAACACCTTTCTTAGATTTTTTTTTTTTTTTTGCAATAGCTCTACGTGATCCTCAGGCATTTATCCTCGCAAATAAACTTTCCATAGTAGTGCGCCAATTTTCGCTAACCTATATCTCGGTGGCTTTGTAGTAATGCAACGGATGCTTGAAAAATTTTGCGCAGCTCGTAAATGTTAAGTACATATGCTCTGGAGTGTTTGACTACGCAATTTATTGCAGAGGATGTTTTCAAACCAAACTATGAATTTTGTGTACACTTTACCTACACTGATCTACCCCGTAATTTCGCCATATGTAAACATTACGTAACATACGGTTCGCTCGGTACACTGAGAAACAGCACAAAGATCATGCGGAACCCACGCACTGTGCAAATCGATGCAAGCTAAGCTTTCAGTGCTGTTCGCTTTTGATTGACGGTAATTAGCGGTGACGATGAGGGCGAGTGTTTAATCTCTTAAACGCTTAGTTCAACACGAGAGCGGTGAGTTGATGTTAAAAGTTACCTTGCGTTAACTACTGCTGTTTGCGTAGTACACAGAACACTTGAGGCGTTGTTCTGCGCCACTGGTTCATTATCTCTGAGAGGGTTAAGCATTATCATTGCATCACATGGCACATCGAGTTCTTGGCAGAAGTGCTGAACTTTAATTGAATTATGGCACTGCACACACCAAAACTACAATCGGATTATAACACGTGCTGTAGTGGCGGACTCCGGATTGATTTTGACCCTCTGTGGTTCTTTAACGAACACATTAAGCCTAAGTACGCCAGCGACATTTGTATTTCGCTCCCGTCTAAATGCGGCTGCCGCGGCCTGGGTGGAATGCGCCACTGCGAGCGATGTGACAGCCGCAAAGCCACTGTGGGCACAGAAGTGTTGATTTGACGGTCGACCGCTTCCGTATAGTGTCGCCTAGCCCCTACAGTGCTTCAATGCGGCTTTTACGTCGGTACACCTTGTGTCAGTTGTCCGCTTGACAAATCTGCATGCTGTCTTTGCTCAGAAATGGCAGAAATGTTCGGTGCCGTACCTTCCGTTTGCCCGCAACAGCTGTCGTGTCTACAGTAGTAGCATTTTCTTGCCTTCCCAGGTCAGCTTTTCCTTCTCCCGCCCTCTCCTACTGTATGAGAACGAGTATTCCGTTTGCAGGCCTATTAATATGTAAGCGTGGTTGGTACGAGGTTTTAATTTTCTGGCGATATACATCTGTTCAGAAAGCTATATATTTACATCCTTTATGATCGAGTCGAGTGAGGGACGGACGGACGGACGTTCTCAAGCTAGCATTAGTAAATGCGTAAAATTTCTGAGACGAGTGTTGTAAAGTGGATATCTGGCTGTTACCAGCTGTTTCAAAGTGTCGAGAGAGTACTACACGTCACGCCGAGTTTGCGCTTGAAGAAAATGGCACACATGATAAGTGTGATGCCTGGCGAAACCAACGTTTTTTGCATAATTAGAAGCAGTAACAATAACTGCTGAACCATCGTTTTTTCTTTCACCAATTTTCAATCGGTATACTACATTTGTAGTTTGGTTTTCCCGGTATGCTCGGTTAACTAGCCACCTCTTTTATGTTTCTTAGTAATAAAGCGAACGTTATGGCTTTTCTGTAGCTAATTCATTTGGGTTAATTGCAACCTTTGCAATATACCAGGTCCTTCGTTTTAGTTGCACCAAATTTTTAGAAAGTTGCATATAGTATAAGCTACATATTTAATTTAATTACTGTGTCTGGCGTTCTTTCCGGCTCCACGAAAAGTACGACAGTGAAGGTCATACTTAAAGGCGGCTACAAGATAAACGCAGCCAGATATTTACCTATTTGTGGTGTCGCAGCTTTTTCTAAGGGTTTAGAAAACAAGTATTTTTCGCGTATAAATCATGATTTCTAGAAGTTAAAAACATTTTAACCGTATCACAGTTTGGACTCATAAAGGGTCGTTCTTCGGAATCAGCTCTATTAACTATAAAATAAGCAATACCGAAAAAGTTTCAAGGTAATATTTTCAGTTCAGGCCTGTATAATAATTTTGCTAAAGCTTTAGAGTCTGAATCCCGACGAATTACCATACCAACTTTCATGGCAAGCCTCTTGAATTACTATGATTCGACTTGTTTAACAGCAGACGGTCAGTTTTCCTGAAAAATAACTCATAGGGATTTTTAACAATGTTATATGGAGTGTCTCATGGAAGTGTACTGGGTCCCCGCTTTTAAAAGCCTATCAATGATGCCTTTCACATTTACCAAACAGTAAAACTTATTATATACGCGGATGGCAGCAGTTTAGTAATTTCCGGTCTTGATACAAATGACCTCAAATTAAAATGTAATACTATTCTTCAAAACCCTTCTTATGGTAAATGTCAAACTGTATCAATATCAATCTGAGGAAAAGGATTTATTTTCCAGAGACAAAATTTATACGCCACAGTATGTCGTCAAATATGACAATCAAATATATCGAAATCGTCGAGGTCCACAAAATTCTTGGAGCGCTTTTCAGGTCACATCTTAGCGCGGAAGTGCAAGCAGGTAGCAGGCCCAGAAAACACTCAAGTACGGGGCGCCCTTTCTCGTTGCCAACAACTCCTCCCCGTAAAACTCAAAGTACAAATTTATCATGTTCTCTGGCGTATCGCATTAATTATTGCACATTGTTATGGGTTACTAGAACAAAAGAAAACATCGAGACTTTTCTTCCTACAAAAAAAAAGTCAAGGCAAGTTGCAAGCAGCAGCAGCAGCAGCAGCAGCGGGAAAGTCGAAGGAAAAGGCAAACAAAGCTTCGCTTTAAGAAACTGGCAGTGGCTTAGCTCGGCTATGCCAGGATATACGCAGCGAAAGCTAAGGAATAGCATGCTTAGCCTTGGTAAACCTTGATTGCAAGTCCAGGTTAGCCTGGTTGTCTAGATATGTTGCGGCGTTTAGCCAGTCGTTCGGCGCGCTGTTCGTCTGTTTCCTCGGCGACTCGTTTCCTCTTCATCTTGTTTCGATGTCGATTCCAGGCCTCATCCTGCTCATAACAATTGTCGCCGCCCAAACTGCCGCCTCAACTGTGGCTGCGGCGCACGCCAGCTCTCCTTTTCAATCCTCCGACATATTATGAGGCATGCGACGCCGCTGGCGAAGCGAGCGGAGGTGAATGCAACGACGAGGAACGCGGTGTGATGAGGAACGCAGTGTGACGTCATGTGCCTCCTCTGAGCACCGCCACGGTGAAATCGCAAGTTCGCGGCCAGTAAAGCTTTCGCTTTAAAATGCGCGCCGATCCCGGAGGCACAGCAGTTCGACGATTCTCCTGCTCCCCTCACACGAGGGGTGACGCGACACAGTGTCGTGCCCACTGACTCCGCCTTCAGCACGTGGAGGAGCACTGCATCGTAGAGTGACTGTGTTTCTACTACTACATCGCGCTCAACTACATCTCTGCTACACCGCGCACGCGCCGGGGAAATTCCAGTACATCGGGGGAGCGGCAAGGAATAAGACTAGCGCCGAAGCGGCCTTTCAAAAACCAGAAAATAAACGTGCAAAGAGTGCCACACGTCACTATATACATACTAAAAAAAAAAAAAACTCGGAAAGCGACTGAACCTTTAGTTGACGTCAATCGAACCAAATGTCGCTCACGCACAGCCCTCACATTAAATTATGCGGTTCACGCACTCCATTCCCCCAACGCCAACTCACCAAGCAATACATTTCCATTCATAAACTTCAAATAGAGGCTGGATCTCCTTCAAACATTTTCTTAATTTTACAGCGCAGTGCAGTTTCTATGCAACCAAATACCACGTCTATAATTCCTTCAAACACACATCGAGCTAGGCCGGCTGTTTCTTTTCAAGACTGCGCAACATCTTTAGAAATATCTGGCGAGTCAGGTAGCACATTTCTCGTCGCTGAGCTGAATTACTCGAAGAGGAGGGTATTAGTTGAACAAAAAATAGAGACGCTTAATTGAACATTTAACGAAAGCTTTACTAATTAGATTTTCAATTGATTGCTGTACGGCCATCTTGCAATTTACGGATTGTAGCCTATCATTTCACAAGGCGTATCTAAGGATGATACCAGTTTCGAGGTATTTAATCCCAAAGCGCGCGAGGAAATACTTATTGTTCCGGTAATATTCCTGTGGTTCAGTGAATAAAATGGCGTTTTGCTACAGTACATCTTTATCACTTAGACAGCGCACATGTTGAAAACAGTGATATACTGAGATCACGAAGGTTGCGATGTCGGCTTGTCGGTAATGCATCTTGAAGAGGTGTGCGGTAACGCGATTAAAGGACGGGAAAAAAGAAGACACACAGGGACACACACAGCGCTGTGTGTGTCCCCGGTGTGTCTTCTTTTGTCCCGTCTTTTAATAGCGCTACCGTGCACCCCTTCAATATACTGAGTATTCTATTCAGCTAAATATGTCTTGTACGCTAACCTGCTACAATTGCTATGTTGCAATATATGCCATAAGGCAATTTAGAAGAATTTTAGTTATAGAAATCATGCAAATTGGCGAATTATGCATTTCGATCTTAAGTAATGCCCACGTCTTCAAGCAGTCCTGATCTAGGATCACAATTTCTGAAAAAGATGTAGGGTCTAAAAAACACGTGGTGTATATTGGTAGCCGCATCTATGCGCGAGAAATAGCCGCCAGTTCGGCACCATAAATAAATAGATGATGATAAAACGTTAGACTGTTAATTTCGTTTTCTCGAAGGTACTCCCTCAGCTGGCAAAAGAAGGAACAGCAGTAAAAAGAAAAAGGCACTTCAGTGATTTTTCAGAGACCAATGTGGTATTACGATATGGCTTGGGGATTCGCTAATATAACGCATTATTTATTATTCATACAAAAAGTTGGTGTCCTCTAAAAACTTTTTCAAAACAAGAAGTGCTTTTTTTTTTAAGGCCCGCAGTTGGCGATGGACCAAGTATCTTTTTTAGAGTCAATGGTCTTCTGTGTAATATCAACAAATTTGCTTGCAGCATTCTTCTTTGTGGATCGTATTTCGTGCACTCGAGGAGAAGATGATGCACATCTTCGTCTGGATGGTCCCAGGAACACTGCGGACTAGAGACACGTTTTATCCTGTACAAGAAGTGTTTCGTAAATGCAGTACCAAGACGCACGCGGTGTGCCAATCTTTCAAATTTTCTGTTGTCTCTTAGATTTTCCGGCATTGATAAGCTTATACATGTGTCTATAAAGTGTAACTCCGAGTTTTTAGTTTGCTGATCAAACCAGGTAGTTTTGCTGAAGCGACAAGAAATCGGTCTTAGGAGCTGACGGACTTCACTACGCAATAGGGGAAGATTCCTTGCCTCTGCGTTATTGTGCGCCCTATTCGCAGCTGCGTCCGCTGCAGTATTACCAGGAATATAGCAGTGCCCAGGTATCCACTGAAGTGCCATTACCTGGTTTATTGCGCTTGCTTTTGTAAGTTCTTTGAGTGTCTGATACAATAGCAAAATGTTCAAAGAATGTTTCTTATTGCTCTGCAGTAATGTTACAGCGGCTTGTGAATCCCTAAAGATAAACCATGTTTGGGAATGTTTTTCTGACGTTATGAAACGCAAAGCACACAGGATTGCAAACAGTTCTGCCACGGTGGAAGATGTCTCTCGCATAATTTAAATGTTTGCTCTAGCGCTAAATGTGGAATGGCGAATGCTGAAGTCGAGGAATTTCTATGACACGAACCATCCGTATAAACGTGGATGTACTGGAGATATAAGGATTAAATTTGGGAGAGTGCCAGTTGTTATGCGGCTACTACGAACATGTCTCTCTTAGATGTAATCCCTCCAACGGATGATTCTACTTTAGGACATGTTACCATCCAGGGAGGGTAAAAAACATCCACTTTGTATAATTCCAATCTAGGAAAACGGGGCAGGTTGCGCAAAGAGGCTCGCACTGACTATCATCGTCGATGGGTTCTGCCAGACCTTTTCTTTATTATTTTCGTCCCATTCAGGTGCCCACAAACGCCGGACATGGATGTCCGTTATGTGGGGATTATATCCTCTTGGCCCGATTGTTGTAACGACACGTTTACTGATACACCTTCAGAAAAGGAGTACTCCAATTTATATTACGGCGACTAATACGAGTACTTGTGACCCGCTTCCAGCGACACTTAACATGCCAATTATAACCAAAGTCCACAGCTATGCTCTGGTGGATTTACACCATACTGTGAAACATTCCGCATATGTCGCTTGACATAAGTGGTGGTCGCATTTCTATCAACAAATCAGTAGATACAATTGCACTCTAAGTTCGGTCACCAGCCGTAAAAGATTTGGCAGTCGTAACCATACTTGACATCTAGGTAACGTGAAGCATTGCGCGAATTGTTGCAGCACGAGACGTCAACGCGCGTTAAGCATCTTTCTGTGAGACGTCTTGTCTTGATATCGGCGCCGTTGGCGATCCTCGAAATCAGCCGAGGTCAGATTATTTATGTGGGGCATTCTGGCGGAAACTGCAACAATTCTTGTCCACTCGGCGGGGATCGTTGCAGGACGATACGCCGACGCGCCTCAAGCTGGTGTGACCTTAGCAGCGCAAGACATGCTTTGTCGTTTTCCTGTTGCATAGTATCTTAAGACGGCGAGTAAACCAGAACCCGCAAAACCGTTGCGTATTGAAAACTTTCTAATCGCTTCGAA
The DNA here is from genome assembly GCF_050947875.1 of Dermacentor variabilis. Classification (NCBI taxonomy): domain Eukaryota; kingdom Metazoa; phylum Arthropoda; class Arachnida; order Ixodida; family Ixodidae; genus Dermacentor; species Dermacentor variabilis. The sequence continues at coordinate 66,659,264 of NC_134577.1, forward strand.
GTTGTCTTCAGTCTTCATAGCACTGTAACTTTGCAGGCACGGTAAAGAACTAGAAACACGGCGAAAACCGAGTTTGAGTTGTAACTCTTAATTGGACAAACCTGGGCACAAAAAGGCAAGTGGCACTCAAATCGCAGCGGCAGTGGCGAGCACACTCGACGATTCTGATCTCGCGGCTGAAGTCGGTCCGGTATTTTATTGTAACAGCAATTAAGTACTAGAAAATTGCTTTGCCTTGTGTCCGCCCAACCGGTTCGTCCGTTCTTTTACGCTGCCGACAACCATCGTCATCACAGACGACACACGGCGATGATTTCTTAATCATGCCACCTGTCCATTCCAAGCTTCGCCGCTGCCCCCACGGCGTGAAGAAAAATAAATCTTCTCCACAACCGCCTCTACTGGGATATAAAACCAATGCCATGAAGCACTGTGCATTTGGGAGTCGAGCGCGCTAACCATCGAACTATCGAGCAACGTTTTTTCTCTTTCATCGTACTTATTAACGTGCGCAAATTCTCATGACCAAGTAATATGCTCCCGTATAAGAAAACTATCCACCCTCAGAATTACAGACACTATGACGCAATGGTGCAATAACCACATATGCAAACTTATGACATATATTCAAGCTGTGAAAACACATATGTAAACATGGTGCAAATGATCCACATATGCAAACTGTGACAATGACGTTCACTGTCACAGGCCCAAAGCACACACTCAAGGACCGCCATAAAACACGCTGTTCAGATTACTTCTGAGTTCCCCAAAACGAGATGTTTTGCTAGAAGGTTGGTAAAAATAAGCACCTCACCAGGGTTGTGTACCAGTCCTGGTGAAGTCCCACATTCATCCTAAAAATCTTTTAGATGGATTCACCGTTAGCTTCCTTTAGATGGATAATCATTACAACAAAAAGCACTTTTGAAGAAATAGTCCGTTCAGTGTTACGGTGCGACACACCCATTTTCCACAAAATGTACATTACCTTAAGAGAAAAATCAAACGGTACTTCATCACAAGGAGCTGGCCACTGGTATCGCACAATGCGGGGATTTATGTTGAAGTCCTTCTGTAGAATTATTCGAAGGATATTCCAAAACAGGATGGCGGCCTTGCACGTAATAAACAGTGTTCTATTGTCTCCGGTACACGACATAAGCGGCTATTTAACTGAAGCAACGAAAATACATTTTAATTGCAAGGACGTTTCAACCACAAAGTTTCAGATGGAAAGCTTATAAAGGAATGCTTTTCAGTAAGGAGAAATGCACATTTTGCGAATTATTTCTCGTGACTGGATACCTGGACAAGCGACGTTCACGAGCGGTTAAGAGAGGGCAGAAAAGAGCGGATAATTAATCACTGCATATATATTGTGTGGATGCGCGACTCTCACGCGTCCCCTGATATCTTGTTTTCCCGCATAGCTCCCATCTCCTGCAGTGCGGCTTCGCCGCGCGGCCTGGAGCCCGCGCCAGTCGGAGTGGTACAAGCGCAGTGCGAGAAATGCCGCGAGTGTTGCGCTGCTGCGGGGTTACTTGGGTGCGGGAAAGACAAGGGGCTTCCTCTTTGGTTCGGGACAGCAAGCAGTGCGGACGTGCTGTGCCGCGCGTGCGCCGATCCATGCTTCTGCAAGACCGTCTCGCCTGACCGTACACGCGAAACACCAGGCGTTGGGATCCAGCATGGGGCGAACATATTCGCTCGCTATCCGGTCGCGGTGAGTCGGACTTCTTAGATTTGTCGCGCGCCCATCGGCATGTTTTGTGGATAGCAACTCGGCTAGCAGGCATTGATCTGTGAAAGGTGCAATAAATGCCCTTGTGATTCTTTGCACTACTGTGTTGTCGTTCCTTTGTCCCAAGAGCACGGGTGTGAGAACCCCACAATATAGACCATATTTTTGTAAAGCCTCGTAGTGTGAGTGTCAGCCGCGGCACCACTCTCGACACCAGGTTGCTGCCTTCTGGCGGAGACTGCGGGAGAAGGGACGAACTGGCTGAACTTGCGGTGCGTGCTCGCCTGTTCTGGTGTTTTAGACATGTTCCTAACGCATCTCCTGAGCTGTTTGTTTTCTGCATCTTCTGAGAAGCAGGATGTACAAAATTCATTCGCCCGTAAGGTACATGTATTTCGGCCTATTGGTATGCCATGATATTGGTATGCCAGGCTATTGATCATTATCAGAAAACAAAGATAATTAATGATCAATAGCCTGGCAAGGGAACAAGAGTTCAGAATCGCCAGTGAGCCTCTCGAGTTTGTCAAGGAGTACGTTTACCTAAGTCAATTTCTCACAGGGGACTCTGACCCTGATTTACAGAGTACACTCGGCAGACATTGTCAGATCCTGACTGGAAGATTACCATTATCATTGTAAAGAAAGGTGTAAAATCAATGCGTTCTACCAGTGCTGACGTATGATGCAGAAACTTGCTGACATGGAACGAAGAATGTTAGGCCTAACGTTAAGAGAGGAAGAGAGCGGTGTGGATCAGATAGCAAACGGGGATGGCCGCTATTGTAATTGACATTAAGAGAAAGAAATGGAGATGACCAGGTCATCTAATGCGTAGGTTATATAAACAGTGGCCCATTAGGGTTACAGAATCGATGCCAAGAGATGGGAAGCGCAGCTGAGGATGGCAGAAGACTAGGCGGGGTGGTGAAATTAAGAAATTTGCAGGCGTAAGTTGCAATCGATTGCCGCTGGACACGGGTAATTGGAGATCGGAGGGAGAGGCCTTCGTCCTGCAGTGGACATAAAATAGGCTCGTGATGACGACGACGACGACGACGACGACGACGACGACGACGATGATGATGATGATGATGTATGCTATAAGTATGTACAACCTTGCGCATAGAGGACACGGACGCAATAAAGAACGACGGGACACAAGTCCTGCGGCACTGACCATCGTTGTCTACACTAACATCCAGCGAGAAAGGACGCGGCTCATGCAACAGCCCTGCGACGTACATGGAGACACAAGCGAAGCTTATGTTCGAATAGTGCGTATACGCCGTACTTGTTTTTCACGGTGCCTGAAACAACGCCATTCGGTATTCGCTTCACATGCAAAATGACTTGGGGCCCAGCATGTTCACTCATGCGGGTACTCGTTTTGCTGCCGTAAACTACGCGATATCGTGGATTTTGCCTTCGCTGCGGGCTCGGGATAGAATAGCAGTTTACGGCCGTACGGCATTTTTTGTCTACTAGATTCGCTATCCGGAAGGAATGCTCGCGGAGGGCACGGCGGTTTCGTGCATTTTGGATACAAACTAAAGGTGAGCTGAAAGCAACCGGGTGCGCGTGTCGACTTCGTAACTTGCGCAGCGATTGTTCCGTTAGGGCAGGTTTAACGAGACCTGAATAACAAGACGTAGCTTAACGGTTTCCGTGCCCTGTGTCTTTCGTGCACGTGAATCGGCCGCACTTGACCAGTCGTGGCCGAGAAACAAGCAAGCCGCATATGACTAGCGTGCACAGAAACAGGGCTGCGCACGCGTCTGTGCCTCGCTGTTTTGTTTTAGAGCGCAGCTCTTGATGGCCCGTTCCAGCAGCGTGCGGCGGCGGCGGCCCCGTAATGAATGATGAAAGAGCGAACGCGGAGAGGCAGATGAAAGACGCGAGCCGCGAACGGCGGAGGCCAATGAGAGCGGCCCTTTCAGTGACGTGCGCGCGGGAAACTGGTTGCGTGCAGGCCCGTTCGAGCGATCTTAACAAAGCATCGTTCCATGCACTGAAGCCCAAAAGTAACTGGAACGCCAATGCATTTCTCCGCAAAGTTCGGGAATTAATATCTCGAAGCTGGTCTCATCCCGAGAATTCGTTCCAAATGGATCCGCCTTGTGAACTCCACGGCTAGAATTTGTAAATTGCAATATGGGCCATAAAGTAACTTGTTAAAAACTTTATTAGTGAATTTTTCCTTAGACGATCATGAATTTCAATTTTTTGTGCAAGTACATTCAGCCTGTTCGAGTAGATCAGCTCATGAACTAGAATATTGGTATCTGCCACAAGCAACGTTTAAAAATTTGTGAAAGTGTTCGCTGAGACAGCTGTATATACAGAATTCTGAGCAACTTACCCTGAGGATAATGATATATAAAAGCCACGCACGAAACATTCATAGCGCGCGCCCATTCATGTTCTTTCCACTTTTACTTACGCGCACGACACAACATACGGTGTATCTGACGCGACATCGGCTGAGAAAGCACGCGGCTACTGGCAGGGCGAGACAAGGCATTTCGGAGAACTAACAACTCAAACTCACATCCAGCCAACCTTAAACCACGTGTTATCGCTAGATGTCGCCCGCGCCGTCGCGTGAAAGAACGTCGCCTATTCTAGGCAGACATCTTGCCCTTTCTCCGTGAACAAAAAGCTGTAGCTCGAGCAGGGCTCTTGCTAAAGCAAGCCCACCAAATGTCATACACGTGCCCAACGCGGCCAAGAACATTTAAAGTATTTCTTAGAAGACAGAAACACAACAAGGCTGGTTCAAACCACTTGATTACACAAGCAAGAACATAACGACAAAAATAACGCAGCGGTCCTTCGACCAACGCTTAAGGAATAAACAACTGAATAAACGATAACAAACAAGCAATAAAAGATAGGAACGCTCCCGCCGTATGTTAGCGACGTCACAAGTGCAACGGAAACGCTACGTGAAACTGACTTTTCCTTTGGCGATCAAAATTCCCAACCTCACCATGAAAGGTCTCAATCTAGCTCGTACGTTTTCGATACTCTCAGCGCTCTCCGTTGGTTTTGTCACCATACACTACAAGTATGCCCGTTACCAGACTAAACGATCTCCTTCGTCCACGCATTGCGGTCCTGGAAAGAGGATGCCTACCTTCAAGTACGTAACACAGACGGCAAAATTTTGTGAACGGGCTGCTAATCGAACTTCGGTGCTTATCGGTGTCGCTTCAAGCACGGACCACTTCGAGGCTCGGGCAGCGATCCGGGATACTTGGGGTGGCACGGCCCTCAAAATGGACTTCGTTGTGGTCTTCCTGCTGGGAAAGACACTGGACCAGGAAGTACAGCGCAAGGTATTCACAGAACAGGACCTTTACGGTGATATCGTTCAGGGAGACTTTCTCGACACCTACAGGAACCTCACCTACAAGACTGTGATGCTGATCCGCTGGGCTCGGGTAAAGTGCTCGGGCGTTCATTTCGTGCTCAAGACCGACGACGACATGCTGGTCAGCGTATGGGACCTCGCCGTCGTGGTCAACGGTTTGGAGGGAGTCAAACGCACAATGTGGGGCTATCTGCATCGCAATTCTACACCCCATCGCAATGTATCCTCCAAGTGGTATGTATCTCGGGAAGAATACGCGCCAGATACCTATCCCCCATACCTCTCGGGGTCCGGGTACCTAATATCTGGTGACAGCATTGCCGCACTTGAGGAGCTCACACACGACGAGTGCTTCTTCCCTTTTGAAGACGTCTACCTGACCTCCATCGTTGCGGAGAGAGCTCAAGTGAGTCGCTTAGGTTTCGATGGCTTCTCCGATGAACACAAGTGGTTCCATCAGCCGTGCTCGACCCCCAGGGTCGTAACGTCTCATGATTGGAGCGAAGCGGCATTGCGACAAGTATGGAGTCGCGCTATCTCGCGCTTGGACTTCGGGCTGTGCGCGGGAATAAAGAAAAGCCAGATGGTGTCGTAGACCAGAAAAAAACTGTGACCACTTGTATTGATTTTGGACATAATGTAATCAGCGTTGCACTAGACAGGTAGGTAGAGTTAGCGCGGCCCCACTGCATTTCACATGATATTGAATGCGAAGCATTTCTTGGCGATCGTATGCAATTTGACAGCATCTATCTATCTATCTATCTATCTATCTATCTATCTATCTATCTATCTATCTATCTATCTATCTATCTATCTATCTATCTATCTATCTATCTATCTATCTATCTGTCTGTCTATCTGTCTATCTATCTATCTATCTATCTATCTATCTATCTACCTACGTCTTGGTGCTCTCACAGTCGTTTACTTAATTTGCGATGCACCACAATTGGCATATTAGCATATTGGCAATTAGCCGCCTACGTCTTCGTGCTCTCGTGGTCGGTTCACTTACTTGGTATGCATTAAAATTTGCATAGTATGACAAGAGTGTCTGACGAACATAGATGATAGGTCATGGCATGAATATCATGATATGCATGTCATGTATGTCATGAAACATCCGCATACGTCTTGTTATGCACCAGAACGTCTTGCTATGCACAAAACCGTTTTGTTATGCACCAAATTTGGCATAGTAGCAAGAGTGTATTTCGAACATACATGATAGGCCATGACACTAATATCATGACATGCGTGTCATGTAGCTCATGAAACAGCCACCTACGTCTTGGTACGTAGAAAATCGGCACAGTATGACAAGAGTAAATGACGAATATAAATGATAGGTCATGACATGTGTCTCATGTAGGTCATGAAACAGCTGCCTACGTGTTGCTGTTCTCATCGTCGTTTCGTTAACTTGGTAGGCTCCCCGCATATTTTTCAAATAATGTCGATTCCCACAGGGCCTGGGATCTGCAGGCTGTCTTACCAATGTGCAGTGGGCGCTATAAGTTTACGGACCGCGGGACCTGAGAAAAAAACTCAATATCTCCGCATCCTTGGCACACTGTCCGGTATTCGGATTTCCAATCTGTACAAACCAGTACAGTACGACCTTAAGGAAGAAAATCTCCTCAAGCTAACACACGCCTTTGCGCCATGCAACTTCACGTACGAGGTGACCATGCACAGATGGAACGTAGCGGAGAAAGACAAACTCAATGTTCAACGGAGGAGGCTAGTCAAACTAGTTCTGAGAATCCCCAAGAACACCGAGACAGAGCTCCTACTGCAAATCGGGGTACAGAATGCAATTGAAGAAAACGCCGAAGCTCAAGAACGGGCTCAATTGACAAGTCTCTCTGGAACTAATCAGGATAGAAAAATCCTAGCCAAACTAGGCTATGACACTACAGCAATCGAGAATATATACCAAAGCGTTCCCCACAAGGTTTGCCCACTCCCGCGGAACATGAACCCCGCGCACCTTCAACCCAGAAGACTGGCACGCGGATCGTTCATCCTGCGCGAACTACGTGATAAGAAAATCGTAGCCTGTTTCGTAAACGCGGCACAGTACCCGTTCAGGAAGACCGTTGCCGCCACGGTCAATAAGCAAGGTCAAGCCACAAACACTCTCACACTCAAGACCCACATGTCCGAGATAGCAGAACAGGTCGCCATCGCACTCGCGCTCACAGACGCGACCACCACCCACGTCTATAGCGATTCACGCTCGGACGTCAAAGCCTTTCAGAAAGGAGCCGTTGCAAGACAAGCACTACAAATAATCAATAGATCCACACCGCAGCAGTATCACACCATCTGTTAGATCCCGGCACACCTCGAAGAGATCGAGGGCGCCCTTCCCAATCTCAATGAGATGGCTCACAGGAGCGTGCGAGACCTAACCCTCCGCAGCGCCACCTATTCTGGTCCTGACCATCCCAGCGAGAATCGGGACTCTCCCTCCACATACAACGAGATCACAAAGCACGTTTATCTAGACCTCAGAATATGCAGCATACCTCACAATAAGCTCACCAGGCCTCAAGCACTCACGTCAAGAATGCTTCGAACTAACACGTACCCAACGCAGAACAGACTACATCACTACTTGCCTGACCTATACACAACATCATATTGCCAAAATTGCCATAGCACACTAGACGTATATCACTTGCTCTGGCCGTGTGGTCGGACCCACGCAAACAAGAATCAAGACTCCGCCAGGCTACAAGAAGCATTACGTAGCACGGACCTGGCGGAGCAGCTCTGGGCCGTCCAGCGAGCCCACGATGCGGCCAGAAAGTTACAACTCCCGGTCCTACGTGGAAGCAGCCCGCTCTACGGGGTCATGCATCCCGTAGCACGCTGGACCTTTCAGTAAACTTATTCCATCCATCCATCCAGTAAAAGCGAACAAAATTGCTGTAGGATATTACTGGCTACGATCACAATGTGCTCGGTAATTGTATGTTTTCTAACATTCCTTAGTTCTTACTTTTGGTGCCGACTGTTCGTCAAAAGTAATTTGAAACGTCTCCTGCCATGTTTCTCGTTTCCGGAAAAGTGCCCCTTCGCTGACGACGAGCTTCTGTTCCGGGGCCACGTCATCAGCGAATTTGCAGTCCGCCCTGACCCGCAGAAGACAGCTGCCATGTCGAAGTAACAGCAGCCCATCGACAAGAAGGCAGTGCGTAGATTCCTTGGCATGTGTGCAATCTACAAGCCCTTGTTCAAGGCCTTTTCACGCATCGCTGAGCCGTTGATGCATCTAAATAAATGTGATGTGGAGTTCAATTGCCGCGCGACTGGCCGCTAGAAACACTATACGTGTATTCGTGGGCTTCTTTCTCGCTCGGAAAAGACACTTTTACGTAGCACGTATTGAGGAACAGAAAGCTGTATGAGGAGTTTTTCATGTCACTCTACAATTTTCACATTGACACCTTTAATCGAATTCTAATATTTAAGAAGTTGATTAATTAAGACTGATTATGTAATTTGGAGGAATGGAAAGAATAGTTTGAGCATCTCCAAACGATGGTAAACATTACCTTTGTTCCGACCAGCTACGTGACATTTGCATATTTTTTAATGTCTGGCTAAAGTTATGTGGGACATCTTGCAGATATGTGTATATATATATATATATATATATATATATATATATATATATATATATATATATATATATATATATATATATATATATATATATATGGCAGCAGGGGCAGCAGCGACGAGCGAATTTCCCCTACGTGCAGTGGCGTAGCTAGGTTGTCTGACACCCGGGGCCCATAGGTCTTCTATCACCCCCCCCCCCTTATGTAGTCGAGGAAGGCGAGGGTATCTACAATTTCAGGGTTTCACAGCCGCCTTGTATACCGCGCACGTTCGCCGGGTGCCCCTCTCCTTCGCTTTCTTTCCCAAAAATCGCGAATGCAGCAAATATACACGCTGTTTTTCCTGCGCCAAATAACACAGCGTGCTGCACTGATAACGTGTGAGAAGCCCATGTGCACATCTTCTGTCAGACTGTGAGGCTTGGCAGCCAATACAAATGAGGCATCGTAGAAAATATGGCTCACGTCAAAAGTAACAAAATATACCTTTGTAGTAAAGCTTCAATTACCAATTTTAGTGGCAATATATTGCATTTGCAAAATTGAAGCCCGACATTCGTATCTTGCCCAACAACAACTTCACAGAAATCGTCGTAGGTATCTATGGCACGCAGTATTTTGTCTGTGGGCAGCCCTGAATGAAAACGAAAATTTAATTGTCAGTGACGCTGATCTCCCCACCCTATTAGAAAACGCTAGCTGCCTCCCCGCTGCGCGGGCGCCAATGCTATGACAATTACGAGTTCTCTTCGTTCTGATCAATAAAACCTTGTTGTCATTTGCTGCTATACGGACAAACGTGATTATCCGAGCTGTAGCACCACTGCAAGATTGGGAACAGAATAGAGCACGCTTCGCGTCGATTCTTGGCGTGACCATAAAAAAGAAAGAAAAGGCCGCGATGAAGCCCGTGCTAGCGAAAGCTTGCACTATTGTTGGTCTGCACTCGCAATGGAGAGGATTAAGGATTCAACGTCACTGGTCCACTATTTCATATTTCTTTCGCTGCTGCCATATACTGGGCGCCGCCCGCAGTGCCAAAGTACTGTTGGTTGTAGCACCCAAACAGATTTTGTTTAAGAAGTTCTTGTTGAGTTAATACTATGACTTTGAGTCCTTGATTCTCAAATTGAAGTGCTGCCTCTGTAAGTACTAATTACGGGATTATTAAGGATATGGTTATTACTTATCTGCCATATCCTTCGCGCTACCGAGTTGCTAGTAATCACAAAAAGACATAACTTCATAGAATTTCGATCGGAAAATATCCTTACAAAATTCACCTTTCTTTATATAAAATTCTGTGCAGCTGATACAGACACTGTACTTGTGACATGAAGTCACACAACAACAACACCTTTCTGAAACTTTCGAGGGTAAGAAGGAAACCGTGAAACATAACAGCAGGTTTAGCAGCGGCTTCTCGGAGCGAGTGGGAGACGGGAAGTAAAAGCGAGCCGGGCATCGCGGCGGGCCCGCGACTACAGCCTGTAGAGTCATAGGCCGCCAAACTCTTCGGCCGAACCGAGTCTGAAGACGATCCAGAGAATCCCATTCGCGACTTTTGACGGCCCCACTTATGCAACGTCGCTCTCAACGAACGCTTCGCCGTAAACGCGAGCGCCGGGCGCGCTGGTTGAACGCCCTCTCACTGCTGTCTTTGTTCGTCTTCGCTGCGCGTTCTGAACGGAAGAGGGACCCAAGATCCCCAACGCCTTACAGCGCCTCACTGTATGTTTAGCGACCCTTGCTCCCAGCATGAACGCACGGCACGAGCACACCCCACATGAAACGTTTCGCTAAGGCGAGTAGCTTAGCGACCATTTCGCGAATTAAATTTTTTTAGCCCGCACATTCGTGCAATTATTTCGTTGGGTGTTGATAGAGCTGCAGCCGACAATTCTGCCGCGCAACGCATCGGGTACATGAGCTCGGGCTACTGGATACCGGAGCATTCTTTGCAATTTGCGCCCAGTCAAGCCGGCGGAAAGAGGGGTGTCTTCAGGCGTATATGACGCCCCCCCCTCCCCCACTGGCCCCTTGCACCCGGGGCCCAGGGCCCCACCGGCCGCTCCTGTTGCTACGCCACTGCCTACGTGCTGCCTCTCGTTTGAGCACGAACTGGGCCCGCCAGAGCGCAGCGTACACGAAGCCATCAGCTATGTCAGGTCGGCTAGCCTTCGAACACAGCGGAGATAGCCTCCAAGACGCGCGCGGTCACCGCAACTGCAGTACAAGAGCAAGTTGCGCACTAAATGTACCACGCCCCCCCCCACCTTCCTATAGCGCCCACATCTCTCCCACTTGCACGCGTGAGAGGGCGGCCCGCACCCCCCCCCGCCTTCCTCCCTCGAGAGCCCGAAGATACACCGCCTTATCAAGCCACCATCGTTCTCGTCTCACCCTCGCAAGCTTTTACTCGTACATACAGCACAAGAAGGGTGGCGGCGATGTTATCGTACTTGGACTTTACAGCGACCGACTATGATTGTATGTCTTTGCTCCTTTCTTTATATATCTCTACTTTGTTATCGCTGTACCTCCCTCTCCCCTCTCTCCCCAGCGTAGGGTAGCAAACCAAATCTTCCCATCTGCTTAACCCCCCTGCTTTTCCCCTTTCCTCTTTCTCTCACTCTTTACACAGAACATCACTGCGACGGCGACTGTGGAGACACGCCTGGTGTGTGCATATAACTGCTGCTGAAATAAAAAAAGAACCTGCAGACTTGTGTGACCCTGCGGAATCACAACCCAATTTCCAGCGAAGCTGTTTCTTTCGACAAGTTGCAATAAAAATTTCAGTGCCCTGTAATTAAATCACACACCTTAATACATTGGCCCTATATGACCGGTACGTTGGAAACTTTCCAGCATGCCCATTCGGGCTTTTGATGAAGAAATTTTACAAAAGCATTAATTGGTATACCCGCATTTTACATTGCGAGAGTAATGGCCGCATTATTATCCCTGTTTTCACTAGATGTGATTACGTTGCAGTGCACAGGAATCGCAGGGCAGCATGGAAAATTCTGCGTTCTTCACAAAATAGTTAAAACGCTCTGGATAGACTGCATGCGCAATTTATTGCTAATATCTGTAATTTGTCCACAAACCTAAAACTTTGTTTACACATTATTATAAGCAGTTTCTACTTTTAACCAAATATAAGCCATGCGAATTTTGTAGTTCAGCTAGGGCACCGTAGAAACCTACTACTAACCTCACTTTATGGAAAAAAGCTAAAATGAAAATGAGAGTTCAGTAATTATTTGGAAGCCTTCCAATCTGGCAAGGACAGTTAAAGTTTCGCCACACATTGAACTGAACATGACCCCCGTTTCCAGTAAAGAAGCTCGGTGTAAAACAGTCATATCGGGTTATTCGAAGGCTTAGCCGATAACGGCAATATGACACTTCCGAACACTTGCTAAAGTTTTGCGTGACATTTGAATACACCTTTCTTAGATTTTTTTTGCAATAGCTCTACGTGATCCTCACGCATTTATCCTCGCAAATAAACTTTCCATAGTAGTGCAACTATTTTTGCTAACCTATATCTCGGTGGCTTTGTAGTAATGCAACGGATGCTTGAAAAATTTTGCACTGCTCGTAAATGTTAAGTACAGATGCTCTGGAGTGTTTGACTACGCAATTTATTGCAGAGGATGTTTTCAAGCCAAACTATGAATTTTGTGTACAAAGTTTGGACTCATAAAGGGTCGTTCTTCGGAATCAGCTCTATTAACTATAAGATAAGCAATACCGAAAAATTTTCAAAGTAATATTTTCAGTAGGGCCTGCTTAATGATCTTACTAAAGCTTTAGAGTCTGAATCCCGACGAATTACCATAGCAACTTTCATGGCAAGCCTCTTGAATTACTAGGATTCGACTTGTTTAACAGTAGACGGTCAGTTTTCCTGAAAAATAACAAATAGGGATTTTTAACAATGTTATATGGAGCGCCTCATGGAAGTGTACTGGGCCCCCGCTTTTAGAAGCCTATAAATGATGTCATTCACATTGACCAAACAGTAAAACTTGTTATATACGCGGATGGCAGCAGTTTAGTAATTTCTGGTCTTGATACAAATGACCTCAAATTAAAATGTAATACTATTCTTCAAAACCCTTCTTATGGTAAATGTCAAATTGCATCAATATCAACCTGAGGAAAAGGATTTATTTTCCAGAGACAAAATTTATACGCCACAGTATGTCGTGAAATATGACAATCAAATCTATCGAAATCGTCAACGACCACAAAGTTCTTGGAGCGCTTTTCAGGTCACATCTTAGCTCGGAAGTGCAGGCATGTAGCACGCCCAGAAAACGTTCAAGTACGGGGCGCCCTTTCTCGTTGCCAACAACTCCTCCCCGTAAAACTCAAAGTACAAATTTATCATGTTCTTTGGCGTATCGCATTAATTATTGCACATTGTTATGGGTTACGAGAACAAAAGAAAGCATCGAGACTTTTCTTCCTACAAAAAAAAAGTCAAGGCAAGTTGCAAGCAGCAGCAGCAGCAGCAGCGGGAAAGTCGAAGGAAAAGGCAAACAAAGCTTCGCTTTAAGAAATTGGCAGTGGCTTAGCTCGGCTATGCCAGGATATACGCAGCGAAAGCTAAGGAATAGCATGCTTAGCCTTGGGAAACCTTGATTGCAAGTCCAGGTTAGCCTGGTTGTCTAGATATGTTGCGGCGTTTAGCCAGTCGTTCGGCGCTCTGTTCGTCTGTTTCCTCGGCGACTCGTTTCCTCTTCATCTTGTTTCGATGTCGATTCCAGGCCTCATCCTGCTCATAAGAATTGTCGCCGTCCACACTGCGGCCTCAACTGTGGTTGCGGCGCACGCGAGCTCTCCTTTTCAATCCTCCGACATATTATCAGGCATGCGACGCCGCAGGCGAAGCGAGCGGAGGTGAATGCAACGACGAGGAACGCGGTGTGATGAGGAACGCAGTGTGGCGTCATGTGCCTCCTCTGAGCACCGCCACGGTGAAATCGCAAGTTCGCGGCCAGTAAAGCTTTCGCTTTAAAATGCGCGCCGATCCCGGAGGCACAGCAGTTCCACGATTCTCCTGCTCCCCTCACATGAGGGGTGACGCGACACAGTGTCGTGCCCACTGACTCCGCCTTCAGCACGTGGAGGAGCACAGCGTCGTAGAGTGACTGTGTTTCTACTACTACATCGCGCTCAACTACATCTCTGCTACACCGCGCACGCGCCGGGGAAATTCCAGTACATCGAAGGAGCGGCAAGGAATAAAACTAGCGCCGAAGCGGACTTTCAAAAACCAGAAAATAAACGTGCAAAGAGTGCCACACGTCACCATATACATACTCAAAAAAAAAACTCGGAAAGCGACTGAACCTTTAGTTGACGTCAATCGAACGAAATGTCGCTCACGCACAGCCCTCACATTAAATTATGAGGTTCACGCACTCCATTCCCCCAACGCCAACTCACCAAGCAATACATTTCCTTTCATAAACTTCAACTAGAGGCTGGATCTCCTTCAAAAATTTTCTTAATTTTACAGCGCAGTGCAGTTTCTATGCAACCAAACACCACGTCTATAATTCCTTCAAACACACATCGAGCTAGGCCGGCTGTTTCTTTTCAAGACAGCGCAACATTTTTAGAAATGGCTGGCGTCAGGTAGCACATTTCTCGTCGCTGAGCTGAATTACTCGAAGAGGAGGGTATTAGTTGAACAAAAAATAGAAACGCTCAATTGAGCATTTAACGAAAACTTTACTAATTAGATTTTCAATTGATTGCTGTACGGCCATCTTGCAATTTACGGATTGTAGCACATCATTTCACAAGGCGTATCTAAGTATGATACCAGTTTCGAGGTATTTAATCCCAAAGCGCGCGAGGAAATACTTTTTGTTCCGGTAATATTCCTGTGGCTCAGTGAATAAAATGGCGCTTTGCTACAGTACATTTTTATCACTTAGACAGCGCACATGTCGAAAACAGTGATATACTGAGATCAAGAGGGTTGCGATGTCGGCTTGTCGGTAATGCATCTTGAAGAGGTGTGCGGTAACGCGATGAAAGGACGGGAAAAAAGAAGACACACAGGGACACACACAGCGCTGTGTGTTTCCCTGTGTGTCTTCTTTTGTTCCGCCTTTTAATAGCGCTACCGTGCACGCCTTCAATATACTGAGAATTCTATTCAGGTAAATATGTCTTGCACGCTAACCTGCTACAATTGCTATGTTGCAATATCTGCCATAAGGCAATTTAGAAGAATTTTAGTTATAGAAATCATGCAAATTGGCGAATTATGCATTTCGATCTTAAGTAACGCCCACGTCTTCAAGCAGTCCAGATCTAGGATCACATTTTCTGAGAAAGATGTAGGGTCTAAAAAACACGTGGTGTATATTGGTAGCCGCATCTATGCGCGAGAAATAGCCG
Source organism: Dermacentor variabilis (assembly GCF_050947875.1). NCBI lineage: Eukaryota > Metazoa > Arthropoda > Arachnida > Ixodida > Ixodidae > Dermacentor > Dermacentor variabilis. The sequence continues at coordinate 66,674,454 of NC_134577.1, forward strand.
CCAGTTCGGCACCATAAATAAATAGATGATGATAAAACGTTAGACTGTTGATTTCGTTTTCTCGAAGGTACTCCCTCAGCTGGCAAAAGAAGGAACAGCAGTAAAAAGAAAAAGGCACTTCAGTGATTTTTCAGAGACCAATGTGGTATTACGATATGGCTTGGGGATTCGCTAATATAACGCATTATTTATTATTTATACAAAAAGTTGGTGTCCTCGAAAAACGTTTTCAAAACAAGAAGTGCTTTTTTTTGAAGGCCCGCAGTTGGCGATGGACCAAGCATCTTTTTTAGAGTGAATGGTCTTCTGTGTAATATCAACAAATTTGCTTGCAGCATTCTTCTTTGTGGATCGTATTTCGTGCACTCGAGGAGAAGATGATGCACATCTTCGTCTGGATGGCCCCAAGAACACTGCGGACTAGAGACACGTTTTATCCTGTACAAGAAGTGTTTCGTAAATGCAGTACCAAGACGCAGGCGGTGTGCCAATGTTTCAAATTTTCTGTTGTCTCTTAGATTTTCCGGCATTGATAAGCTTATACATGTGTCTATAAAGTGTAACTCCGAGTTTTTAGTTTGCTGATCAAACCAGGTAGTTTTGCTGAAGCGACAAGACATCGGTCTTAGGAGCAGACGGACTTCACTACGCAATAGGGGAAGATTGCTTGCCTCTGCGTTATTGTGCGCCCTATTCGCAGCTGCGTCCGCTGCAGTATTACCAGGAATATAGCAGTGCCCAGGTATCCACTGAAGTGCCATTACCTGGTTTATTGCGCTTGCTTTTGTAAGTTCTTTGAGTGTCTGATACAATAGCAAAATGTTCAAAGAATGTTTCTTATTGCTCTGCAGTAATGTTACAGCGGCTTGTGAATCGCTAAATATAAACCATGTTTGGGAATGTCTTTCTGATGTTATGAAACGCAAAGCACACAGGATTGCAAACAGTTCTGCCACGGTGGAAGATGTCTCTCGCATAATTTAAATGTTTGCTCTAGCGCTAAATGTGGAATGGCGAATGCTGAAGTCGAGGAATTTCTATGACACGAACCAACTGTATAAACGTGGATGTACTGGAGATATAAGGATTAAATTTGGGAGAGTGCCAGTTGTTATGCGGCTGCTACGAACATTTCTCTCTTAGATGTAATCCCTCCAACCGATGACTCTACTTTAGGACATGTAACCATCCAGGGAGGGTAAGAAACATCCACTTTGTATAATTCCAATCTAGGAAAACGGGGCAGGTTACGCAAAAAGGCTATCACTGACTATCATCGTCGATGGGTTCTGCCAGACTTTTACTTTATTATTTTCGTCCCATTCAGGTGCCCACAAACGCCGGACATGGCTGTCCGTTATGTGGGAATTATATGCTCTTGGCCCGATTGTTGTAACGACACGTTTACTGATACACCTTCAGAAAAGGAGTACTCCAATTGATATTACGGCGACTAATAGGAGTACTTGTGACCCGCTTCCAGCGACACTTAACATGCCAATTATAACCAAAGTCCACAGCTATGCTCTGGTGGATTTGCAGCGTACTGTGAAACATTCCGCATATGTCGCTTGACATAAGTGGTGGTCGCATTTCTATCAACAGGTCAGTAGATACAATTGCACTCTAAGTTCGGTCACCAGCGGTAAAAGATTTGGCAGACGTAACCATACTTGACATCTAGGTAACGTGAAGCATTGCGCGAATTGTTGCAGCACGAGACGTCAACGCGCGTTACGCATCTTTCTGTGAGACGTTTTGTCTTGATATTGGCGCCGTTGGCGATCCTCGAAATCAGCCGAGGTCAGATTATTTCTGTGGGGCATTCTGGCGGAAACTGCAACAATTCTTGTACCCTCGGCGGGGATCGTTGCAGGACGATACGCTGACGCGCCTCAAGCTGGTGTGACGTTAGCAGCACAAGACATGCTTTGTCATTTTCCTGTTGCTTAGTATCTTAAGACGGCGAGTAAACCAGAACCCGCAAAACCGTTGCGTATTGAAAACTTTCTAATCGCTTCGAAGTTGTCTTCAGTTTTAATAGTACTGTAACTTTGTATAGCCACGTAAAGAACTAGAAACACGGTGAAAACCGAGTTTAAGTTGTAACTCTTAATTGGACAAACCTCGGCACAAGAAGGCTAGTGGCACTCAAATCGCAGCGGCAGTGGCGAGCTCACTCGACGATTCTAATCTCGCGGCTGAAGTCGATCCGGTGTTTTAATGTAACAGCAATTAAGTACTAGAAAATTGCTTTGCCTTGTGTCCGCCCATCCGATTTGTCCATTCTTTTACGCTGCCGACGACCATCGTCATCACAGACGACACATGGCGATGATTTCTTAACCAGGCCACCTGGCCATTCCAAGCTTCGCCGCTGCCCCCGCGGCGTGAAGAAAATAAAAATTCTACGCAACCGCCTCTAATAGGATGTAAAATCAATGCCATGAAGCACTGTTCATTTCGGAGTCGAGCGCGCTAACCATATAACTATCGGGCAACGTTTTTTCTCTTTCATCTTATTTATTAACGTGCGCAAATTCTCATGACCAAGTAATATGTTCCCTTACAAAAAAACTATCAACCCTCAGAATTACAGACCCTATGACGCGATGCTGCAATAACCACACATGCAAACTCATGACTTATATGCAAACTGTGCAAACACATATGCAAACATGATGCACATGATCCACATATGCAAACTGTGACAGTGACGTTCACTGTCACAGGCCCAAAGCACACACTCAAGGACCGCCATAAAACACGCTGTTCAGATTACCTGTGAGTTCCACAAAACGAGATGTTTTACTAGAAGGTTGGTAAAGATAAGCACCTCACCAGGGTGGGGTACCAGGCCTGGTGAAGTGCAACACTCATCCTAAAAATCTTTTAGATGGATTCACCATTAACATCCTTTAGATGGATAATCATTCGAACAAAAAGCAATCTTGAAGAAATAGTCCGTTCAGTGTTACGGTGCGGCACACCCATTTTCCAGAAAATGTACATTACCTTAAAAAAAATCAAACAGTACTTCATCACAAGGAGCTGGCCACTGATATCGCACAATGCGGGGATTTATGCTGGAGTCCTTCTTTAGAGTTATTCGAAGGATATACCAAAACAGTATGGCGGCCTTGCACGTAATAAACAGTGTTATTACGCAAACCGTAAAGTTTCATATGGGAAGCTTATAAAGGAATGCTTTTCAATAAGGAGAAATACACATTTTGCGAATTACTTCTAGTGCCTGGTTACCTAGACAAGCGACGTTCATGAGCGGTAAAGAGAGGGCAGAAAAGTGCGGATAATAAATCACTGTATATATATAGACCACATTTTTGTAAAGCCTCCTAGTGCGAGTGTCAGCCGCAGCACCACTCTCGACACCAGGTTGCTGCCTTCTGGCGAAGACTGCGGGAGAAGGGATGAACTGGCTGAACATGCGGTGCGTGATCGCCTGTTCTGGTGTTTTAGACATGTTCCTAACGCATCTGCTGAGCTGTTTGTTTTCTGCATCTTCTGAGAAGCAGGGGGTACAAAATTTATTCTCCCGTAAGGTACATCTATATCGGTCTGTTGGGATGCCATGATATTGGTATGCCAAGCTATTGATCATTATCATAAAACAAAGATAATTAATGATCAATAGCCTGGCAAGGGAACAAGAGTTCAGAATCGCCAGTGAGCCTCTAGTGTTTGTCAAGGAGTACGTTTACCTAGGTCAATTACTCACTGGGGACCCTGATCGTGAGAAGGAAATTTACAGAACAGAAATGAGTTGGAGCGCACTCTGCAGACATTGTCAGACCCTGACTGGAAAATTACCATTATCATTGAAAAGAAAGGTGTAAATTCAACGCCTTCTACCAGTGCTGACATATGATGCAGAAACTTACTGACATGGAACGAAGAATGTTAGGCATAACGTTAAGAGACAGGTAAAGGGCGGTGTGCATCAGATAGCAAACGGGGATGGCCGATATTGTAATTGACATTAAGAGAAAGAAACAGAGATGGCCAGGTCATCTAATACGTATATAAACGTATATACGTATAAACGTATACAATACGTATACGTTATATAAACAGTGGCCCATTAGGGTTACAGAATCGCTGCCAAGAGAAGGAAAGCGCAGTTGAGGATGGCAGAAGACTAGGCGGAGTGGTGAAATTAAGAAATTGGCAGGCGTAAGTTGGAATCTATTGCCGCGGGACATGGGTAATTGGAGATCGGAGGAAGAGGCCTTCGTCCTGCAGTGGACATAAAATAGGCTGATGATGACGACGACGACGACGACGACGATGATGATTACGATGATGATGATGATGATGATGATGATGATGATGATGATGATGATGATGATGTATGCTATAAGTATGTACAGCCTTGCGCATAGAGGACACGGACGCAATAAATAACGACGGGACAAGTCCTGAGTGTTACATCCTTTATATCCGGAGGCAGGGTACAGACTGACGGGAAGCCACCGTCACGTGACACAGGGTAACACAGGTTGCTTAGCCCCAAGATTGTCCCGCTATAACACTCCTCCCCCCCTACGTCACGTAGTCCTTCATATACGCAGGACGGCGGCGTTGGCGCTGTGGTCGCTGGACTTGAAGGGATGCGCTCATTTCAATGTCCTCACCACAGTAAACAGGTTCGGCACTGGGCGTTGCAGCCTCCTCTCGTATTTCTCTTTGGCCTCAGGATGCGCTTACTTCACTGTCCTCACCACAGGAAACAGGCTCGGTACTGGGTGTTGCAGCCCCCTCTCGTATTTCTCTTTGGTCCCGTCTTCCAGGGTCCTTTGGGCTTGAAGGAATGCCGCTTCCGGAACACCCTGCCGGGAAAGCAACCAATGATTCCTCCTCCCCACACATTCCAGAAGTGGAACTGTCCAATGCGTAGCTGGCAGAACGACTTCTGAGTTGGTCAACTTGGCGTCTCCACCAACGTCCATCCTTGGTGACGACCAAGTACGACACTGGTCCAGTGACAGAATCCACAATGCCCGGCAACCACTTGGGCCCATAGAGATAGTTGCGCACAAACACTCGATCCCCCACTTCAAACACTCGCACTGCCTGGTTACGGCGCTGCATCACCTGCTCCTGTTTCTGCTGCACACTGGACTGCAGGTCAGGTTGCAGACGCTCTAACACAGTTGAAAGTTTTCTGCCCATTAGCGATTCGGCTGGGCTTTTGCCTGTTGTAGCATGAGGCAGTATATGCTGGGTCATTAAAAACCTAGCCAGACGTGTGTCGATATTGCCTCCAACCATGCGCTTGAGTACTTCCTTGGTTTCGCGCACCATCAGCTCAGCTTGACCATTTGAAGAAGGGTGATATGGGGCAACGGTCACATGTCGGATTTGATTTCGGCACATGAAGTCTCTGAATTCCTCCGAACAAAATGCAGTTCCATTATCCGAAACAACAGTCTCTGGAATGCCATGGGTAGCAAAAAGAAAACGAAGCTTCGCACAAACTGCAGCTGCCGACATGGAAGTCATTCGGCACACTTCCAACCACTTCGAGTGAGAGTCCACCACAATGAGGAAGACGTTGCCTTGGAATGGCCCAGCAAAATCGATATGTAGTCTTGTCCAAGGACGCTTGGTGAATTCCCAAGGGTGAATTTTTGCAGCTGCTGGAGCAGACCTGGATTCTTGACAACGTGCACAGTCCCTCACTTTCTGCTCAACATCTCTGTCAATTCCTGGCCACCACACGGCTCCTCTGGCGAGCCCCTTCATCTTGACAATTCCTGGATGAGCTGTGTGAAGAATGTCCATGATATATGGTCGAGCTGGCTCTGAAATGACGACACGACTGCCCCACAGCAAACAACCTTGGTACACCGACAGTTCATGCTTGCGGATCACAAATGCTGCAAACTCTTCCGGTAGCTTGCCCTCTGGCCACCCATGCTGCACCCAATTGCAGACTCTCGCCAACAGCTTGTCCCTTGACGTAAAACTTGCCACCTTCCTAGAGTTCCATGTTACTTCTGGTGCCATGTCTAGCATTCCTACTTCCCAAAGACGCTGCTCTTCTTCCTCCGTCTTACTGGCCCTCAGTGGTAAACGACTGAATGCATCAGCATTGGAAAGCTTCTCTGCTGGTTGATACTCAATTTCATAGTCATATGCTGATAACATGAGGGTCCAACGCAGCATCCGTGGTGATAGCACCTGGGGAATGGGCTTGGCATGGTGCAACAGTCCTAAGAGGGGTTTCTGGTCCGTCACAATTTTGAAATGCCTCCCATACAGAAACTGATGGTATTTCTTAACGCCAAAGCCAATGGCGAGCGCCTCTCGGTCTGGTTGGGCATACTTCCGTTCTGCCGCGCTCATAGTCCTTGATGCCTATGCAACCGGTCTCTCGCTGCCATCTTCCCCCACATGACTCAACACAGCACCCAGTCCATACGGGGAAGCGTCACAGGCAAGCACTAGGGGCCTGTTGACATCATAGTGCACAAGAACATGCGATGATTGCAGCAGATATTTCGCCTGGCGAAATGCGTCTGCCTCGGCTCCCGTCCAACGCCACTCGCGACCCTTGTCCAACAGCCGGTACAGTGGCTCCAAGGTATGTGCTCCTCCTTTAAGAAACTTGTTGTAAAAGTTCAGCGCTCCCAAAAAGGCTTGAAGCTCCTTTTTGCATGTTGGCTCCGGGGCCTCGTGAATAGCACGCACCTTGTCTTCTGTCGGCTGCACACCTGCAGAGTTCACGATGAATCCCAAGTAACGCACTTCCTCAACACAAAATTGACATTTGTCAAATTTCAGTCGCAGACCGTCTTCGTGGAATCTTTTGAGCACCTCTTGCAAACGAGCATAGTGCTGTGCCTCATCCCTTCCACCGATCAAGATGTCATCCAAGAACACCAGCACACCATCAATTCCATGCAACCGTTCTTCCATGTACTTCTGAAAAATAGCCACTGCCACTGCCACGCAAAATTGAAGACGGGTTACGCGGAACAGTCCCCGATGTGTTGTAACCGTCAACAAGTCAGCTGTTTCTTCATCAACAGTCTTCTGTTGATACGCTTGTCCGAGGTCTAGCTTTGAAAACTTCGAGCAACCTGCCAGCCTGGCAAACAGCTGCTCTGGTGTTGGCAGAGGATACGTTTCCCACTGCACCACACGATTGACGGTGCTCTTGTAGTCCCCGCAGATCCTTATCGATCCATCTTTTTTGACCACTGGAACGACCGGTGTTGCCCACTTCGAGTGCCGTACAGGCTGGAAAATGCCTTGGCTCACCAACCTGTCCAGTGCTTCGTCGACCTTCGGACTTAATGCAAACGGTAATTGCCGTTGCTTCAGAAATCGCGGCGGAGCTGCCGGGTTCACCTCTATGCGTACAGGAGGCTCTTTACTTGTCCCAAGTCCAGGCTCAAAGACTGGAGAATACTTCTTGAGCAAGGCCGTTGTCCCCTTTCTGCCAGTTCTACTCGGCTTGCAAACACTGTGAACGCCACTCAGACTTATTCCCAAGGACTTGAACCTGTCCCGACCGATAAGTCCGATACTAGCACCCTTAACCACCACCAATCGCAGGCGATGTTCCTGCCCCCTAAATTCCACCGTCACGGTCAGTTCACCCAACACTCGTAGTTCCTTGTTATTGTAAGCTCGGAGGTGAAGGCTACTTGGACGCAACGCCCTTTTCGATATTCGCAGCTTCCGCATAGTCCGGTCGTTGATGACTGAACACACTGCACCCGAGTCCACCTCCATCTCTAGGGGACTTCCGTTGACGCGCACTTCCACTCTCACGGCTGGCTCCTCACCAGACAGTACGAACACGTCGTATACGTCCGACGCAGCATTCTTGTGACGGCCTCCATTGGCCCGTTTTCCGTTCGGAGAGTTCGGTGCAGCCGAAGCGCGAGCTGTAGCCTTCCTCCTGCATGCTCTTACTATGTGCCCTCGTTGTTTGCAGAAGTGGCACTGCACATTAATGAATGGGCAACTGCTCGGCGAATGCGCACCGTTGCAGCGGAAACATCCACTTGTGCTCCCAGGCGAACCAGCCTGCTTCTGGGTACCCTCCTTGGCTGTCACTGGCGCAGAGAGCTTCGTAACACATGGGTCGAAACGCTTCGCGCTCACGCTGCAAACTTCAGACGATGTGGCACCACCGCGAATTTGCTCAGTCTGTCGCTGTGCAGATTCCATGGCAATGGCTTTCTCCCGAGCTGTCGCAAACGTAAGCTCCGGCTCCGCCAGCAACCGACGCTGAAGAGCCTCGCTTCGCACCCCGCACACCAGTCGGTCGCGCAACATGTCGTCGAGCGACGCACCGAAATCACAATGTTCCGAGAGACGTCGCAGTTCTGCGATGTAGTCGGCGATTGACTCACCGGGCTGCTGCTGACGCGTGCCAAACTTGAAACGCTGTACTGTCACCGACGGTCGCGGCGAGAAGTGGTTTGAGAGACGCCTGACGATCTCATCGTACGCCACCGCCGACGGCGCGTCCGGAGAACAAAGGGAACGAGTGATGGCATACGTTGCTGGGCCGCAAACGATGCAGAGCGTTGCTCGCTTCTTCTCGTTACCGTCGATGTCGTTTGCTTGAAAGAAAAATTCGAGGCGCTCCAAATACAAGGGCCAAGACGGCGCCTCCGTCGGAACGAATTCCCCAATCGTGACCAGTGCAGCTGCCATTTTCGGCTAGCCCTACCCCTAATCAGGCCTAACTTTCGATCCTCGTCGCCAATTATGTTACATCCTTTATTGCCGGAGGCAGGGTACAGACTGACGGGAAGCCACTGTCACGTGACACAGGGTAACACAGGATTGCTTAGCCCCAAGATTGTCCCGCTATAACACTGAGGCACTGACCTTCGTTGTCTACACCAACATCCAGCAAGATAGGACGCGGCTCATGCAACAGCGGAGGGGTATGAGCGTTGCTGAATGAACGTGTTCCACGTCAGCTCTCTGAATTTTCACTAATTGCGCCGATTATTCAAATCGCGTCTTCATGAAAGTACATCGATCGGATGTATGAACCTACGTGGACCACCGGGATACCCAATTCCGAGGTAGGCGTCCATTTCTTCGGTAATTAGAGCCGATCTTGTAACCCACGATGAGCGCCCACCGGCCTCGGCTTCGGCCGAGAGAAGCGGTAGGCCTACTCTCAGGCCGCATCGAGCCGCAGCCAATTACCGACCAATCGCTAATTTGGCAAGCGGACAGTGACCCAATATGTCGACCGCTATGAGAATTGAGGTCGATGGCGAAGAAATTTCGCCGGGTCAATTCACGAGAGCCGAGGGGTGGAAAACCGCCGGCGAGAAGTTGAAGCAAAGGAGCCACGCAAGCCAAGATGGCGCCGAAGCCGCAGTTGACGTCAGCAACAGACGTGGCGATGACATCTATGGCACCACCGACACGAGCCTTCTTCACAGGATGAAGCGAGTAAACAAGGGCAAGCTGCTCAAGGGCGCGAGAATGCCGGACCTCCCGCGCGAAGACATGAAGATCGTAATGCGGCCACGCGGCGGGCTTCAAGTGAGCGATGTGGCCCGGGTCGAAATCAGCCGAGCCATTACTGGGGCGGCCCAAGTCGATGCAATTGCAGCAAGAGAAGATATTATTTGTCCAAACCATCAACAGAACATAATCGTCGTGAGTACTTCGAAGAGGGTGCACGCCGACAAGTACGCCATGGTGAAACGCTTCGACATTCGAGGAACGGCCCACGAGGTGAGCACTTATGAATCGGCACCTCACGGAACAGTTAAAGGAGTGAAACGAGGCATCCCGCTAGAGGACACCGCCCAAGAAATTCAAGACCTAGTGGTGCACAAGCACAACCCGACGGCGTTGCAGGCGAAACGGATTGGCAAGACCAGATCCGTGGTGATCGCCTTCGAGGGACCCAAGGTTCCCAATTACGTGCGTTACGGGAACGTGCTCGTTGAATGTTCACTGCACCGCAAGCAGATCGACGTCTGCTACCAGTGCGACCGCGTCGGACACCGAATGGACGTGTGCCCCAATCCCCAAAATCGCATCTGCCGGGGGTGCGGCATCGCCAACCCGGACAAAGAGCACGTGCGCGTGCCCAAGTGCGGCCTGTGCGGCGGCATCTCACCGCCGACCGCGCCTGTAAGGCAAAGTTCAAGACGCCGTACGTGGTGCGGCGCAGGCGCTGGGAGCGGCGCCGGGCCATCGACGACAGTAGCCAAGAAGATAGAGGTCCTGCAGGCCGTGCCCAACGCAGCACCCCTTCGCGGAGCCGTTCGAGAACGCCGGCCCGCAAGGGCAGCCACCAAAGCCGCCAACGATCGAGATCCCGTTCCCGGGATGGCCCGAACAGGGCCGACCAGGCGCCATCGGCTGGCTCCAAGGATGGCTGCCGCTGGGAGACGATGGGGAATAAAGGAGGCAGTCGTAGCTCGAGCGGAAGACGCGGGGGATCGCGTTCGAGGTCCCGGACCAGATCAAGAACCCGGGCGAGTCCAACCAACGAGGAATACTCGCCGAGAAAAAGGTGGGCTGGACCAACAGGTCTTCCGTCGCTCTAGGGAACGACAGAGAGTTCCCACCCCTCAACCCTACCCCACCTCCCCCCTCTAGCCAAAACGCCGCAACACGCCAAGAGTGCGGCGAATGTACAGAACTTAAAGACTAATCGAAAGGCAAAACGCCCAGATTCAGGAACAGAATGTGCAGATAAGAGCACTCATGAGTAAAATAGATGCGCTAGGTAGCGGTAGCTCAGCTACTAAAATAACCAAAACGAGCACGGCGCGCGAGGACGCCAACGAGAAACGCAAGGTGCCGCGGAGGGACCCCCTCTCGCCCCGCCAAGAGCGGAGAGGAGAGGCGCTGCCCATGCAACAAGCATTGTATGTTCAAGAAGCGATGGACGCTGAAACCACAGCTGACTGCAAGACGGCAGCAGCGGCACCGCAGACGTCACATCAACAACAGCAACCACCGCAAGACGACAAACTGGCAGCGATACTCGCAGCCATCAGTCAAATTAACGAGAATCTCGACAATATGAATGCCAGGTTAGAGGTCTTCGAGGGTCAAATAAAGATCCTGTCAGTCAAGCACGAACGACTGGCGGCGAAGACAGCGACGATAACCCTGAAGAACAAGTTCGCAGGGCTAAGGAAAGAACGCGCCAATAAAATCAAGGAATCGATCGCGTACAGGCGCGGTCGCATCAAAACGTCAAAGGAAGATGGCGCAGACGCCGAACAGTAAAAAGCAAATCCGCGGGGAGGAAACAACGATCATTTACCAATGGAATTGCAGGGGCATCCGCACCAAGGAAGCCGAGTTACAACTTCACATAGATGGGCTCCACCAGAAACCGGACATGATCGCGTTACAAGAGACACACGGCACACCCAGACTCCCGGGTTACGTGACCTACACGGATCCGACGGAAGGCGGGACGGCTTTACTGGTGCGTACCAACATAGCAGCCACCCAGCACCTCACGGCGCAAAAGGGCTGCGAACACACGCTGGTCGAGGTTCACACAAGGACTATTGGCAGTGCCGGAAACCTCTTTGTGATAAGCGCATACTGCAGGCCGTCACAAAGGCAGTACGACTTTGAAACAACAGTGAGCCAGGCGAAGAGGTTGGCAGGGAACAGGCCGCTCCTGGTCCTAGGCGACTTCAACGCCCCTCACACTACATGGGGTTACAAATACCAATGTAAACGAGGCAAGGCTCTAGCAAAGGCAATGGAGGACCAAGAAATGGCGCTCCTTAATGAACCGGGCTTCGTCACCCGAAAGAGAAACAGCGTCAACAGGGACACCACCCCGGACCTGTCGTGGATGGCGGGCTCCCTAGAAGTGGCCTGGCGGAACGAAGACGTAGACCTGGGCTCCGAACACAGCATCATAAGTGTAACGGTCAAGGGACCGAGGTACCGGGCAGCCCTCGGCAAAGCCCGGATCACCGACTGGGACCGAATGCGCAGGCACACGGACGAAGAAAACGAGACCTCCGGAGAAAACGCGGAGGAGGGCAGACATCAAACGTACGCAGAATGGGCGCGAGAACAAAAGATCGCGCTCGACAGATTTACTCAAGAAGTTGTGACAACGATGCAGACGCCCTTCGTCGACGCCAAACTAGCACACATGTGGGAGGCGTGGCACTCGCTCACGCGAAGATGGAAGCGTCAACGACGAAACAAGAAGCTCGTCAAACGCATCGCGCTTCTCAACAAACAGATCGCTGAATACGCAACCAAGCTGTGCCGAGAGAACTGGATGGGTACGTGCGACGGGCTGCAGGGAAAGCTGTCGGCGCGCAAGACCTGGTGCCTGCTCAGACACCTGATCGGCCCGTTGAGCAGCAAGACCGCAACCAACCGCAACCTCACCAAAGTTCTGAACGCTTACGATGGCAACGCCCAAAGACTCATTGAAGACCTCAAGGCGATCTACCTCAAGACGGAGAGAGGGCAATTTCCGATACCGGAGGAGTACGGAGGACCGGAAAATCCGGCATTGGATGAACCGTTCACCATCACGGAGTTATTAACAGCCATAGACGAGAGTAATAAGACGAGCGCACCCGGAACGGACGCCATTACATACAAGCTGCTCAATAACATGAGTGATGCGGCGGCACGCGGGCTCCTAGGTCACATCAACAGAACCTGGGAAAGCTCGAAGTTGCCCGCAGAATGGAAAGAGGCCGAGGTAGGGTTCATACCTAAACCCGGCAAACATCTGACGATCGAGAACATGCGCCCTATCTCGCTCACGTCCTGTGTGGGTAAGGTCATGGAACGCATGGTTCTCAGAAGACTTCAAGCACACCAGGACGAGACAAATCAGATGCCGGCGACCATGTATGGATTCCGCCAGCACCTGAGCACCCAAGACGTCCTGCTCCAATTACATGAACTAGTGATTAAAAGAGCAACGAGGCACGCGCCCCGGGGTATACTGGCTTTGGACCTCAAAGGGGCCTTCGACAACGTCTCCCACGCCAGCGTGCTCGAGAACCTGCGCAAGACGGGGTGTGGCCGCAAGACCTACGGCTATATTAAAGATTTCCTAACCAATAGAACAGCAACTATCCGGATAGGAAATGAACGGTCAGAGCCTGTGGAGCTCGGAGACAGGGGTACCCCACAGGGGTCTGTCCTGTTGCTTCTGCTTTTCAACCTAGCACTCCCGCCCCTGCCCGAACTACTCAATAAGATCGAGGGCGTGGACCACGCGTTCTATGCCGACGATATAACGGTGTGGACGAACCGCGCGGGGTCCGATGCCTGGGCGGAGGAAGCCCTGCAGAGAGCCGCAACGACCGTCCACGAGTATGCCAGGACCTGCGGCCTGAGCTGCGCTCCACAGAAATCGGAGCTGCTCATGGTGCAGCCCGGAAGACCAAAGAAAAAGCCGCCGCCGAACATAACCATCACCATCGACGGCACAGAGATCAAACCAACGCAGCAGATCCGGACACTGGGCCTGCTGTTGCGCAGCGACGGCAAGGCGCACGCAGCCGTCAACAAAATCAAGACCACATCCGAGCAAGTCCTGAGCATGATCCGGAGAGTCACCAACCGGAACAGAAGAATCAAAGAAGACGCACTGCGCCTGGTGCAGGCGTTCGTCGTGTCACGCGTAACGTACTCCGCCCCGTACCTCCAGCTTACGAAGGTGAACCGCGAGACGCTGAACACGACGATAAGGAAAGCAGTAAAACTCGCCATGGGCATCCCAGTCTACTCGTCAACGCAGAAGCTGCTGGAAATGGGTGCCCACAACACGGTGGAAGAGCTGGTGGAAGCACACCTATCCCACCAGAGAGTAAGGCTGAGCCTGACAGAGCACGGTCGGGCCGTCCTACGCAAGATAGGATGGCAAATTGAACAGCTACCGACAACGGAGCCGCTCCCCACAACGTGGAGAGACATTATTAAAACCAAGCCCCTCCCCCGGAACATGCAGCCGGGGAAGAACAACGAGAGACGCTCTGCGCGGGCCAAGGCACTGGCTCGACAGCTGGAAGAGGACCCCGAGGTCCTCTACGGGGACGCCTCGCTTCCCAAGCACGGAACCAGAGCAACGGCGGCCGTCACCACCATTGATTAACTGGTCACAGGCGCGTCGATACGGACGACGAATACAGCCGAAGCAGAAGAAGCGGCCGTGGCCCTCGCACTCGCACAACCGGGAGTGAGGACCGTGGTCACAGACTCCCAGACCGCCTACGCAAGCTACCGCAAGGGGAACATCTCTCCCGCGGCACTAGCGATCCTCACCAAATGCAAATCACCGGGACGGGCCGTTGAGCTCGTGTGGGTCCCGGCTCACTCGCAAGTGGAAGGCAACGCACTCGCCGACCACTATCCACTATGAAACTCTCCAAAGTAATATTAATGAAGCTCTGCGCGATTGACACAAGTGAAGCGTAATGAATTCTCTTGAAATTAACATTGCTAAAGCAAAAGCTATTATCTTCACACCTCGACAATTACCTGGAGCACCCAATTTTAATCTTAGGCAATTCACGTATAGAATTGCTGACTCACTCTAATGTCATTTGGTGTATTTTTCTTTCAAAAGCACCTTTCTTGGGATATCCACGTTAACCATGTTGCTACGCAGAGAGCAACAGTAGTAGGAAGTCTGATGAAATTCAAGTTCCACTTACCGGCAGCTGTCAAACATATTTATAACATATTTATTTTAGACGTCAGTCTGACGCTGTGTCTTACTCCCAGAAATAGACTGCAAGTGCATTCTCACCTTACGCCCACGATCTCCACCAAATATTTATACAGCTACAGCGGCGAGAGGGACAAAACTATATCATGCACGTCACGACTGCTTGATTAAAATTCGCTAGTGTAGCTTCCAAGCAAAAGAGAACTTCAAAGCAAGATGGAGGTTTGAGGTGTTAAGAGTGCTCGGACAATGAACGTCGCCAGTACCACCGTTTCGACAAAGGGACCTGCATCAGAGAGCTAACGGGGATAGCCGATATTGTAATTGACATTAAGAGAAGGAAATAGAGATGGTCAGGTAATGTAATGCGTAGGTTGCCGCAGAACAGGAGTAATTGGAGATCGCAGGGAGGGGCCTTCGTCCTGCAGTGACATAAAAGATGATGATCATGATGATGATGATCATGATGATCATGATGATGGTGGTGGTGGTGGTGATGATGTATGCTATAAGTATGCACAGACTTGCGAATAAAGGAGGCGGACACAATTCAGGCGGCACTGACCCTCGTTGTCCACACAAACAACCAGCGAGAAAGGACGCGACTCATGCAACAGCCCTGCGACGCGCACGGAGACACGTGAGAATCTCGTGTTCGTTCAGTGTGCATACGCCGCACGAGTTTTGTGCGGCGCCTGAAAGAACGCCATTCGATGTTGGCTTCGCATGGAAAAGCGAATTTGTGCCCGCAACGTGTCACTCATGCGGGAATTCGCTTTGCTGCTGTAAACTACGCGGTAACGCGCGTTCTGCCTTCCTACGCTGCGGGCTTGGGATAGTATTGCCGTTTACGGCCGTTCGGCGTTTTTATTCCGAGTCTACTTGGCTCATTTTTCGGAAGGAAAGCTCTCGGTGGTCACGGCGTTTTCGTGCATGTTGGGTGCTCAAAGCCATCGAGTGCGCGTGTCGGCTTCCTAGCTTCTGTTAGTGTTATTCTGTTAATGTTAATTTACTGCTAATTCTGTTACTGTTATTATTATGTTACGGCAAGTGTAACGAGACTTGACTAACAAGGCAAGACGTAACTTAACCGTTTTCGTGTCCTGTGTCTTTCGTGCACGTGAAATAGCGACACTTGAGGTCGAGTCGTAACCGTGAGGAGAGCAAGCCGCATGTGACTAGCGTGCGCAGAAACCGGGCTGCGCACGCGTCAATGCCTCACGATATTGTTTTAAAGCGCGGCTGGCACACCCCTGCGACGAGCGGCGGCGGCGTAACCAAGCGAACGAGCACGAAAGCGAAAGATGAAAGAGAGAACGCGGAGCGGCATATGAAAGACGCGAGCCGCGAAAGGAGGAGTCCAATGAGTACATGAAGGTGCTTCAGTGACTTGCGCGACCAACCCCACCGCTCTCAAGAAAACGCCGTTTCATGCACGGAAGCACAAAAGTAACTGGAACGCCAGTGCAAATTTCTCCGCAAAGATTGGGGATTAATATCTCGAAACTGGCGTCATCCTGAGGATTCGTTCCAAGTGGATCCGCCTTGTGAACTCCGCGGCTGGTATTTGTAAACTACAATATGGGTCAGAAAGTTATTAGTTTAAAACGGAATTAGTGAATTTTTGTTACTTAGTCGATTATAATAATATAATAATATTTGGGGTTTTACGTGCCAAAACCACTTTCTGATTATGAGGCACGCCGTAGTGGAGGACTCCGGAAATTTAGACCACCTGGGGTTCTTTAACGTGCACCTAAATCTAAGCACACGGGTGTTTTCGCATTTCGCCCCCATCGAAATGCGGCCGCCGTGGCCGGGATTCGATCCCGCGACCTCGTGCTCAGCAGCCCAACACCATAGCCACTGAGCAACCACGGCGGGTTACTTAGTCGATTATGCATTTCAATTTTTGTGCCAATAATGTCCACCTCTTCGAGTAGACCAGCTCACGATCTAGAATTGTGCTATCTGGCACGGGCAACCTTTAAACATTTTCTTCAGTGTCCGCTGAAACACACAGAATTTTGAGCAACTGAGTATAACGATATATAACAGCCACGCACGAAACATTCATAGCGCGCGCCCATTCATGTAATCTCCACTTCTACTTACGTGCACGACACAACATACGGTGCATCTGACGCCGACATTGGCTGCGAAAGCACGCGGAAACTGGCAGGGCGAGACAAGGCATTTCGGAAAACTAGCAGCGCAATATCACATCCAGCCGCTCTTAAGGGGCCCTGAACCACTTTTCATCGAAGTGAAGAAAGACATTTGAAGTGAAGATAGGCCACGGCGGCCGCATTTCGATGGGGGCGAAATGCGAAAACACCCGTGTGCTTAGATTTAGGTGCACGTTAAAGAACACCAGGTGGTCAAAATTTCCGGAGTCCTCCACTACGGCGTGCCTCATAATCAGAAAGTGGTTTTGGCACGTAAAACCCCAAATATTCATTTGAAGTGAAGATACGCTATTTCAGAACCACTTTGCCGCAAAAAGTACCTCAATGGGTTGAACAGAAGCGGAGTTATCGGCAATCAAATACGGCCTCAGCAGTGCTCCCCTTCCTCCTCCAACTCCTTGCACTGCGAAGGCTACGGCGGACACGTCACCGTGGTGCGCACTTCAAATTTCCGATTTGGTGTCTATGCCGCGCTAAACATAAGCCAAACGCGGCTGTCCTCACAGAGCCGCAGTGCGCTTAGCCATAGAGTTTCCTAGAAAAATTGTGGGAAACTCTATGCGCTTAGCCACTGGACTCGTGGCGGCACCTCGCGGCGGTCGCGGTGTAGCCTAGCGCAGCTACCAATAGCAGCCGCTTATTGGAGTGTGATTTATGACGAAATAGAACACACATAACAGAGGGAGGACCATGGGGTTTTTGAAACGAGAGCGTTTGAGAAAACGGCGAATTCGCGCTCCGCTTGCGAGCTCCACAGACCGCGTACGACAGCAGAACTTGGCTGAGACGTTCACAACCGCATATGCTACCCGCGGACTGTTATTTCACCAAGCGCGAGGGGTGGTTCAGGGCCCCTTTTAAGAGGAAGCTTTAGCTCGAGTGCTCCTATCTAAATACATGTAAAATGAGCATTCGTTTTTCTCCGCAACCACTGCACCAAGTTTGACAAGGTTTGTTGCATTGAAAAGAAAAACTTAAAATCTAGTGACTGTTGGTTTCGGCTTTTGATTTAGGTCGTCAATTATGTTATTAAAAATTGGCAAACGTCGAAAATTTTCAAAGAACGAAACTATCAAGTTTACAACTCTGTAACTCAGCAACGAAAACTGATAATACAATCCCGTGAATTGCATCTAATAGTACATCTAAGATGGACAAAATTGATGTGTTACACATCAATCTCAAGAAATTTAATAATATGAAAATGCAGCTTTCGTAGAACCCTTGTAAACAACGTAAAGAATTCACGTAAGATATAAAATGACGAATCGAATCTGTCCGCTTTCAATGATCTAATGTATTCCGTTTACAGAACCGTGATATCTGTCTTTTTATGCAGAGCTATGAATCTGTAAACTTAGTGCTCTCATCTTTTTTTCAAGCTTTCCATTTTTTGAAAATCTTTTTAACGAAATTCAGGGCCTAAATTGAAATTCCGTTGCAGACTGTCACTAGAATTTACCTTCTCTTTCAAATGCAACAAATCTCATTAAAATCGGTCCAGGGATTATCTCACAATAATGTTTTTGCGTTTTACATGTATTTAAACAGGCCGCGTCAGAGCTGGGCCCTAGCTAAAGCTTCCTCTTAATCCTCATATTTTCGCCAGATGTCGCCCGTGCCGTCTCGAGAAAGAGCGTCGCCTATTCTAAACAAGCATCTTGCCATTTGTTGGTGAACAAAAAGCTGTAGTTCGGGCAGGGGTCTTGCTCGTGTCTATCACGTGTCAAATGTCATGTTAAGTGTGGCAAGAATATTTATATTATTTCTTCGAGGACAGAAACACAACAGCAATGCTTGTTCAAACCACATGCTTCCTTCGACCGACGCTGCTTAAGCAATAAACAACACGAACGTTGCCGCCACATGTTAGCGATATCGCAAATGCCACACGAAATGGTATTTCAAACTCGCGACTTTTCCTTTGGCGATCTTTATTCCTAACATCAACATGAAAGGACTCAGTGTAGCGCGTACGCTTTTGATACTCTCAGCGCTCTCCGTTGGTTTCGTCACCATATACGTCTACAAGTATGCCCGTTATCAAACTAAACGATCTCCCTCGTCGACGCATTGTGGTCCTGGAGATACGATGCCTGCCATCAAGTACGTGACACAGACGGCACAATTTTGTCAACGGGCTGCTAAGCGAACTTCGCTGCTCATCGGTGTTGTTTCAACCACGGACCACTTCGAGGCTCGGGCAGCGATCCGGGATACTTGGGGCGGCACGGCCCTCAAAATGGACTTCGTTGTCGTTTTCCTGCTGGGAAAGACACTGGACCCGGAAGTACAGCGCAAGGTATTCGCCGAACAGGGTCTTTACGGTGATATCGTTCAGGGAGACTTTCTCGACACCTACAGGAACCTCACCTACAAGACTGTGATGCTGATCCGCTGGGCTCGGGAAAAATGCTCAGGCGTTAATTTTGTGCTGAAGACCGACGACGACATGCTTGTCAGCGTATGGGACCTCGCCGTCGTCGTGAACGGTTTGGAGGGAGTCAAACGCACAATGTGGGGTTATCTGTATCGCGATCATCAACCCCATCGCAACGTAGCTTCCAAGTGGTATGTGTCTAGGAACGAATACGCGCCAGATACCTATCCCCCATTCCTATCGGGGACCGGATACCTAATATCTGGTGACAGCATTGCCGCACTAGAGGATATCACACACGACGAGTGCTTCTTCCATCTCGAAGACATCTACCTGACCGCCATCGTTGCGGAGAGAGCTCAAGTCAGTCGTTTAGCTTTCGATGGCTTCTCCAATGAACACAAGTGGTTCCGTCAGCCGTGCTCGACCCCCAGGTTTGTAACGTCTCATGGTTGGAGCGCGGCGGCATTGCGAAACGAATGGAGTCGCGCTGTCTCCCGGTTGGACATCAGGCGGTGCGCGGGAATAAAGAAAAGCCAGATGGTGTCGTAGACCAGAAAAAAAAAGTGTGACCACTTGTTGTATTCATTTTGGACATAATGTAATCAGTGTTGCACTATACAGGTAGGTAGAGTTAGCGCGGCCCCACTGCATTTCACATGTTATTAAATGTGAAGCATTTCTTGGCAAACATTTGCCACTTTGACAGCATCTATCTATCTATCTATCTATCTATCTATCTATCTATCTATCTATCTATCTATCTATCTATCTATCTATCTATCTATCTATCTATCGATCGATCTAGCTATCTATCCACCTACGTCTTCGTGCTCTCATAGTCGCTTCCATATTTTGGTATGCACCACAATTGGCACATTATGACAAGAATATATGACGAACATAAATGATCGGTCATGACACGAATATTATGACATGTGTGTTATGTCGGTCATGAAACAGCCACCTACGTCTTCGTGCTCTCGTGGTCGTTTCGCTAACTAGTTATGCACCGAAATTTGCATAGTATGACAAGAGTGTATGACGAACATAAATGATAGGTCATGACATGAATATCATGATATGATTGTCATGTATGTCGTGAAACATCCGCATACGTCTTGTTATGCACCAAAACATCTTGTTATGCACAAGAACGCCTTGTTATGCACCAAAATTCATAGTGGCAAGAGTGTATGACGAACATACATGATAGGCCATCACATGAATGTCATTACATGCGTGTCATGTAGCTCATGAAACAGCCACCTACGTTTTGGTACGTACAAAAATCGGCACAGTATGACAAGAGTAAATGACGAATATAAATGACAGGTCACGACATGTTTGTCATGTACGTGATGAAACAGCTGCCTACGTGTTGGTGTTCTCATGGTCGTTTCGTTAACTTGGTAGGCTCCCCGCACATTGCTTCAAATAATGTCGATTCCCACAGAGCGTGGGATCTGCCGCCTTTCTTACAAATTTGCAGTGGGCGCTATAAGTTTGCAGACCGTGGGACCTCAGAAAAACCTCAATATCTCCGCATCCTTGGCACACTGTCCGGTATTCGGATGTCCAATCTGTGCAAGCCAGTACAGTACGGCCTTAGGGAACAAAATCTCCTCAAGCTAACACACGCCTTTGCGCTATGCAACTCCACGTATGAGGCGACCATGCACAGATGGAAGGTAGCGGAGAAGGACAAACTCAACGTGCAACTGAGGAAGCTAGTCAAACTAGCGCTGAGAATCCCCAAGAACACCGAGACAGAGCTCCTACTGCAAATGGGGGTACACAATACAATTGAAGATATCGCCGAAGCTCAGGAACGGGCTCAATTGACAAGACTCTCTGGAACCAAACAGGATAGAAATATCCTAGCCGAACTAGGCCATGACACTACAGCAATCGAGAATATATACCAAAGCGTTCCGACG
The DNA here is from genome assembly GCF_050947875.1 of Dermacentor variabilis. NCBI lineage: Eukaryota > Metazoa > Arthropoda > Arachnida > Ixodida > Ixodidae > Dermacentor > Dermacentor variabilis. Next base: position 66,695,664 of record NC_134577.1, read on the forward strand.
GACACACGCAACTCTTACATGGGTTGCCCACTCCCGCGGAACATGAACCCCGCGCACCGTCAACCCAGAAGACTGGCACGCGGATCGTTCATCCTGCGCGAACTACGTGATAAGAAAATCGTGGCCTGTGTCGTAAACGCGGCACAGTACCCGTTCAGAAAGACCATTGCCACCACGGTCAATAAGCAAGGTCAAGTCACAAACACTCTCACACTCAAGACCCACAAATCCGAGAAAGCAGAACAGGTCGCCGTCGCACTCGCGCTCACAGACACGACCACCACCCACGTCTACACCGATTTACGCTCGGCGGTCAAAATATCTCAGAAAAGAGCCTTTGCAACACAAGCATTAGAGATCGTCAGTACATCCGCATCGCCGCAACATCACACCATCTGCTGGTTCCCGGCACACCTCGGAGAGATCGAGGACGCCACTCCCAATCTGAGTGAGATGGCTCACAGGAGCGCGCGAGACCTAACCCTCCGCGACGCCACCAATTCTCGTCGTGACCATCCCAGCGAGAATCGGGGCCCTCCCTCCACATACAACGAGATCACAAAGCACTTTTATCTAGACTGCAGAATATACAGCATACCTCACAATAAGCTTACAAGGCCTCAAGCCCTCACGTTAAGAATGCTTCAGACGAACACGTATCCCGCGCAAAACAGACTACATCACTACATGCCTGACCTATACACAACATCATATTGCGAGAATTGCCATAGCACACTAGACTTATATTACTTGCTCTGGCCGTGTGGTCGGACTCACTCAAACAAGAATCAAGGCTACGCCAGGCTACAAGAAGCATTACGCAGCACGGACCTGGCGGAGCAGCTCTGGGTCGTCCAGCGAGCCCACGATGATGCGGCCAGAAAGTTGCAACTCTCGGTCCTACGTGGAAGTAGCCCACCCTATGGGGTCTTGCACCCCGTACCTCGCTGGACCTTTCAGTAAAGTTATTACATCCATCCATCCAGTAAACGCGAACATTGTGATAGGATATTACTGGCTACGGTCACAATGTGCTCAGAAATATTGTTTTATAACATTGCTTAGTTCTTAAACTTTTGACGCCGACTGTTCGTCAAAAGTACATTGAAACGTCTCCTGTCATGTTTCTCTATTCCGGAAAAGTGCCGCTTCGCTTACGACAAGCTTCTCTTCCGGGGCCACGTCATCAGCGAATTTGGAGTCCGCCCTGACCCGTAGAAAACAGCTGCCATGTCGAAGTAACAGCAGCCCATCGACAAGAAGGCAGTGCATAGATTCCTTGGCATGTGTGCCTACAGTTACCTTGCAGGCGCTTCTTCAAGGCCTTTTCACGCATCGCTAAGCCGTTGATGCATCTAACTTAATGTGGATGTGGAGTTAAACTGTCGTGCGACTGGCCGCTCGAAACACTTCGGTTCACTCGGTACACTGAGAAACATAGGATAAAGACTATGCGGATCCCACGCACTGTGCGAATCGATGCAAACTAAGCCTTCTGTGCTGTTTGCTTTTGATTGACGATAATTAGAGGTGACGATGACGGCGAGTGTTTAATCATATAAAAACGCTTAGTCCAACACAAGAGCGGTGAGTTGATGTTAAAAGCTACATTGCGTTCACCACTGCTGTTTGCGTAGTACACAGAACACATAGGGAGGCGGTTTGCTTGAGGCGTTGTTGTGCGCTACTGGTTAATTACCTCTGAGAGGGTTGAGCATTATCATTGCATCACATGGCACGTCTATTTCGTGGCAGAAGTGCTGAACTTTAATTGATATATGGAGCTGCACATACCAAAACCACAATCCGATTATAACACGTGCCGTAGTGGCGGACTCCGGATTGGTTTTGACCCTCTGTGGTTCTTTAACGAGCACCTTAAGCCTAAGTACGGGAGCGTCATTTGTATTTCTCTCCCGTCTAAATGCGGCTGCCGCGGCCGGCGTGGAATGCGTGACTGCGAGCGGTGTCATAGCCGCATAGCCACCGTGGGCACAGAAGTGTTCATTTGACGTGCGACCGCTTCCGTATAGTGTCGCCTAGACCCTACAGTGCTTCAATGCGGCTTTGCGTCGGTTCACCTTGTGTCAGTTGTCCGCTTGACAAATCTGCATGCTGTCTTTGCTCAGAAATGGCAGAAACGTTCGGTGCCGTACCTTCCGTTTGCCCGCAACTGCTGTCGTGTCTACAGTAGTAGCATTTTCTTGCCTTCTCAGGTCAGCTTTTCCTTCTCCCGCCCTTTTCTCCTGTATGAGAACGAGTATTTCTTTTACAGGCCTATTAATATGTAAGCGTGGTTGGTACGAGGTTTTAATTTTTTGGCGATATAAATCTGTTCAGAAAGCTATATATTTACATTCTTTATGATCGAGTCGAGTCGACTAACGGACGGACGGAAGGACGGACGGACAGACAGACAGACAGACTATTGTCATCACTATTATTATTACGTAACATAAACCGAATTTCAAACTTAGTACCAAAATTATTTTAAGTCCTCCTTTTATTGCGATTAACGTTCTTTAGGAACTTAGCCTAGCTTACGGTATGTCTTGGCTATCGGCGCGTAACCTCTTTCCCGCTAACTGGGTATCTGCCACTGCTCAATGACAAAAAAGAAAAAGAAAGGCCCCGCGCATGACGCGATTCATCAATGGTGATACGGTACGTGTGGCTGCACTGCTTCAATGCTGATCTCGTTGACGTCAACATGCATCGGGATATAGATTCTGCCGGATCTTTTTCTTTATTATTATTAGAGAGGACACCGACGTAAACAACCGCCGTGGTTGCTCAGTGGCTATGGTGTTGGGCTGCTCAGCACGAGGCCGCGCGATCGAATCCCAGCCACGGCGCCCGCATATCGACGGGTGCGAAATGCAAAAACACCCGTGTGCTTAGATTTAGGTGCACGTTAAGGAACTCCAGGTGGTCCAAATTTCCGGAGTCCTCCACTACGGCGTGTCTCATAATCAGAAAGTGGTTTTGGCACGTAAAACCCCATAATTTAATTTCTTTAAACCGACGTAAACAGGCTGGAAACAGAAAGAAAGGCCCCGTGCATGACGCGTTTCAGCAATGGCAATACGGTACGTGTCGTTGCACTGCTCCAAAGCTCATCGCATTGACGTCAACATGCATCGGGAAAGAGATTCTGCCGCATCTTTTTCTTTATTATTTTTTATTTTTATTTATTGATACTGTCAGCCCATGACGGGCTATTACAGGAGTGGATGTAACATACATAAACAGAAGTACATTAGTGCGATTGAACAATGCACTAAAAAAAATTTAAAAAATGAAGTAGCACTGCTGATATGAAACACATTAACAATATAAATACAGAGCACATTTTGACTTATTATGTCACAATATTACTACAGAACATCAGGGTGTATCAGGGTACATAAGACAATGTATTGCTTCCAAGAATGTATTAAGTGATTTTATTTGGACAATTGAGTCAGGCAAAGAGTTCCACTGCTGAATTGCCCTGGGAAAAAAACTATACCTGAAGCAGTCATTGTGCACTGTGGGAGGAGGTATATACATGCTGTGTCTGTGCCGTGATGTTTCCTGTGTCTTGATCTGGAAGTACTCGTCGTATCTTATTTTGACATGGTTATGAATTACTAAGAACAGGAATTTAAGCCTTTCATACTCCGTACGTTTTTGCAGAGGTGGAAGCTTTGCAAGTTTACACAATTCAGTCGGAGAGTGAAAACGGCGGTATTTATTAAATATAAACCTAGAAGTAAGACGCTGGACCTTCTCTAGTTTTAGACAGTTACTTTGGGTGTAGGGATCCCAGACTATTTTTGCGTATTCAATTATAGGCCTTAGCAAGGTTTTGTAAGCTATAATTTTAATTTCAGGGGAGGCACAGTGCAGGTTACGTCTCAGCCCCCACAATACTTTGTTAGCTTTTGCGCAAAGCTCATATACATGAAGATTCCAACGCAAGTCGGGTGTAAATATAAGACCTAGGTATTTATGTTGTTTAACTCGAGCAAGCTCATGACCGTTGATACTGTATGAGAAATTTAAGATATTCTTTTTTCTAGAGATGGACATAAAAACCGATTTAGTTGGGTTAAGCTGCATTTGCCACCGATCACACCAGTCCTTAGTTTTCTGCAAGTTAAGCTTAAGGTCGGCCTGATCACCTGGTGACTCTATTCTCTTGTACAATATGCAGTCGTCGGCAAACATTCTTATTTGGGTAGTGATGTCATTCGGCAGATCATTTATAAAAACTAAGAATAAAAGGGGCCCTAAGACACTACCCTGGGGTACCCCAGATACCACGGGAGATAAACTAGATTGCTGATGTCCCAATTGAACATATTGTTCTCTATGTTCAAGGTAGGAAGTGAACCACCGCGTAAGAGAAGAATTTTTGAAAGTAACACTAATTTTAAGTAAAAGCTTTTTGTGGGACACCTTGTCGAAGGCCTTTGCAAAGTCTAAGAATATTATATCAGTTTGGCCGCGGGCATTAATTGTGCTAGAAAGGTCATGCACAAGCTCAATAAGCTGAGTGACGGTGGACAAACCTTTGCGAAAGCCATGTTGACCTGGAAAAAGTAATTTATGTTCATCTAAATAGGTGAGCAGATGCTTTGACACAATGTGTTCTAGCATTTTAGAACAGGTGCTCGTGAGCGATATCGGTCGGTAGTTGCTAGTGCCAGAGGTTGGGCCACCTTTATGTATGGGCACAATTTTTGCGCGCTTCCAGGCAGTGGGAAACGAGCCACTGGAAATGGATGATTGAAAAATTAGTGTTAAAAACTTGGATGTCCATTCGGCATATCTATAAAGGAATTCATTGGGGATTTCATCAGGACCGGGACTTTATTAGAAACGCCACCGAGGCAAAGAGGCTGGAAACGTGATACTAACCGCTGCGTGAAGCAACTCCTTGGAATTAATTCTCAGAAGTATACAACATTTAGTTTCAAGCTAACAATTTTCAAACGGCAAGCTAACATTAGAGATCGCGTATAATTTCCGAGACGAGTGTTCAAAAGTGGATAGCTGGCTGTTACCAGCTGTTTCGAAGTGTCGACAGAGAACTAAACGTCACGCCGAGTTCGCGCTTGAAGAAAATGGCACGCATGATAAGTGTGATGCCTTGATAAGTGTGATGCCATGATAAGTGTGATGCAAAGTGTGTAAGACACTTTGAACACCGATGTTTAATTAGTGGTGTCACGAATTGAGACTGTGGAGGCGGAAAGGCGGTTCCATTCAGTGGCTGTTCTTGGCAAAAAGGAAGAATGGCACATGAAATTTGTGTTGATGGTCCATGCGAGACGAGATATAACTTGGTGGGGTGAAAATATTTTCTTTAAGAGAAGGGTTAAAGTACCATATTCTATGAAAAATACAGAGACGAAGGTACCTACGACGTAACCAAAGGTCAGGTTGACCTAGTGTTCTTTTCATGGACGTGACGCTAGAATGACGTGAATAATTTGAGAGAATAAAAGGGCGGCGCGGTTCTAATTGCTTTCAAGGGAAATGACAAGATTGGCATGAGCAGGGTCCCGTATGGATGGTTGTTGCGGAGCACGCCATCTTTCCTACCTGAAAGGCCATAAAATGCTTTCGCATTAATAATGCAATACATACACACCTTGCTCAATGCGTCGACGTGTACACGTTACTTAGGTTTATGCATAAATGCGTTCAACACCCTTCAGTCGTTGATTTAACACCCTTCTTCTAGCAAAGTCGCACCTTATGTGTGGTATACACCCTTGTAATAGGATGTTTTGACCGAGAAGGTTGCTAAAAGGGTGTGGCCGTGGGTGTAAATGCAGAAAGCACCTCTCTTAACACCCATAAGGGTGTAAAATGTTTAGTGTGCCGCGGATCTGACGCAGACATCGGCTGCGAAAGCACGCGGCTACTGGCAGGGCGAGACAAGGCATTTCGGAAAACTAACAGCTCAAAATCACAACCAGCTGCTCTTAAACCATATGTTATCTCCTGATGTCGCCCGCACCGTATCGAGAAAGAACGTCGCCTTTTCTGGACACATATCTTGCCCTTTCTGCATGAACCAAAGCGGTAGTTCGAGCTCGTGCCTTGGTAAAGCAAGCACACCAAATGTCATGTTCAATGTCAACAAGAATATTTGCAATATTTCTTCGAAGACAGAAACGCAACAGCAAGGATAGCTGAAACCACTTGCTTCCTTTGAACGACGCTGCTTAATCAATCAACCACACGAACGCTGCCGCCACATTTTAGCGATATCGCAAGTTCCACATGAAACGGTATATAAAACTCGCGGCTTTTACTTTGGCGATCTTAATTCCTAACATCAACATGAAAGGGCTCAGTGTAGCGCGTACGCTTTCGATACTCTCAGCGCTCTCCGTTGCTTTTGTCACCATACAGGTCTACAAGCATGACCGTTATCATGCTAAACGATCTCCCTCGTCGACGCATTGCGGTCCTGGAAATACGATGCCTGCCATCAACTACCTGACAAGGACGGCACAATTTTGTGAACTGGCTGCTAAGCGACCTTCGGTGCTTATCGGTGTCGCTTCAAGCACGGACCACTTCGATGCTCGAGCGGCAATTCGGGATACTTGGGGCGGCACGGCCCTCAAAATGGACTTCGTTGTCGTCTTCCTTCTGGGAAAGACCCTGGACCCGGAAGTACAGCGCAAGGTATTCGCAGAACACGGCCTTTACGGTGATATAGTTCAGGGAGACTTTCTCGACACCTACAGGAACCTCACCTACAAAACTGTGATGCTGATCCGCTGGGCTCGGGAAAAGTGCTCGGGCGTTCATTTCGTGCTGAAGACCGACGACGACATGCTGGTCAGCGTATGGGACCTCGCCGTCATCGTCAACGGTTTGGAGGGAGTCAAACGCACAATGTGGGGCTATCTGCATCGCAATTCTACACCACATCGCATTGTATCCTCCAAGTGGTATGTATCTCGGAAAGAATACGCGCCAGATACCTATCCCCCATACCTCTCGGGGTCCGGGTACCTAATATCTGGTGACAGCATTGCCGCACTTGAGGAGCTCACACACGACGAGTGCCTCTTCCCTTTTGAAGACGTCTACCTGACCGCCATCGTTGCGGAGAGAGCTCAAGTGAGTCGTTTAGGTGTCGATGGCTTCTCCGATGAATACAAGTGGTTCCATCAGCCGTGCTCGACACCCAGGGTCGTAACGTCTCATCATTGGAGCGCGGCGGCATTGCGACAAGAATGGAGTCGCGCTGTCTCCCGGTTGGACTTCGGGCTGTGCGCGGGAATAAAGAAAACCCAGATGGTGTCGTAGACCAGACGAAAAAGTGTGGCCACTTGTTGTATTCATTTTGGACATAATCAGCGTTGCACTAGACAGGTAGGTAGAGTTAGCGCGGCCCCACTGCAGTTCACATGTTATTGAATGCGAAGCATTTCTTGGCGATCATATCCGCTTTGACAGCATCTATCTATCTACCTACCTACCTATCTATCTATCTATCTATCTATCTATCTATCTATCTATCTATCTATCTATCTATCTATCTATCTATCTATCTATCTATCTATCTATCTATCTATCTATCTATCTATCTACCGACGTCTTGGTGCTCTCACAGTCGTTTACTTAATTTGGTATGCACCACAATTGGCATATTATGACAAGTGTATATGACGAACATAAATGATCGGCCATGACATGAATATTATGACATGTGTGTTATGTCGGTCATGAAACAGCCGCGTACGTCTTCGTGCTCTCGTGGTCGGTTCGCTAACTTGGTATGCATTAAAATGTGCATAGTATGACAAGAGTGTCTGATGAACATAAATGATAGGTCATGGCATGAATATCACGATATGCATGTCATGTATGTCATGAAACATCAGCATATGTCTTGTTACGCACCAAAACGTCTTGTTATGCACAAAAACGTCTTGTTATGCACCAATATTGGCATAGTGGCAAGAGTGTATGACGAACATACATGATAGGCCACCTACGTTTTGGTACGTACAAAAATCGGCACAGTATGACAAGAGTAAATGAGGAATATAAATGATAGGTTATGACATGTTTGTCATGTAAGTGATGAAACAGCTGCCTACGTGTTGGTGTTCTCATGGTCGTTTCGTTAACTTGGTAAGCTCCCCGCACATTGCTTCAAATAATGTCGATTCCCACAGGGCGTGGGATCTGCCACCTTTCTTACAAATTTGCAGTGGGCGTTATAAGTTTACGGACCGCGGGACCTCAGAAAAACCTCAATATCTCCGCATCCTTGGCACACTGTCCGGTATTCGGATTTCCAATCTGTACAGGCCAGTACAGTACGGCCTTAAGGAACAAAATCTCCTCAAGGTAACACACGCCTTTGCGCTATGCAACTTCACGTTCGAGGCGACCATGCACAGATGGAAGGTAGCGGAGAAGGACAAACTCAACGTTCAACTGAGGAAGCTAGTCAAACTAGCGCTGGGAAACACCAAGAGCACCGAGACAGAACTCCTACTGCAAATGGGGGTACACAATACAATTGAAGATATCGCCGAAGCTCAAGAACGGGCTCAATTGACAAGACTCTCTGGAACCAAACAGGATAGAAATATCCTAGCCGAACTAGGCCATGAAACTACAGCAATCGAGAATATATACCAAAGCGTTCCGACGGACACACGCAACTCTTACATGGGTTGCCCACTCCCGCGGAACATGAACCCCGCGCACCGTCAACCCAGAAGACTGGCACGCGGATCGTTCATCCTGCGCGAACTACGTGATAAGAAAATCGTGGCCTGTGTCGTAAACGCGGCACAGTACCCGTTCAGAAAGACCATTGCCACCACGGTCAATAAGCAAGGTCAAGTCACAAACACTCTCACACTCAAGACCCACAAATCCGAGAAAGCAGAACTGGTCGCCGTCGCACTCGCGCTCACAGACACGACCACCACCCACGTCTACACCGATTTACGCTCGGCGGTCAAAATATCTCAGAAAAGAGCCTTTGCAACACAAGCATTAGAGATAGTCAGTACATCCGCATCGCCGCAACATCACACCATCTGCTGGTTCCCGGCACACCTCGGAGAGATCGAGGACGCCACTCCCAATCTGAGTGAGATGGCTCACAGGAGCGCGCGAGACCTAACCCTCCGCGACGCCACCAATTCTCGTCGTGACCATCCCAGCGAGAATCGGGGCCCTCCCTCCACATACAACGAGATCACAAAGCACTTTTATCTAGACTGCAGAATATACAACATACCTCACAATAAGCTTACAAGGCCTCAAGCCCTCACGTTAAGAATGCTTCAGACCAACACGTACCCCACGCAAAACAGACTACATCACTACATGCCTGACCTATACACAACATCATATTGCGAGAATTGCCATAGCACACTAGACTTATATTACTTGCTCTGGCCGTGTGGTCGGACTCACTCAAACAAGAATCAAGACTACGCCAGGCTACAAGAAGCATTACGCAGCACGGACCTGGCGGAGCAGCTCTGGGTCGTCCAGCGAGCCCACGATGATGCGGCCAGAAAGTTGCAACTCTCGGTCCTACGTGGAAGTAGCCCACCCTATGGGGTCTTGCACCCCGTACCTCGCTGGACCTTTCAGTAAAGTTATTACATCCATCCATCCAGTAAACGCGAACATTGTGATAGGATATTACTGGCTACGGTCACAATGTGCTCAGAAATATTGTTTTATAGCATTGCTTAGTTCTTAAACTTTTGACGCCGACTGATCGTCAAAAGTACATTGAAACGTCTCCTGTCATGTTTCTCTATTCCGGAAAAGTACCGCTTCGCTTACGACAAGCTTCTGTTCCGGGGCTACGTCATCAGCGAATTTGGAGTCCGCCCTGACCCGTAGAAGACAGCTGCCATGTCGAAGTAACAGCAGCCCATCGACAAGAAGGCAGTGCGTAGATTCCTTGGCATGTGTGCCTACAGTTACCTTGCAGGCGCTTCTTCAAGACCTTTTCACGCATCGCTAAGCCGTTGATGCATCTAACTAAATGTGGATGTGGAGTTAAACTGTCGTGCGACTGGCCGCTCGAAACACTTCGGTTCACTCGGTACACTGAGAAACATAGGATAAAGACTATGCGGATCCCACGCACTGTGCGAATCGATGCAAACTAAGCCTTCTGTGCTGTTTGCTTTTGATTGACGATAATTAGAGGTGACGATGACGGCGAGTGTTTAATCATATAAAAACGCTTAGTCCAACACAAGAGCGGTGAGTTGATGTTAAAAGCTACATTGCGTTCACCACTGCTGTTTGCGTAGTACACAGAACACATAGGGAGGCGGTTTGCTTGAGGCGTTGTTGTGCGCTACTGGTTAATTACCTCTGAGAGGGTTGAGCATTATCATTGCATCACATGGCACGTCTATTTCGTGGCAGAAGTGCTGAACTTTAATTGATATATGGAGCTGCACATACCAAAACCACAATCCGATTATAACACGTGCCGTAGTGGCGGACTCCGGATTGGTTTTGACCCTCTGTGGTTCTTTAACGAGCACCTTAAGCCTAAGTACGGGAGCGTCATTTGTATTTCTCTCCCGTCTAAATGCGGCTGCCGCGGCCGGCGTGGAATGCGTGACTGCGAGCGGTGTCATAGCCGCATAGCCACCGTGGGCACAGAAGTGTTCATTTGACGTGCGACCGCTTCCGTATAGTGTCGCCTAGACCCTACAGTGCTTCAATGCGGCTTTGCGTCGGTTCACCTTGTGTCAGTTGTCCGCTTGACAAATCTGCATGCTGTCTTTGCTCAGAAATGGCAGAAACGTTCGGTGCCGTACCTTCCGTTTGCCCGCAACTGCTGTCGTGTCTACAGTAGTAGCATTTTCTTGCCTTCTCAGGTCAGCTTTTCCTTCTCCCGCCCTTTTCTCCTGTATGAGAACGAGTATTTCTTTTACAGGCCTATTAATATGTAAGCGTGGTTGGTACGAGGTTTTAATTTTTTGGCGATATAAATCTGTTCAGAAAGCTATATATTTACATTCTTTATGATCGAGTCGAGTCGACTAACGGACGGACGGAAGGACGGACGGACAGACAGACAGACAGACTATTGTCATCACTATTATTATTACGTAACATAAACCGAATTTCAAACTTAGTACCAAAATTATTTTAAGTCCTCTTTTATTGCGATTAACGTTCTTTAGGAACTTAGCCTAGCTTACGGTATGTCTTGGCTATCGGCGCGTAACCTCTTTCCCGCTAACTGGGTATCTGCCACTGCTCAATGACAAAAAAGAAAAAGAAAGGCCCCGCGCATGACGCGATTCATCAATGGTGATACGGTACGTGTGGCTGCACTGCTTCAATGCTGATCTCGTTGACGTCAACATGCATCGGGATATAGATTCTGCCGGATCTTTTTCTTTATTATTATTAGAGAGGACACCGACGTAAACAACCGCCGTGGTTGCTCAGTGGCTATGGTGTTGGGCTGCTCAGCACGAGGCCGCGCGATCGAATCCCAGCCACGGCGCCCGCATATCGACGGGTGCGAAATGCAAAAACACCCGTGTGCTTAGATTTAGGTGCACGTTAAGGAACTCCAGGTGGTCCAAATTCCCGGAGTCCTCCACTACGGCGTGTCTCATAATCAGAAAGTGGTTTTGGCACGTAAAACCCCATAATTTAATTTCTTTAAACCGACGTAAACAGGCTGGAAACAGAAAGAAAGGCCCCGTGCATGACGCGTTTCAGCAATGGCGATACGGTACGTGTCGTTGCACTGCTCCAAAGCTCATCGCATTGACGTCAACATGCATCGGGAAAGAGATTCTGCCGCATCTTTTTCTTTATTATTTTTTATTTTTATTTATTGATACTGTCAGCCCATGACGGGCTATTACAGGAGTGGATGTAACATACATAAACAGAAGTACATTAGTGCGATTGAACAATGCACTAAAAAAAATTTAAAAAATGAAGTAGCACTGCTGATATGAAACACATTAACAATATAAATACAGAGCACATTTTGACTTATTATGTCACAATATTACTACAGAACATCAGGGTGTATCAGGGTACATAAGACAATGTATTGCTTCCAAGAATGTATTAAGTGATTTTATTTGGACAATTGAGTCAGGCAAAGAGTTCCACTGCTGAATTGCCCTGGGAAAAAAACTATACCTGAAGCAGTCATTGTGCACTGTGGGAGGAGGTATATACATGCTGTGTCTGTGCCGTGATGTTTCCTGTGTCTTGATCTGGAAGTACTCGTCGTATCTTATTTTGACATGGTTATGAATTACTAAGAACAGGAATTTAAGCCTTTCATACTCCGTACGTTTTTGCAGAGGTGGAAGCTTCGCAAGTTTACACAATTCAGTCGGAGAGTGAAAACGGCGGTATTTATTAAATATAAACCTAGAAGTAAGACGCTGGACCTTCTCTAGTTTTAGACAGTTACTTTGGGTGTAGGGATCCCAGACTATTTTTGCGTATTCAATTATAGGCCTTAGCAAGGTTTTGTAAGCTATAATTTTAATTTCAGGGGAGGCACAGTGCAGGTTACGTCTCAGCCCCCACAATACTTTGTTAGCTTTTGCGCAAAGCTCATATACATGAAGATTCCAACGCAAGTCGGGTGTAAATATAAGACCTAGGTATTTATGTTGTTTAACTCGAGCAAGCTCATGACCGTTGATACTGTATGAGAAATTTAAGATATTCTTTTTTCTAGAGATGGACATAAAAACCGATTTAGTTGGGTTAAGCTGCATTTGCCACCGATCACACCAGTCCTTAGTTTTCTGCAAGTTAAGCTTAAGGTCGGCCTGATCACCTGGTGACTCTATTCTCTTGTACAATATGCAGTCGTCGGCAAACATTCTTATTTGGGTAGTGATGTCATTCGGCAGATCATTTATAAAAACTAAGAATAAAAGGGGCCCTAAGACACTACCCTGGGGTACCCCAGATACCACGGGAGATAAACTAGATTGCTGATGTCCCAATTGAACATATTGTTCTCTATGTTCAAGGTAGGAAGTGAACCACCGCGTAAGAGAAGAATTTTTGAAAGTAACACTAATTTTAAGTAAAAGCTTTTTGTGGGACACCTTGTCGAAGGCCTTTGCAAAGTCTAAGAATATTATATCAGTTTGGCCGCGGGCATTAATTGTGCTAGAAAGGTCATGCACAAGCTCAATAAGCTGAGTGACGGTGGACAAACCTTTGCGAAAGCCATGTTGACCTGGAAAAAGTAATTTATGTTCATCTAAATAGGTGAGCAGATGCTTTGACACAATGTGTTCTAGCATTTTAGAACAGGTGCTCGTGAGCGATATCGGTCGGTAGTTGCTAGTGCCAGAGGTTGGGCCACCTTTATGTATGGGCACAATTTTTGCGCGCTTCCAGGCAGTGGGAAACGAGCCACTGGAAATGGATGATTGAAAAATTAGTGTTAAAAACTTGGATGTCCATTCGGCATATCTATAAAGGAATTCATTGGGGATTTAATCAGGACCGGGACTTTATTAGAAACGCCACCGAGGCAAAGAGGCTGGAAACGTGATACTAACCGCTGCGTGAAGCAACTCCTTGGAATTAATTCTCAGAAGTATACAACATTTAGTTTCAAGCTAACAATTTTCAAACGGCAAGCTAACATTAGAGATCGCGTATAATTTCCGAGACGAGTGTTCAAAAGTGGATAGCTGGCTGTTACCAGCTGTTTCGAAGTGTCGACAGAGAACTAAACGTCACGCCGAGTTCGCGCTTGAAGAAAATGGCACGCATGATAAGTGTGATGCCTTGATAAGTGTGATGCCATGATAAGTGTGATGCAAAGTGTGTAAGACACTTTGAACACCGATGTTTAATTAGTGGTGTCACGAATTGAGACTGTGGAGGCGGAAAGGCGGTTCCATTCAGTGGCTGTTCTTGGCAAAAAGGAAGAATGGCACATGAAATTTGTGTTGATGGTCCATGCGAGACGAGATATAACTTGGTGGGGTGAAAATATTTTCTTTAAGAGAAGGGTTAAAGTACCATATTCTATGAAAAATACAGAGACGAAGGTACCTACGACGTAACCAAAGGTCAGGTTGACCTAGTGTTCTTTTCATGGACGTGACGCTAGAATGACGTGAATAATTTGAGAGAATAAAAGGGCGGCGCGGTTCTAATTGCTTTCAAGGGAAATGACAAGATTGGCATGAGCAGGGTCCCGTATGGATGGTTGTTGCGGAGCACGCCATCTTTCCTACCTGAAAGGCCATAAAATGCTTTCGCATTAATAATGCAATACATACACACCTTGCTCAATGCGTCGACGTGTACACGTTACTTAGGTTTATGCATAAATGCGTTCAACACCCTTCAGTCGTTGATTTAACACCCTTCTTCTAGCAAAGTCGCACCTTATGTGTGGTATACACCCTTGTAATAGGATGTTTTGACCGAGAAGGTTGCTAAGAGGGTGTGGCCGTGGGTGTAAATGCAGAAAGCACCTCTCTTAACACCCACAAGGGTGTAAAATGTTTAGTGTGCCGCGGATCTGACGCAGACATCGGCTGCGAAAGCACGCGGCTACTGGCAGGGCGAGACAAGGCATTTCGGAAAACTAACAGCTCAAAATCACAACCAGCTGCTCTTAAACCATATGTTATCTCCTGATGTCGCCCGCACCGTATCGAGAAAGAACGTCGCCTTTTCTGGACAGATATCTTGCCCTTTCTGCATGAACCAAAGCGGTAGTTCGAGCTCGTGCCTTGGTAAAGCAAGCACACCAAATGTCATGTTCAATGTCAACAAGAATATTTGCAATATTTCTTCGAAGACAGAAACGCAACAGCAAGGATAGCTGAAACCACTTGCTTCCTTTGAACGACGCTGCTTAATCAATCAACCACACGAACGCTGCCGCCACATTTTAGCGATATCGCAAGTTCCACATGAAACGGTATATAAAACTCGCGGCTTTTACTTTGGCGATCTTAATTCCTAACATCAACATGAAAGGGCTCAGTGTAGCGCGTACGCTTTCGATACTCTCAGCGCTCTCCGTTGCTTTTGTCACCATACAGGTCTACAAGCATGACCGTTATCATGCTAAACGATCTCCCTCGTCGACGCATTGCGGTCCTGGAAATACGATGCCTGCCATCAACTACCTGACAAGGACGGCACAATTTTGTGAACTGGCTGCTAAGCGACCTTCGGTGCTTATCGGTGTCGCTTCAAGCACGGACCACTTCGATGCTCGAGCGGCAATTCGGGATACTTGGGGCGGCACGGCCCTCAAAATGGACTTCGTTGTCGTCTTCCTTCTGGGAAAGACCCTGGACCCGGAAGTACAGCGCAAGGTATTCGCAGAACACGGCCTTTACGGTGATATAGTTCAGGGAGACTTTCTCGACACCTACAGGAACCTCACCTACAAAACTGTGATGCTGATCCGCTGGGCTCGGGAAAAGTGCTCGGGCGTTCATTTCGTGCTGAAGACCGACGACGACATGCTGGTCAGCGTATGGGACCTCGCCGTCATCGTCAACGGTTTGGAGGGAGTCAAACGCACAATGTGGGGCTATCTGCATCGCAATTCTACACCACATCGCATTGTATCCTCCAAGTGGTATGTATCTCGGAAAGAATACGCGCCAGATACCTATCCCCCATACCTCTCGGGGTCCGGGTACCTAATATCTGGTGACAGCATTGCCGCACTTGAGGAGCTCACACACGACGAGTGCCTCTTCCCTTTTGAAGACGTCTACCTGACCGCCATCGTTGCGGAGAGAGCTCAAGTGAGTCGTTTAGGTGTCGATGGCTTCTCCGATGAATACAAGTGGTTCCATCAGCCGTGCTCGACACCCAGGGTCGTAACGTCTCATCATTGGAGCGCGGCGGCATTGCGACAAGAATGGAGTCGCGCTGTCTCCCGGTTGGACTTCGGGCTGTGCGCGGGAATAAAGAAAAGCCAGATGGTGTCGTAGACCAGACGAAAAAGTGTGGCCACTTGTTGTATTCATTTTGGACATAATCAGCGTTGCACTAGACAGGTAGGTAGAGTTAGCGCGGCCCCACTGCAGTTCACATGTTATTGAATGCGAAGCATTTCTTGGCGATCATATCCGCTTTGACAGCATCTATCTATCTACCTATCTATCTATCTATCTATCTATCTATCTATCTATCTATCTATCTATCTATCTATCTATCTATCTATCTATCTATCTATCTATCTATCTTTCTATCTATCTATCTATCTATCTATCTATCTATCTACCGACGTCTTGGTGCTCTCACAGTCGTTTACTTAATTTGGTATGCACCACAATTGGCATATTATGACAAGGGTATATGACGAACATAAATGATCGGCCATGACATGAATATTATGACATGTGTGTTATGTCGGTCATGAAACAGCCGCGTACGTCTTCGTGCTCTCGTGGTCGGTTCGCTAACTTGGTATGCATTAAAATGTGCATAGTATGACAAGAGTGTCTGATGAACATAAATGATAGGTCATGGCATGAATATCACGATATGCATGTCATGTATGTCATGAAACATCCGCATATGTCTTGTTACGCACCAAAACGTCTTGTTATGCACAAAAACGTCTTGTTATGCACCAATATTGGCATAGTGGCAAGAGTGTATGACGAACATACATGATAGGCCACCTACGTTTTGGTACGTACAAAAATCGGCACAGTATGACAAGAGTAAATGAGGAATATAAATGATAGGTTATGACATGTTTGTCATGTAAGTGATGAAACAGCTGCCTACGTGTTGGTGTTCTCATGGTCGTTTCGTTAACTTGGTAAGCTCCCCGCACATTGCTTCAAATAATGTCGATTCCCACAGGGCGTGGGATCTGCCACCTTTCTTACAAATTTGCAGTGGGCGTTATAAGTTTACGGACCGCGGGACCTCAGAAAAACCTCAATATCTCCGCATCCTTGGCACACTGTCCGGTATTCGGATTTCCAATCTGTACAGGCCAGTACAGTACGGCCTTAAGGAACAAAATCTCCTCAAGGTAACACACGCCCTTGCGCTATGCAACTTCACGTACGAGGCGACCATGCACAGATGGAAGGTAGCGGAGAAGGACAAACTCAACGTTCAACTGAGGAAGCTAGTCAAACTAGCGCTGGGAAACACCAAGAGCACCGAGACAGAGCTCCTACTGCAAATGGGGGTACACAATACAATTGAAGATATCGCCGAAGCTCAAGAACGGGCTCAATTGACAAGACTCTCTGGAACCAAACAGGATAGAAATATCCTAGCCGAACTAGGCCATGACACTACAGCAATCGAGAATATATACCAAAGCGTTCCGACGGACACACGCAACTCTTACATGGGTTGCCCACTCCCGCGGAACATGAACCCCGCGCACCGTCAACCCAGAAGACTGGCACGCGGATCGTTCATCCTGCGCGAACTACGTGATAAGAAAATCGTAGCCTGTGTCGTAAACGCGGCACAGTACCCGTTCAGAAAGACCATTGCCACCACGGTCAATAAGCAAGGTCAAGTCACAAACACTCTCACACTCAAGACCCACAAATCCGAGAAAGCAGAACAGGTCGCCGTCGCACTCGCGCTCACAGACACGACCACCACCCACGTCTACACCGATTTACGCTCGGCGGTCAAAATATCTCAGAAAAGAGCCTTTGCAACACAAGCATTAGAGATAGTCAGTACATCCGCATCGCCGATACATCACACCATCTGCTGGTTCCCGGCACACCTCGGAGAGATCGAGGACGCCACTCCCAATCTGAGTGAGATGGCTCACAGGAGCGCGCGAGACCTAACCCCCCGCGACGCCACCAATTCTCGTCGTGACCATCCCAGCGAGAATCGGGGCCCTCCCTCCACATACAACGAGATCACAAAGCACTTTTATCTAGACTGCAGAATATACAGCATACCTCACAATAAGCTTACAAGGCCTCAAGCCCTCACGTTAAGAATGCTTCAGACCAACACGTACCCCACGCAAAACAGACTACATCACTACATGCCTGACCTATACACAACATCATATTGCGAGAATTGCCATAGCACACTAGACTTATATTACTTGCTCTGGCCGTGTGGTCGGACTCACTCAAACAAGAATCAAGACTACGCCAGGCTACAAGAAGCATTACGCAGCACGGACCTGGCGGAGCAGCTCTGGGTCGTCCAGCGAGCCCACGATGATGCGGCCAGAAAGTTGCAACTCTCGGTCCTACGTGGAAGTAGCCCACCCTATGGGGTCTTGCACCCCGTACCTCGCTGGACCTTTCAGTAAAGTTATTACATCCATCCATCCAGTAAACGCGAACATTGTGATAGGATATTACTGGCTACGGTCACAATGTGCTCAGAAATATTGTTTTATAGCATTGCTTAGTTCTTAAACTTTTGACGCCGACTGATCGTCAAAAGTACATTGAAACGTCTCCTGTCATGTTTCTCTATTCCGGAAAAGTACCGCTTCGCTTACGACAAGCTTCTGTTCCGGGGCTACGTCATCAGCGAATTTGGAGTCCGCCCTGACCCGTAGAAGACAGCTGCCATGTCGAAGCAACAGCAGCCCATCGACAAGAAGGCAGTGCGTAGATTCCTTGGCATGTGTGCCTACAGTTACCTTTCAGGCGCTTCTTCAAGGCCTTTTCACGCATCCCTAAGCCGTTGATGCATCTAACTAAATGTGGATGTGGAGTTAAACTGTCGTGCGACTGGCCGCTCGAAACACTTCGGTTCACTCGGTACACTGAGAAACATGGGGTAAAGATTATGCGGATCCCACGCACTGTGCGAATCGATGCAAACTAAGCCTTCTGTGCTGTTTGCTTTTGATTGACGATAATTAGAGGTGACGATGAGGGCGAGTGTTTAATCATATAAAAACGCTTAGTCCAACACAAGAGCGGTGAGTTGATGTTAAAAGTTACATTGCGTTCACCACTGCCGTTTGCGTAGTACACAGAACACATAGGGAGGCGTGTTTGCTTGAGGCGTTGTTGTGCGCTACTGGTTCATTATCTCTGAGAGGGTTAAGCATTATCATTGCATCACATGGCACATCGAGTTCGTTGCAGAAGTGCTGAACTTTAATTGAATTATGGCACTGCACATACCAAAACTACAATCGGATTATAACACGTGCCCTAGTGGCGGACTCCGTTTGATTTTGACCCTCTGTGGTTCTTTAACGAGCACCTTAAGCCTAAGTACGCGAGCGTCATTTGTATTTCGCTCCCGTCTAAATGCGGCTGCTGCGGCCGGGGTGGATTGCGTGACTGCGAGCGGTGTCATAGCCGCATAGCCACCGTGGGCACAGAAGTGTTCATTTGACGTGCGACCGCTTCCGTATAGTGTCGCCTAGACCCTACAGTGCTTCAATGCGGCTTTGCGTCGGTTCACCTTGTGTCAGTTGTTCGCTTCACAAATCTGCTTGCTGGTTTTGCTCAGAAATGGCAGAAACGTTCAGTGCCGTACCTTCCGTTTGCCCGCAACTGCTGTCGTGTCTACAATGGTAGCATTTTCTTGCCTTCTCAGGTCAGCTTTTCCTTCTCCCGCCCTTTCCTCCTGTATGAGAACGAGTATTTCTTTTACAGGCCTATTAATATGTAAGCGTGGTTGGTACCAGGTTTTAATTTTCTGGCGTTCTGCATCGGTTCAGAAAGCTATATATTTACATTCTTCATGGTCGAGTCAAGTCGAGTAACGGTCGGACGGACGGATGGACAGACAGACAGACAGACAGACAGACAGACAGACAGACAGACAGACAGACAGACAGACAGACAGACAGACAGACAGACAGACTATTGTTATCACTATTATTATTACGTAACATAAATCGAATTTCAAACTCAGTACCAATTTTTTTAAGTCTTCCTTTTTTTTGCGATTAACGTTCTTCAGGAACTTCGCCTAGCTTACGGTAAGTCTTGGCTGTCTTGGCATGTCTTGGCCCACCAACTATAGGTCGGATAAAACTTTAGAAAAAAGGAAAGGCCCCGCCCAGATGACCGAAGCGTGACAGCCGATTGCCTCCGCGACTAAAATATTCCCGCTAGAAAAATCGTGCTCCTGAAATGCGTAATTCTCGGTATAAATAAATACTTTTCTGTTTTGATGACAGCTTTAGTAGAGCTCTCATGGCCTACAGCACATGACGGATAGCGACAGAAGAATAACCGCGTGCCTTCTACAACGCTGCACGTCGTCTGCTCTTTAGCTTCATTGAAAGCGACAAAAGTAGAAAGAGCAGCTCTGCATGGCTTTTGGGCTTGTTTACATGTACACGGGGTATCTACTACTCATTTTCCAAGCTTAAAAGGAATCAGCTGCTATTGAAAAAGTACTTATATAAAACAATGCATTTATCGCAACCATTACAAACCAGGAGCGGAGAATACGGTCGAGTCAGGAAGGTACAAAAATGCTTCATTCATTGTTTTAAAAAAATACTCTTGGTTTTAAATAGCATAAAACTTATATTTTTGGGTTTTCTGTTTTCACAATTTCACAGCACGCATTCTACAGCTTGCGCGTGCAGTAAACACTGGTGGACAGCAGTCAATCGACGGTGCTACACAACTCTAGAACACCGTCGCTAGACGCTCGGCTATCTCACTGCTGACAATGATCGTTCACGCTAAGTTGACAGCGACAAATGTTCGCGTTGAAGGCTTCTTCTGCAAATATTTTCTGTTGAGACACTCGTAGGTTTGTTTCATGCGCGCACACTTTTCTGTTTTCTCCTGAGAATGGTTTCGCTCCATCACTTCACCCCGTCCGACAAAAAACCCAGCGGCACAGTACGCGAACACCCCCGCCGCTAACAGTAGGCACCAGTCTTTGGAAAACTTTTCTCGTCGTAACGTCACTCGGGAGCGAAATAAAACAACATGGGACAAACGCGCAGGATGTGTGTTCGTAGCGGTCGCCGCGGGATCCTGTTTTCAGGCAAAGCGTAGCCAAGCGCCAGCGATGCTCGCTGCAATGTTCCTTCGCCGGATCACGGCTCAGAATAAATGCACGTGGCACAAATGCCGCATCGTATGCTCGCAGTAATATTCCCGGCATGATAGACCATCACAAACAGTTCTGGAATTCACTCAGACGAGGGGATGAAGCACACAGCTGACGCGACCTCGCCCAGTTCGAAGCGCGGACGGCCATCTTCTCCGTCTGCGGCCTCACCGACCGTCGGAGAAGATGACGTTAGTCCAGAAGGCGCGCCCATTGGTGGGTGCTCGTGGGCCTCCGCCTCGGAGGAGTAAACGCCCCCTTTTTTCTAAAGTTGTATCCGACTATCTGCCCACTGCTCAATGACAAAAAAAAAATGAAAGGCCTCGTGCATGACGCGTTTCATCAATGGCGATACGGTACGTGTCGCTGCATTGCTTCAATGCTAATCGCATTGACGCTAATCGCATTGACGTCAACATGCATCGTGAAATAGATTCTGCCGGTTCTTTTTCTTTATTATTATTAGAAACGCCACCGAGGAAAAGAGGCTGGAAACATGATACAAACCGCTGGGTGAAGCAACTCCTTGAAACGAATTCTCAGAAGTACACGCCATTCAGTTTCGAGCTAAATATTTTCAAATGGCAAGCTAACATTAGTAAACGCGTAAAATTTCTGAGACAATTGTTCGAATGTGGATGGCTGGCTGTTACCAGCTGTTTCAAAGTGTCGAGAGAGAACTACACGTCACGCCAAGTTTGCGCTTGAAGAAAATGGCACGCATGATAAATATGATGACTGGCAAAACCAACGTTTTTGGCATAATTAGAAGCGGTAATAATAACTGCTGAACCATCTTTTTTTACCAATTTTCTTACGGTATACAAGATTTGTAGTTTGGATTTCCCGGTACGCTCGGTTAACTAGCCGCCTCTTTATATTTCGTATTAATAAAGCGCACGTTATGGGTTTTCTCTAGCCAAATCATTTGGGTTAATTGCATCATTTGCAATATACCAATTCCTTTGTTTTAGCTGCACCAAATTTTTAAAAAAACTTTTATATAAGCTACATTTTTAATTTAATTTCTGTGTCTGGCGTTCTTTCCGGCTCCAGGAAAAGAACCACAGTGAAGGTTATATGTAAAGGTGGCTACAAGGTTAATGCAGCCAGATTTTTACCTATTTGTGTTATCGCAGCTTTTTCTAAGGGTCTAGGAAAAAGGTTTCTTTCGCGTATATATCATGATTTCTCGAAGTAAAAAATATTTTAACCGTATCACAGTCTGGATTCATAAAGGGTCGTTCTTCGGAATAAACGTTATTAACTACAAAATAAACAATACCGAAATATTTTCAAAGTAATCTTTTCAATTCAGACCTGTTTAATGATGTTAATAAAGCTCTAGAGTCTGAATCCCGACGTATTACCATACCAGCTGTTATGACAAGCCTCTTGAATTACAAGGATTCGGCTTATTCAACCGTAGACGGTCAGTTTTCCTGAAAAATACCGAACAGGGATTTTTACCAATCTTGCATGTAGTGCCTCAGGGAAGTATACTGGGCAGCCGCTCTTAAAAGCCTATAAATGATGCCATTCGCATTGACCAAACAGAAAAACTAGTTATATACGCGGACGGCAGCAGTTTAGTAAATTCTGGTCTTGATACAAATGACCTAAAATTAATATGTAATGTTATACTTCAAAACCCTTTTTATGGTAAACGTCAAACTGTGTCAATATCATTCCGAAGAAAAGGAAAGTATTTATTTTTCAGAGACAAAATTTTTACGCCACATTATGTCGTCAAATATGACAATCAAATGTATCGAAATTGTCAAGGTCCACAAAATTCTTGAAGTGCTTTTCAGGTCACATCTTGGCTCGGAAGTGCAGGCAGCTAGCACGCCCAGAAAACGTTCAAGTACGGGGCGCCCTTTCTCGTTGCCAAAAACTCCTCCCCGTAAAACTCAAAATACAAATTTATCATGTTCTTTGGCGTACCGCATTAATTATTGCACATTGGTATGGGTTACGAGAACAAAAGAAAACATCGAGACTTTTCTTCCTACAAAAAAAAAAGTCAAGGCAAGTTGCAAACCATGATAATTTTGCTTGAGCCTGCAGCTGATTTCTAAACTTTATTATTGTAAGTGGTGAAGAGGTAATTTACTAAAATTTCGCTACAACTAGCACTACTCCCTCACCAAGGCCCTTAAGCACAAGGGCTATGAAGAATGTGCCATGTAAGGTCACTACTATCGCAGCATCAGCCTCTCCTGAGAGGATGCAGTGAAAAATATCGTTGGCTTATAACGCGCAATAAATCGACCTCCTGTAAAAATTTAACACAGATTTGTTGGTTCTGCTCCCGGAAACAATGCCGGATGAAGTGGAATGTGCCACCTGTACGATGGAGGAAAGTGCTTTTTATCGTTCAGCTTCTGCTTGCCGACACTCCACCAAGACGTGGAAAACGGTCAGACTCTCACCACAGCTACCAAAGAGGGGAGTTTCCCCACCAGTCAACAAGAATGAGTATCGTGTGCGTGTATTATTCTTAGTCGACAGAACATGACATCAGTCTGTCACGCTTTTGTTAGCGCAGGCCGATTGGGTACGTTAGGCTTAATTAAATGAAGTTTGTTTGAGGTTTCACAGTCCCAGATGGATTGCCAAAAGTTTCTCAGTGTTATGCGCAGGATAGCTTCAATTCTGTGAGAAGGATAGCTATGGTAGTGTTACAAGCTCTCGTTGTTATGGATGTAGCAAGTTCGTCAGCAAGCATATTGCCCACTACGCCTCTGTGGCCTGGCACCCAGCATACAATATGTGTGTCAGACCCATACATAGCATACAGACGTGAGGTCTCCACTACTGGATTTTTGTGTTTCCATAAAGACACTAAAGCTCTCACTGCACTTAGGGAGTCTGTAAATATTCGCTGTACAGACCTTCTCAAGTGTATATGCGCCCTACAGCAGTTCGAACTGTTCAGAGACTTAGTAGTTATTATGGATTGGAATGCTCGTAACACAACTCACCTACCGTTCTGCACAACACGAGTTTTAAAAGGCATGAGATTGAAGGAGGTTAAAATTGTTTCTGAAACATGCAGTAAGTTTCTTATTTTACGTTTCGAATTTCTATGGTGTTTCCCCTTTATTTATGAGGCTGGCTGTAATATGTTTTCACTATTGCATAAATTTCAGTGCTTAACGTCATTGAAGTACCACTTATGTGTACATGAAACGTACCGTTTTTACTTATTTACACTTAGTCTTCTTGACTAAAGCTTTCATATATTTGTTTCTTGTGCCTA
The DNA here is from genome assembly GCF_050947875.1 of Dermacentor variabilis. NCBI lineage: Eukaryota > Metazoa > Arthropoda > Arachnida > Ixodida > Ixodidae > Dermacentor > Dermacentor variabilis. The sequence continues at coordinate 66,719,992 of NC_134577.1, forward strand.
TGTTTTTTATCCTTACCTTGTCGTTCCGTCATTATTTTGTCATTGTATGTACACTGGGATGTCGTGTCTATTCATATAAAAACTTTCCATTAGTACGTATTACCACAAATGTTATTTTGGTTTTTTCTAGCCAGAAGTTTTGTGTGCGTGTGCTAAAATAAATGGTGTATTGATTCTTTTTCTTTCTTATCTGCTTCTGTTCCTTCATATCAATGTATCCATGCTGTTGCAGTGTCACTTATGTGTACAGGAAAACATACAGTTATTACACATTAGCGCGTTTTTTTTTCATAGCATTTTTTTTCTTTTGGCTTTTTTGTGCTAAAATGAAAGCTGTATTGTTTTGTTTTTCTTTCCTCTGCTCCCTGTTGATCTATTGCCACCTCATAGTGATTGTATTCTTACCTTCGTTGTTACTTGCTGCCTAGTAGAGGATTATGTGTCGTCAAGCGGCTGATTACGCTTTTTACTCATAATTCCGTCCGGAAGTTTTCCGGAAAATAAACCTATATGAATTGAAATAAACTGAATTGAAATTATTGGAATGCATCATGTAACCGCACAAAAACAAGGGACAAATAAGGAACACACAAGACAGGCGCGGAACTTCAACTAAGATTTACTCCGGGAAATCCCACATTTTTACAAGTATCATAATCACACTCGCTAATCATCAGAGAGCCATCACTCGACGTTGGCATGCGGGCTTGGGTGCCACAAATTTGCTTGTAAATATTAGAACTCTTTATCGCTCAATGACACTGAAGAGCTGCTTACGCAGCTGCCAGATTTCATTTTTATACAGTAAGCTTCATAGATTTCTCGGCTCAGTAGTGACGCAAACATCTTCAAGACTTTAGTGTCGCGGAACCTAGGCGTGCAATTACGACAGTGGCGACAATGGTCAGCCAGTTTGCCACCCCCGCCAATCCTTCTACTCCTGCGCGGTGCTCCTACAGTCTGACGTTTAGGCACCGTCGCGTCTGCCCTGTGTAGCTATTGCCACAAGAGAGAGGTATCTGGTACACTACCCCTATTCTGCATGGGACGAACCTGTCGACCTGCTTGATACCACATTCATTTCTTTTGTTCTTACCCTGCACCATGTTGCACATGCCCGCCAGTTTTTTGGGCGCCGTGAAAACCACTGGTACTTCACATTTTTCAGCCACCTTTCTGAGGTGGTGGGAGATTTGGTGGTAGTACAAGATGGAGGGGGGGGGGCAACAGGTGTACGACGTTGCGGCTCTACGCTTGAGCGGAGCTCTGATGGGTCCCGCGCTTCCTTGGTACTACCACCAAATCTCCCACCGCCCCAAAAAGGTGGTTGAAAAATGTGAAGTACCGGTGGTTTTCACGCGTCGATACCTCGCTGTTTTGTTTTAGAGCGCAGCTCTTGATGGCCCGTTCCAGCAGCGTAACCAAGTGAACGAGCACAAAAGCGAAAGATGAAAGAGCGAACGCGGAGCGGCAGATGAAAGACGCGCGCCACGAACGGCGGCGACCAATGAGAGCGGCCCCTTCAGTGACGTGCGCGCGGGCAACTGGTTTCATGCAGGCCCGTCCAAGCACTCTTCAAAAAACTTCGTTTCATGAATTAAGGCACGAATTTAACTGAAATGCCAACGCATTTCTACTAAAAATTCGGGAATTATTTTCTCGAAACTGGTGCCATGCTGAGAATAGGTTCCAAGTAGATCCGCCTTGTGAACTCCACGGCAAGGATTTGTAAATTGCAATATAGGCCAAAAAGTTATTACTTTAAAACGTATTTAGTGAATTTTTCTTATTTAGTCCATTATACATTTCATTTTTTCTGCCAGTAATGTCTACTTCTTCGAGTAAACAAACTCGTGAACTAAGATTGCGCTATCTGCCACGGGCGACACATAAAAATTTTCGGAAGTGTTCGCCGAAACACCCTGTATATACAGAATTTTGAGCAACTTACCCTGAGGATAATGATATATAAAAGCCACGCACGAATCATTCATAGCGCGCGCCCATTCATGTAATATCCACTTTTACTTACCTGCACGACACAACATACGGTGCATCTGACGCCGACATCGGCTGCGAAAGCACGCGGCTACCGGCAGGGCGACACAAGAAATTTAGGAAAACTAAAAGCTCAGAATCACATCCAACCGCCCTTAAACCATATGTTATTGCTAGATGTCGCCCGCGCCGTCGCGTGAAAGAACGTCGCCTATTCTAGGCAGACATCTTGCCCTTTCTGCGTGAACAAAAAGCTGTAGCTCGAGCAGGGCTCTTGCTAAAGCAAGCCCACCAAATGTCATACACGTGCCCAATGCGGCCAAGAACATTTAAAGTATTTCTTAAAAGACAGAAACACAACAAGGCTGGTTCAAACCACTTGCTTACACAAGCAAGAACATACCGACAAAAATAACGCAGCGGTCCTTCGACCAACGCTTAAGGAATAAACAACTGAATAAACGATAGCAAACAAGCAATAAAAAATAGGAACGCTCCCGCCGTATGCTAGCGACGTCACAAGTCCAACAGAAACGCTACGTGAAACTGACTTTTCCTTTGGCGATCTTAATTGCTAACCTCACCATGAAAGGTATCGATGTAGCTCGTACGCTGTCGATACTCTCAGCGCTCTCCGTTGGTTTTGTCACCATACGCTACAAGTATGCCTGTTATCAGACAAAACGATCTACGTCGTCGACGCATTGTGGCCCTGAAAATACGATGCCTAGCTTCAAGTACGTAACACAGACGGCAAAATTTTGTGGACGAGCTGCTAATCGAACTTCGGTGCTTATCGGTGTTGTTTCAAACACGGACCATTTCGACGCTCGGGCAGCGATCCGGGATACCTGGGGCGGCACGGCCCTCAAAATGGACTTTGTTGTCGTCTTCCTGCTGGGAAAGACACTGGACCCGGAAGTACAGCTCAAGGTATTCGCCGAACAGGGCCTTTACGGTGATATAGTTCAGGGAGACTTTCTCGACACCTACAGGAACCTCACCTACAAGACTGTGATGCTGATCCGCTGGGCTCGGGAAAAGTGCTCGGGCGTTAATTTCGTGCTGAAGACTGACGACGACATGCTGGTCAGCGTATGGGACCTCGCCGTCGTCGTCAACAGTTTGGAGGGAGTCAAACGCACAATGTGGGGCTATCTGTATCGCGATCATCAACCCCATCGCAACGCATCCTCCAAGTGGTATGTGTCTCGGAAAGAATACGCGCCAGATACCTATCCCCCATTCCTCTCGGGGACCGGATACCTAATATCTGGTGACAGCATTGCCGCACTAGAGGAGCTCACACACGACGAGTGCTTCTTGCCTCTCGAAGACATCTACCTGACCGCCATCGTTGCGGAGAGAGCTCAAGTGGGTCGTTTAGGTTTCGATGGCTTCTCCAATGAACACAAGCGGTTCTACCAGCCGTGCTCGACCCCCAGGGTCGTAACGTCTCATGATTGGAGCGCGGCGGCATTGCGACAAGAATGGAGTCGCGCTATCTCGCGCTTGGACTTCGGGCTGTGCGCTGGAATAAAGAAATGCCAGATGGTGTCGTAGACCAGATAAAAAGAAGTGTGACCGCTTGTTGTGTTCATTTTGGACATAATGTAATCAGCGTTGCACTATACAGGTAGGTAGAGTTAGCGCAGCCCCACTGCATTTCACACGTTATTAAATGCGAAGCATTTCTTTGCGAGCATTTACCACTTTGACAGTATCTATCTATCCGCCTACATCTTGGTGCTCTCGTGGGCGTTTCGCTAATTTAGTATGTACCAAAATTTGCATAGTATGACAAGAGTGTATACCCACATAAATGATAGGTCATGACCCGAATATGATGACATGCGTGTTATGAATGTCATGATACATCTGCCCAAGTCTTGTTATGCACCAAAATTGACATAGTATAGCAAGAGTGTTATGAGGAACATACATGATGGGCCTTGACATGAATGTCATGACATGCGTGTCATGTAGCTCACGAAACAGCCACCTATGTCTTGGCGCTCTCATAGTTGTTTTCTTAACTGGCTATGTATCAAATTTGCATAGTATGACAAGAGTCTATGACTAACATAAATGATAGGTTATGACCTGAACGTCATGATATGCGTGCATGTTGGTCATGAACCAGTTGCCTACGTCTTGGTGCTCTCATGGTCGTTGTGTTAACTTGGTACGCTCCCCACACACTGCTTCGTATTACATAGATTCCCACAGGGCATGGGATCTGCCGGCTTTTTTGTTTGTTTGTTTGTTTGTTTGTTTGTTTGTTTGTTTGTTTGTTTGTTTGTTTCATTTGTCCACAGCATCATTGTAGAATAAGACAGTAATGGGCTTGTGCCAGAATGACTTCTGCAGTATACTAAGTCATTAACTCAAAAAAGGGTGATGTCTCTTTATATTTATTTAGAGGTAGGGTTAACAGGCGCCAAAATGCATTGTTCACGCCGAGCAAGCTTCAAGTGTCAAACTCGCAGGGGAAAATGACGAGCTCCATGTGAAATGCCCAGGCTTTGAAAAACGGTTCGTTCAATCTAACAGGCTCGCACAATACCATTATTGAAATGAAGGGTTGTCGTACAGGAAAACGTTACCGATACCCGACCAAGGTCGCGACGACAATCAATGAGCCTATACCCGAAGCTGATGTTGATGTGTGCCATCGCGAACCTACTTGACGCTTTGATAATATTGTTTTTCAATTTCGTCCGCAAGGAAGGAGATACATTTATAAGGGAAAGAAAGCAAGAATGATAAACAATGACATGGGAATAACTGATAACACTAATTTATGTAACTGAGCACTTGGGTACCGACCTTGGAAGAAACTAATAGCTGTGACAGTGAAGTGCAAGCACATCCACAAACAAAAGTCTGTGCGCTCGAATAGTCGGAAAATATTTGTTAGAAGGACAGGCGGCTCCATGACTGTGCAGATTTCTTCGGAAGTTTATCTTGATGAAATCAACTCTGCTGAGTAAATTGTAAGGTGATAGAAAGGCATCATACCCAAAATATAACACCACACCCTTATTTCGCATTTAACTTTCGGTTTTCCCCAGAGTCATTTAGTTCCTCCTTGCCCATCAATGTCAGTTCTACTGAAAATATGGCGGATGATAGTTCCTTTTTGTTAAGATAATTTTTCGTCCTAACTTTATTATAATAACATAAACATGGTAAATTCAGAATACCTTAGTAACTTGTGCTTCGCTGATGACATTGCCTTGCTTAGTAACTCAGGGGACCAATTGCAATGCATGCTCACTGACCTGCAGACGCAAAGCAGAAGAGTGGGTCTAAAAATTAATCTGCAGAAAACTAAAGTAATGGTTAACCGTCTCGGAAGAGAACAGCAATTTGCAATAGGTAGCGAGGCACTGGAAGTGGTAAGGGAATACATCTACTTAGGGCAGGTAGTGACCGCGGATCCGGATCATGAGACTGAAATAATCAGAATAGAATGGCCTGGGGCGCATTTGGCAGGCATTTTCAGATCATGAACAGCAGGTTGCCATTATCCCTCAAGAGAAAAGTGTATAACAGCTGTGTCTTACCAGTACTCACGTACGGGGCACAAACCTGGAGACTTACGAAAGGGTTCTACTTAAATTGAGGACGACGCAACGAGCTATGGAATGAACAATGATACGTGTAACGTTAAGAGATAAGAAAAGAGCAGATTGGGTGAGGGAACAAACGCACGTTAATGACATCTTAGTTGAAATCAAGAAAAAGAAATGGCGGGGCATGGGCAGGACATGTAATGAGGAGGGAAGATAACCGATGGTCATTAAGGATTACGGACTGGATTCGAAGCGAAGGGAGGCGTAGCAGGGGGCGAAAGAAAGTTAGGTGGGCAGATGAGATTAGGAAGTTTGGAGGGACAACATGGTCACAATTAGTACGTGACCGGGGTAGTTGGAGAAGTATGGGAGAGGCCTTTGCCCTGCAGTGGGCGTAACCAAGCTGATGATGATGACGGCGACGACGACGATGATGAAACATGGTTTTGTAATTACAGCTGTGTTCTACATCTGGACGGTTAGAAGCATATATTAATCGGCTCTATAAACACAATTACGTTGCGTTGAAACAGGGCGAAGCTGTGAATTGGTGCCAGAATTGTCCTTATGCCAACTTGCGCTTTTGAAATCGTAACAGTGAACGAGGGCCGAGATTTTATTTCTGTTAATTAACGACCGCCAAATGATTTTTTTTCGTTTTCTTACATGTCTTGAAATGTTTCTGGATTACGTTTGCAGAAATGGCTTTCGCCTCTTCTGTGGCGTTGATTTTAACATAAGCATACTACAGAAGGATGCCATAAGTGAAGAATTGATAACAATGATTCATACAACCGGTTTTGTAAATCTTATTAGCACACCTACACGTATTACACTCAAAACATCAGCCAGTCGGCAACTGCCAATTACCAATATTGAGACTATACTGTGATCAACGTTGGTGCAATTTTGCAGCAGGATACTAGGGACAATTGTCCCATCGTTGTGTTATACAGTGAAATAAAATCAACCCTTCTTTACCTAGTCCAATTGTTGTGCAAAGCGTGTCTGGTAAAGCGCTAGAATTATTCTGGAGTGATATCGGTGCGTACGATGACTGGTACTTGTTATACTACATAGGCAGGCATTGCGTACGCAAAGTTTCTAGAAGTTCTTTCTGAAATTTATCCAGTTCACTCTTCGTTGAAAGAAAAAAACGGTCGAAAAAAAATCATGAATCCCGTCAGCGGATGTCAAGAAGATTAAACACAAAATTATATTTCATCCAACATTTCAGCGTGCTAGGAAGCCGGAGCCTTTATCCGCTTTTGAGGAAGAAACAAGCGCAACGGATGACTAAAAAAAAACACTAAGATAAATTACTATCAACATGTGTTTTCCAAGTGCGTAAAGGGGAAGCGTCCTAATACAGCCCGGAAATTTATAAATGACGTCACCCGAAGAGATAACTTACAATAACCGCGAACGCAACAAATTTTGAACATGATGAGAAGAGTCACAAACAGACAAAGGGGATTAAAGGAGGACGATGCACTGACGCTCGTCCAGGCCTTCGTGACGTCACGCATCGTTTACGCGGCGCCGTACCTCAAGTTACTCAAGAAAGACAGGGACCAGCTGAACGTCATTATACGCAAGGCAACCAAGATGGCGCTGGGCATGCCGAAGCATTCTTCGACCGACGAGCTTCTCGGCATGGCCAAGCACAACGTCGTTGAAGAGTTAATAGAAGCTCATCTGTCTAATCAAAGAGTTCGACTCAGTCAAACTTCGGAGGGGCGTCGCGTTCTTGCCAAGTTGGGCTGGCAAGAGGCAGAGCGGAAGGAAACGGGTCCGTTACCCAGGTTGTGGGCGCATAAAATCGACAGTAAGCGGCTGCCTCGAAACATGAGGTCGGGTGGTAACGACGGCCGCAGAGCGGCTCGTATAGAGGCCTTGACGGAGACTTTAAATCAAATAGTAGAAGAGGAAGAGGGGGTCACTCTCTTCACAAACGCGTCATTACCGAAGTTTTCATCGAAAGCCACGCTGGCAGTTACGACGCGGGATGTGCTCATAACCTGCGCCTCTATCAAGACGTCTTTTCCGCAAGTTGCAGAAGAGGCCGCGATAGCGATAGCACTCGTGCAGCCGAAGGTGGGAAGGATTGTCACTGACTCGCAAAAGGCGTATAACAGCTACACAAAGTGGTGGGTGTCTCTTGCGGCACTAGATATTCCCAAGAGTAAACGCGACGTACCTGAAAGGAAAGTTGCGTTGATATGGACAGCGACTCACTCTGGGCTGGAGGGCAACGAACTTGCCCACCAGTTCGCCCGAGAGATGCAACACCGGGTAGAGGAAGGTGAGCCACAGTCCATAATTAGTTATAGGCGCATTACGAACCATTACAAGACGGAGAGGCGCCGGTACCTCGATCCCGACAAATCGCTTAGCAGAGAACAGCAAGCGATCTACAGGCAGATACAGGCAGGATCCTTCCCGCACCCTTACCTTCAACAACAGACCAGCATCCCTGGTACACTAATTACTGATGGTGTCGAATACAGTAAGGAGACTTTGTCGGATAAATTCAATTCCCACTTTTTATCCTCAGGCGCATATTCATATTCCAGCACTCAGCTAGACGCACAGAAATATATATCCTCTTGCATTACGAATTCTATATTTATGTCGCCTTGCAGTGAATTAGAAATAAACACTTTTCTTAAGAAGCTAAATAAAAATACTGCTGCCGGTAATGATGACATTAAAGCTACTCAAAATATTTTCGTTGCTAACCTTTTATCAGCACCTTTGCAACATATTTGCAACAGAGCATTATCAATAGGCATTTTTCCAGTTAATATGAAAATAGCTAGGGTTGCGGTCTTGCACAAAGGTGGTCCTTTCAATAATCTTAGCAATTATCGACCGATTTCGGTGTTGCCCTTATTCTCAAAGGTTTTAGAGCACATAATAAAAACAGGACTAACGAAGTTTCTTGATGAACATGAATTGCTTATCAAGGAACAATGCGGCTTTCGCGAAAAGAAATCTACAGGAACAGCTTTACTTAGTATCAAAGAAAAATTAGCTAAGAATATTGATAGCAAGGTGTTCCCCCTAGGAATTTTTTTATACTTCCGAAAAGCATTTGACTCGGTCAAGCATGATATACCATTTGAAAAATTACCACATTACGGCATACGAGGGGTAGCTCTACAATTATTACGCAGTTAATTAACAGACAGGCTGCAGTATACGTCTCTTCACGGGTATAAATCTTAGCTACAGCCTTTGAAATTCGGTGTACCACAAGGTTCTATACTCGGTCCACTATTTTTTATTATCTACATGAATGATATCGTGCCGGTACCTCAAACTTCCTCTATATTTCTGTATGCGGATGATACCAGCTTGTTTTTCTCTGGCAGCCGTTTAAGAGATTTAGAAATCGCGGCGAACGAGTGGTTGATATCGTTTTCATACTGGCTTGAGAATAAATAAATATATTTTATTCAAAGGCAGAAATAAACGCGAAGATCACACCATTTCTGTTCGGTTTAAAAATAATGACATCGAGCGTGTCCCGTTGTTTAAATTCTTAGGTCTACTTTTTCATGAAAACCTCAGTCGGACACCGCAAATCAACAAAGTACATGCCAGTATGTCTAGATCAATTTCTGTCTTATGTAAACGTAGGTCTCGGGTACCAAACTGGCTAAAGCTAGAGTTATATTATTCACTAGTTCATTCTCATCTCCATTACTGTCTCTTAATGTGGGGTACGACTTCAGGAACGAACCTTGAAAGGCTAAAAATTGAAAAATGAAAGAGAGCTGTTCGCTGCATAGAAAATCTGGAACAAACTGCACACACTGCAGCATTTTTTAACAAGCTTAAAGTGTTTACTGTTAACCAACTTTTTAAGCTGAAGCTCGCCTTGTATATTCGCAAGGAAATTGGAAATGAATTGAGTAGTTATATGGCTCACTGCCACCCCACTAATGTTCCCTATGATCTCCGACACGAGCGATTTAGAATACCATTATTCAGAACCATTTACGGTAATCAAACATTGCTCTACCTTATACCTAACGTTATCCGCAACAATACTTATATCCACGAACTTATTGAAAAATGTACTTCTATCCACAGTTTAAAGAAAAATGTTACAATGTATTTACTATCTGGTACTGTGTCTTAAATAGTAATAGTACTGTGTCTTGAGTTTAAAAAAAACTTTTTATTGTTCTATAACCTCTGTGTTCTGCTGCGTTTTCTAACAGTTATGCATTGCTAGGAATGGTTATGTTACATTTTGTATAACGCTTGCACAAACTTTGTACTTTTTAATATGTTGCCACTTATGTACGCATTTGTGCTTGTTACGGGTTATTGCTGTTGCATTATTGTGGGATTCCGTTACTCAACTTAACATGCCTAATCTCGATGTTACTTCTGTTCATGATAATATTTTTTGTGGCGCTTTAATGTACAAAGCCATTGTTTTTCTTTTTTTTTTATTCTCACTGCTGAGCAAATGTACGGGTGGAGGGACCTTAGTCAGGCAGCGTTCATCTGCCTTCAGTCCTTTCAACCCAGGCAATGTATGTCTGAATAAACAAACTGAAACTGAAACCGAAACTGAAAAACAAGATGTACCAGGAGAGGTACGAGAAGGAATGTAATTTCTGCAAGGCTCAGTTAGGCACCCTCCAACACGTCACTGGAGTATGCGATTTCATCAAGGCAATCCCCCCATCTCTTACCTGCCCCCCTAACCTACCCCATCTCTCATCCACCCTTACCGAGCGATGGGAGACCTTGCTAACCAGCACCGCCCTGGAAGATCAGCTTGTCCTGATCTCCAGAGGCCAGGCGGCTAGGGAAGCATATGGGTCCCGTAAAGGGGGAACCACTTCCGTCGACGGCGTCTAAGATGTCGAGCTCGGCTCAATAAAGTTGTTTCTCTCTCTCTCTCTCTCTCTCTTACGCTGAAGGAAAGTGCTTTTTTCGTTCAGCATCTGCTTCCCGACATTCCACCAAGACGTGGAGAACGGTCAGCCTCTCACCACAGCTACCACAGAGGGGAGTTTCCCCACCAGTCAACAAGGATGAGTGCCGTGTGCGTGTCGTATTCTTAGTCGACAGAACATGACCTCAGTCTGTCGCGCTTTTGTTACCAAAGGCCAATTCGGTACGTTTGGATAAATAAATGAAGTTTATTAGAGGTTTCACGGTCCCAGATGGATTGCCAGAAGTTTCTCAGCGTTCTCCGCAAGAAAGGCTTCAATGCTGTGGGAAGGATAGCTATGGTAGTGTTACAGGCTCTCGTTGTTATGGATGTAGCAAGTTCGTCTGCAAGCATATTGCCCACTTCGCCTTTGTGGCCCCGCACCCAACATACAATATGAGTGTCGGACCCATACATAGTACACAGACGTGAGGTCTCGACTACGGCATTTTTGTGTTTCCGTAAAGACACTAAAGCTCTCACTACACTTAGGGAGTCTGTAAATATTTGATATTTACACCTTCTCAAGTGAATATGCGCCCTACGGCAGTTCGAACCGTTCCGAGACTTCGCAGATGTTGTGGATTGGAATGCTCGCAGCACAACTCACCTACCGTTCTGAACAATTCGAGTTTTAAAAGCCATGAGTTTGAAGGAGGTTAAAATTGTTTCGTAAACATGCAGTAAGTTTCTTTTCTTACGTTTTAAATTTTTATGGTGTTTCCCCTTTATTTATGAGCTGGCTGTAATCTTTTTTCCAGTACTGTATCAATTTCAGTGCTGCACGTTGTTGCAGTATCACTTATGTTTACATGAAACATACCGTCTTTACCTATTTACACTTAGTCGTCTTGACTAAAGCTTTCATTGCTTTTTTCTTGTGCCTATTTTTTTCATCCTTACCTTGTTATTACGTCATTGTTTTGTCATTGTATGTATGCTGCGATGTTGTGTCTGTTTATATAAAAACGTTCCATTAGTAGGTATTTCCACAAATGTTATTTTTCATTTTTTCTAGCCAGAAGTTTTGTGTGCGTGTGCTAAAACGAATGGTGTATTGATTTTTTTTTCTTTCTGATCTACTTCTGTTCCTTTATTTCATTGCATTCATGCTGTTGCAGTGTCGCTTATGTGTACAGGAAAACATACAGTTATTACATATTAGCGCGTTTTTTCATGGCATGTTTTTTTCTTTTTGCTTTTTTGTGTTAAAATGAAAGCTGTATTGTTTTGTGTTTCTTTCTTCTGCTCCACGTTGATCTATTGCCACCTCATAGTGTTTGTATTCTTACCTTCGTTGTTACTTACTGCCTAGTAGGGGATTATGTGTCGTCAAGCGGCTGATTACGCTTTTTACTCATAATTCCGTCCGGGAAGCTTTCCGAAAAATAAACCGATTTGAATTGAAACAAACTGAATTGAAATTATAGTCCTTAGAACAGAAACGAAAGAAAACAATACATTATAACTAGTGAGTTTTAAGGACAATGCCTTCTGTGGCGAGTTAACGCTTTTGCGAATGGTGTATGGCTGTTTCTAATTTGTAGCCCCTTTCACAAACCGATCCCGAAGGAAGTGCAATTTAAGAATTATGCAGATCCCGCACACTGTGGGAATCGATGCAAGCGAAGGTTTTCGTGCTGGATGCTTTGACTGACGATAATTAGCGTTGATGTTGCCATCTAAAGCTTAATTTCTTCAATGTTTAGTTTAACACGAGAGTGGTGAGTTGACGTTAAACGTTACCTTCCGTGCACCACTGCTGTTTGTCTGCGTAGTACACAGAACACACAGGGGGACGTGTTTGCTTTAGGTGTTGTTGTGCGCCACATTTTATAACTTTTGAACGGGTTGAGCACTGTCATTGCCTCACATGACACATCCCACCGTGGCAGAAGTATTAAACTTGAATTGGATTTTGGGCTGTACGTGCTGAAACCGCAATCGGATTGTCAGGCACGCCCTAGTGGCGGACTGCGGATTAATTTTGACACCGTGATGTTCTTTCACGTGTCCCAAAACCTAAGCGCACGTGCGTTTTCTATTTCGCCCCTGTAAAAACGCAGCTGTACCGTACGTACCATGAATTTGAGCTGATCCAGTTTCCCCGCAACCGCTTTGCCTTCTCACGTCATCACCCCTCCTCTCTTGCATTGGAACTGCCTCTTCTCCTCCCTCCTCTCTGCAGTTCTATCTATGTCCCCTCTGGACTCGCACGTTAGTAGAAAGGGAAGGGCTGCAGTTTCTGCAATGCTTCTGAGAGGAGTCACGGATAATTACAGCTGTCAAGAGGCTAACTTCGCGACGCCCAGGGAGCCCCAGAGGGCACTGTGCCCATTCGACGCGGTAAGAGCCGATTGGAGGATTGGTGGAAGAAAAATAGGGACACGACAAAAAACGAAGACGTACAAAAGCAAAGTTCGCAATAGGGGATCAGAAAATTTGGTTGTGGGAGTTCACAGTATTTTTTTTTCTTTCTTAACTTAGGTAGGACATTGGGCAGTATAATAGCAAAAGCTTGGTGGTGCAACCCACCACCCCGTTCCAAAGAGGACGCTCATAACATCCATCCATCCATCCATCCATCCATCCATCGCGGTGGAGTCCAAACCAGTTTCACGCGTCGCCTTTCCTCTCTGACTCGAACATCCCCCCCTACGCAGTGTGCTGGACAGCAGCAGCCACAGCAGCAGCGGGAAAGTCGAAGGAAGAGGCAAAGAAAGCTTCGCTTTAAGAAACTGGCAGTGGCTTAGCTCGGCTATGCCAGGATATATGCAGCAAAAGCTAAGGCATAACATGCTTAGCCTTGGTAAACCTTGATTGGAAGTCCAGGTTAGCCTGGCTGTCTAGCTATGTTGCGGCGTTTAGCCAGTCGTTCGGCGCGCTGTTCATCTGTTTCCTCGGCGATTCGTTTCCTCTTCATCTTGTTTCGATGTCGATTCCAGGCCTCACCCTGCTCATAAGAATTGTCGCCGTCCACACTGCCACCTCAACTGTGGTTGTGGCGCACGCGAGCTCTCCTTTTCAATCCTCCGACGTGCTATCAGGAATGCGACGCCGCTGGCGAAGCGAGCGGAGGTGAACGCAACGACGAGGAACGCGGTGTGATGAGGAACGTGGTGTGACGTCATGTGCCTCGTCTGAGCACCGCCACGGTGAAATCGCAAGTTCGCGGCCAGTAAAGCTTTCGCTTTAAAATGCGCGCCGATCCCGGAGGCACCGTCATCACCATCAGACAGACATCAGACAGACATCAGACAGAGCATCATCAGACAACCATCACCCGACGTTGGCATGCGGGCGTGAGTGCCACAAATTTGCATGTAAATATTTGAACTCTTTATCGCTCAATGACACTGAAGAGCTGCTTACGCAGCTGCCAGATTGCATTTTTATACAGTAAGCTTCATAGATTTCTCGGCTCAGTTGTGACGCAAGCATCTTCAAGACTTTAGTGTCGCGGAACTTAGGCGTGTGATTACGACAGTGGCGACACTGGTCATGGACAATGAGAGCGGCCCCTTCAGTGACGTGCGCGCGGGTAACTGCTTTCATGCAGGCCCGTCCGAGCGCTCTTAACAAAACGTCGTTTCATGAATTGACGCACAAAAGTAACTGGAACGCCAAAACATTTCTCCGCGAAAGTCGGGAATGAATATCTCAAAACTGGTGTCATCCTGAAAATTCCTTCCAAGTGGATCCGCCTTGTGAACTCTACGGCTACAATTTGTAAATTGCAATATGGGCCATAAGGTAATCAGTTAAAAACTTTATTAGTGAATTTTTTCTTAGTCTATTATGCATTTCAATTTTTTTCTGCAAGTACTGTCCGCCTCTTCGAGTAGACCAGCTCATGAACTAGAATTGTGGTGTCTGCCACAGGCAACGTTTAAAATTTTTCGAATGTGTTCGCTGAAACACCCTGTATATACAGAATTTTGAGCAATTCAGTATAATGATATGTAAAAGCCACGCACGAAACATTCATAGCGCGCGCCAATTCGTGTGCTCTTCACTTTTACTTACGCGCACGACACAGCGTACGGCGGATCTGACGCCGACATCGGCTGCGAAAGCACGCGGCTACTGGCAGGGCGAGACAAAGCATTTCGGAAAACTAACAGCTCAAAATCACAACCAGCTCCCCTTAAACCATATGTTATCGCTAGATGTCACCCGTGCCGTCGCGGGAAAGCCCGTCGCCTATTCTAGACAGGCATCTTGCCCTTTGTGCGTGAACAAAAAGCTGTAGCTCGAGCACGGCTCTTGCAGAAGCAAGCCCACCAAATGTCGTAGTGCATGCGGCCAAGAATATTTAAGTTATTTCTTCGGAGACAGAAACGCAATATGGCTAGTGCAAACCACTTGCTAGCACAAGGAACAACATAACGAGAAAAATCACGCAGCTGTCCTTCGACCGACGCTTAAGCAATAAACAACTGAAAAAAAACGATAACAAACAAGCAATAAAAAAATACAAACGCTGCCGCCACATGTTAGCGACGCCACAGGTGCAACAGAAACGGTATGTCAAACTGACTTTACCTTCGGCGATTTTAATTCCTAACCTCAACATGAAAGGTATTGATGTAGCTCGTACGCTGTCGATACTCTCAGCGCTCTCCGTTGGTTTTGTCACCATACACTACAAGTATGCCCGTTACCAGACTAAACGATCTCCCTCGTCGACGCATTGCGGTCCTGGAAATACGATGCCTAGCTTGAAGTACGTAACACAGACGGCAAAATTTTGTGAACCGGCTGCTAAGCGACCTTCGGTGCTTATCGGTGTCACTTCAACCACGGACCACTTCGAGGCTCGGGCAGCGATCCGGGATACCTGGGGCGGCACGGCCCTCAAAATGGACTTCGTTGTCGTCTTCCTGCTGGGAAAGACACTTTACCCGGAAGTACAGCGCAAGGTATTCACAGAACAGGGCCTTTACGGTGATATAGTTCAGGGAGACTTTCTCGACACCTACAGGAACCTCACCTACAAGACTGTGATGCTGATCCGCTGGGCTCGGGAAAAGTGCTCGGGCGTTAATTTTGTGCTGAAGACCGACGATGACATGCTGGTCAGCGTATGGGACCTCGCCGTCGTCGTGAACGGTTTGGAGGGAGTCAAACGCACAATGTGGGGTTATCTGTATCGCGATCCTCAACCAAATCGCAACGTATCCTCCAAGTGGTATGTGTCTAGGAAAGAATACGTGCCAGATACCTATCCCCCATTCCTCTCGGGGACCGGATACCTAATATCTGGTGACAGCATTGCCGCACTAGAGGAGCTCACACACGTCGAGTGCTTCTTGCCTCTCGAAGACATCTACCTGACCGCCATCGTTGCGGAGAGAGCTCAAGTGAGTCGTTTAGGTTTCGATGGCTTCTCCAATGAACACAAGTGGTTCCATAAGCCATGCTCGACCCCCAGGGTTGTAACGTCTCATGGTTGGAGCGCGGCGGCATTGCGAAACGAATGGAGTCGCGCTGTCTCTCGGTTGGACTTCGGGCTGTGCGCGGGAATAAAGAAATGCCAGATGGTGTCGTAGACCAGATAAAAAGAAGTGTGACCACTTGTTGTGTTCATTTCGGACATATTGTAATCAGCGTTGCACTATACAGGTCGGTAGAGTTAGTGCGGCCCCACTGCATTTCACATGTCATTAAATGCGAAGCATTTCTTGACGAACATTTGCCACTTTGACAGTGTTTGTCCATCCATCCATCCATCCATCCATCCATCCATCCATCCATCCATCCATCCGTCCGTCCGTCCGTCCGTCCGTCCGTCCGTCCGTCCATCCATCCATCCATCATCCACCCACCCATCCATCCATCCATTCATCGATCTGCCTACGTCTTGGTGCTCTCGTGCTCGTTTCACAAACTTGGAGTGTACCAAAATTTGCACAGTATGACAATAGTGTATGACGAACATAAATGATAGGTCATGACATGAATATCATGATATGCGTGTCATGATATTCATGTGTGTCAGATGTTATGAAACATCTGCTTACGTGTTTTTATGCACAAAAATTGGCATAGTGCAGCAAGAGTTTATGACAAACATATATGATAGGCCTTTACATGCATGTCATGACATGTGTGTCATGTAGCTCATGAAACAGCCACCCATGTCTTGGCGCACTCAGTTGTTTTGTCAACTTGGTATGTACCAAAATTTGCATAGTATGACAAGAGTCTATGACCAACATAAGTCATAGTTCATGACATGCGTGCCATGTAGGTCATGAACAGCTGCCTACGTCTTGGTGTTCTCATGATCATTCCGTTAACTTGGTATGGATCAAAATTGGCATACTGCGACAAGACTGTATGACGAACATAAATGACAGGTCATGACATGCGTGTCATCTAGGCCATGAAACAGCCGCCAACGTCTTGGTGCTCTCATGGCCGTTTTGTTAACTTGGTAGGTTCCCACGATCTGCTTCGCACAACATCGATTCCTACAGGGCGTGGGATCTGCCGGCTTGTTTTCTTTTTTTTTATTTGTCCACAACATCATTGTAGAACAAAACAGTAATGGGCTTGTGCCAGAATTACTTCTGCAGTATCCTAAGTCATTAACTTAGAAAAGGCTAATGTCTATATCTTTATTTATAAGTAGGGTTAACCGGCGCCAAAATGCATTGTTCACGCCGAGCAAGCTTGAAATGTCAAACTCCCAGGGGAAAATGACAAGCTCCATGTGAAGCGCCCAGGCTTTGAAAAACGGTTCGTTCAATCTAACAGTCTCGCACAATACCATTACTGAAATGAAGGGTTGTCGTACAGGAAAACGTTTCCGATATCTGACCAAGGTCACGACCGCAATCAATGAGCCCATACCCGAAACTGATGTTGATGTGTGCCATCGCGAACCTACTCGACACCCTGATAATTCCACTTTTTTTTTTCAATTTCGTCGGCAAGGAAGGGGATACATTCATCATGCAAAGAAAGCAAGACTGACAAACAATGACATGGGAATAGCTGATAACACTAACTTATGTAACTGAGCTCTTGTGTCCGACCTTGGAAGAAACCAATAGCTATCACAGCGAAGTACAAGCACACCCACAAATAAAAGTCTCTGTGCTCGAATAATGGGAAAATATTTGCTAGAAGGACAGGTGGCTCCATGTCTGTGCAGATTTCTTCGGAAGTTGATTTTGCTAAAATCAACTCTGCTGAGTAAATTGTAATGTCATAGAAAGGCACCATACACAAAATGGAACACCACACCCTTATTTCGCCTTTAACATTCGGTTTTCGCAAGAGTCATTTAGTTCCTCCTTGCCCTTCAATGTCAGTTCTGCTAAAAATATGGCGGATCATATTTCCCTCTTGTTAAGCGAATTTTACGTTTCGTCCGAACTTTATTATAATAACATAAACACGGTTTTGTAATGACAGCTGTATTCTACGTTTGGACGGTTACAAGCATATATCAATCGGCCCTAGAAACACGGACGTTACGTTGAAACAGGGAGCAGCTGTGAATTGGTAACAGAATTGGTGCCAGAACTTGCGGTTATGAAATCCTAACAGTGAACGAGGGCCAAGATTTTATTTCTGTTCATTATCGAACGCCAAACGACATTTTTTTCCCGCTTTCTTACATGTTGGGAAATGCTTCTGGATTACGTCTGCAGAAATGGCTTTCGCCTCTTTTATGGCGATGATTTTAACTTAAACATATTACAGAAGGCTGCCATAAGTGAAGAATTTATAACAATGATTCATACAGCCGGTTTTGTGAATCTTATTAGCACACCTACACGCGATAAACTCAAAACATCGGCCTGTCTGGACCTGCCAATTACCAATATTGAGACTATACTGTGATCAACGTTGGTTCAATTTTGCCGCAGGATATTAGGGACAACTGTCCCATCGTTATGTCATACATTGAAATAATATCAACTCTTCTCTAACTAGTCCAACTGTTGTGTAAAGCGTGTCTGATAAAGCCCTAGAATTATTCGGGAATGATATCGGTGCATACGATGACTGGCACTTGTTATACTACAAAAAGTTTTTAGAAGTTCTTTCTGAAATTTATCCAGCTGATTTTTCGTTGAAAGAGAAAGCTGTCGAAAAAGAACATGAATCACGTCAGCCCATCTCAAGAAAATTAGCATAGGACAGGACAGGATAGGACAGAAAAAAACTTTATTTGTCCAACAGTTATTGGCTGTTGGAATTATACACAAAACTATATTTCATCTCACATTTCAGCGTGCTAGGACGCGGGAGGCTTTATCCGCTTTTGAGGAAGGAGCAAGAGAAACGGAGAATTTTAAAAAAACACTAAGATAAATTACTATCAGCACATGTTTTCCGAGTGCGTAAGGGGGAAGCGCCCTAATACAGTCCGGAAATTGATCAATGACGTCACCCGAAAAGGTAACTTACTATAACCGCGACCTGCGTGGAACAGTGCTCGCTGAGAATTTTTTAACGACCGTTTTGCGAGCTTCAATGTGCCTAAGACAGCACCTGCGTTCTGGAAACGTCTACGAGTGCTTGCTCTCAAGAGCTTCTCTCTCTAACCAACAGACTACACTAAAAGTTAAATAAAGTTCACAGACTTAAAAAAAACACAGCAAAGTTTCGAACGTAGACAACTTGCAGATTAGGGCAGTCAAAAATGTGTTGCGGTTCATATCCGCCATACTAAGCTACATTTTTAATTTAATTTCTGTGTCTCGTGTTCTTTCCGGCTCCAAGAAGAGAACCACAATGAGGGTCGTATTTAAAGCTGGCGACAAGAACAATGCAGCCAGATATAGACATATTTGTGTTATCCCAGCTTTTTCTAAGGGTTTTCGTATATTTTTCGTATATAGATCATGATTTCGCAAAATATGCTTCAACCGAATCAGGGTTTGGATTCATAAAGGGTCGTTCTTCGTAATCAACTTTATTAAATATAAATAAGTAAAAACAAAAAATATTCAAAGCAATATTTTCAGTTCAGGCCTGTTTGATGATTTTACTGAAGCTTTCGAGAGGCTGAACCCCAAGATATCACCTTACAAATTGTCACAATGCGGAATTCGTGGCAAGCCTCTTACTAGTGTTACTAGTGTTAATTACTAGTGTTCTTCTTATTAACCGTAGACAGTCAGTTTTGCTGAAAAATATAGGATAAGGATTTTTACCACAGTTGCATGGAGTGCCTCAGGGAAGTATACTGGGCCCCCTGCCTTTCAAAGTCTACATAAATGAAATCATTCACAATGATCCTTGTCGTTCCGTCATTACATTCTCATCGTATACATGTATGCTGCGATATCGCGTACGTTTACATAAACACGTGCCATATAGTACGTATTCCCACATTTTTCTACTCATAAGATTTGTGTGTGCGTGTGCTAAAATTAATAATGTATTGATTATGTCTTCAATTTTATCTGCTTCTGTTTTTTATTTCATTCTAAGTATGCTGTTGCACTGTCGCTTAAGTGCACGTGAAAATATATAGTTGCTACATATTCCCGAATTTTTGTTGTTGTTCTCGCGGCAACTCGTCCTTGTTTGCTTTTTTTGTGCTAAAATGGAAGCTGTACTGTTTTATTTCATCTTTTCTCTACTCCACATTGATCTATTGCCACCTCATAGTGATTGTATTCTTACCTGCGCTGTCACTTACTGCCTAGTATGGGATTATGAATCTAGTCAAGCACTTTATTGCGCTTTTTACTCGTAATTCCCCCCGGGAAGCTCTCTAAAAAATAAACTGATTTGAATTGAAATAAACTGAATTTAGATGAGAAACGAACGAAAACAGGTACAATGTAACAACTGCATTCTGAAGACAATGCCTTCCTCAGCGAGTTACCACCCCTTTTACGCATGGGATACGGCCATTCCTAACTTCTATAGCCTCTCTCACGGGCCGATCCCGGAGGTGGTGCCCTTTAAAAATGAGCACCGATCTCGAATTGAATTATGGGGTTTTACGTGCCACAACCATTTTCTGGTTATGAGGCACGCCGTAGTGGGGCACTCCGGAAATTTTGACCACATGGGGTTCTTTAACGTGCACCTAAATCTAAGTGCACGGGTGTTTTCGCAATTCGCCCCCATCGAAATGCGGTCGCCGCGGCCGGGATTCGATCCCGCGACCTCGTGCTCAGCAGCCTAACACTACAGTCACTGAGCAACCACGGCAGGTCCGCCGATCTCGAAGGCACAGCGGTCCGACGTTTCCTCTACTCCGCTCACGCGTGCATGGGGTGACGCGATAGAGTGTCGTGCCCAGTGACTCCGCCTTCAGCACGTGGCGGAGCAGTACATCGTAGAGTTACCGTGTTTCTACTGCTACATCGCGCTCTACTGCATCTCTACTACATCGGGCTCGCGCCGGGGAAATTCCAGTACATCGGAGGAGCGGCAAGGAATAAGACTAGCGCCGAAAGGGACTTTCAAAAGAACAAAAGTGAACGTGCAATAGGTGCCAGACGACACTATATCATACTAAAAAAAAAAAATACTCGAAAAGCGACTGACGCTCTAGTTGACGTCAATCGAACGGAATGTCGCTCCCGCGCAGATCTGACATTAAATTTTGCGGTTCACGCACACCATACTCAACCCCAACTCACCAAGGAATGCATGATCTTTCATCAGCTTCAACAAGAGCTTGAATTTCCTTGAAACATTTCCTTAATCTTTAAGTGCAGGGTATTCTACGCAACCAAACAACACGTCTATAATTTATTCAAACGCACATCGAGCTAGGCCAACTGTTTCTTTTCTAGACTGCACAACCTTTTTAAAAAATGGCTCGCGTCAGGTAGCACATTTCTAGTCGTTGAGCTGGATTACTCGAAGAGGAGGGCATTAGTTGAGCGAAAAATAGAAACGCTTAATTGACTATTTAACGAAAACTTTACTAATTAGGTTTTCAGTTGATTGCTGTACGGCTTATGTTGCAGTTTATGAACTGTAGTCGATGATTTCACAAGTCGTATTTATTTGGAACGAATTCTCCGGATGATACCAGTTTCGAGGTATTTATTCCCAAAGTGTGCGATGAAATACTTGGTGTTCAGGTAATATTCCTGCGGTTCAGGGAATAAAACGGCGTTTTGCTAAACAGTAAGAGGTTGAGCAGTGCATTTTCATCACATTAGACGGCGCGTATGTCGAAAACAGTGACATAATGAGAATTCGTTTAAGGTAAACATGTTTTGCACGCTAACCTGCTACAATTGGTATGTTGCAATATCTGCCATAAAACAATTAGGAAGGAGTTTAATTATAGAAATCAAGTAAATTAACGAATGAATTATGCATTTCAATCTTCTTAAGCAATGCCCACGTCTTCAAGCAGTTCAGATCAAGGATTAGATTTTTTTAGAAAACTGTGTGGTCTAAAAAACACGTGGTATATATTGCTAGCCGCATGTCTACGTGAGAAATAACCGCGAGTTCAGCACCATAAATAATTAGATGATGATCAAACGTTAGGCTGGTAATTTCGTTTCTGGAAGGTACTCTCTCAGCTGGCAAAAAAAATAAACAGCAGCAAAAAGAAAAAGCACTTCAGTGATTCTTCAGAGACCAATATGGCATTATGATATGGTTTGGGGATTGGCTCTCATATCGCATTATTTCGCGGCGCATGCTTACTGACCATGATCTCAGCGGTAACCTGGTACTCTCGATTTGATCACAAGTTTACCATTGTGTCAAACATTGTTTAATTTTAACGCTTGAATTTTACCTAAGAGGTGGCGACAGAACAGCACCTTAAATACTATAATTCTACAGTATACAGGAGCTCATTTCTGTGCACCGTAAAAATAACGCCACGATTAACCTGCTCTATGTTCTACATTTCTACGTTCTATATGTTCTGGTTGAAGTTTACGAATGTCTCAAGTAAATATTTTTTGAACTCGGTCACTGCATTGAAACAAGTTGTATTATTCGAAAACTATTCAACTCGAATTCGATTCTGTGTCATCCCTGTTCTATTCGTATACAGTTTCAAAAATTACCACTCGCACGTCTCTTAGTGAACTCTCATCAACGCACAATCCTCAGCGTTACATTATAAGTGATGCAAGTTGGCACAACGGTTGGTGTCTAACCAGGTTCCCTCATTACAGCAGTCCGATTCTCTCTCTGCCCGTTCGACCATGATACAAGAAGGCAGGAAAAACAGTTGAGCATGTTGCTTGCGCCGGCAGAACGCGCAAAAGATAACGCCGAGGAGCTCTAAAACCAAGAACTCGAAAATTCTGTCTTCTGAAGGACTGAAAACAGGCTTTCAACCCACGCATTTCTCTTGAGTGCGAGTAGAAGACATGTCGCGAGCGTCTGGCATGGTCTGGTTGAGCGCCTGTGTCGTGGCCACCTCTGTGTGTGTGGCGTACTATCGCGTCGGCTGAGGCCAAGTTGTTTTGGAAACGCGCTGTCGCCTGTGCCCTTGCGCTCTTAAAGTGCCAGAAATAATGCGCAGGAATGGGGTAATGCTTGAAAATCCGATGTTTTCTTCATAATTTATAGTACGGCTTGGAATGGGAGTCGGGTATTTTCGATGCCGTGTATGTAAAAGCGAATTGATTTTGTTTGTAATGTCACCCGTTCACCACTTTCGCACGTTTCCCCTCTACACGCATATTCTTGTAAAGCGTAAATACCGAAATGACCCGTTTGTAATTTACTTTCTTCGGCTGACGCCGTCCGGTGGAACTTCGTACGGGAACTACTGCGGCTCACCTGGTGCCACAACGGTGGAAGAACGCACAAAAAGCTCGGAACGAGCGTTTATATGGATCGAAATAAATATTACCTCAATTACAAGGCGTATTGCGTGTACTTTGTGAAATTGCATGTGGCACAGATTCGATGGAGGCTTCTAAAGATCGTTCGCAATCAATTTAATTAAATAAACGATTCCGCGCTAGAACCGCGCAAGATTGAGAAGCAGAAGGAAAAAGAGAGAGAGAGAGATAAGCCGAGTAGCGGAACTAAGCGGAACCAAGCGGAACCGGCGTAGCGCGCCAGCTAGCGTTCAAAAGGCGCGCGCCCGAAAAGGAAACCGAAAGAAGTTATTCTCACCCGCTTCGTGCGCTGCAGTCTATCATGGGGGTGTCCTCTCTTGCTGAACGTCTTTCTCTACGGTCTTCAAAAGACGGCTTTTCAGGAGAGCAGCACCATGCTGCGTATAACCTCTTCTATACATTTCCATGATATCTTCACGCTGTTTAAGCGGGACTCGAGACATCGTTATAGGCTACAGAATCGCAGTTGACTGTTGTACATTGGTCTCTGTAGTGTCCTACATAAATGGTTCTGAACGAGCTTAGCGTATCACGGACGGACAAAACGAATTCACACAAGCGACGGTTTACCCTTCATTCTTTTCATTTTTTAAGCTATTCGTCCGTCTTCATTGGGTCGAACTCCACCGCCCCACTTTTAAAGGTGCCACTGACAACTCGTCGGGTCGATTGATATAAAAGAGTCGGTTTAAAATACGAGCCACGATCTAAAGGTCCCGTCAGACGGTTGCACGAAGAAAAATAAAAGCATGAAACAAACAAAAAAGACTCGCTGCATATTCACTGCGACACATAATCGCTTTATATGGGCACTCGGTGACCAGTGAAATGTCATAAGCTGCCCTTTTCGACAAACGTAGGCGCGGTGCAAGCCGTTCAAGTGCCAACAGTCAGCGGAAGAGCGGCCTACCGGTGGTTCTAGCTCGGTTAGAACCACCGGGAGACCGAAACCGGTTAGTAACTCGGTAACTCGGTAAACGGTAACTCTGTCAGAACCACCGTGGTTCTAACCGAGTTAGAACAACGGTGGTTCTAACTCGGTTTCGAGGCTAATTGCCACGCGTCCGCGTATTCCCGCTCATATTTGCTAACGACAGTACGTAAGACTGCGCATTTAATAGGGATCCTTCGAAGCATGAAGATTTTTAGAGGCAGTTCAAATAAATTTTGCTATGCGGACTTTTTGATGCAAAAGCGTCAAATGACCTATTGAAAGGAAAATCCGGCGTCCGTAGCATATGGAGTCTGTAGCAGCGAAACGGCACCTAAAGCATGGAGAAAGACATTTCTTTCTCTATGTCTTAAGTCCCATTGGTTGCGACGTCATGTCACGAGACCGCCTCGACGGAACACAGCGGGGGAAAGGGGAGATCACCTGCCGCGTTAGCACACCAGGTGCTTTTAAACATAAAAGCTTCGTTTGTTTGTTTTTTGTTTGAAGATTTATCCTCAAGTCCAAAATTGAGTTGCCTGCCAATTTCGTTGACGCGTATCCATCTCCGAGCTACGACCATTTCAAAGGCGGCCGTCACCTGTGGCTCGTCGTTAATCTATTTTTTTTTCTAGAGTTCTTTCTTTTTTTCACCCTTGATGTACAGCTCATAAAGCCTGACTTAAAACTTAACATCATTTCTGACAGATGTCGGAGATGTCATCTTGGCACTGAATTCTACTCCCACAAAAAGACTGCAAGTGCATTTTGACCTTACGCCCACAAGCTCCACCACATACATACAGAGTTACTGCGGCGAGTGGAACAAAGCTATATATCATGCACGTCACGACTACGACTGGTTTATTATGATTCACGAGTGTAGCTTCCAAGCAAGACAGAAGTTCAAAGCAAGATGGAAGCTTGAGATGTTAACAGTGCTCGAACAAGGAAAGTCGCCAGAACCACCATTTCGGTAAAAGCGATTTGTATTATTCAGCGCAGGCGAGGCCCTCACAAGTCCTCTCGTCGAAACGTTAACTTCGGCGACGTTACTTATTCAACCACAGTTGAGAAATGCACAATAGCAGCTTATTAGACAACTTGTTACGTGGTTTTCGAGCACTATTGGCAACTAACAGAATAGAATAGAGAAAAAAAGAAACAAGGAGAGACACACTGCACAAAGTAAGACGCGGAAATTGATGTTGTTTAGACGTGCTACGACCTAGAACTTGTAAGTTACGATGTACTACAATTAGACAAGTTGAAAACATCACTCCATCACGTTTCCCCACGACCACACCAAGTCAGCGTGCGAGTTAACCGCTTCTACGCAATAAAGCGTCTCCTTCAATTATGCACGTTCATTTGTCCACACAAATGCGTAGTCCATCTAAAACTAAGAAATAACGTTCTTACGTGTGCGTTCAGGAGGCCTCGAAGAGACGTTATGCCGAGGTGTTTCCGCAAGAGCCGTTCGGTCGCTTCGAGAGGCAGCATCCGCCAACCCAGACACTCGCGCTCCATGGCCACCCGGCACCCCGTCGCTTCGAAATGCAACCATATTCCTTTCTCTGTGATGCAACTTTCGAAACGCCGCATGCAACGTCGCATGTCTCCACCAGCGCGCCGGCGGTATTCTGGGCGCTCGCATCGTTCTAAATGTCACCGCCGTTACGCACAGTCACGTTCGAGTTTCGGGTCAAGCGCGCTGCCGCTGATAGCAACAGCTCAGCCGGGGCTGTCGAGAAAAGGGTAAAAGCTATAGGCACACTGAAGAAGTGCTCGATGCGTTTGACGGAAGAAAGAAAAGAAAAAGAAATGTACAGAAACGATTGACGATGACTGGTCAAACGTAAGCCAATAGCCGAACGCTTCCAGAAAGATAACCGCTTGCCTCACGCGACGGTCGCTGTGTCCGTCTGCGAAACCAAGTGCCTTCGTTATCGCGTCTTTCGATCACTATAGGCACTGGTTTAGTAACGTGCGCCGCTTCCCAGAAGAGGCGCGATTTTTATTGAAGGGTTGTTGCGCTTAGCGCGTATTATATTCAATTAGCGTCTTTGCTTCATGGCGTGATCCCTTAGTAATTAACAGAGGCGTTCACCAGTACATATGTAGCGGTAGTTATGTAAGCCGATTCTTCGTACGCTAGTTTTCTCCATATCGACGCGAGCGCCGGCGTGGAATCGTCCCGAATTGAGCCGGATGCGTGCAGTCTCGACTTTACAGCAAATGTTCCGCGACCCGGCTTGACCCATGCAGTCGGGACGATCAAATGTCCCGGATATTGCTTTTTCTTTAGTGGTAACAATAAATATACTAGATTTCCTTTTTATAACGCCTGACAGCACCGTTGACAGTACCTCTATGCGTATTGGTAGCCGCGTGAGTCAGGCATCTATAC
Organism: Dermacentor variabilis; assembly: GCF_050947875.1. Taxonomy (NCBI): domain Eukaryota; kingdom Metazoa; phylum Arthropoda; class Arachnida; order Ixodida; family Ixodidae; genus Dermacentor; species Dermacentor variabilis. Next base: position 66,746,681 of record NC_134577.1, read on the forward strand.
CGCCCATATCTTGTAAATCGCGACACAGTAGGTCATATTGCATGTCCTGTCCTTTTTTTTTTTTTTCCCGTTCCTGCCGTCCATGTTAAGTTGTGCTGCCCAGCCTTACTTATGAATCCAAGTAAAAAAAAAAGAATGTGTACAACTTTGTCATATCGGTCATTCCAGCGATTATATCAAGGACGCGTCCAGGTGGGAGGCTGCACTTCGCAGCCCGGACCTGGATGAACAATTCTGGGCTGTCCAGCAGGCTCACGACGTGGCCATGAGACTTGGCCTTCCGGTCCCGACGTGGGCGCGGCCCGCTTAGTGGTTAATTATTATTACTTGCAGGACCAAATAAAGTTTTCCGTCCATCCATCCATCCATCCAGCGACTACAGGCAGCGCGACGGTACGCCAAAATGGCTGCCGAGACGGTGATAAGACGATCTCGCAAGTGTATGCACCTCGAGCAGCGAAGCACGTCAGGCGCTCTAGTTTCGCTGCAAACCATACTTTCTCTCTCGCTAAAGAGACGCAGAGGTGTGTAAATGAAGGCGAAGGAGGAAAGACGCTCACTTGCGACTAAGTATATGTTTAGAGACAAACCACCAGGAACGTTATTGCGCATGCGCTGTCATCGAGAACTGTAAAAAAAAAATTTTACATTTTATATATATCCCTGATGGCTGCCGCAGGATGCCACCATTTGCAACGTGGCCATTTTCGGCCGGCATCCATATGCTGTACACCAGGCACACTCTTTCTAAATCAAATAACTCTTGACAACTTAGTTAAGTAGTGCACTAAAACTAAGGAGTTAATAACCTGTTAACAAAAAGGTAAGGAGTTCACTCTAACTAAAAGCTCTTGTCTTTAAATGACTTCAACATTGCAACAAGGAAAAGATTCCGGGTCAACGAAGGGTGAAGGGTGTGAAATACCATATAGGAATACCGTATTGTGCATTTATAATTATTGAGGCAGAGGTAGTCACCTATAGGTACATAGTGAAAGACGTTATTGAATAAAAAATTAAGTAATAATTGGCGAAGTCTAGCCTAATTGGCCCATTTACCGGCTTTGTATATAGTCCTGCTTAAAATCAGCATTTAGCGCTCAAACAGTTTTTTTCATTTCAACTCCACACCGGAATCCCAGGCTCCAATTCCATTCCGGGTGTCAGAAAATGTGAATGACTCCAGAATCATTCTGACTCCGCGGGGTTGCCATTTCGTAAAAGTCTGAGAGCATGCATGACTCGATAGCAATAGCACTCGAGGCACGAGCAAACAACGGCGCGATGTCGCACTGTCGTGGTACGAATAGAGCATGTGCGTGGAAGTTTAGAACTTTGCAGAGCTGTGCACGAACCCCATTTCTGAGACCGGGCTCGCTGCTTGCACGAAAAGCCCGGCTGAGCCCAACGTTGAAGAACAGCGAGTGCGACCAGACCCCCCCCCAGGCCTGACATTAAAAAAAGCTTGAGGCCCCTGCCGAGCCCGGCCCTACACTGCTAGGGCTTCGTTGCGGTGACGATATTTTTTTTCATAATTTATATGAAATTTTACTTACCATGCCGCATTAAAAAAAGCTAATTAAACGTACGTGCTTACCCTAGTACACTGTAAAATCTTTTACACCTTTAAGGGTGGAATGCCGTACAAAATGCCCTTACCACACCCTTATTTTCGCAGTCTTAAATAGGGTGTAACTTTGACGAAAACACCTGTAAGACACCCTGAAGGAGTTTAAGGGTGTACGAAGGGTACACACTCTAAGAAGAGTTTACACCCTTTGGAGTGCCCCTTCTGCCACACAACGATAATCGTCATCTGCCTTGATGCGTTCCCTTTCTTTAACGCTGCGAGCCCGGTACTTTCCAGTAAATAACGGCATACGCGTTATCAGCATGATAGTATTCCCGACAGGAAAGTAGCGGGCGCGGCGTTTTCAAGAAAGGAAACGCATCAAGGCAGATGACGATTATCGTTGTGTGGCAGAAGGGGCACGCCAAAGGCTGTAAACTGTTCTTAGAGTGCACTCTAAGAAAAGTTTACACCTTTGGAGTGTATATGTGTCACACAACGATAATAGTCATCTGTCTTGCCCGCATTTCCGTTCGCCTTTGCACACGTGATCGCTTTCCTTTAAATTGCGGCATCGTGATGAACTCGGCATGTCTTTGCAGTCGGCACTTCCATACTGATAGCGCAAACGCAGAAAACGGGAAGACGGACGGTGCACTAATCTAAGCCAAGGGAAGCATTGCCTAAGCACACGTACTGCAGCACATGGGGGAAGCTATGGCAGCTGGGCTCGAAGCGCTTACGAGGCGGCCATATTGATATGCCGATGGCGATATAGTAACGTAGATTTAGGGTCGTACTTGGACGTACTCGGTTCTAACGCGCACGCAATTTTTTGACCCGTTTTATCGGGAAAAAATATGCGCGTTAGACTCCAGTAAATACGGTAGTTCATTTATGACCTTGTTAAATTCAATTTTTACTCCTCAAGGGTGCAAATTTGTGGTTTACCATCCCAATCTCAAGCTGCTCGGGGCATAACGTTGTTCATCATAATCATTAATTCCACCTTCGAAAGGTATCTCTAAGTGTAGCACCCATTCCCTTCGGGGCTTATCTTGTCCCACAATGATAATTGTCATCCCCTTGCTTGCATTTCCTTTCTAGAAAACTTGGAGTTCGCTACTTCACAAAAAAGAACAGTTTACACCCTTTGTCGTGCCCCTTCTGCCACACAACGATAATCTTCATCTGCCTTGATGCGTTTCCTTTCTTTAACGCGGCGAGCCCGGAACTTTCCAGTAACGAACGGCACGCGCGTTATCAGAAGGGGCACTCCAAAGGGTGTAAACTGTTCTATGCTGATAAAGCGCGTGCCGTTCGTTACTGCAAAGTTCCAGGCTCGCAGCGATAAAGAAAGGAAACGCATCAAGGCAGATGACGAATATCGTTGTGTTGCAGAAGGGGCACGCCAAAGGGTGTAAATTGTTCTGAGAGTGTTGCCTGTTGAGAATGCAATCACGCTGATAACGCAAAGGCCGTTCGTGACTTGGAAGTACCAGGCTCGCAGTGTTAGGGAAAGGAAATGCAGGCAAGACAGATGACGTATATTGTTGTGGGACAAGATACGACCCAAAGGGCGTAGACATATTTAAGAGTGTGGGTGTACACTCTAAGAACAGTTTACACCCTTTGGCTTGCCCCTTCTGCCACACAAAAATCGTCATCTGCCTTGATGCGTTTCCTTTCTTTATCGCTGCGAGCCCAGAACTTTCCAGTAACGAATGGCACGCGCGTTATCAGCATAGAACAGTTTACACCCTTTGGAGTGCCCCTTCTGATAACGCGCGTGCCGTTCGCCACTGGAAAGTTCCGGGCTTGCAGCGATAAAGAAAGGAAACGCATCAAGGCAGATGACGATTATTCTTGTGTGGCAGAAGGGGCAAGCCAAAGGGTGTAAACTGTTCTTAGGGTGTAAGGGTGTGAGTGATAGACACACAAAAACACACTGTAAAATGGTTTACAGCGCATATTCGGAAAACACAAAACCGCAGCATAAGCTGTTGCCGAAAAGCAAGTTGTCCAGTGACTCGGGCGTCAAACAAGTATTTCTAATTCTTCAAACAAATTCTGCATGTGAAGCTCGAGGACTATTCTGCCATAGCGTCCATGTTCTCGAGCCAGGCTCTGTATGTGACCCGGCCCGAATCAAGATCACGTCAGGCGGTTCGAGCCCGATCTGCGGCCCGAATCACGGGCTTTCGGACCACCCGGAGCTCGTGCACGCTTCTTAGAAAGCCTCCACGATCTCCAGATGCCCAGCGCTGGCATTTGGGCACTTGCTGAAATGCCAGCATCAGGCCAGTGCTGGTGCCGATTTCCGACAGCACTAGGCCATGTTTGGTACTACGACGGTGTGCTGCACAAGATTGGGCTTGTGTCCGTGGTCTGCTCTGTAAAAGCGCTGTGTGCCCGCTGCTGCATGCTGTAACAATTTTCACTCTTCTTTCATCGTTATGTCACACTTTTCCGAATTAAGACAGCACCCCTTCCACTCCACAATCTCTCTCTACTGTGCGATTTGGTCCTGTGAGGTTGTTGAGCATGCATGACATCATCCTTGCTAATTAGGAAGTGGATGTTTACTGCAATTATATGACCGATAAAAGCACTAACCTAACTTCATGCAGTTTTGCAATACTTCACTACCACTATCAATGCTTCTTATGTCAACTGTTATAGCTGTCTAGGGTAGAGGCTAAACAGATTCGGCTTGGTGAGACCTTTACTTCTCTCATCAGTAAACCCCCTCTTGTGTGTCTGAACACCGCTATATATCTCTGTTAGATTGCGAGATGCAGCTGCTTGCAGATTCATTCCACGACATGTATTAATGGTAGGCAAATGGAGGTGGCATCTTCCTTTCGTGTGTTGCTCTGTAAACTTCAGTTGTCAGACAACATTCATCCTGTGTCCTTTTCATATTGACGCCATTTTCCGCTGTAACTACAAGTAGAGATTTCTCTCTACTGCCCTTTTAAGAACAAAGAGAACATCCAGAAGGCATCGCACTTGCTTTTATTTCAGCTCCTGAAGGTAACATACAATTGGGAATCTGAGCCACTTCGCCACTGCATGTGGACAAAGCGATGCATGGTTATCACACAATGGGGTAACAGCTACAACAAACTGTACACGCACCATCTCCTGGTGCACACATCATTCCTCTGCTGTCTTTTTCTTGAAGCCTGGCACACATCACAGCTCGAAAAACGCCTTTATCAAACGGATACTACAAGCATAGCACAGGCCATCTATCCAGACAGCTTCGCAATTAATAGTTGCCTCTGTATATTCTTTTCACTTAGTTCACCTTACCACTGATGCAAGTGAACTAGCGAGAGCATCACAAGGACGACACAGTTGTACACGTTGTCGGTGGCATGGAATGTGCATGTAAATGCTGAGTCAACAATAAAATCCGGGCAGCAATGAAAGCTTAACACGAAGCAGTAATGCGAAAGCAGGTGGAGCAAAACTGTTGCACATCCCAAGTCTTTCTAAGCACAAACAAAAACAAAGCAACATTTCTCGCACAGCACACAGAACTAAACAACTGCAAGCGCTACAAGCTGTGCCGATAAAACATATATAAAAATGCAAACAAAGAAATAAAAATACTTCCCAAATGCTCACAAAATGTGCAGGTTGCATATTTGAGGCCATGAGTTTAAATGAGTAAACTGCAATTCACATGGTGCGATTTTGTTAGCGATTTTGCTCATACACCATCAAGTTTGAGGCAAACGCCTTTCGGTGAGTAGTTTTTAGCATATGAGAATGATGAACTTCTCTGTGGAATCACTTGTATAATGGCAGTGTAAAAGAAGTTAATGCGGCCCATTCAAGACAACATGGTGACATGCTTTGGTTTCTTTGTTTCAATCAACTAACGATCTCAAACTAAGAGGTTTGTCGATTGAATTTAATAAACTCTTTCCATTTGTCCTCAACAGAGAAAATAGAGTGAGCTGATAGACAGTGTTTGTGTTTTTCATTCATCGTGTCCATGTTTTCTACGCCTGCCGTTTCAAACAAAAATGTACCCTGAGCAACTTACTCAGCCTTCTGTCATTTTAAAAGTAAGCTAGCTTATACTGAACGATAGTTGAAGCTTCCATTTAGATGTATGGTGATACAAAAACAGCAGTAGAAAACTGCACCATGTGAAAAGGCTTAACAAGGTACGCACAAACGCAAAACACATCTCGCACAACTCAGTGAAACCATCTGCAAGGCACTGAAAATGAGGACTAAAGAAAGATATTCTTGCTTGAAACTACATATTGCAAACTCTAAATGCTGCCACCTATCCACAAGGTTCAAAACCTCGCATTTCATGTAGGTGCTTGACTTGGTGGCAAAAGATGAAAACACAAGGGAAAAAAATTAGAACAGTCATCCTCCTCACGATTACACTTGTGTCATCAGCTGTGATTAGACTAAGTAATGTATTACTATCTTTGGCATTTGCTTTTGCCTTTTATTGGCCATGGTGCACAAGTTTATTCACAAGTGTCTACATAGCAAAGGGCAGCACCCTCTCTGCTGCAACACGAATCAACCCTGACCAAAAAAAAAAAAAATGCAACGAGTTGTCAACTCTAGGGCAGTGTTTCACTTTGTTTGCTGAACCTTGCGCAGAGGCAAGAAGAGTATTTCAAGGAAAGGATGCAAGAACAGAACATACAATTCAGAGGGCTAAAAAAAAAATAAGGATGCAGCAAAACAAGGTTTGCAAGACCACTTGATCCAAATTCCTTGGCTCGAGGCTAAGCTTTCATCAAACTGCCAATGTTTTCATAATGACAAGAACAGGAAGCTTAAGTCAACATCATAAGTTTACGGGGCACGGGACCTGAATAAAGGCAAACTTTTCGAGGTTATGGCACACAACCTAGATTTGAGATTTACAGTTAGTGTGTGTCACCAACGTAGTGTTGCACTGTTTTAATCGGTGCGAACTTAAGGTAGGCTGCAATTTTGCTTTTCGTGGAACCTGCATTGCAAAAAAATTTGACGACTGTACGTATACGATGTAGAGTTTAGCAGGAGATGCAAACTGGTCTTGCATGCACACACATGCAGCTCACGAAGAAGACCTTTGCAGTTAAAACAGCAACATTTATGTGTGCATAACCCGACCCTGACAGAACTGGCACCACAGCTTTAACAGCTGTGGATCCTAAAAGCAATGCAGAGTACACAGCTGTGAAATTACACCTCACAGGTAAATTTCTGGATAGCTTGAAACCACCCTTTATACTGTATTCCGTTTTCAGAGCTGGTTATACCTATGAAAATACAGTATGTTTATGCATACGGTGAAGGGAATAAAACCTGAAGAAAGACTGCGCAGCAACATTGTTCAATCACATTAACTCTCTCAATCTCACTGCCAGTCGGTATGCTTACATGTTTGAAAGAACGCAAGGACCATAAGGGAGAGCATTTGCCATTCCCAGCATCATTTTCTCCCATTCTGCATAACTAAAAATAAACTGTAGTGTTTGTTTTATAATATCCTAGATCGAAAGGAATAAATAGCACGGGAGGACTGCCCTTCTAAATAGAACCCCTACAGTGAAAGGGTTCATGTGCGTGGCAATGCACATCAATGTTAATACAGCTCCTCAGTTTTTTTTTTCCTTTTGTTTTCTAGGAACCTGATGTAGTGCTAGGAAAAATGAAAAAGCATTAAAAGTGCACCATGCTGTCCACCTTTAACAGACACAGCAAAGCTCGCTTGGAACAGTATTGAGAAACTGGCCAAGCATTTGAGAATTCAGGCGTGCGCCAACACGCTTAATGTAACACTTACTTTGAACCACAAGCGCATCAAATGACGGCACACTATGGGCCTCGTGTGCTGGTACAATGCTCAGCGACAGGCAGCACCAGCTGCGGCAGATTTCAGAGCATTTAGGTAAGGGCCCTTCCAAGCGTGCAGACTAAACGACAGTGGAGTGGGAGCCACGCCCGCCGCTTTAACATCATTGTGTGCTGCAAAAGAACTGTCTGGATGTTGGTTGCGCACGTTACTGTGGTCCGAGCACTATAAAAGTGTAAACTCGGCCATTTCAACGCCCCAAGAAACGCTGTCAATTTTCATTGCAACTGAAAGATCTGTCAAGATGTGTTGACACTAAACTCCAGGAGGTAAAAATCACAGTTGGCCTGGTAAACAGGAAATTCATTCTGCAAATGCCCCACTGACTGATGGACTGCTTCTTTGCATAATTTTTGTAGTTGAATTTCTGTTCATAAAATGGTAAAGAATATGAAGACAGGTTAGAGGAAAATGCTGCCCACAGCTGCCTGACGATATGTAAACGCCTCCTGAATATAAATGGAAAGATGCGCATCAGCAGCTTTGACCAAGCCCTGCCACCTGTCATTGTTGTAGGGCTTCTACAGAAAAATTACTGGAATAATATATATTCCCGTTTATGCTTCCAGAGTTTTAGTGACATTACCTAGGCAAAAGTACACAGCTGCTATTTCTTTAAGTGTGAGGAACTCGGCTCTCAATCATGGCGCTTCATGCTATATACTATTATGCAAGGGCCTGTTAATCCCACTGGATTTTGGCCCTGACTGTTGTCAGGTGGCGCTGCATGTTCTGCTCAAAGGTGCAGAGCATGAGGCCTATAAACAAACAGAAATATAAAATCATCTAGAACAGCTTTTAGAGACTTCTGTTAATGGGAACTCGTAAAAACAATTCAGCATTTGCTACCACAACTAAACTCAATGGACTCAATCACCTTGTCTTTAAAAAAAAATAATAATAATAAAGAAAGAAAAAAAGGAAGAGCGAAAAAAACTCACTGGAATTTCCAAGCAAGTGCCTCTTTCATGCATGACTTGGCAAAAAGAAAAAGCAATAGTTCTGTAAGCATTTCTTTAGAGATTATTACAGCACCACAATGCCTATACTGCCTGCTCAAATCCTGCACAAACATTACATTCAGTCACCCCAGGATAAGTGCCTTGCTCAGACATGTTACTAGTACCTGGTGACTAATAGTTTCAGTTACCATTACAGAGGTCAACAACTTGATGCCTTGGCTGTCTCCGTGCTATTCACTTAATTGAACTAGCAAAGAACTGACAAAGAGAAAATGCCGAAAATATGGCGCAGTATGGACAAATGACGGACTCTATTTCTACGAGTTAGAGAGAAAAATAACCTTCCACTCTAGCGGCGTCTGCCTATCGGATACAGTAGCGCATGTGAGAATGTACACGAGGGCTGCGAAGAGCACAAATCCAAAGCTAAACCTACAAGACACAGATTTAAGCAATTCTGAATTCACTACGCCCTTGGGGTTTGCGGCACTGCACACATTGGCCAGAATGCCACAGCAACGTGCACGGCACTCAGTCACAGCAGATTTATGCAGCGATAATCGTTTTCTTTTTTTTCTTGCGGTCTTCTTTCCCCCAAAACACAAGACGCATGAAGGATCGTGCATCGCAAGATGCTAAAGCAGCTCAACTGCTACCACGGAAGATTGGCATGCACAACCACTGACCAGAGCAACAAAATTACATGAAATGGCACAGCAGGTTTTAGATATGCTAGCCGTAGGGGCGCCAGACCCTGCTGTCAACCAGTCCCAGCGAGCCTGCAGCTAGAGATCCAGATGTATTGTGAATGTTCTGCTCTGAATTTCTAGCCAACTAAAAAAAAAATAATGTGGGCGTTTTGCCAACCAAAAGACACAAATTTATTGATAGAGCGTGATTAATCAATTGACTGATCCCAATCTGGTTTTCCTAAACTTAGGCAAAAGCTTGTCCCTTGGTCGTCACTTGAACTAATCACTCTTTCAGCATTTAGTGCGTAGAGTATTAAGGAAACAACTACACAGCAGGAAAATTCCCTACATTTAAAAAAGAAAACTGAACATGAGAAACTAATATAGAGGTATTAAGGCCTACCATCCAAAAACGTATGTACACAGCCTCAGATCTAGTGCTCTAATAAAGAAAACAAAAAAATAAGTGATTTTAGCACCTACAAACATGCATACATGTACACACACAAACAAACAATTTAACGCCCTCGGGGCTTGCACGCAAGAAGCCTAAAAATCAATTACACCTCAAGACACTCTAGCTCATGTGCATAGGCAAGAGGAAATGAAAGCGTGACAAAGCAGCACTAAATTAGGTCAAAATAAGCTGCTTATGTGGCAACGTGTTGAATCGTGGACGGACCATACACACATGCACATTATGGAAAACTGCCAAGGTGAAGCGATGGACTTGGAAACACCACATGGTGCGTAGAGCAAGAAAGATTTAGGAAGAGAAACTCTACTTTATTTCTCTTCAGTGATAGTCTTGATGGTGGAGCCATCTTCTCAAGTGAAGCCATGACGGCATCGGATGTACTATTTCACACTCAGCACCAGCTACAGTGGAATCCCGTTGATACGTTTCTCACTGCTGCATTTTCCCAGCTGCTACACTGTGTTTTCACGGTCCCGAAGTAAAGCCCACTGACTCCACTGTAATACCGTAAAAACTGAAATATAGGTTGACTCCAATAACTTCAATTCCAAAAAATATTAAAAAGCCAGTATAACCGGTAAGAAATTACCAGTATACAAAACAGGGAAGACTTCCTGTCCAAGTTTTTTGAAAAGAAGTTCTACCTATATTCTGGTTTCTACGGTATGTTCCCCTCTGATATGTTGCCATTCTGTAATGTTACTGCATCTGACGTCGTTCTTGAACACGACGGTTGTGTAAATGTGGCGGTGGAGGGGCTAATACTCATGGCTAAGGATGTCAAACCCCGCCAATGGGTCCGCCCATGGCCCTGCCTTGAGATTCCAGAAGCACGTGATCATCAGTCCCGATAAGGTTCGTCTTCAAACAACAGTAGTTTTTGACGGTTCCCTAAAGTCAACTTCACCGCTATACAACCATGTTATGGAAGGAAGCTTAAGAGTGCAACAGGGCCACAGTCACGGAACACATCTGTCCCTTGCTTATAAGGAGGTAAGCAAGTGCCGCCTTTGGTCACAAGTATGAGCACAGGGACATCTGATGGCTGTGGTGGCAGCCACTGAGAGTTGTTTCTGAAGTTGCTGCAGCAACCTGGGGCCTACCTCAGTGTTATGTTATCCTTGCTTTTATGCTCTTTTTCGATGGTCCCTTGAGAAACGTATTAATGGGGTTCTACTGCATATATACTTGCTACTTTTCAATGACGAAGCTAGCAGAACAGTTGGACAAGCATGTGCTATGACATGTGAAGGATGTACTCACTGATAGCCGCTGTCATCTCTACATCCTCTGGCTACTGCTATCAGCAACTTCAACTCGTACTGCCTTGTCTAGGACAAAGACAGAAACAAGCCACATGACACACACAAAAGCAATGCTCGCGGAGCACGTGAATTACACACTGGTGAGTTGTATAATCAAACACAAGGTGACACAGACTTTGAATAGTGTATAGGTGACACCAAATGTGCAATGTCGGGGACACAAGTCTTTTTGACGGGAAGGGTATTTACTGTGCAATAATTCTCGCTATTTCACAAACACCTTACTGTTGGCACGTTTCTCTCACAAAGGCATACTTATGTGACTGTGAGCTGACAACCATGGCACATTCAGAGCGGTCGGCAAAAGCAAGCCACTTAAAACTTTTCTGCCTTCCTTCATCGAATGATATGGGGTTCCTTCAGAAACAAACACTCAGACTGAAAGCTGTACTACAATCAGCGGTGTTAACTGCTACTGAACAGCCATACAGCAGGAAGGTCTGAAAAACCCACAACAGCAAATATAAACAAATAGCGATCCTACTGACACCCCTTTTCTCAGTGTCTCAGACCTTTGCATCTACAATGCACTCTACCAGTAAAGACACACTCAGCTTATGGTGAGGAAGCCATGCTTCAGCAAACCCAATTATCACACTAAAAGCACTCTATAAATCGCTGCAGGTACAAATTACATCTCTCTGTGACAGGAACTCTGACTGTCAATTGACTTTGAGGCATTATCCAAATGTAATCAGATGGCTGCTGAAGGCATTGCTACTGCCGCAAATATGCTTTCTTCAAAATGCATGCTATGGCTGTGCAAGTCAAAGCATACAAACACATACCTTTTGCACCGGAGAAAACATTTATGAAGGTGAAGTGATCGGTTTAAAAAGCACGAGTATTCAGAAATGCACCTTAACTTGAAGCCCCTGCTTGACTTGATCGAAATGACAAATGTCATGAATGCGCTGAAAGAAATGCAATGGGCATCCTGGGCACCCTCAAGTTAGGTGTCATTTAGATCAAATCAAATGTGGGCTTCAAGTTAAGGTGCATTTCTGAATATAGGAGTTAGTGCAGCGTTTTGAGCATCAATCAAGAGCAACTGCAACCAGACAACCAGCTCTCTGCTGCTGAAGAACCCACTCGTCTAGTTCGTCTCCGAGGGATTGTACACGAATCCTGACGATGCAGATGACACAACTTTAGTGAACTCTAGGAGCACTGTGCCTTCTGCTCCTTTTTTAAAATACCCACTTATGTGAGCTATATACCAGTGTTCCAGAGAAAGTGCAAACATAGTGAACTCTCCTCTCAGCAACTGTAAGCACACTTCTATCCAGATTGTCTTAAGGGCTCATTGCTACAGTCGTTCCTTCAGTGGTTACTACTTTGGGGAATGCGTGCGGAGAACAAATAGCACTGAGATATGAGAGCATCTAACTGAAGAGCATAAAATGCTATTCCCCTACACATCTTCTTCTTCTTCTTGATGCTGGAATGTGTGAGCACTTAAAATTCTTTTCCAAGAAGTGACTCCTTTCTGAGGCTACCCCCGGTGCCCGAAACAAGTATGCCTGGAGGTGGCCGGACTGTGATATCGATAGAAGCCTGTGTGGAGGAGTGAAGTGTCCAGTGCACTTTGTCAAAGTGAGGGGTGATGATTTGAGGCCAACCACTGGCATAAACTGGTAACAGTGATAAAGCAGATGGCCATCTGGGAGATATTAATGCCTGGGGCAGCCATTCAGCTTTCCAGAAGTGAAGGAAACATTAACGGCTTGCATGACCCTCCTGGTCAGCTTCTCAAAGAAAGAGAGGTGGTCACCACCAGACAATGCCCACCATGCCTTGCACAGTAAGAGACATGCCACACAGACTTCATCAGAGAAGGGGCTGCAGTTCTGTGCACATGCTTGGCACAAAACTGTAATCGTATGACAAATGAGACTGACTTGCGTGAAGGTTTGTCCACATAGCTTCCCAGCCCTCCTCGAAGTGGATGAGTCAGTGCAGTTTGCGAAATCTACGTGACATGGGAAATAAGTGAGCACAGGTGAATCCACAATGTCCAGCCCACCCTGTTAGAGAAGTGGAGGTTTGTTTCCCACCCCAGTGCTCATGGATCGCATCCATAGACGGCAGCTCAGATAGTCGTCTCATAGGGAAGGTTGTCGGGATAGTCGTCTGGTTCTCCAGGAGTGGAAGGGACATTTCGGTTTGCACGGTCCTCCTGACCATCGTACACGTCCGTGCCTTGCCGGCGACGGCAGCGGGCATTGGAGCTGCCCCTGCCAACCTGGTAGGCAACGAGCGAAGCATGGTCCAGCTTGCCGGGCACCATGGCAAGCCGGGGCCCCGCGCGGTGGCGCCGCCGTCGAGCATCTTCGCCTGGTGCAGAGTCAGCTGCATAAAGCTCGGGGTCCTCAAGGATGCGCCGTTTAGCTGCCGTCAACTTGGTGGCGAAGTCCACCATACGCTCGCAAAGGTCCTCAGCTGAACTACATGCTCCATCCCCCTGGTACAGGCCCTGCTGCAGCAGGTCCTGCGCGTACCGAAAGCATGTGAAACATAATTACGTATACTGTAATTGCGTGAAGTCATGACCAGCAGCTTACTGCTATCCTTGAAATGAGAGTGTACAATCACTGCATTCTACCAGTACTTACTTATGTGGCAGAAACTTGGAGGTTAACAAAGAAACTTGAGAAGATGCTGACAACTGTGCAGCAAGATATGGAACAAAAAATGCTAAGCGTAAAGTTAAGAGAAAGGAAGACAGCAGTGGTGAATTATGAAGTAAATGGGAGTAGCTGATATTTTAGCTCTGATTAAGAGGAAATGGAGTTGGACAGGCTGTGTAATGCATACGACTGACGGTAGGTCTTTTAATGTTACAGCATGATTGCCATGGAAATGGAAGCGAAGTCAAGGACATCAGAGATTTACCATACTTACACGATTCTACGGCGCCCCTGAATCTAACGTGCACCCAATTTTCTCGAGTTGAAAGTAAGAAAATAAACGTACCCCTGAATGTGACATTCCCCAGATTTATATAAGATTTATATAAGAAAAATATAAGATTCCACCCAAATTCCCGATCATAAAAATGAGACACACAGAATTTATCTTCACAGACAGAAAACTTCTTTTTCAAATGAGCTTTCATAATGAAAGCAGCGTGTCATCCGTTGCCATTTGCACTTAATTGGCCATAGATACGAAACACACAGGGGTGGCATTCTCAAGAAATCTGGTTTATGGATATACCACTATTACAATCACGAGCGTTTACCTGACTTTGCATCAGATTTACTGTAGAATGTGTCCCACAGTGTTCTTGGAAAAGTGCCACAAATGCTGGTGGCTGCGTACGCCAATGCATCCAGTGCCAAGTTGCATAAAGTCTTTTGCAAGTGATAGCACCTCCTAAAGTTAATGACAGAGAAAAATACCGCTCCAGATCGTAGTCGAGCACAAAATGAACCAATGGCAACCGTCATGAAAATGTGCTGCGCTGCCATTTTGTGATGGCAATGACGCTGTGCCTGACGGCTTTGACGGTAAGCTGTTGCCAGGGCCGCGAATGCAGTTTTACGTTTCCTGTGCGATTGTAACGCACAGGCAATTTTCCTACCCATTTTCATGAAGAAAACGTGCGTGTTAGAATCATGTTAGTGCATTAGATGCCACACCTTCCACTACAGCTGACAGCACTGGAAGCTGTGTGACGGCTGGTACAGACCAATCCTCACGGATAGGGGAACAACAGTTAGGTAGCAGTTACAAGAGCCAAAGGAGCGTGACCACACTTCTACAAATGGCGGCACACAAGCCATACATCACGACATAAGGTTAGGCAAGTGAAAATATCTGCTAGTCTGTAGCAAATAGTTTGTAGCATAACGCTTCTCTTTATGCTACAAATTACCAATGGATTAGTGGATGTTTTCAATCAAGCATCAGTGATAGATAGTCTGGAAATAAGAAAGCAAGTTTATCTTTCCACAACAAAATTTAGACAGTGGGCAAGTGGAAGATGCAGTCAATTTTATTCACACTTTCAAAATCAGGAGGCCTATAGAACATTCCAGTGAAAGCTTGCCACAGAAGTGAAAGCATCACCATAACACTCTCTGGACTGTTAAAGAGATCTACAGAAGCCGTAGCAGTGCACTCTGTATTTATGCACAACAGTTCAAAGAGAAGATGCTCCTCCCCAAAGAGAAGGTGCTTTTCCACCCCCTCCCCCTTATGGAAAGGTCTACAGTGGAACTGTAGTCCCCCACAGCAAAAGGTGACATTGAGTGCCTTCAGTACTCTTTCTCTAAAGGCTTATCGCCGTTATCAACAAAAAGAATAATGTTCTTTGAGAGATTTTGCTGATAATTACTTGAAAAATTTAAGAATAGAACCTAGATCCTGTATAACACTACCCCAAGTCCTTGGACTGCACTATTTGCAGATATACACATAATCCCAGAAAGTGTTTTAATTTTGGGTCATCTCCTATCTTTATACCTGTAATACGAGTGCCACACGGGTGCAGAAAATTTTAATGCTATTTGCTTGATGCCACACGGACAAACCTAACATCATTTGCCTTAATATAATTCATTACCTAATGCGTTAACCAGAATTCATTTGACTGAGAAATGCATACCCTCGACTCCATAGCTTGTGCAGTGCAGTATAATTAAGTGTTTGCAATGGTCTCTACTATGTAAAAAATTATTTATACATAACTTTTAACTACAATGCTCCTGCAAGCAGTTGTATCTGGTGAACTTCCTCAGGTCAGCGTAGCAATGGCTTCGACAGGCCAGGCACCATCTTAATTTTGGGCTTTGGATTTGACTTGGAATAGCTGAAGTTGGTATGATTGGTTGTAACATTGGGAATGGCAGCTACAAACGCAAGCTAACGGCACCATGGTGTGCTTGCTTTTATAATTCGAAGGCGCAAAGCAAACTTGTAAATGCATATTTGTATTTCATTTAATACCTTAAAATTGCTCACTTCAGAAGATGCTGTCATCGACATTACCACATCAAATGCCATTAAATTTGGACATGTAGAAGCTCCACTGAAAGAAATATCCTAACGGAACCTAAAGGGGCCCTGAACCACTTTTTGTCGAAGCAGAGAAAGCCATATGAAGTGAAAATAGGCTATTTCAGAAATACTTTGCCGCAAGAAGTACTTCAGTGCGTCCAGCAGAAGTGCAGTTATGGACAAACATGGCCTCCACTGTGCTCCCGTTCCTTCTTCAATGCCTTGCACTGCAAGGGTGCCCCATAGCGCTCCACCTTCTAAATGTCACCATGGTGCGCAGTTCAAATTTCATTTTGGATGTTAACGTAGATGCCACGAATTCCACCTCTGATGCCTATGATGTGCTAAACATAAGCCAAACACAGTTGTCCTCAGTGAGCTGCAGAGCGCTTAGCCAGTGGACTCGTGGCGGCCGCGGTATCTAAGCCATGTAGCCGACCGCAGCTTGATGTCAGCTATTGACCAATAGCAGTCGCCTGAGGGAATGATGAAATAAAGCGTCCAGGAGAGAGTGAGGACAGCGCCTTCTGTTGAAACGAGAGTGTTTGTGAGAAAGGTGACTTTGCAATCCGCTTGCGAGCTCCGCGCACAGTGTACAACAGCAAAACTTGGCTGAGATGTTCACAGCAGCGTATGCTACCCATGGACTATGTTATTTATTTCACCAAGCCCAAGGGGTGGTTCATTGCCCCTTTAAGGCATTAACGAATGAATGTCTTTTTTTTTCCCCGTGTGGCACGGGTACAACATTTTTGGTTCAGTATTCCCAGTTCTACTAATGACCAGGGCACTGCTTTTCAAACTTTCTGGTCTTAGGAAACCCCCACCAGCTTTCTCTTTTTCCACCGATATGCTTATATACAGACTTAGTATAAGGGCTCATTAAAACACACAGAGAATGAAGAAAAGGATGGAGGGGTGAGCAGAGTCTCATTTCCTCTGGATCTGCCTAACCAAAGTAGCCCCGCTGCCGAGTCTGCGTGTAGCCGTTGTTATTTACGGTTTGGCATATTATCTTCAATCTCAAAGGCTATCGCTCTCGATGAGAAGCTCACAATAATACACAGACAAGGAATAAAATTTTAACTGTGCAACAAACTTAAAATAATCGGTCAAGATTGTGTAGCCCAAGAAGTCACTAACTGATACATTTCAAGAAAAGATGAAAGGGCAGTTGGTGTGCCCGTGCAAAAAAACAAACAGTTGTGTTAGCGACACATCTGTCAACTTGAGGAAGGGTGAAGCCAGTCCGCTGGAAATGCTAAACTGGCAACGTCCTTAGTTCTCATAAGGAACCAGCTGAGCTATAGTCTGTTTATTTTGAGCACCTCTGGTCACGTTTGTTATCGCGCATGTGCAGACCACCAACTCTCACCTTTTCCTGAAATGCATCAGTTGTAAGTGAGCGCTTGTGCGCTTCTGTATTGTCTGTGCTCTTTTCGCGCTCTTTTAATATTTTTTTCCCACATCATAGGCGAACTAGACCAACAGTTTTTTTTTGTGAATACAGAGACAAGCATTTTTTCCCCCAACGCACCGCTCCGTGGATCGTAATCAGCGCGCGCCATAAGCGGCGTCATCCCAAAGAGTAAGTGTTGGACCCACAAAAGTGCATTTTATATTTTCACAAACAAATGTGACCTTTGAAACAAATGTGATGATCTTTGATATACGGATTGCAACACTAAGCTTACATGCCCGCGTCGCCAGGCCTGAAGTAGCACCCCGTGTGCACATCAGAACACATTTTGCACTGCCCCGTGGTGACACGCCTCAGCCACAAATAATGCGTGAACACGACCCACGTGTTAAATAGGCTGTCTAAATGGACAATATGGATATCCACTGGCAACAAGAGCCGACCAGGCAGGAAAGCGGCTCTCAGCTTGCAGGACTTCTATGTTGATTCCCACTCACGTGTTACACACTGTATTTGCAGGTGAAGTTTGTAAAGGCACTCGGTTAAAAGCAGTCAGCATGGCCACTGCCGGCCGCATAAATCGCCTAATGAGTCTCGTACGCCGCTGCCGCATGGGTATCTCGCTGCTGGCAGACTACAGAGGTGTGGATGCAGCTTGCGATGGCTTCGTTAAATCGAAAATGCAACGCATAATTTCATCTCCAAATCTATAAACTGTAGAAATGAATGGGGAGAAACGGGATGGGGTCAGATTCGTTCTGACCGCTTGCGCACCCTTAAGATACCGTTTAGAGAACCAAGTTTGAGAATCCCCAGACTGATTCTGGCGATTATTTTCAAGGAACACTAAACAGAAAAATTATTTTAGCTGTTAGTAAGTTGCCCTTCCACATGAGCAAAGAACACCCCTCGTATTAGGAGAACAAGCCTGATAAGCCAGAAAAAAATGCAAGAGACGGGTGGCAACACTGCCTTGAACTTCCCGCACCAGCTCGACGTGACATCAAGAATTTTGATGCAATTTTATCGAGCCTAGATAAATCTTTATTGGTAAAAATGGACTACATTGTATTCTAATAAAGCCAGAGACTGAATCTGGCAAATTTTGAGAACCTTTACTGAACCACAATGATGGAAAAGCGAGAAAATACTACGTAATCTGTGACGTCACGCAGTGACATACCAGCCCTGGGGTCATGCTGCAAAATTTTAAAAAAAGATTAAACTTTTGCCAATCATTTTCTTTTTCTAACAATCAACCTATTACTGTAACGTTAGCGAAAATGGGGTTCTTCGAGAATACTTCATCAACGTAAGTGGATTCGGTGTTTTCTCTGGAGTGTCCCTTTAAACCAAGCATTAATATCATGCATGAATTGTCCTAAGCCATACCTGCATTCGCAGCAGGGTCAGTGCATGCCTCTGGTGTGCCTCAACCTCGGGCAGGGGCAGAGGCGGCTGCTGCGTGTTGGTCGTGCCATCCTTGCGACTCCGCTTGGCAATGGCAAACTTGCCGACAACGGGGTCAAAGTTGTCCGAGATACCGTCAGAGGTGAGGAAGAGGATGTCACCGGGCTGGACTACCGTCATGGAAACGGTTAGGTTGTTGAGCTCAGGGTTCTGTCCGTCAACGGGGCCCAGAGCACCAAGGGCATCCCGCATGTCCCGCATCGAGTGGATGTCGTGAGATCCTGCAAAACAGAAACGAGGAAGAGTAAAGCAACGATTCACTTAGTGTATTAGTGTTAGAAGGACACAAAAGGACAAGTCGAGGTTCACTGAGTGGTGGACTATGCTTCTTAATTGAAAATATCACATTCCTGTTCAACGGTCTAAGTTTTTCTCCAGTTCAACGTACACATGTGTAAGAAGTAAATGCCGTATTTACTCAATTGTAATGCCCGCATTTTTCATCGCCAGAAATGTAAAATGCAATGTCCTTGCTTAACATGCACCCCAAATTTCATACTTCAAAAAATGCAAAATAGAAAACCCTTGATTATTCCCTCACAAGCTTTTCATCATTGGAGAGAGACATAGCAATTTGTTTTCACTTAGAAGAAGACATTTTAGAACTCAGAGGCTGCTGGATCTGTGATTTTGACACCAGCTACAGGTGGTGTCCAATGATAAGAAATATCCAACGCTCACAAGAACATCTGGCACCCACAACATGGAAAAGCATGGCTTTCAAGACAGAAAGGTAATACCGTATTTATTCGCGTATAACCCGCACCAAAATGTGAAAAAACGCGTTTAAAAAGTGGGGGTGCGGGTTATCTGCGAATTTTTTCCTTGGGAGGGGGGGGCGGGGGGTCGGCTTCACCGCAATGTGCGGCGGCCTCCCCGTGTAGTCCGCCATCCCCATCGTCATCGACGCTTGTCAAGCCGATGAAGGGCCAACGAAAGGCCAGCATTGTTGAGCCTCGCGTTAGGCGCTGTTTAGTGTACTTACCCCAGTTTGCACTGTTTGCCTGCTTTGTTTTGGCATCATGAGTGCGACTCGACGGCAGTGTTTCACAGCGAAAGAGAAGCTAAAGATTATAGCCGCTGCCGAAGAAATCGGCAACAGAGCTACTGCAAGACAGCATGACGTCGACGAGTCGTGCATTCGCGACTGGAGGAAGAAAAAAGAGAGTCTCGAAGCAACGAACCGGAACAGGCGAGCGTTTCGGGGTCCGAAGACTGGCGCGTACCCCCACCTCGAGACGCAGCTTGCGAAGTTCATTGAGGAGCAGAGAAGTCGTGGCCACGCTGTTTCGACTGAGATGGCGCAAATGGAAGCCCTGAAGTTGGCCCGGGAATTGAACATTCCACGTGAGTTTCGTGCAAGCCGTGGATGGCTTCAGCGCTTCATGCGAAGACATGGATTTTCTATGCGGCGGCGAACAACCATGTGCCAGTGGCTTCCTGAAGCCTACGAGGAAAAGTTGTTGAACTTTCAACGATATGTGATCGCACTTCGGAAGGAGCACAGCTATTTGCTGTCTCAGGTGGGAAATGCTGATCAAACACCTGTGTACTTTGAGATGCCGATGGACACGACCATGGAAAAAAAGGGCTCCAAATCAGTCAGCGTGCTGACCGGCGGAAATGCTAAGCTGCGCTGCACAGTCATGCTATGCGCTTTGGCTGACGGCACGAAACTGCGCCCGTATGTCATTTTCAAACGCAAGACGCCACCTGGCATTCCACTGCCCCCAGGAATCGTTGTGCGTGCGGAAGAAAATTCGTGGATGAACAGTGGCCGAGTCGGTGACTGGCTTCGAGTAATCTGGGAGCGAAGACCAGGTGCCTTGCTGGCACGCCGGTCGATGCTCGTACTAGATTCCTTCAGAGGCCACTGCACTGATGCGGTGAAGGCTCGCCTTGCCGAGACCAGCACCGACCTCGTCATAATACCTGGCGGCATGACGTCCATGCTACAGCCACTCGACGTGTGCCTGAACAAGCCGTTCAAGGCACACGTGAAGCGGCTGTATGCCCAGTTGATGGCCGACGGCATTTACGCCCTCACACCGACGGGACGCGTGCGAAGGCCTGATATTCCATTGCTGTGCCAGTGGATCGTGGATGCGTGGAAAGCGATACCGGCCGATTTGGTGCGCAAAAGCTTTAAAAAATGTGTGATCAGTAATAGTCTGGATGGTTCCGAGGACGACTACGTCTTTGAGAGTGGCGATGAAGCCTCGGATGGCAGTAGTGAGAGCGGCGACGATTAAGAATCGGATAACCAGTGACGTGGTGGCGGTCGTTTGAATAAATGTTCTGAAAACGAAATGATCACTGAGTGTGAGTTGCATCTTTCTAGCGCTCATTTTTTTTTTCAGGTAAACGTGCGGGTTATACGCGAGTTTTTTTTTTTTTTTTCCGCCGAGTTCAAAGTTAGGGGTGCGGGTTATACGCAGGGGCGGGTTATACGCGGGTAAATACGGTATTCAAGACTGGGGGCAGAGATTTGGCCACTACCTATAGCAGTTGTGTTTTGTATTGGATTTTCAAATGCACATCATATTTTAGCCAATTTCTCAGGGAAAAAGTGTGCATTATAAATGAGTATGGTGAATGCAGTAAAAGGGCATCTGCTTTGAA
Source organism: Dermacentor variabilis (assembly GCF_050947875.1). Taxonomy (NCBI): domain Eukaryota; kingdom Metazoa; phylum Arthropoda; class Arachnida; order Ixodida; family Ixodidae; genus Dermacentor; species Dermacentor variabilis. The sequence goes on from NC_134577.1 coordinate 66,768,114, forward strand.
AGACAGATGTGCTTGCCCCCATGTGTGACAACCTTGGGTATCCTTTCGTTTATTTTCGCATGCTGTCTCATTCACTGTGCCTGGCTCGTAACTGCAGCACTGGAACAGTTGGTTGGCTCACCGGAAGTGTGCTGTTAAAAGATGAAGTTCTTGGATGCTGGATTAGAAGTTGCTCCGCACGAAAGGTTGCACGATAAAGCCGCACAGCTTTTCTCCCAATATGTGAAAGTAATGTTGCAGTCAATAGTGCTTGCGTAAATTTCAGGTGCCGTGGGTATGATGAAACTTGACTGCGAAAACATAAGTATGAAGCGCGGAGCGTTGCACCCACTATCTATGGAAAGCAGCGCACATGTTTCATGAATGCTTACACTTGCAGGGAAAGCACGATGGGATAAGCAATGGGGCATTGGAATGCAAAGTCCATGATGACATGCACATTTAGTCAACGAACTTGCCTCCAAAAGACTATCGACCATAGAAGCAACAAAAGAGCGAAGAGCCCAATACACTCTGCGATGAATCCGCATACGTCCCACCGATATTAAGCAGCCAGGCCATTTACTGATGTTCCGTGCCATTCAAACGATGGCTTGATGGTGATTAATTACCACGACGCGCACTCGAGTGATCCCACAGTTGGAGGCACACTACCTTTTTCAATAATATCGACAGTGCAAGATGAAAGCTCTAAGCTGGATAAATTCTTTTGTGGCTCAAAATGAAAGACAACAGCAATATTTAAAGTGTTCCTATTGATGTCGGTTTTTAATGTGCTATTGTGGTTACTGCTGCTGACTTTTCAATGAGGCAGCACCGTTGCGGAGCCGTCGGCTCTGGCCATGATGCAGCATCGGCGCGAAGAGCAAGGTAGTGCAACAGATCGCAGCAGTGTGTGTACCAGTATGCTGTACACAAGGCAGTCTTGAGAAGCGCACAATATGAAATGCAACAGATCGCAAGGAGAGCAACATGTTACGACAAAAAGCAGCTCAAGCCTGGTGATGATGCACGTCAGGTGTAGACAAATTTCCATTCTGTGAAGGTAAACTTTACTCGTTTCACGTTTTTCCAATATCTAGAATCGGATGCATGCTTTTTCTTGTTACGAAATCAGCTGTGAATTATATCTGTGTGCACACTATTTCCTATTTTAACCCATAAAAACTGAGTCGGGTTTAAATTTAGGGGGTATGTAACAATAGGGCAATTGCCACATTTATTCGAATCTAGGCCAATAGTATTTTTTTTTTCAAACAATCATTTACCAAACTTTAGGGTTGGCTTAGATTTGAGGTTTAAAAAGAAAAACGTGCCAGTTTTTAATTGAAACTGACAAATATGGTGCATAACTAGCATCTAGAAAAGTAAGTGTCGCAGCCGCTACCAGCCACACCAGTAGCCAACTGAAGTACACGAGCGACATCGCCATTTTGACTTGTGTCGTATCGGCGTGTGGTATGGCATTATCGTAATGGTACCAAGCAGGCAATGCCATTATAGTGCTGTTTTCCAATGAAAAGTTGCACAACTGCATCTTCAAATGTTCAAGCCGGCAGAGACATCAGCATCGATAAGAAAAATGTCCATTGTTAGAGGGGGCAACGGGAGATGCTTTTTGCATGCACCGCAACGAGGATGACATTTACTGGACCACAGCAGCGATGGAGACGAAGAATGAGCTCGGCATGTTCATTTTCAATAAATGCTTTTTCATTTTGTGAATGCTGTCCTTGCTTTTTTGTTCGACCTACACTCAAAGTGCCCCCCCCCCCCTCCCCTCCCTTCTGGATTCAGACTTCTGGGGTCAGCCTAGATTCGAGTAACTACGGTACTGTCCAATAAAGTTTGGTGTGTTTGGATGTTTTCTGGCCTCCTCTTTTATTTTTTACCCGCCATATAATTCGATCAATTCTACTGGTCCCGTCAAGGCAGAAGTAACGAAAGTCGACTGCATTCATAAAAAGAGCAATTTGGTGTGTTTCTTTTGCATTATCATGTACCATTTCCACTGTAGCCAAGAGCCCAACCCCTTCATATTCTGCAGGTAAGAATTGAATTTTATTTCTCGTTCATTCAAACGAGGGTAGACTGAGACTAAAGACATAAAGCCTGACAAAGGTTTCAGCCCTGGCAAACGAACAGGTTTGACAGCAGATCACATACATATGCACAATTTTGCATATTACAACAGCATTGGTTACTGTGAAAATTTATGGTAGCAATGTGCATGGTCAAGCTGCCACTCACCTAGAGTGATTTCACGAACACCATGCTGCTGATTGTAGACATAGGCAAGGCTGTCACCAACGTTGCACACACACACGACGTACTGGTCAGAGCCTTGAAGCTGGACAGTTACTGCAGCGCACAGTGTCGTGAGCATGCCTTGCTCTTGTAGGATCAAGCTGTGTGCAGCTTGGAATGAACGCAGCAGACAAACAAACACCTCCTGAAAAAGGCATAAAGGGAACAATATTGAACTGTTGTTTTCAAAATCAATACAAAGCTCTTCAATGTCAAGCATCAAAACTGGAAAGCATGTTAGAAATATAGGAGAGTATATACCACAGCCAGGGACATACTCTATTTACCTGATTATAAAGAGCACTTTCTCTAGGGAAATATACACTAAAAATGACATGTGCATTGGGTAAAAGTATGAAACCAAAACTACGATAGACAGAAGCTATCAACATTGGCATTATGCATAATCCAATCCAATTCACATGTTTTTGGAGCTATGGGAGCTGCAGTAGCTTTGTGTTCACTCCACTTATGCCCCCTTGGTCTGCTAAATGTTTAAGAAATGAGGGCTCTGCAAAGCCATAGACAGCCCCAAAGATGGTATGCTCTGCACAGTCCATAGTGATAAAGACACCTCTGAGAGCAATGATGAGTTATGCCAGGTCCGCTGTAGCCTGAATGCAATAAATTTTTTTTTCCAAGTGACAACAAATTGCCACTGCTCTCTGTCTTATCATGAAGAAATGGGGAGTGAACGATTAAGCGAACTGCACTTATAATTTCTAGACGTTTAAAAATTAGAGTGCACGTTACAACAGGGGGTATTTCATTTTTCTGTCGCTGGCTGTGAAAATCTGGTATGCATTACAATTGAGGGTGCGTCAGAATCGAGTGACTGTGGTATCTTCAGAGGAGGTGTGTTTCAGTGTGAGAACAATCTCCTTAAATTTTTACTCATCCACGCGAGGGCAAGTTCTTCATGAGGAGGATCTGAGCAAGCTAAGCATTCACATTGAATTACGAAAAAGCTCAGGACACACATCATAACTGGAAGAAGGCTCAAGGTGCCCCTCAAAATAAAAGCCTAGGCTAAGCGACTCATTACAACTTTTGTCAAAGTCACTTTTTCTATCAAAGTTGCAACTTTCTTCAAAAGCTCTTGGTCGCAAGCTTACAACATGACGACTGTTGGGTTCTGCATGGGTAGTGGACGAGTGTAAGCGGGAGAAACATGGATTGTGACAGCATCAGCAACTATGTGTTATACAACTGTACGTAAATATGGCTATGTCATGTGGTGTATGTTAAAACGACAATGGCACACGAACTCCAGCAAACAAGCATTAAAACATGGTCAACTTGGGGAGTTGGTACAGTCACACAGTTACTACATGACGTAAACTGCTATGACGAAAGTGCATGGAAAGTGGGCCAATCTCGGAGATCGTACAGCCTCACATAGCGCCTCAAAGCGCAAACTGTCACAAGGAAAGAAGATGAGAAAGTGGCACATAATGCACATGCCAGATGTTTTAAGGAGGGGTCACACTAACATGGTAACTACAAATGTACGAGTGTGCGCGTCTCTTATTTGCAACACGTTTCATCCCCTGTGACAGTGGCTCCTTTGCACTTTTGATATGCTTCACTGCAATACAGTGAGTATGCGTCACCGCATACCACTGAATTGCGGTGAAGCTGACTTTCAGGAAGTGGCTCTATGCATCGCTTTAGGTGTCTCGGTGGTCGTACTGTGACAGGAGACTGTGGGTGAGCGCGTGTATAATTAATTAGGGACACGTCTTATGACCCATGACAGTGGCCTCCTTGCACTCTAGAGATGCTTTACCGCAATTGCGTATGCTTTGCCACTAACACCGCATTATTGCTGCAAAGTTGACTTTTGGGAACCAGCATTATGCAACGTTTTAGGCCCTTGCCGTGCTTTCTGCGCTTCGATGCCATCGGCGAGGATGACGAAGACAGAGTTGACACCATTGCTGATAGCAGAAAATCTTTTAAATGAAAAACACGGCACCGAAAGCAGGAAACTTGATAGTGAAAGTAAAAGCGGCAAGGCCTAACGGCAGCATGCAATAACTACTATAATGGCTGCCAGCGGATTGGCATACGAGTGTTGGTTTGAGGCTGCGAGATAGTCAAAATGGCAGCAGTAGTGGCTTCAATTCATGCTGTTTCAGACCTGCAGTCATGGGAAAAAAGTCTGAAAGATCAGAAGGTGAAGGGTTTCAGCGTACAAAATTTCGGGCATCCTTATATATTAGTTATATGGGGTGCTATGGGATGCAGTGCTCCGTGGGCATACAAATTATCAGGTGCGTCCGAATTATTAGGCATGCCCGAAAAATTGGTCATTGACTGCATTTGTTTTTAATACTTCAAAAAGTTTGAATGCTGAGATTCCAGCTAAAGTGAATATTGAATGGCCTAAAACTCTATTGAATATTCCAAAATTTTGAATATTCACATTAGTTTATTGATCTAATGCACTAGTAAAATTTGGAGGTCATGTGTTTGCTTCCTCGCGACACTCGAAAATATTGGTTGCAGTCAGATGTAAACAAGTGCCCGACATGCATGCGCTTGCACTTGTGTGTGGTGCTTTTTTCTTCTGTGTTTGTTGCATCATCTTTCAGAAACTTTTCAACTATTGATAACTGCGCTTCGCAGTATCTGCATATTAGGGCAGCACATTTTAGTGGCACACTTGAAGACATTCGTATGCGCATTTCACAGAGTGAGGCACCAGCAACGGCGACATTTCAACGCAAGAGCGTTAAAGGCCCCGTGTCGCGAAAAAGCTTATGTCGGCATTGGATGTCGCTGGGCGAAAAATCACGACGAACGACAACCCCGCAGGCCATCTGAGTGGCACAGAGGCATTACTGAACTAATTGAATTCTTCAACGTAACATGCGTCAGAAAAATCGTGAAGTACCATCTAAACACAACCTACAGACAGAATAGCGTCGGATGGTAATTTGAGTATATGAGAAAACATAATGCTGTTATGCAGAAACTCAAACACAAACCCCTTCTTCAGCATTTCTACCATTCATAGGCAGACCATGGCCTCCAAGATTTGCGTGCCAATCTCGAAGGCCATGGAGCGGCGTGCCTGTTTCCTTGCAGCACTTCCAGCTGGCACTCGCCTCCTCGGTATCACACGCCGTTTCTACCAGAAAGCTCGCCTTTGTGCATAGCGTTTGGCACTAGCATTTCTCGATAAACGTTATGGTTACATAAGCCGCAGTAGCTGGGAAGCGTGAGAAGCAGTCGGGAATCTTTGAATGCACTCGAATTCCACTATTAAAGGCGAAGCTTAAGCGTCCTCCCAATTTTTGCCAGAAATAACTCTCATGACTCAGGGAATCTGAAGATGACCTTAATTATGAGGAACAATATGGTTCGCCTTCAGACGAACAGCAAATGTCCTTCAATTAGAGCACTGAAGAATAAAAAGATGATTACGACTCTAAAGAAAATGGTTCCTGTAGTGAATTCCTTTATGCTTTTTTTAGCATTACTGTAATGCAACAAATGCAAAGCAGTTATTGACTGCCACTTCCTCAAACCTTTCAGGGTCACGGATGTACATGTAAGGTGGCAGCCAAATTCTTGAAAAAATAACATGCCTTTTTGAAATGAAGCGCTGCCAAGTGTCGCTCGAGATGTGCTGTATGTTTCTGCGACATCTAAAAAAAATTCTTGTTGTACAGCCACCCCTCAGCTTCCACCAAAGCTGGTTTCTCACTCTGCTCTGTGATTCTGCCCCCTCTGTAGTCCAGTAGTCCCGCTTCGCCTCGTTTACTACCACATGCTCATGCTCGCACATGTCCACTTTACAATCGGCATTCTTGTGTATGTCCAGTTTCGAGCATCAGAAAAATAGATTTCTATCTTGTTATCATTCAAACACAAAGAAAACCTCCAGAGCGTCTTGTGCTACTATGAGATTTTCACCGACATGGCTCTTCCACAGGTGCGAATTACAGTAGAACCTCATTCCTACGTTTTGAAGAAGAAACCAAGAATGTACCACCCTGGAAAATGTACAATCTGAAGTCACTATAAAGTTCAGCAGACTCAACTGTAGTTAACATCTACCGTATTTACTCAAATCTAGGCCGGCCCCGATTCTAAGCTGACCCCCGAAAGTCCGAAGCCCCCCAAAAAATGTAAAAACTTACCTCGAACGTAGGCCAAACAAAAAAGCAAGGACAGTGTTCACAAAATGAAAACAGCATTTATTTAATATGAACATGCCAAGTTCACTCTAAGTTATCATAGCTACTAGCCTCGTCACTATGGCCCAGACCACATGCACGCTTGTGGGCGCGCACTCATGCATGTGCAGACAGTGAGGCACGGCTCACACGCATCGAAACGCGACGCGACCTCGGTGAACAGCTCCTCTTTGTTATAGGGCGCTTATTTTCCTTATCACTGTCATTTCCTCGTTGCAGCACACGTAACGGTACACGTCCCCCTTTGCCCCCACTAACGACGGACGTTTTTTTCATCGATGCTGAAGTCCCGCCCAGCTTGAACGTTTGACGATGCCTCTGCAGCTAGCACAACTTTTCATGTGAAAGTGGCGCTACACTTTGGTGCCTGTTCGGTGCCATTACCATAATGCCACGCTATGGGCCAAGCCGCAAGCCGATATGACACAGGTCAGAATAGCGACTTTGCTCGTGAACTTCAGTTGGCTAGTGGCATGGCTAATAGCGGCTACGACACTGACTTTTCTAGATGACACTAGCTATGCACCATATTTAAAATTTTCAATTACAAATTGGCATATTTTTTTAAAATCATCTAATCTAAGCCAACGGTAGAGTTTGGTATATGATTATTAGAAAAAAAAAACTTTAGGCCTAGATTCTAATAATACTGCACATAATGGGAAGCGAATTGCAAATCGTTGCAGCACAATATGCCTATCTGGAGGAGCCCAAGAGGTTTGAGATGCATGTTCATTGTTTCCGCAGCCTCGGCAAGCTTTTGTTCATGCGCCTTATATTTAATTGCCTCGGTCAGCAGCGTCTTTGAGCAAAGCATATTGGCAGAAAGTTTTGACGTGCCTACTTGGGGAGAATTTCTGCGACGCAAGACGCCCACGCTGCGTGCTAGCAGAGCCCGAGCAGCCCGGGATGCACTATGTCATTAAAACAGCGATGGGAAACCAAAACAAGATTGAGCACATGGGCAACACCGGAGTACGATGCCACGATACAGCCAGGGAGAAACATGATGCTCACCTCGCGCTGTCTGTAGCAGAGAACAATGTAGCGTTTGGGTTATCACTTATTAAAAGTGTGCAGTATGCTTCTTATGCCACATACGCTGCAAAACAGATGGGTGAAGATGCTTATCGCAACAGGGTTGGCAGTGATAGGTGTAAATGAAGTGTCTGACGACCCGCGAGGAGATTTGCTGGTACTGGAATAGAAAAACGGAGTGCTCGCTGGCGTTTTCGTGTGACACGAGCGGGCGAGTATTGCGGGAAAGCTGCAGTGGTGAGTGCCTACTGTAGTAATTACTGGCTTCCTCTTTCTTGAAGTAAGTCACTTCGAAGAATTAAAAACTGCAATAAAAAGAATGAAACCCTGAGGGAAACGTTTCTATAAAAAATGTGAACCTCAACAGGTTCAATATCCTAACAAAGAAGTGCCATCGGTAACATCGGAGATGAAAGCTCATAATGACGATGATGACGGCGGTGATGTGAGCATCCCCTCAATTTGCCCCATGGGCACAGCAGGGAATAAAAAGCAGTTGTTTACCCGTGACACTAGATGGTGGGACCTGGAAACATACCTGTGTTGTTTCAATGGTGCCGCCCTCGCGGTACAGTGCCCGATTGAGGTAGTCCATACAGCCGTGCACGGCACAACGTGCCGCCAGGCAAGACTTGTCCCCCCAGTTGACACCGTCTGCCAGGGCCATCACAGCACTGTTCTCCCGGACGCAGATTGCAAACGCGTCTGCGATTGGCTCCCCTGCCGGAGAAGAAGAGACAGCCGTCTTTCAACAATTCTGCAGTGCAACACACCATCGTATCAAAGAATAATGTTCCAGGCGATATTGTGTTGATAAATTATCCTGTTAAATTTCACAAACAGCTGCAACTTCACATGTGAACTTGATTTTGTGTAATTATGTTTATTCCATTTTGTTTATCTCTGTGCTTGTGTACGCTGTTCTTTTTTTCCTTCTAGTGAATAATTTGTTATGCCTTATGTGAAAAGTATTGCACTTCTTGCATTCTTATTTTTTGCTTGTTCCTTTTCCTGGCCTTCACTCTTGTTATATTACTGTAGTCCCCTGCCCCTGCTCAATGCTGCTCTGAGGCCTGTAGGGTAATATGAATGAATGAATGAATGAATGAATGAATGAATGAATGCTGTAGTGAGGGGTGCCCAGGGGCCATATGTTTGGTCGGTCGCTTTAAGGAGCTGTTTCATTCCAGGATGATGTAGTGCTTGGTGAAGCTCCTCACTGGAGCAACAAGCATTCTGCCTGCTGGCTTAGCTAACTAATGTCCACACTTAGAGCGAGCTCCCCAAAAGCCAAAAGTACCACTCCGGATTACCACAATCAGCAAGAAGCTCAGCAGTGCTTGCATGAATGAGCACACAAGAAATGGTAAAACGACCAGCTCCTTAAAGAAACATCAAAACGCAACACTATACCAGCTTAGACTTGCAAGTCATATTTCAAAACATCTACTTGGCCCACGAAACATCCACAGTAGCCAACGGATTTTTTGGACTCCGGAAGTTCGGACTTGATGGGCATTCCAGACTTCATAAATGTACCGTCAGGGTTCCCATAAAGCTAATGCATTTTTGGAACAGATTTTTCAGACGAATTTAGCCTCCAAAGTTTGATTTTCTAGACTAAATCACTATCTCCATGCTACTTGGCATAGAGTTAGTAGAACAACTCCAGAGGAAAAGCTGGGCCGGAAAAGTGGGAACCTCTAGGGCGCCGCCCTGTTGCTACTGGTCAATGTGGCCAGCGTAATTACTATTGAAAAAGCTGAAAACAAGTACAGGTCACCTTATGCTTTGTCATCTAAATACGCATACCTGATGGCTTTATGAAGGTGGTGCGTTAATATTAAGTTTATAGAAAGCGATCGCTAAGTCCATGACTTATGTAAAACACGATGTACGCATTCATGCAATAAAGGATGACGCGAATTTCGGTTTCGAATCTGTTTTTTGGATGCGTAGTAGTTTCGTACAGTTTAGGTTTGAGGCGTTGGTTTGACATGTGATCGCGCGTCGACATCGGACGCTATGGCACACTCGTGCCTTATGTGCCACTGAAGCCCCGAAGTGCTCTGGCATATACCTTCACATGTAAGTAAACGAATGTATCTCCTTGTTGAGAATATCACGCGAGTAGGCAGCTCTTGTGGTGCATCACAATCGTTTGAGAAGCATCACAGTAAAGCATTTTTCTACATGCAGAGCGGTGTTTTTATTTGCTGGTTTCCCGTCAGTATGAAATTGCTGGACAGGCGGACCAGCACACCGGAATTGTAATGGCGAAGCCACAAGCAACTCAAAGAATCTGTTTAATTGTTGCAGTTTGAACAATCATGCTTCTACTAAGGCCACAGCAGAAAAACAGCCATGATGCCGAGTATTTCTGTGCCACGAAGTAATCAAGAGGCGAGTGCCTAATGCGGACGAAATCGAGTGCATCGAGACTTAGAACGACAGAAAGCTGAGCTAGTTGGTAAGGATTCATTATGCAAAACAGAGGTGAGGCGTGCAGACAGGACACAATACTAGAGAAGTGGGTGGCACTCGTGTTGTTTGCTTGTAAATACTCTACTCTTGTGTCCTGTCTGCACGCCTCACCTCCGTTTTGCATAACGAGTGCATCAACCCGCATATTAATAGCGTAGGCGTTTTATTAACTGTGCAATATTTTCAACGCTTCCTTGCATGCCATCTCATGTGGAATATCTTTCTTGGTCACAAATTTGTGCAGCGAATCCATTTGCATGATCGACTCCGCGCCTGTGGGACCGTTCACTTGCACTTGATGCTGAGTCTTTTACATGTATCCATAAACTGCAGATATGCACATCAGATCCCTGCGAGCATTTTTAAAATTCAATTATTTTAGACAACAGGCACCATATGCAATACTGACATAATCTCAAATACCACTAAGCAGCTGGGACACATTTTTGTTGACCATACTCGCAGGTAAAATAAGTAGATCATGTGGACAGCTCCAACTCATTTTCCTTAAATCAGTGTGTACAAGGGGTATGCAAAAATAATTTTTTTCTCGCGCACCGATTATTTTGCTGTATAAGCAAGAAAACCCACCACGTTGGTGTAACATATCTTGTTCATCACACTAATATGTGCTTTAATTTACCAAGTGAGATGAGTTACTTTTATGGCTCATTCAGTCATATCACACTGCAAGCTGCATTCATCAATCTTCAATTGGATTTTGCAAATGTTTAATGAAACATGTTTCCCTTTTATGCAGATATGCAATGGCAGGCCTTTCCGTGTGTTCCAAAGGTAAAATTTAAGCTCTAAATTAAAGAAGACATTTCTAGTCAGAAACAAGCAAAAATGGTGAATGCAGAGTATCAGAAGCCCAAGGTACAGAAATTATGAGAAGTGCCGAATGATTTTAAGGAAAGAGTCTTATTAGAAAATGCAAGACTCTTTAGTGGAGGTCAAGCAAGTCAATATAGGTAGAATACTCTGTAAAATTATGCGAGTGAGGGGATGTCAAACAATGGGTCAGGAAATGCGTTGTTTTTCTGCAAAACAAAAGCTGATTGTCATTACATAAGTCACTTTAGCATCATGAGACTGCTGCTTGACAAATTCAGAAATAAACCAAAAAACAAGACACGCAAAAATAAAAAAATCAATTTAATGATGCTTTCTCCGCACTGGGATAAATAAAAACAAACACATCACATCTAATGTTGACATATCAGACGCCTTGTGAAACACTAAAGGAAAAATTCAGTTTCGAGCTATGGCACTTGCCGTATAGATGTGGGGGCCTTGCACTAATAGTGATAGTTACCACTGCATTTAGAAATTGAAAGCATTCATGCAGACAAGGATGATTCTTTATATTTTTGGCTACCACTTCAAATGCCTCCACCAAGTGTTACAATGCTGCACGCAGCCATACTAAGGATCTGCCAGCAACACCTGCAGGTAAAAAGCGGAAGCAGTCAAAGTGCTGGTGTGTACTGGACACTATGTTTGAAAACTTTTAGGCAAGAAGAGTGCAAGAAGCAGACATAACTGCATTTATTTCCATAATTCCCCATTTGAATGGCCTTTCCTTTTTGCTTAGACAATGCCTACGCCTAGCCACAGCAGCTCCCTCATACAGACCCCACAAGCCAAGAGGCCGTGGAGGCAAATGCAGATAAGAGGCAAGAAGCAATAGCGCTGGTATCGACATTCATCTAATTTCTTTCTTTTTCTTTCGTTTAGGCAGCCAGCACACCTCGAACAGCCACCTTGACTGCGGGTGTGTCACCCTAGTCACCAAGGAAACATTTGAGGGAAAGCGACAGGCAATGTGAACAGCCACTTCTCCATGTAAACGATACTCTTTCTCTCGGATGACTCCTATGCATCGCCACGCCAGCACACTTGTGCACAAAGATGCCGCGGAGGCACATGCAGGTCAGAGGCAAGAAGCAGTGGCACTGGTGTCGACATTCACCCAATTTCTTTTTCTTACACTGAGGCAGCCAGCATACCTCGAACAGCCACCTTGACTGCGGGTGTGTCAGTAGATCCCTGTTGTACATATGCTCATAATAAACTTCAGTAAACTTGAACTTAGTAATAAACTTGAAGGCAAATGGGACATTGATGCATTGTTTTTTTGAACATTTATTGCACACATACAATATATGTTATACTTTGCAGCGCTACAGAGCGTATTTTGAAGCTTCCCCCTATATTTCGCACCTTTAATTACATATGTGTTGTGTGGCCCTCAATGCAGTTCATGTTGTAGCAGCTGCTTTGTCTGTGTATCGAACAGTGGCTTAAGCTCGTGATATCCACATACTTCTCTCACATATACAAAATAAAGTTCTATGTAGTCCTCGGTGTTACAACAAAAAATGAAAGTAAACAATCTGATTGTGCAATTGTGTTTACTACAGTGATTCCTATGTCAGTTACTGACACGTTGACAACTTGAACTGGTCAATTCGTCCATAGCCTCCTCTATTTTTCAAAAATAAAGGAGGCTATGATCCATCATGGCAAGGAATTGTATGTATAAATAAAAAAAAAGGGGGGGTATGTGTGTGTGTTTGTAGTGGGAGGTATAGATTAGGGCGGTATGAAAAAATGTACCAACACCGTCCTCTAGACCCATTCCGTTAAGGTACCGTAACAAAGCGTATTATGCCTAAAGTTCATACAACTAACTCTGATATTACTACACACGCCAGGCGACGCGAGCTACATTTGCCATGCCGCATTCGCGACTGCACCGGATGCCCTCCATATTATTCTCGTTAATCGTGCTCACTGCACCGAGGCAAAAGAAAGATCATGGGCGCAGGCGCCTTTAAAGTACCTCGACCTTGCGAGGCACTGCTGCGCGTGCCAGGGTAGTTGTCCGTGCGAACACTTCCTGGCACACACCTGCCTCGGCGGCCCCGACCTACATACCGCTCTGCTTCGAGCTTTGACCCCCCCGTCCCTTGGGTGCCCTGGAGTTCCTGCGCCGCCTGCTTTATTATAATCTCAGGTGCTCTCCTGAGACTTCCGTTTGTCGGTTACATGTGCCCTACAGCTGGATCAGTACTTATAACAAAAAAAAAACCCCCGATCTATCATCGCGACGATAGATCGCGAAAGCGGGTTTTGCAACATACCGCGCCCGTGCGAAGAAAATTACGGAACGCCAGCGACGAATCTGACCAAAGCTTCGAGCTCGTAACCTCATCGAGTGACACTCCTGCAACAGGCGTGACTGCTGAAAACCGCATACCGGCGGAAACTTCAACAGGATCATCCCTCGGTTGCATAACTGCCACCTGTACGGCCAACATGGACCACACCCACACCATCCCGCAACATAGAATAAAGAACCAACTTATAAAGCTCAAACACACGGCGGCACGCACACATCACAACACCACAAGCGAGACAAGCCAGGCTGCTACGCTACTACGGTTGCCGGATTAAAACTGACTACTGTCACTAAGTCTAGCAAGTGTCTCAGGAGCTGGCAACCTCGGCGCGTAGCAACATGGCGGCGCTCTTGCGGTTCCCCATTTCAATGCATGGGCCCTATGGGTAGCTTGTCCTCTAGAGTCAGTATAGTAACTCTATGCTACTTGGAGACTGCCGTGTTGGATTTTCTGCTGGTTTGGCCAGGCTTGACTTCCAGTGGCTCGCTCTATGGCCTCCAAGATCGGGAGGCACATGCTATCAATGCACAATCAATAGAGAGAGCATGCTATCCCCCAGTCTCTGAGGCCATGCCTGCACTTCCTTAACTGAAAAAAAAGAACACTCCTCGTACAGCACTTTTTTTTCTTTTTTCTTTCTTTTTTTTCAGCCAACACTATCATCATAATCATTTAACCTTATTTTTTTTTTAAGTTTTGGTTACTATTTTGCATAGAGTTTCTCACTACATTACCTAGAGGGAAATCTGGCGCTGCTGCGCTGTGGTATGCATGGGAATGCCGGTATATTGTGGATTCGGATTGGCATCGTTCTCGTAGAGACAGGACACCATGAAGACGCGCTTGGCAAGTACCGTTCCGTCTGTCACAATGATTCACTTTCTACTAAAGCAGCACGTGAAAAGCTGTTTTAGCTTTATTATTACGCGAAAACATGTTTTGTTTAACTATGAGAACTTGTTATTGTGTGTACGACTACATGTTACGTAAAAAGTATCAGCGGGCCGCTAAAGTTGGAGGACAGACGACAAGGTTCGCGCTCGCTTTGAAACAGTTGGTCGTCTGTTCTTGCTTTTCTTCGCTTGGTCGTGCATCGTGGGTGAGTAAAGATGTAATATGCGTGAATGGAAACATTTTATGAAGATTTTACTTTGAGAACGCGTTATTTGCGTAGCTATATCCACGTTTTAGACGAAGCCTCTTACAACACCAGCCAACACGAGCCTCGCAGACACATATACCGTCATTCCCATGACGGCACGGTACCCCCTTAAGAAACTCCCATAGACGGTGGCGCCAGATTACCCTCTAGGTGTTATAGTGAGAAACTCTATGCTATTTTGCATGTGGTGTGTCCTTAGATTAGGTGTGTCCCAGAGACGTTGTCGCATCTTTGTGTGTGCTTGTGTGGCTTCCCATTTGTGTGATTGGCCCCACCTCCTGTGCCTTTGTGAGAACCAAGTGGTGCAAAGTCGCTCATTCTTCAATCGCCATGATGGTCTCCGTTGGCGGAGATTGCCAACATGGTGACGCTCTTGACAACTCTATATAGGAATTAAGTCACTCTTCCACAAATGTAAGCAAATCTAATCACCTCCAAGCACAGTATCAGCCACGGCATTATTTTAGGTAGTAGTATTTTAAGCCACTCTAAGCCAATAATTTTTTTTTTTTAGTGAAAGAGATTTTCAGACTGTTCAATTTTTGGACTACTTTTCGGTATCGGCAAGGTCTGGAAAGTCGGTTGGCGACATTATGGTGGAAGAAAGCTGATTAGTTGCCAAGAAAATTATGGCCAAACTCCGCTTAACATTACTTAAATTTTTTCTTTGGACACCTCACTGAGACTGCAGCACCATCATAGATTTCAATATATATGGCATATTTGAGCTTTGTTCGTGCTCAAAGAAGTCCTCAAAGTTTTCAAATAGTCCTTGAAGAAGGAAAGATATTTTTAACAAATAACCAGTACTCAGCAGCTGTGACTAATACCTTTGGTGTCATGAGGAACAGGCTGCAGAAACTTTCATGAGGCATCACCGCTTCATCTTTCCCTCTTTTCCTCTTTTGGAGTACAGTAAAACCTGGTTAATATGTTGCCAAATGTTGCAATATCCTGTTATCAATGCAGCTGAACTTCCTTTGCCATTGAAAGGTTTACTTTTCAACATGTGGCTGAGCACATTTTCAAGTGCGAAATTAATTCTTTTGTTACCACACCTAAGGAAATTGATCAATTTGATTGACAGTTTTTCTTTGCATTGTTAAACATTTTCGTTGGAAACCTTCTACTAGCGACATCATACACTATATGGAACGATGACTGAGCATTAATTATTTGTCAGATTTGAAAATTCTTGCCAGATAGGGCAGTCTGGAAAAATGAAATTTCAACTGGAGGCATCGTTGAGACTAGCGTCCAATGCTCCTAGCACTTCTTCACTCAAAAAGAGACAAAATGTATGCTTTGGTTAACTCGGCAACATAATTTTGAAATGACCGCAGCAGTGAATTCGCAAAACCTCTCTCTGGTTGTCCATTTTCTGTTCAGACATATAGGCTGTTTTAACGATGTCTCATACAACCGTATATGCTCATGAGTGCACGCTATTTTGATAATCGTGTTCAACTAGTATCATGTGCTGCTTTATTTTCCCCACCATACGTTGCCTTTATTAATCAGCACTTAGAAACTACATGCACCTATTATTATGAGCAATCCTTCCCGTCGTGTGGGATTTTCATTCACACAAGAGCATGCAGTCGGTTCCAGACTGGCTGTCAATGGAAGCTTCACCAGCTTTCTAATCTCTTACATGTTGAACACCACCTGTGCAGATACCCTTATTCATTACTGTACAATATTGTACAACACTCCACATTAGTGTACAGCCCCATACAGGAACTGAGCAAAGCATGTGGAGGCTTCAGCACCAGTTGAATTCACTCTAGACCACCTTGCTTGAATAGAAAAAGGGATTATCAAGTATGAACAAACATCTGCATGCTCCTGACTTGACAGCCATTGCTTCAGGAGTCTAAAGAATCAGTAAAAAACAAACCAGCTGCCTGCTACGAGCAAAAACAAATGTTTCCTGTACAAAGAGGCTTAGTCGTTTTTACATTCATGAAGCTGTTGATTTCTTGCATAGCACAGGCATCACTTGGGCTAGTATTGATGTCAACAAATCTTCACAATATTTTTTTTTTTTTTTGCGTGACCTGACTGACAAAAGTTGGAAACTAGAAACCAGGTGGACATTTTGTATATTTCAGATTTTTTTTTACTCTCAGAACTTATACTAAAAATAACAAATTATTACTTTCATTTGCGTTCCTTCAGGTGCTTCTTTGAAGTTGCACATACAAATTCGGAAAGATCATCTGAGCAATTATTACTGCTATACACCCATTCAAAACATCAGCGATCAAGCTACAATCTTATCTATTGCAACATATGTTGTGACTACTACGTCTTGAAATAAGATGTTAAAACACAGAACCACTGAAAATGAGCACATTTCTAGCAGTAGTGGACAGTGGGCAAAGGCCATCTGGCGTTGGTTCCGAGTACAAAGCGTGTTCTTGGAGCGCTACTTCTTGGAGAAAAAAATGATAATAATACAAGTGCGGTATTTTGGCTGCAAAAGTGCAAGCTTTAGCGGAATATCACGTGCTGCAGTTAATGAAAACACAAAAGTAAAGTAGAATATTCAATGTTAAGTGCGATAAAAAACAAAGGAATAATGCTTGTTTTTGCCAACTTCAACATACTGTATTTACTCGATTCTAATGTTCCCCTCGACTGTAACGTGCACCCATTTTTCATGACAAAAAAAATGAAAAAAGGATATCGCTCTCGATTGTAATGCGCACCCATTTGCCATGACCTAAAGGAACACAAGTCCCTTCACAGTACTGCGCACCTCATTCTTTCATACAGAAACACAACTATCTCTCATTTGTAAAGAACAAAGATTTACCCCCAATCCACTAAAGTTGCGATAAATAAAAGAAAGTCGCAGTTTCGTGTGGAAGGCAAAGCATTGATTATGATAGCAAATTAGTAGACACCTATATGAAAAGTAAGGATGGTAGTTTTATCGGCTGTATGAAGTTTTAAGCATTCACTTACTAACCAAATTAACAAGCATGGGTCACGCACGCACAAGCAAATATGAACATGTTTCACTCAACGAGCACGGAAACTCTTTAAATGCTGGAGTGGGGAAGTGCAGTAGCAGGAGCGAGGGAATTGACCTTTGTGCGGCCTCTCACTTCGACGAGCACTAAGCGACGAGAACACAGCGTGGTGCGCCTAGATGCGTAGACTCTTGCCTCCATTGCAGATTGCTTTCAAGATAGGGGTTGCACGGCCATGCCATACGTAGCAGCCGCCGGTGTAGAACGCCTCTCCTGTTTGCGCCAGTCCTGCACGCAAGTTTTGGCAACTCCAAACGCCCGTGATGCGGCCCGATTTCCGTCCGTCTCCGCACACGTGATCGCTTTCCTATCTTTGCAGTCGGCACTTCCATGATAGAGCAAACGCAGAAAACGGGAAGATGGACAGTGCACTAACCTAAGCCAAGGGAAGCATTGCCTAAGCACACATACTGCAGCACATGGAGGAAGCTATGGCAGCTAGGCTTGAAACGCGTACGAGGGGGCCATTTTGAAATGCCGATGGCGATATGGCAACGCAGATTTAGGGTCGTACTCGATTCTAATGCGCATGCAATTTTTGAACCCGTTCTATCGAAAAAAAAAAGCGTGCATTAGATTCGAGTTAATACGGTTATTGAAAACCAGATGGCTATGCCAAAAATGCACATGCTGATGCAACCCACCTGCATTTTCTTTGGTGACAGGATGACACTCATAAAGTGTTGTGGCGATTCCGTAAGCGAACTCTGCTGGCTGGTTCCAATTGCAGATACCAGCGATCTCCTCAGTGGCCGTCTCAGCCTCTTCACCAGTTACACAAGCTTCAAAAGAAAACAGAGAGAGAGAAATAAAAAGAACAAAACAACACAGCTTCTAAAAAATTGTAGAGGGCCAGTCAACTTGCTGCCCAAAATGCCATCTTAGGATGTTTGCTTTTTTCCACACCAATTTCTTAAATTTTATTTTATTTCATTTATTTATTTCTTTCTTTCGATTTGAAGCTACTAACACTCCAAATCATTAAAAAAAATATATACTGGCATTATAACACCCTAAACACTACCATATAATACTTGTTTCTACAAAATAATTTCAGTTTACGTACCAAGGGGTGGGTATATCATAATGATGCATTAAGAGCGTCATAATGCGTGAATGAACAATAAGCATCAATGAACAATGAGCGTCAATGAACAGAGAGTCATAATATGACGGTGGGTGTATCATAATGATGCATTCAGAGCGTCATAATGCATCAATGAACAATAAGCATCAATGAACAATGAGCGTCAATGAACAGAGAGTCATAATAATGACGCTCTGTTCTCAAGATCATTGTGGCTCCCACATGCAAGCGCACTCAAAACAAACCCATGCAGTAATCTCGCTTTCTCCTTTTATTTTTATGAGCAATGTCATTATATCTAGCTTTATTGCTACAAGATGAGGACCACAAAGGTTACTCTATGTCATGCCGAACAGCATTTCAAGACCAACTTTAGCAACAAATTGGCAACAACTGCTTGCCGCCGCCGCCGCCGCCGCCGCCGCCGCCGCCGCCGCCGCTGCTGCGGCGGCGGCGGCGGCGGCGGCGGCGGCAGCAGCTCCATTCACAAAGGTGGCGGTATTGGAAAGAGCCATTGGCTGAGAAAATCTGAGCAACGGTCTTCTATCTTTGCACTGCATTTGCTGTACACCTGACTTCATGCGCCAGCTAACATGTGGTAATTACTGAAGCCAATGCAATAATACAGTTTAAAATTAAATTATAGGGTTTTACGTGCCAAAACAACTTTCTGATTATGAGGCACACCGTAGTGGAGGACTCCGGAAATTCTGACCACCTGGGGTTCTTTAGCGTGCGCCTAAATCTAAGTACATGGGTGTTTTCGCATTTTGCCCCCATCGAAATGCGGCCGCTGTGGCCGGGATTCGTCCCGCGACCTTGTGATCAGCAGCCCAACACCATAGCCACTGAGCAACCACGGCGGGCAATACGGTTTAGAGAGACATATGTGCTTGCTGTCTATTTTTGATCATGCAAAGATTTGGGTGTTTCTTGGCCTGTAGGCACAAGTCAAAAGAGCCGAGTTTTTCGTTTCATTGCTGTTCACTGAGTATAGGAAAATTTCACGGCTGTCACATAATAAGGAGTCACAAGTTTAGCCTCCCCTGCTGCGCCTGCCTGCGCAGCTCGTCATGCAGTAGAAGTGATTGCTCTAATCTGACCTGACACGGCTTGCGCTGCTAGACATGGAGGTCAATGGATAAGGGCGATAGTGAGCCACAGTTGTGCCACTTGAGCGCACCTATGTGGTGGTGAGAAAGACCAGGTGTTGCTCGACGGCATATTCTATGCGGTGACACGTTTTCAACTGCTACGGCGAACGAGTGGCGAACCTCGTGAAAGGCAATGTACTCGGCGCGCAACCGTCGGGTATCTTTGGGTATCGGAGACTAAATATCTAGTTCGCTATGTGAATTGGCAGGACAATTTCACCTCGTTAAGTCGAGGTTTTAAATACATGGACCTCTATGGAGATTTCAAAGGGAATTTCATTTACTTTGTTATATCCATTATTTCATTATAACGAGGTTCGTGTGTAGTGTCTTTCCACAGAAATTTTATTTTTTTTCCCTAGGCTGCAATATCCTAACAAGCTTATATGTGAGGATCCTCAACCTTTGCTCCATTGTTGTTGTTTTTTGCTACATGGCAAATACCCACCACCTTGGATGGCACACCAAATTTACAAGTTCAGGAGTTCCAGCTCTTTCATACTGCTTGTTTGCTGAGTAATGCTCACTAGTTTCCCACTGGAACAACAATTGAATCATACAGATGTCAAACTTAGGAAAAAGTAAATGATGAATTACAAAATTCAATTAAAGTCCAGCTGTGATTACAAGTAATTAATTACATGCAATGGGTCAGATATGTCTGCAGATATGTTACAAGCTGAGCATAACCTGTTGCTGTGACATGTCTGATACAAAAAAGAGCACACTGTGGTTCAGACAGCAATTAAATATTATGAAACATATGTGTCATTTTCTGGCCAAGAAGGAACATGTCGTCATCGTGCCATCCCTCACAGAGCCAATGACAGCATGTGGGTACCTGGCTTCTTCTCACAGACATCGAATATGAGGACTTATCAAGTTAATAATGAAATGACTCCAATCAAAGAGTGAAATTAATTTAATGTTCGAATGCTGGGCCTTCCCACCTGCTGTGCAATGGAGGTTTTTTCCAAAGCAAATCAAATTAGATTTCCAAGTAACACAATGGCAGGCCCTAGATTCAAATGGTATTTAGTAGCAATAAATTATGACCAAAAAGTTTAAAGGTTCTTTTTTTTTAATAGTCAAACAAACTTTAATAGTTATGCTTATTAATTATTTTACATTTTTGACGCTATAATTGTCAGCATTGAAAAAGCACGAAACCAACATGCTGGAGACACTCACTCACAAAAGAGGCTGTTACTAGAGTTTTGGCACATACAGAAACGCCAAACAACATCAATCTTTCAAAAGGCAACTTCCCCACTGGATATGTTGATGGCCAACGTGTTCGAGCAAACCGAAAAGAAAAAGAAGCCACACAACAATACCCTGCTGTCATCAGCGTTGACACCACCATCCTTTGTTTAGGCACCCCTTCTCCCTCATTCATCATATTCGCCTGTCAACTGCGCCAGGAAAGAAAGAAAGCTTACCAACCTAAATGAAAATCCCTTCCTCTCTTAGCAATATTGACAAGCATACTTGTTAATCTTTTCCTGATGACCACTTTTCGCTGGCTAACAAATGTTAAAAGTAGGGGTGTGCGTATACCAAACAGATTTTGAATCAAATATTGAATTTAATCAAGAAAAAAAACGCCGGATATCGAATTGAATATCCATTATCAAAAAGTTTTCCCCAAACTTTCATTCTTACAAATTTTGGCCAAGAAAACACAGTGCTGCTCATGCTTGGCATTCTCCTAGCAGTGCGTAACAAGAACGTAGCAAGCTATCAGCAATGTACAAAAATCAAGATGCACGATACGGTCTTCTATTGTTAAAGGGAACATCAAATTAGTATGCCAGCACTGATTAAAGCTAAGTTCTAGTATATGAAGGTCCGGAAAATATTTTCTTTATCGAGAGAGTCAAGGGTCTTTTTTTCCCCTGAAACTAATGAGTTGGTGACGTTTTGTTGCGCTGAATACCCATGAGGTCTTCAGTTTAATAGTGGACCTGTGTTTTGCAGCAATCTCTTCTCTATTCCATAGAAAGGTTTGCTTTTCAGTTATTTTTCTCCAATATACAGTACTGCTATCCCAACTTCACAGAAGGTGGGCTATTGAAGAGTTTCCACAAACGAAATGACCACATCATGCAACTCAATTACCACAAGAGCCGTCCCTACAGTTTGGCCGTCAGATTCAGCACTTGATCTGCCACCTGTCAAAGATTCTGAAATCTAGATTCTGAAATCTAGAGAGGGTCATGGCGAGTTCGTGTGATGGCTCCCCCCCCCCTCCTCATTCATCCAACATCCGTGCAAATGCGTGCAACTGGGTCATGAAACTTTTGCACCCACCGTGTAAATCCAAATGTAGTATTGTGATGGGTTGCTCTAAGCTACAACAAGACAACGACATGCCCACGAATGGCATCAGGAATGAGAGGCTAGCGTACGGTATGTCGCAAATAGGGCAGCCACGAACAACTTCCGTACATTTGCTTTCGTTTATGAGGTGGTTTGTCAGCTTTTTTTAGTGTTGTGCAGCTGTTGTGCATACATCTGTGTCGATTTGGCACCAAACCGGAACTTTATTTAGGCACAATGAAGGCAGTGGTGATTAGCCCTAGTCTAGGCAATGTTCACCGCAGATTCACCACTGGCCGACGTGGTAACGGGCCGCAAGCTGTCACGGAATGCTTGCTGCTAATACGATCCTACTGGTAGCTCATCAGTGCTCTGTCCTGAGACCATGCATGCGGGTTCGATTAACAGCTGTTGAAGCAGCATGAAGCTCGTCACCATATATTAAACACAATACACGCGCCTACCGGCAGCTAATAGGCCCGATTTTCAAACATGCTTTCGCAGTTTACGAAACATGCCCTGCTATTGTTGCCTTTCCCTCTGTCCGTACCATGTTATCATTTAGATTGGTCTTATCAACCAGGACAAACCTTGTACCTTGTACTATAAAACCTCACTAATTCGAGTTTTGCAAAACAAAAAAACAAAAAATCCATATTAACCAAACGCCGAGTTATGGATAATTGAGGGCTTAAAAAAAGAGAAACAGTATACAAATCGAGCGTGTAAAATGGACTTTCGCCATGTTGATTGACACAGGCTGGCAATTGACTTGTGAGGGTCAGTCGATGATCATAGCTCAATATCTTGCGCGCGAGGCAAGAAGGAAAGCGGGGCGGAAGCGCGCTGTCACGAGGCAGGAAGCGAGGGAGAGAGTGGGGAAGGTGTTACTAGTGGTGGCTGCTGTTAACGGCACGCCACACGGGTGCTGTATCTCGAAAGCGATCTGCGATGTGAATAAAGTGAGCGCCCACGCTGACCTCATCGTCAACGTGATCCGCAATGTGGAAAAAGTGCGTACAGTGCTGGTAGCTTCGTATGTGCTGTGCTTTCGACGTTTAGTTCGTGTTGAAGCGAGAGACAGCATGAAGGTCAAATTCGCTCGCTGCTGCTGCCCCGCTTATATTGCTTAATTTGCTACTGCAATCGATGCTTTGCCTTTCGGGCGAAACTGCGACTTTTTTAATTGTTTTTTACTTTGGACTTTCATCACTCACTCTTTGCAATAAAGTTGTTAGAGGTCGCGACGAAAGTTTTGGAACTGAGGTATCTCGGATATTATCGACTTCGGATTCGATCTCTCCTTCAGTGACAGCGGAGCATTCATACACCTCTTGCATAATGAATTTGTCAATTGTAATGACCATTAGGGCTTTTGTGAGAGAGAAAATGACAAAAATGCAACACCAAAGTGATGCTGCTCTTAAGTTTCAGTTGGCTTTTCACGTGACTGACTGTTAGTGCCACCATGTGGCACTTTATTATATGTGCCTGACGGTCAGGCTTTGTGAAGTGGCTGTACCCTTGAACCGTACAAATAAATGTCAGTTCTTTGTTGGCTTTTACTGGAAGTGGTCACCTCTGTTTCTGTGGTGCACTTGCGGCCGTTAGGCCTGTCGCATTAAGCCTCGCATGCAGTTGCGTCACCGCAACACTGCTACGACATCTACCTATATTGTGCTACGTTACCTTTCATGCGATGCCAACACTGCTTGATTCACAGAAATGGCAGAGAGGGGTCATGCAGAGATTACGTCAACTTATTCATTTTGGACAATTTGTTGACGATTTTCTATGCAACAAAGTGACATATCGGCACACACAATATGACAATAGACTCCTAGGTGAACTATCCACCAACCTAACTCAGGCTAATATTTTTCTTTAGTGTCCATTTATTAAACCCCACCTTTTGATTGGAGACATCATCAATTTCATCATTAATTATTACAAAAGGACGAGCAGTTTTGTCAACACTGTGCTTCATAAACACTGACATTTCATTCACTCCAAAGAGAGAAAAGAAAATATAGAAAATGGAAAGCCAGCAGTCCACAAATAAACGCAAGAATAAAGTTGTTTAGGATTTTCTGCTGTACTCCTACCTGTGTCAGCAACTCGTGGCCCCTCGGTGTTTGACGACAGGCTGGCGGGAGCCTTGGCCTTGGGCGTGCCACCACTCCTGTCAAGGTACCTGCACAAGACACTTAGCATGAGTATAAGAGAACCTCCACAGAATGGAAATTCAGCTTTTACGACAACAACAGATGCTTGTGACCGGCCGGCACCACCACTGCGGCTTATGCAAGCACCGTCCGGTGGTTTAGCAAGGAACCCGGTGGCGCACGCAGGGCATGTGCTGCTCTGCTGCGATTTGTTGGCTTATTCAGCAAGGAAACAGCCAGGCTGCAACGCCCAGGGTAACAAAACTTGGCGAGGTTCATAAAGAAAATAATAAATAAATAAATCTGTGCTGGACAGTTGTGCGTGCATACACGCACGCATTAAAGCCCTAAGAAAATTTGAACACATATCGGTATCTACTTTCAGCAGTTCAAAAAGCATATGTTCTAATGCATGAATGCAAACCGTATAAAGATACGTATCATGATTCCAATGCAAATAAGGACTGTCTGCTATCCATCCACATGCATTTTGCTGAAGGAGCAAAACAATCCGGCCCTACTCAACTGCAAAAGACTCCAAATGCACTGACTGCAGCCTCTTAAATGGGTAAGATAATGTTATACAGTTAAACTTCAATATAACGAATTTCAATATGATGAAATTCTCAATATAACAAAGTATTTAATTCTTTATAACCTTTTGTCCATAGAACACCACATATCTCAATATGATAAAGTTTGTTTATACACAATTTCAATATGCCATACTTTCCCTGCTGCCATGAAGAAATAAGTGGGGGGCAGATAGGCACACGTCTCCTTTTCTAGCATGGCCAGGGCTATGCGTGGCTGTCAGCGTGACTAAGTGCGTACACAGCCCGTGTAACCTGTTTTAGAGGTAGTAATCTGCCATGTGCGCAAAGAGTGGGCATGCTGAGATGTTGTGGCATCATGTGTGTTCGTCTTCCCGAGTATTTAGTACTGGAGGTCGCCTAATCTCGAGTTTAGGAGATGCGTTGAAGCAAGAGGCAGACGAAGCATTCACTCTCTACTGCTGCTTTTTATGACAGCATCATGCGGGCGACACTATCAGCCGCGGGGGTGCAGTGGGGGTGAAAGCGTGGCTGGCTTTGCTTCATACCACCGATGTGAAGATATTGTCAACACAGCATGAAACTATCCTTTGTTACCACCTTCAAATTCAACAAAAGAATTTCTTTCTTATTCAAGTTTGCGTTTTTCAATTGCCTGATGATTTAAAAAATTTTGCAGGCCCTTCCGTGTAAGAAAAATACACTGGCGACTGTACTCAGTTGCATAAATGGTCGAATTTTAATATAATGAAATTA
The DNA here is from genome assembly GCF_050947875.1 of Dermacentor variabilis. Taxonomy (NCBI): domain Eukaryota; kingdom Metazoa; phylum Arthropoda; class Arachnida; order Ixodida; family Ixodidae; genus Dermacentor; species Dermacentor variabilis. The sequence goes on from NC_134577.1 coordinate 66,793,580, forward strand.
AAATAAAGAAAAGCAGCAGCAGCAGCAGCATCGATGCAACGGCAGTGAGTGGTCTTCATAGGGGCGTGCTCATTGAAGCGCAGTGCATAAGACTGCAGTGTGTTGCTGAATGTAGATCTGTGGACATGCAGCATTGTTCTTGCCATGGAACGTCACCAGATTTTCATTAATGGCCAAAGCACTGATGCTCCTAGTCATACTGTCACCAGCTAAACCATCTGTTAGCTGGCACAATCTATCCCAAACATTGCATGTGGACTGTGTTCACAGGAACAGAATTCAGAATGTGAGCCATCGCAAGCCTGCCATCTAAAAAAAATTGCAATTGAGGCAACCTGGTTGTTTTCTCTGTGAATCACCCCTTGGTGCAATACAAGTCTTTTAATGCTTTTGAAAGACGTATGCCTCAGATGTATCAGATGTATGCCTTAAGAGACAAAGCCGGCAATATCATTACTAATGTGGATGAGATAGTTCAAGTGGCTGAGGAGTTCTATAGAGATTTATACAGTACCAGTGGCACTCACAACGATAATGGACGAGAGAATAGTCTAGAGGAATTTGAAATCCCACAAGTAACGCCGGAAGAAGTAAAGAAAGCCTTGGGAGCTATGCAAAGGGGGAAGGCAGCTGGGGAGGATCAGGTAACAGCAGATTTGTTGAAAGATGGTGGGAATATTGTTCTAGAGAAACTGGCCACCCTGTATACACAATGCCTCATGGCCTCGAGCGTACCGCAATCTTGGAAGAACGCTAACGTAATCCTAATCCATAAGAAAGGAGATGCCAAAGACTTGAAAAATTACAGACCGATCAGCTTACTGTCCGTTGCCTACGAACTATTTACTAAGGTGATCGCAAATAGAATCAGGACCACCTTAGACTTCTGTCAAGCAAAGGACCAGGCAGGATTCCGTAAAGGCTACTCAACAATAGACCATATTCACACTAACAATCAGGTGATAGAGAAATGTGCGGAATATAACCAACCCTTATATATAGCTTTCATTGATTACGAGAAAGCGTTTGATTCTGTCGAAACCTCAGCAGTCATGGAGGCATTACGGAATCAGGGTGTAGACGAGCCATATGTAAAAATACTGTAAGATATCTACAGCGGCTCCACAGCCACCATAGTCCTCCATAAAGAAAGCAACAAAATCCCAATAAAGAAAGGCGTCAGGCAGGGAGATACGATCTCTCCAATGCTATTCACAGCGTGTTTACAGGAGGTATTCAGAGACCTGGATTGGGAAGAATTGGGGATAAGATTTAATGGAGAATACCTTAGTAACTTGCGATTCGCTGATGATATTGCCTTGCTTAGTAACTCAGGGGACCAATTGCAATGCATGCTCACTGACCTAGAGAGGCAAAGACGAAGAGTGGGTCTAAAAATTAATCTGCAGAAAACTACAGTAATGTTGAACAGTCCAGCAGTTTACAATAGGTAGCGAGGCACTGGAAGTGGTAAGGGAATACGTCTACTTAGGGCAGGTAGTGACCACGGATCCGGATCATGAGACTGAAATAATCAGAAGAATAAGAAAGGGCTGGGGTGCATTTGGCAGGCATTCTCAGATCATGAACAGCAGGTTACCATTATCCCTCAAGAGAAAAGTGTATAATAGGTGTGTCTTACCAGTACTCACCTATGGGGCAGAAACCTGGAGGCTTACGAAAAGGGTTTTACTTAAATTGAGGACGACGCAACCAGCTATGGAAAGAAGAATGATGGGTGTGACGTTAAGGAATAAGAAAAGAGCAGATTTGGTGAGGGAACAAATGCGAGTTAATGACATCTTAGTTGAAATCAAGAAAAAGAAATGGGCATGGGCAGGACATGTAATGAGGAGGGAGATGTAATGAGAAGGGAAGCAGGGGGCGGCAGAAAGTTAGGAGGGCGGATGAGATTAAGAAGTTTGCAGGGAAGACATGGCCACAATTACTACATGACCGGGTTAGTTGGAGAAGTATGGGAGAGGCCTTTGCCCTACAGTGGGCGTAACCAGACTGATGATGATGATGAAAGCTTTGACCTTTAGCATGTCTTCAACATTTCTGAGCTCACCTGGAGGCAAGATTCTCGTTGCTGCCACACAGGGAATCATCGTCAATGAAGTCCACCTGGTCGGTGACCGTCAGAGCACGGTGCGGCCCCCTGTTGACGCCTGTAAGGCCACCTGATGGCCCCGTGTAGGCCGCCAGGATGCGCTTGGAAAGGGGTGCGATGTCCCGGTTGGGCAAATCATAGCACGACTTGGAGTGTACAATCTCAGGTTGCTTGGGCAGCCCTTCCCTGAAATAAGAATGCATGAATTTGTCATGTTAACCCTCCCAGGTGCCGCATTTTGATACAGAGAAAAAAAAAAAAAGAACATTGCAGTTTCACGGCTTCTTTGAGCTACGGTATTTGTAACACTGATTTCAGAGCAGTTGGTCTCCACGTCTCCAGGTGGAAGCCCTGCATTTTGATGGCATCGAGTCAATGTAACTGGGCCTCTCGATGCTACTCAGGCTTTTTTTGAGCACAGTGCAATATGCACCCTATGCTCCCCGATCTGTTGGGCATACCACTTCCTGTCAACATTTCACACTGCTTTTAGAGGAACAATCTAGGCACCATAGTGAGCGCAGATGTCATACAATTCAGATCTATGGCACCGCAATTTTTTTTTACCAGTTGCACAGTCCTCTAGCAATTACCACACTATCACAGATGTACCAGGAGACCCCCCTTCTGTTTATATATGCCTCCCTATTTATGTTAAAGGACATGACTTTTTATCACAAACGTATCTGCCAGTGATACGATTTCAGGCTAACAGGCACCTAAGAAGAGACCCCACTCTGACAGCTATTTTCTTTATCCTATAATGGGGCATTTGTGATCAGCACTCCTTATGTAAAAACAGACACAGTCACAGCAAGCAAACCAACAATGGCAGAAACCATTGCGAGCCCTGAGCTTCTGAATCGGTTGTCTTCTTTCTGAGAGAGCAGTAGACTGCTTCTATGAGTAGTGCCAGTCTTCTTCATTACAATCTGCGTACAAATCTCAAACTTGCAATATTTACGCAGTCTCGTGTGTTGAATGCACTTTTTCAATTACATTATGCAGTTTCTCGCTTTGTATGCAAAATCATCAAATGGCTCATTGAGCAAGAAAGCCGGCAGCTTCTGTAGCATTGAAACGGCAGACAATTTCCCACTGGCTCAGACGCCACGTCACGAGAAAGTCTCGATGGAGCAGCGCACGTCGAAGGGAACACCTGCTGCCTTAGTAGCATGCCAGAGGTTGTGCGAGGGGAGAGGGCATTGCCACAACACCATGTTGCCCTCGCTCTAAGAAGCCGGCACGTGGCCCCATATCTCTCTCTCTCTCACCCCCACTGGGCATAAGCATGTACCGATATGGTACATGCAGTGCAAAACGCAAAGTATCGCTCAGCAGCGTAGGATTGGACATTATTGCTTTTGCATTCACAACTCATAAAAGCTCAGCTGTCCTCGGATTTTTTTTTTTTTTTTCTAGGGACCCCAATGACAATTTTGGTGCAGTAATGTATCTAGTTTTACAAGTCACACTGCTGCAATATTCATTTCCAGAGGAATATAAACTCCCATAGTGACCAGTAAGGCAGACATTGCTGCGTTTCCTTTTACATAACGTTTATAAAATTAATTATTTTAATGTGAACGCATTATATGGTCCATAAGGTGAAAATCTGGCATAGTTATCGGTGTCGGCCTGACTACACGTTGGTACAAAAAAAAGCTACGAACCCTTGGCCTTTGGTGGGAGTCGAGCCCATGACCTTTGGTGTTAATTAAGGCAAGCTTAATTAATGTAGAGTTAATTAACGCACACAAACCCCCAACCTTGGGTGGTAGTCAAACCCACGGCCCTTGGTGTTAATTAAGGTGAAGTTAATTAAGACCAAGTTAGTTAAGGTAGAGTTAAGATGCTCGAACCCACAACTTTCTTTGGGAGTCGAACCCACAATTTTTGGTGTTAAGGCAAAGTTAAATTAAGACGACTGAAAGAGCATGGGTATTGCGCGGAAGTCGCAATGCTTTCACATTCATCCACGTAGGGATAACTAAGTGCCCCTTCAATTTTTATAATGTGTCAGAAAGAATTTAACTATAAACATTTAGCATTCTCCAACTTTCATTCTTGCTTTACTGTGCACTCTATTTTCACATCATACAGGTGAACGAGATATTTCACACCATATCCAGTCTGATTATTAAACAACAAAGAATCACTATTTTTGGACAGGGTAAACAGCACATAAGCCGAGGGCACGTGAAAGAATGACAACACAAGCACTGACTAATGCTGTCTTTATTACAACAAGGCAATATATAGAAATCAGGCACAGCTTCTTCGCATGCGCCAAGCATATTGTCCTAAAGCCTTAAGCAAAAAAGAAATCATATTCCTAGACGCTCCTGCGGAATAACCACCTTTATAAGCAGAGGATTCATCCTTTCTAAAACTTTAAGCAATGCCTTTTATCCTTGGTGATATGCTCGGCGCATGTGGGGAAGCTGTACCTGGTTTCTATATACTGTCTTGTTGAAATAAGGATAACATTGTTAGTCAGTGCTTGTGTTGTCATTCTTTCATGCATCCTCATCTTGCGAGCTGTTTACTCCGTCCAAATATGCAACACCAACTAATCTAACGTCGATGCTTCATAAAGAACACAACATATTAGGATTAAGAACTGCATAACATACTGGAAAGACACAAATCTAAATTCAGAACATCAATTTGCAAAGCAAGTGACAGTTTTTATTTATAGTCAAAAATATAAAAACTATTTCATTACTATATCTGCAAAATTTTGTAATCAGTTTCAGCCAACATAATAAACTTTCTGAAACATGGCTTAATGAACATCAGCAATGTTAATAGTAATACAGTAATGCACCCTCAATAGACAGCAGTTTATTCAAGGATGCAACTGCAAAGTCATCTATGCAACAGACCAAAAGTCTGAGAAAAGTTGGAAAACAGGCTCCCCAATGTTTTCAGAGCAAGCTTAGAGGTTCAACCATACAATTGGAAGCACTGAACTACCAAACAGATATACCATGGGCCATCGAGCTTTTGTCAATCTGAAAAGAGCCTGACAAATTTAGAACGAAAATTAAATTTGGTTAGACAAGGCAGCACGTGCTTCAAAAAACTGTAAGGGTGACTGCAGTTACTCCACCTGAGTTGATGTTGTCTTTCAAGTTTTTCTCAGTAAGCAAGGATAGCCTATGCGGCCACCACAACTCTTCAGCCCATTACATTAAGGAAACCACTCTCTGGCATGGTTTATAGGAGCTGGCATGGCAAATTATATGCAACCATAATGTCTCGAGTTGTTGCTTATCACCAAGAGATGACCCCCCCCCCCCTCGCCCCCACTTTTTTTTTCACTAGGAATCTTGCAGAGAACAAAAAAAAAAAAAATCCCGTGATATTGAAAGCACAGTCCACATTATGGTCTGCTGGTGCAGTATCGACATTAGCCATGCATAATAATAAAAAAGAAAGCTTGCAGTCCACTTAAAGAGAAATATTAGTTACTTTTCCATTATCTGTTTGTATTAGTGTGGACAAGGACAATCGCATGCTAACACTTGCTGACGAAGCATATCACTTACTGATTACAGCCTAATAAAATTTTCTACACACACACACACATATATATAATGAACGAGGAGAATGGGGGTTAACTGAGGGGCCCGATTTTTGTTAATCATATCATAAGAAGCCAACAAACAATGACACCAAGGACAACATAGGGGAAATTACTTGTGCTTACTAACTGAATTAAAGAGATGATAAATTAATAGAAATGAAAGTGAATTATCCACTTTCATTTCCACACACAGCCCAATTTCTACAGCTGAATTCCGCTATTTCGGCCATGGTGCCAGCTACTTGTTCAATTTCCTAACTAGCATTGCTCTTTCCTTATCCTCCCTAATATATTGAAAATGGAGAGACCATTCATTAGAAAGGGACAGTGCATTTTAATACAAGCTGTATTAAACGAACATCTGAGCTCTCTCTCAATCAACTATTAAGTAAGAGTACAACCTTGCAAAAGGATGGATAGGTGGGCTAGTTGGTAATGCATCCTTAGAAAAACTTAAGAGCGCCATAAACACACAGGACGTAGAAAAGGAACACACATCACACGCATGTGTGGTGTGTATTACTTTTCTATGTTCTGTGTGTTTATAGCACTTTTTCTAAGAAAGATTGCAACCATGACTTTTTGCTAAGTGCCTTGAATTCACCGACAAATTACACGCAGCTGTCGAATTACAAAGCTATAAAATGGGCAACAATTTTAAAAGTTGCATGACCTCTGTCACAACCTGTTTCTCATTTGCCTTACTGTATGCAAGAACCCAGCATTTAAAATATTATGCAGAGACCTCTGAGGATTATTGCTGAAGTAAGCGAAGCTTCTTGTTTGAATGTCTCCACTGCTTCTGACCATCATTGGGCTTCTCATCTTTTGGCTAAATCAGCATCACGTGATATGTCGCTCTTCACTGATTGAGGGGTTGCTCCATTGGCAGCCATCTCTGTAACCTTATGTAATATGCCAACTCAGAGTGCTGATGTAACACATATTGCTGAGGCGCGTCCCTTCAGCCATGACCGTGAGCAGGTGTGCATCTGCCATGGCAGGATGACACACCACTGACACAAACAATCAAATGGTGTCACGCCCTACACACACCTTCCCCCTCTCCACATCCTCCTCCCCCTCTTCACAGTCAAATCACTACAGCATCAAAACCATTTCGGCTCCGCTAGGATAGCTTTGCTTTTAACAATTCTTATTGCGTTGCTGAAATATTTGCAGGTAAACCGGCTCTCTGAATGCAACATCTTATGGCCCATAACAGCTTAGCCCAACAGCGGAAAGGAAAAATAAAAGCTAACTCACTGTCAAAATAGCACCACCACACAGAAGCCGCAGCCCAAGTACATCCTTTTCAGCCGTCTTTAGAACCCAGACTGAATAAAAGCCAACTACAAGGTCGTACGGCAATTGAGCCATGAGCATAATGTAAAGACGACCTTGTGAACGTCCTTCTGTTGCGGCTGGGACAGCTTCCGTGAAGTAGTGTTTAAAAGCAATTGCTGAAAGTGCAATGTATTCATTGGAGTAAAAAGCAAAAAAGGAAAAAAAAAAGAAATAAGAGAGAGAGAGAGATGAAAACAGTTTATGGGAGTGAAGTACTCTTCCAAGGCTATTTGCACATCGTTGGCAGAAAAAAAAAAGAAAATAATATTATTTGTAGGGAAATATAAAGCCGAAATCTCACCATTATGAATTTCGAACCCAAACTGCAACTATGTCATTGCAACATAATGTGTTTCATGGTACCTTTGCACATTTGGGTCACTTTATATTTTTAAATTACGTTTCGAAGTGGAACTCCAGCGTATCAAGATTTAATGCTTTCAAAAAATTTATAAATTCAAGTTAGACTTTTGTGAACCACCAATAAGGTTAATTCTTTTCCCCTGTGCATATCTGATGAGAATTTCAGCATATCACACCTTGTTCTTATAGCTCTGATATTCAAATTCTAGTTTCCTATTTACCGTAATGCCCTGATGGGTAAAACTAATACTTTTAAAGCTGCTCACACTGATTCACAGTTTGAACAGAGACTACTGTAGAAACATTCCTAGAGGGTTCCGTTCCATAGGCTTGTGCAATGGCAAGCAGACTAAGGAGTTATGGAGCAGACTAAGACTAACACTAAGACTAAGGAGCAGACCAATGCTGTTAAGCATTGTTTGCTGTGTAAATGCAATGATTTACGGGGTTAAAAAGATACAGAAAAGAAATTCGAAATCAGTCCATAAAGGTGTTATACTACTAAACTATTTAGTTAATATTGCAGTAAGAAGTTCATCACTGGAAGAGAAAATAAAAGTCAAAATTTCATTTTTCAAATTTTCAGTGGTGGAAGAGCCAAATACTTTTTGTAGCAGATCTTGTAGCAGAAAAAATTCCTTTTGCAGCAGACCTCTCGGCTTATGAAGCCAGGTATTTTCTTAAGGCTACAGAATGATACAATGCAAGCTCTGAAACTCTTAAATAATTTTACAAAGGTATTGACACATGAAAATTGCACGGGCATACATCGAAAAGGAATTCTAAAACAGTGTAATTAAGGGCACCATGCCACAAACTTATGAAATGCTCCATGCAGCAAGCTGCTTACAAACACTGGTAAAAGCAAAAATGACAGAACAAGTACAGAAGTTGGAACATCGCCCAATTAGTATATGCTGCTTTACTGTTCATCTGAGAGACATCAGGCTTGCAAGTGGTTCTGAGAGCCTCTTTAGTGCCTCTTTTAACAGTGTCTCATCACTCTGGATAGCAGGGAAACATTTTGTCTTCATCGCTTTGGAAATTAGGAGTTCAGCATCTTTTTTTTTTTTTTTTCTGGTTTGATTTTACCCTGGAAGCTCTCATTTGCCTTCTTTGCAGGCACATAAGAATCATCCTATTTTCATTCCAGTTTTGCATTCCCTGCTGATGCACCCACATCTACTCACTGCTGGTGAACTTCTCTACTCCTAGAAGTTATTGCTTATTATAAATGCCTCACTTGTGAATCAACAGGCAGAGGAGTTTCAGGACCAAAAATATTGATGCGCTACACAACACAGGCTAGAGTGCAAGCTCCAGTACATTAGCAACAGCAGACGTCACTGGGGCAGACATGAAGCAATTATTGCCAAAATGAGGCTTTTGTAGAAGCATGTAACAAGGTGTGCCCTTTGCAGCAGATAGGAGGAAATGTAGCAGCAGTTTAAGAATTAGCAGCAGTTCTCAATTTAAGAATTACAATATACAAAGCATCAGTGGAGTCTGTTTTGCACTATGGAACAACTTTATATGGCACATGCTCAGAATAAAAAAGGCAAACGATTAATAAGCTTATCAAGCGAATAGTAAATAGTATATTTTATATGGAACAGTCTTGCACACGGCTTCTGCAAAAGAAAAATACTCTAAACTAGGCATACTCAAGGTAAGCGAAATGTTTTGGTTTTCAGTGGTTCTGCGGCACTATTTTTCAAGAGATTTCAGGGTAGCTGTCCACAAGAAAGTGACACTAAGGAAAACAGACTGATACATTAAGCCAAGAGTTTTCACAAACTACGGAAAAAAAACGAGGAACTATTATGTCCCAGCGGTATTTAATGATCTCAGTGACAATTTATGCGATATTGTAAAAAGTAGAACACTGGTGAAAAAGATAAGAAAGTGGTGCTCGGAAACAATGCAACAATGACAATTCTGTGGGGCGGCTTTAGGGTCATGTTCCATTCCATGTTTACTCTCACGTCATGTGACTAGTCTACTTATCGCAGCTTGTCAAGTTATACTTGCTTTTCTGTTCATCAATTCCTTTCTTTATTTCTATTTTCTTTTTTATGTTGCACAGGATGGGATCCTGCTATCTGGTCTTTGTGTTGCATATCATTGAGCCTTGTAACTGCTGATGTATCCACCAGCTGCCAGGTCAGCCGACAAGCGCTATGTGCTTAGGCTGACCAGCAGATTCATGTGTGTGAAAAAACGGGCGAATAAAACTGTATTGTATTGTATTGTATTCCACTCGTGAATTTTGCTCCGAAACTGCACTGCCCGTATATCAGTGCGACATCGTAAATTTTAATGCATTTTTCTTATATTTGTGCCAATGTGGTGCAGTAAATGGTCCCGAAGCTTGCAAAGTTTCAATGTGTGCCTCTTCTAGAACACAACATAGTCAATTTTAAAAATCCACGGCTCCCAGTAAGCTGGTGCAGGAACCTCAAGGTAGCGGTGCCATTCAGCTTTCCCTTTTGCCCCGTTTCTGGCTTTTGTCATAGAAAAAGTTTTTTTTTTATTATTTAATATGTATTGTGGACTCAAGGTTTAAGCAGGGCAGGCATCATGATCGAACAGACAATACAAAGTAAGTAAATGAACAGTAAATTTAAGCAAATATTACTGGTAAGGAATTTCAGTCAAGTATTGGAATTCTTGGTATCTCTTGATATTTTAGAAAGGGTGATTTACTAATGCAGGTCAATTTACTTTTCTCATGTACCTTCAACATACCAGAGAAGCACATACACTAAGAGATTCCAAACAAAATAAATTATTGCATTGTGGGGTGTTACATATCCAAACCACTATATGATTACGAGGTGTGCCATAGCGAGGGATTCACTTCCGACTCTGCGTAATTCTTTAATGTGCACCTAAATCTCAGTGCACAAGCTATTTTACATTTTGGCCCCATCAGACGCCAAATAGAGGAACTCTAGATAAGTTATGACAGTATGGGCTCCTCTAATATGCACCAAAGCAGAGTACAGGCATAATTATGCATCTCAGCTCCATTGAAAAGTGGCCGCTGCAGCTGCAAGTCAAACCCACAACCTCAAGCTTGGCCGTAAAATGCCACGGCCACAGAGCTACTGCGGCCAGTGCCTGTGTGCAGCTGTGTGAAGTAATAAGGCCTTTTACATTCACAAGCCAAACCCTGAAATATTATGAGGTTGGTCTGCAATAAGAAAACAACTGCTGATTGTGCTGATTTTTTTTTTTTTTTTTTTTTTTTTTTTGCCAGTGCTCAACCTTGTATGAAGTGCACACTTCGCATCACTTCATTACGCAACTCACTCCCTACAGTGATGCCCATGTGGGCGAAATGTAGGTGTACTAATAAATAAGTAAAAGAAACACGCTTAAGAATGCTTGGACTACCACCCAGATTGAAGCATCACAGAAGTGAAAGTATGCCAGCCTCTAGTTTCTGTGTAGTAGTTCTTCATGATCCCAGCTGAAGCGCTATTAAGGGGCTTTTTAAAGCTCTTTCCTTACTATGAAAAGAAAAGGCCCTTTTATGAAATCTTAAGTAACAACCTTTTATTGAATGCAGAATCATGGTTATAATAACACGATATATATCAATAGAAAATTGAAGTAATGTACTTTCGAAGGATATAAATTTTATGAATACATGTTATGGCATAATTACTATTATAGAAACAATGTTTACTGAGAAGTACAGGAAATATCTGCAATGTTAAGCTGATCCCATAAAGGAAACATATCTCAAAATATAAGAAGAACATTTCTAGTTTAATCACATTTGGTGCATTAAAGTTTTGATGTTCTATCTGTTAAGGCACGCAAAGTATCAAAAAAATTAAGCTTAGTGAGTACTGCCTTTCTGACCGGTGCCACAAATGTTGGGCAATACCTAACCCTCTGCTGGGCTGACTGCAGCAAACCTCCAGCCTAACTGCAGAGGCACTGAAGATAAGGTCCATAATATTGCAAACATCTCTAAAATATCTCAGTCCACAAAAGAAATCACCCCAGTCATCAACAGGCGCAAAACAAAACTCGCCGTTGCAAAGATGACCATTGATTGGGCTGGTTCTGGGTACCTCAATGGTTCAGATTAATATTTCACGATCTGGCATTGTGTGTGTCTTGAGACTCAGTGCTACTAGTAGCATTTAAATAATCACCTGAGGATCAAGTAGAATTGCGAGATCAACATTGTTTGTGTGAGAGCTCAGCTACCAGAATACCTGCCACATTAACCATCACTTGGTGAACACCCCTGCATGCTCATTAAAAATCCTTTCCACAAAACAAAAATAGCTACTCAGAAAATAAAACTTTGCTCCTCAGACTGCATTACAGTTGGTGCTGTAAGTCCTTAAGAGCACTGAGAGCTTTAAAATCAGGCGCAACACTATTGTGTTGTCCTTGACCAAGGTTCAGTGGCCATGATAAGGAAAGAGTTAAAGGTGTGCTGGCAAATATTTCTGAAGATACAGAAACTCCCACATGCTGTTTCTCGCATGTAGAAAGATCGTACTTGGCAATCATAAAAGCTTAGGAACACATACAAAATATGTTAATTTTATACTAAAGCTGGTTTCACTAGGCCAGATCTGGCGTCATGCACGTTATGATGCTGACGTTGCGCACAACCAAATTTACAGGTGTCATGAAGCAGTGAGGCTAGATATGAAGACGTTGCTCATAACATAAACAAGAGTGCAGGCTTGTGGTAGTCGAGGCCACCTCTGGAACAAAGCTAGCCAATGCATCAAATTATCATGGACACATCCAGTTCCCGAGTATTGAAACCAAAAACTGGTTCACAGAAACAAGCACTGTAAATTATTTAGGGCACCTGATGCTAGCCATTACTTTAGCTACAGTTCAGAAGGTTTGGACCTCCATTTAATGTAAAGAAAATGACAAGTCAGAAATTTTGCAAACTCAACTGTAATTGACGTCTAGGTAATGAGAGGCATTTAATAATGTAACTGTTGTATAGCCAACGGTTATCTAGAGATTATATGCTGTAGTGTTTACATTTATGATAAGTAAGGCAGAATGTTTGCAATGGCAAGCAAACTAAAACCCAGTGCAATACTCAGTCACCCCAATGGCGCATAATTTTTTTTAGACTGTACTGGGACTGACCCACGAAAATGGCAACATGGCAAAACGGCAAAATGGCCACAAAAATGGGCCCACCCAAAGAGCAAGATACCCCCCACCTGCTCACAGAAACGTAGCTGTAATCAGAGAAAAGTGCTTTGCATTGAGATGCCACCTCTGTACTCTTGCAGACCTTTCCAAGCAACAAACTGTTTCTCCCTCCCCTCTTTCCTTTCTGCACCGAGTATTGGATAGCAACACTATAGGAGAAGGCATTACTTATGGAGTCAAATGGCACCTATTGTTTCCACGCTTCACGTGTGACCTTGAGAGCACACTACGATGCCAGCCCTTTGTGGCCATGATGTAGCTGCAGGCTCGACATTAGATGGGTGAATTAGTGGTGGGATGTGTGCAATTGCCTGACAACACCACTTATGTTGGACATTCAAACATTAAACACTTTTTATTCCAGATTAGCAGGTTCTGACGAAACATCTTCATACTGTAGAAGAACGGCAGACTGGGCAAGTTGGCAGTTTTTCATACTGCTTAAAACAGTGCTACTGACACAGAACAAAGAACAAGAATGGACACAAACACGGTCCTGAACTTGCAACTGTGTTTGTTGGAAAGACATGTTTGCTTTTAAAGCCATACATCAAGTGTGCGCTCATGCTCATATTCTCCATTATACTGCTGTGAATTTGTCAGAGAAGCTAGCAGGCAAAATGAATAAGGAGAGTGCAACACGCAGGTCTTTTCTAGTCTGGAAGCATGCCTAAAAAACGTTTCTCATCAAAAAGAAGGAAAACTAACACTGCTTTTCTTTAATATTTGGAGTGGGGTTGGGGAAACCGGTGACAAAATACAAATAACCCACAGCAAAAAGAAGGGGGGGGGGAGGGCAGATAAGTAACTTTGAAAATCTGTGCAGTAACGTTGGGTTCTGCGATCACACATGCCCACGCCACCGCACATTGTTGCTGCAATACAAACAGCAAAAACAACTAAAGACTCAAAGTGCGTGTGACAAGTAAAGGTTGCATGTTTCAGAATCGCTCACATCTGTCGCGCCGGCAAGCCAGCAGCTGCGACAGCTGCTGCATTTGCAGCCACAGCAAAGCTGCTCTTGCTTTTTATCCGTTTCCACTCTGCACATGTGTTGAATGAAATGACAGATGACTAGGGTACCACTGTCCTACTCCTTCTTTATTCAATTCCCAGTGTTGTGGATTTCCGGCATTTCCAAAGATGGATGTGCTTTCACAAATTGCAGTTTAGCTGCAGTGCAGAAGAAATTTAGCATATATATATATATATATATATTTGGAATGCGAATATAATCATGCCTGCCCATAAAACACTGTTGCTTGCATGTGGAACAGGACAGCCCGTTCCTTTTGCAGATTACACAAAAAGTGTAAAAAAAAGAAAGCCTTGTACAATAAGTGCTGTAGAACCAATTTCATGCCCAGGTGCATAAAACTAGAACAGATAAAACAATGCCATTATATAATTATTTAAAATTATGAGTGATTTCCAGTAGACGGACTAATAAACACTCAAAGTTGAAACGTGAGACACATCAGTCAAGTTCAAAACCTTTGACTGCACGGGGACCACTCAACATTTTACAACACCACGTAGTACGCATACAGAATGTAATTGCTGGATAGCTTGAGATCTGACATCTAGGCGGCTCTGTTAGTTGACCAAACTTCTGTCTAGAGTAGTTTAGTCTGTAAACAATTCCACCCCCCCCTTTTTTTTCTTCAGAATGCTATGCTATTTATTAACTTGGGAAAACGTCAGGCTGAAACACACAGCTGTATGCAACCAGCCAGATGTGCTGTGCAATTACACTTAACACAAAAGTAATTTCAGCCAGGTTAACATTTCCAGTCTGCATGTCTGATTGTCTCGAAAAAAGAGAGAAATGTTTTCACTCCCAGAAAAGCATTAACATTAAATTTTTGTTGATATATACGGTGAGGCAATAAAGCCCAAGGAAAGAATGTAACACCAGTTTATAAGCGTACATGTGGAGGGCACAGACTTTTCAAAGAGATTAAAACAGTCCTAGACAGACAGATTTTTAAATGTTTGGTTTATTAAAGCTTCCAGCCAAAACAAAAATAAATTCGTTGTCTTTTTAAAGGAGAATTTATTCGCTATTTTATGTTAGTAATACCCGTGTCTCACGGGCGTTTGGAAGGCCTTCCAACCGATAGTCAGTTGACTCAAAAGTCAAGTTCGAGCTGCTACACATACGGTTTCGAAGGCCACCGAGTCAATAGTCTATCGAGTCAATGGAGCACCTTACAACTCTATCGAAATCTCGGGCGCTATTCTCGACACGCATGGTGGCTGCACGGCCGCCATTATCCGCCATGTTGACTCTCTGATTGGTTGTGGAGAGCTCACGTGCCTTGAAATTTGTGCCGGGAAACGGCAAGTTTTGCGAAATGTCATTTTGCGTTTTCATCAAGATGACGAAACGTGACGTGGAGCTGCAAATTTTATGGACTAATAAATTTTTTTGGTCCTTGGCAGCTATATTGCGATGTTAGCGCTTCAAAAAGAATGTGAGCGGTAGCATGCACAACCAGTGCAATGCATGTGCAATTGCGCAAATATGTGGTGGCGATCCAAGATATGCGCCATGCCAGCTTGCTGATTGGCTGAAGGAATATCTCGTGAGGAGCGTCACAGGAAGGGCTGTTTTGTAAACGTCATTTTGACGAAGTGTGACGTTGCGCTGGGCCGCCATTGCTCAGATTTTCCGCCATAATTTTTGCTGCGACGAGCCGCGCGAATTATGCTAATGAGCAGCCATATGCAATGGCAGCCGAGAGGAATGCGTATCGCCACATTTTCCCCGTCGTTTGGTGCCACGAAAATCTTTTGTTCATAACGCGTGCTCATAGTATTTGCATCGCTCTCGGGTGGTGTTGGAATTTGTGTTTGGGGCCATCATTTTTTAAAAGAACGCGTTTATATGAAATAATATTGGTTGAACATAGCAAACTTTCAGCAATGTTGTCCACTTTTCACTGCTGCATTTGTATTGTAATAAATATTAATGCCTTTTCGCACAGTCAAAAGTTATGACAACAGCCTCCTTCTAATTTATAAAAAGAAATGTACGCAAGGCGGCGCCTTAAAGTTTCCTCCCGCGGTGCGAGTAACCAGCGAAATGAACAAGAGATGGCAGCGCCGGCGCTTGCGTCGCGCTAGTGCATATCTCTGGCGCGCGCAACGCTATCGGTGATATTCGGCCGTTTCTCAGCCAGCCGAGTCGGGCTGAGTCACTTGCGTTTCACGAGATAGCGATAACGTGGCCTAGAATGTGCGCGCATCACCACTGGTAGGTCGCGTATGTTGTCTCAAGCAAGTAAACAAGCGCGTTGGCGCCAACATGCGATGACTCATTCCATTTTCCGGGGACACGCATCCTAGCTATTGAAGCAGACGACGGCTTGTACGCAGCAGACGACGGAAGCGAGAAGCGTTTTCGACGAAATAATCATACGCTTTGAGATAGCTGCCTAATTTTTACAGCGGAGCAACGCTGTTTTGCTTTACCGATAACGCCACATTCAGTGCCTTCATTTCAGTTTCTTAGGCGAAACGTCAAGTTGGCGTCACCTTACGTAAGCAAAACGGGGACACCAGCGCCATTTTGTTTGCGTCGCGCCTACGTCACGCATCGAAGAAAATGGCGGAATGTCCAGAATAGCACCCCTCGATGGCCTTTGAGTAACGGAAACGGAAACAGTGCGAACATGCCCTCTTGTTCACAGTGTGCTCGTACTATCGGTTAGAAAGAACAAATCAAACCAGAATGCTCTAAAAATACTATATATGGGTGTTATTAATTATTCAATAAAGTATTTTTGCCACTTCATATGTGCGAACTGCACATACTCTCGACAACAGCGACATGCAGCGACGCAAACGTTGCCGCAGTTTCGTTACTCAACAACTTAAAAATTAAACTTATATGTATGGCAATGTATAAACATTTCTTTAAATGTAAAACAAACATGAAAGAAATTATAGTTCTTTTAAGTGGTTTTAATGTTGCTTAACTTTTCGTGACATGAAAACGAAAGTAAAGATCCGCAGCGCCACACAATTTTACGAGAAACACATGACCCACTCAACGGCCTTTTGAAAGTGCCGTGTAGCAGCACGACAACTCCTTTGAGTCGATGGAGTTGTGGCATTTCGAGGGCCGTCGACTGGAAGGCCTTCCAAATGTGCCCGTGTGACACAGGTATAAAGCTCTCTGCTGACATTCAGTGCATCAACTGCAATTGTTAATGGTAACATTCTCTGCAGGACAGAGTGAAAGCACTTCGTTATCAAAAGCCCTCTGGATGAAGTTAAAATTCAAAATTGAATTCCACAGTGTTACGTGCAATATCAGTAAAGTTAAATGATCATTACCCACAAGAAATGGCTAATTTACAGTTTCTGACACTAACCTTAACCGATGAGCAGACTCAAAATCTGGAATGTGTGATTAGAACAGTAGCCACCTGACTGCAATCGTTTTATTGTGTTCAGGACTCACTAGTAAGCTCGGAACGCAATTATAACAAAACAGTAGAGCAGTTCATATCCATCTAACTGTCCTGCCATGAAACAGGGAATACCCATTTAACTGTCGGTCTGAATGCACGGATATCCTTTATTTTTAAAGTAGTACTCCCATCTGAACACCTGGTAACGGAAAAGGTTAAAAACACGTAACTAAAAACAATTTTAAAATTTAAGAACTGTTTTAGTCGAACATTTATGACATACCTACACTACACTGCAGTCACATTAATACACCCAAGAACTTCGCAAATAACCACCCCATAAATATTCGTAATTCTGCATCATGCAGCACCTGCGGACAGCACATTACCAATTAAAATATAACATCAATGGGGCCCAATGTAAGATAACATTCCAATTCTCTCTTTTCATACTACACCATAGATTGAAGCAGTGTCCCACCTATATCATCCCCAACATCAGCTGATTGTAAGTGAATGATAACAGAGGAACAGAAATGAACAGGAATTCTTAAAGAGACACTAAAGAGAAAAATGATTTATCCTGCATCAGTAAATTATATTTCTACAACACCAATAACACCACTTTTACGACGATGATGTTCTTCCTAAGCCAGAAAAAGCGCAAGAACGAAAGACAGGTGGCAACGCCTGCTTGAAGTTCCTGCACTTGGTCGCTGTGATGTCATGGATATTGATGTGATCGCCCAGGGCTTACTTAATTATAAAGCGGCACAGACTGACTACATTATGTTCTAAAGGAACCGAATATTAAACCTGGCAAGTTTCGGGAACCTTTACTCAGCCAACACGGCCCCAATGCGAAAACATACTTTGGAATCCCTGACGTCACACTGACGTCCCGGCGGCGGGGTTTCGGCGCGAAATTCAAATACTGATACTTCGACCTTCATTTTTTTTTTTCATCTAATAATCGAACTATTATTTTGAAATGACTGCCTGCAGTGTTCTCAAACAATGCTTTATTAGACAAAACTGATTTACTGTTTCGCTTTAGCGTCCCTTTAAACCCCGTTTTGTCACTAAAAAGCATACTCGCATTTTTTTGTTTGTTTTCTTTTGGTAGTATTCCTTATTTCATATTTTTAATGAACAGAGTAAAGCAACGCTTTATTGTTAAGTGAGCCTGAAAGGTCTGTCTTTCACAGTGTTCACCCTTTTATAATGACTCCAAGTTCTGCGGCTAACTTACTGCTACGTGCGAACATGAAAAGCATTATATGTGATATGAAAATGTAAACATGGTTGTCATCCAAGAAAGAGGCATTACTAGGAATCTCATCAGAAGAAGAAACATGCTTATCATACAAGCAAAGGGGTTATTATAGCACCAAAGATTATAGTAGGCCCTAAAGTTAACATAAATGTTTACAATGTCTGGAGAGACTTTAGCTAAATTGTAGTCCATCAAGAGCCAGATAAAATACATAGCTTCATATGTTTTCTTAGAAGTGAAATAGATCACCATGCTTTACATGCATTAAGATATGTACAGAAAATGACTTGTAGATAAAGTCTTAGTAAAGACTACAATTATCTTTTCCCTACATGTTCAGTCATGTGCAATATCTGAGGCAATGCAATTAATAACTGAACTAATGAATATAATGCACACACTTGGACAATTTTTTTGAAAAGTGAAATGCTGGCTTGAAAAAGTGCATTGTTGAAAACACAACTGCATATCACCATAAACAGAATGCAAACAGGAAAAAGGTCTGTACACATTTCACAAATTTTGTTCTAAAAATAGGGCAGGTCATGCATAATGCCAATAGATGTCCGACCACATGAATTCGTGAAAATTGCTCATGTTTACCGAGTAAATAATAGACTAGTAAATACCATGTGCTCAAAGTGTCATTTTTTGTTGGTACTAAACATCCTATGAATAAGTTTGAGGAGGATGTCCTACGTATTATATCAAGCGATATGTATGTAAAATTGATCTTGCTTAGGGCGCATAGGCACTTAAAGAAGCACACAGGAGGGGTGCCAACTAAAAATGGTCATTTTACTACGAAGAAACGAGGATAAATACCAAAGGACCACCTCAGTGCATACATAGATTCCATCAAAGGCATTTTCCCACAAATCTATTTCATGCTCAAGAAATGAAATAGAAGGGAGTGATAGTACATGGAGTCCTTCAGAATCCGTCCCTTCTGTTTCTCTTGGCAAGCGGGAAACAGATTTGCAGGGAAATGCCTTGGATCGAGTGTTTGCATACACAGATCGACCACCTGTATTCGCTCTCCGTTTTTCTTAATAAAATGTCAGTTGTAGGCCGCACACGTCCTGTGCGCTTCTTGTATGTCAACCAATTTGTCAAGTGTCTGTCCATCTAGCTGTTTTGCAGGAGTGCGTCAAGACAAATAAGCACAGTCACTTCTATATTTGACGTGGCATTGAAGTGCGGACAGTTCCAAATGATGTCGTCGTGCATCCCAAAATGATTGTGGAGGTCAGAACCAGCCAAGCCACAAATACGGGTGTACAACTAGCCAGAAAAGTTTACGGACCAAGGGCTCTCAGAATATGTTAAATTCCCAAGCAGCCTGTAGCAGTAGCCAGTAAAACTGTATACGACAATGTTAGCATATTCTAGTAGAGGTCCTACATGCAAATACCAGGTTGCGTTGTGAGGCTGCGGAGATATTGAGCTTTTTCTCCGATTTCTTGGTCCACAATATTTTGTGGCCGGGTGTACATGCCGATAAGCATGTCGTTCCGGCTGATTGCGACTTGTTCACATTTCACTTGGTGTTCTGGGCGCATATACTACACTACGAATGCAGAACATTTAATTACGAGCGTGTGCCAGGCTCGCGACATTTTATAACGCTAAATATATTCAAAAGAACGGCACTACACATCAAACCCGGCTGGCGCAGGAGTATTTCACAACCGTGGTCTTGGACGCACAATCGTCAAGTTCAGAGGAAACGAAAAGAATAAGCCATTTCGCAGCGCGCTTTTCTGAAATGCAGCGCGTGTCCTCGCTCGCACAGCGAGCCCATTCATTCGCTCGCGTTGGCAGTTGCGTCACGTCCCTTTATTTCGCGAGAGCGATTACACCGACGACCGAAACGTCGCTCTTAACGGTGTCCGCTCTTAACGCGCGCAGCACGGAATACCGATCATTTCCTTGAGAAACTACTCTTCGGAATCCAAGAGACCCCCCCTTCGCACTTCGCCCAGAATCGGTAGCGATAACATTGAAGAGAAAAAGGTTGCGGCGTCGAGAAAGGAACGGCCGTCTATTCTCCGTTGCGCGCGGTACGCCCTGTCCGCACAAAGCGGCTATTTCGAGGAGGCGCCGTTATATGTCAGATAATGGGAACAACCACCAACACCGCGCGCGGGAGAGGTTTTCGACCCCGGCGCGCGCCCCGCACACTGACGTCCCACCATCAGCGCCTTTTAAGCCCCTCAAGCTAGGCCGCCCGCAAGCGACAACAAATCAACGCGCTCCGCCGTGAAGTGCGCGAGGCAAGAGATCGCACGTATTGCGGTCGCCGTCTCACCCGCGGGCGCGACCGAGAGACAGGTTTCCATCATGAACACAACGCTCCCGTTTCTTTTTTGTTTACACACATACACGCCACGCGAGTCCATTCACACAACACTCACCCGTTGAGATAACGCTGCATGAATGTGGCCGTCGCCGACGTGGGCGACGGACACTCGGCTTTGGGATCGGCGCCCGCCCGCTCCGTGCCCGTCGACAACTGCCGCAGGAAGTCGGCCAGTTTGTCCCGCAGGGTCGGCATGTTTGCCTGCTCCTCTGGCGTGCACACTGAGTCGTCGCTCGATCGGCTGGCTCAACGCTGACCTAGGCACGGCGCTGACGCGACGGCGAGCGCAAGGTGCGCTTCAGCCAACGGCGCTACGCATCTCACTCGTGAGCGAAGCTCCTACGCTCGCACCACGCTGGAAGCGCGCCGCTCGCTGCAACGACTCACGACGTCGGAGCAACGGTGGAAGCGCGGTGGCTGGCCCAGCGAGCGCTCGCTACGGCAGCAGCAGTGGTCGCACAAACCACCACGACGCTAGCCGCGAACGCACGCACGCACGCAGGCAGAGAAACGAGAAAAAAAGAAAGCATATACAACACTGCGCAGTCGAGGAGAAAGACGACGGACTCTCCTCTCCTTGTCCTCCTCCTCATCACTGCCACGGCCACTTGCCGACGGGCATTGGCTACGCTTTCCACAAAAACCTCCTCGTTCAAGACTCCGCCGCAACCACCGCCTCGCATACAAATGGTGCTCAAGGAAAGAGTGCGCTGGTGTTTTCACGCTTCTTCCCGCAATTATTCACACGAATATAATACAGCGCGGACTTATTTTGTAGTTCTGTAATAACCCGCTAGTCTTACAAACTGCAGAGCAATTGACACACCTTAAAGCGCTGTAAGACAACCAAATTTTTTGGTTGACTAGCAGCGCACCGCAGCATCTGATTCTCTTATAGCGGCAGCGCTTGGAACTATCTGTTTGTAAAACGATTAGTAGGTCATACCGTTATCTGAACAATCATCTGTCCCCAAACCACTCGCGCCACTCGGTTCAAACAATCGATTGGTGTGCCGCTGCGCTCCCCGAACTCCGTGCACCTCTCGATTTTGGACGTCCGCCGGCGGAAGTCTCGATCTTGTGAGTCACTCGCTTCAAGGTTTCGGCACTCATTACCCAGAATGCAACAACGCCTCTTGAGACAACCTCCTCTACAAGTTCCGCCGATTCCTTTCTTGCGAAAATCCTCTAGAGATGTCGCCCGAAAACAAACATGTCAGCGCGCATACGCGAAGTCACGTGGGCGCAGTGTCCAAAGCGTGCGCGTTTCAAAGTAATGTATTGGTAATGAACGCGCAAATGATATCCACCGACATATTTTGCTTGTGAAGCATCCGCCTCGCAGCGCATTAGGTCAAATGTCTGTGCTGCAACGACGCGGTATGATTGAAAAGCGAGATTAGACGTCCTGCAAAGTTACAGCCTATGGTTACAGCAGCAACATGACGGAGGTGACTTCTTGCAACTTCGAGCGTCTCGCTCCTGAAATCGAGGCCGCCATCGAAAATGCCGCATTTGTGGCCATAGACACGGAATTTACCGGTCTCGTTCAGGGACCGGACGCAATGCCTAGTCTGTTTGACAGCATCGAGGAGCGCTACGCCAAGCTACGCCAGACCGTCGCTTCTTTCTACGTGTGTCAGCTTGGGCTTTGCACGTTCACCTCTGTGCCGGAGGAAAATCTTTATAGGGCGAACGCGTTCAACATCTACCTCTGCCCGCGCTCCTTCGGCAACGTGGACCCTCAGTTCTGCGTTCAAGCCTCTTCGGTGGAGTTTCTTTGTCAGAATGGCTTCGACTTCAACAAATGCTTCTACAAGGGCGTCCCTTATGCGGACAGGGCATGCCAGAGAGCTGCCGACCTGTACATTATGAACGAGCGGTACTTTGAGAAGCCAGGCCTGGCCCAAATTTACGACTCCGTGCGCCACTGGTTGAACAACAACGACCGAACAAAATCGGACGGTGATGATTCGTTGACCGTGATGCCGCCCGAAGGCCTGAGTGTCGCGCTTGTCATGGCTGATCTGAAGACGCGTTTCCCCGGCGTCGACGTTCGCATCTGTCGCGGTGGACTGAAGTTGACGCTGTCTGAGGGCTGCGAACCACAACGCGTCGCCGCCGAAGGCCGGGCCCCCACGGAGACGGAGCTCCGCTGCGCCATGCTGGGTTTCAGCCGCTGTTTCGAGGTGCTGGCGGCGAGCGGCAAGCCTGTGGTGGGCCACAACATGCTACTGGACCTGCTGCTACTGTACCACCAGTTCTGCGAGCCCCTTCCGAAGTCGTACGCCAGACTCAAAGCGGGACTGAGCTCCGTGTTCCCAGCGGTGTACGATACGAAGCACATGTCGCTGCAGCTTCGGCAACAGGTGAGTCTCTCGTGATCAACAAGTGGCCTGTGCGGAAAGTAGGGAGAGTTCAAAGGTCGAAGCAAAAATATTACGACCACGGGACAAGCGTGCGCTTGACCTTACTTTACAGCGGAGCTCTGTATGGCTAGGGTACCACAGAATTTACGTGTCCGCACTCAAAAACTGTCATCATCAATGGCGCATACCCGCGTAAGCAAGCAAAAATATGCAATGGCTTATAGCCCTGTAAGACAGCAGCTACAAGCATTCAGCAAATTGAAGCGAACAGTGCTTACATTCTTTCTAATCACGCATACAACGTACAGAACAACATGTCAAAAACTGTTCATCACCAGTGGCTCATAGCCCCACAAGGTTCATGGCTACTCACTTTGCATGGATTAGATGCGATGACACTACCCCTGTTGTCATTGTCTGTGATTTCAGTGGATGTACCGGGACTGAAAAGGGAGTGGTTTACGCATTTCAAGTTGCAAACATATCGCTTGCGATGCCACATCGATCTGGCCCAACCGACCACCCAGCGGTGTACGTGCGTTGATTTGACATTATCAAAGAATATGTTTGCAGTTGCGAGTACAGCAATCAGTGTATATCATAGCGACCACAAAGCCATTCTAACTGTCATTACTATGCGACAATGAGTGATGTAATAAAGCGTTTACCACAAGTTTTCATACAACAATGTTTACAGCTCCACAGGTCATCCACCTTCGCAGGGTGCAATGGCCTTGAATTTTCTCTATTGAACTTTCTCTCTCTCTCAAGTGTTCAAGAAAACGCGAGACAGTTACGATGCCTGCGGACTTTACTCCCCGCTCACTAAAGAATAAAAACAACAATCACTATGCCAGACTCTGCTGTCACTTCTGCAATGGAAAGATGACCAAGATATCCGAGGTCAGATCAACAGGACCGTCTAATGTAGCACCGGCGTCACATGGCCACCTTCAATGGCAATTGAGCCTGATATGGATCAAAATTCTTGACTGCGATTGGCTCCCTCCCGCAGCTTGGTGAAAGGAGCCAATCGTAACAGAGAAATTGCGCATCATCGGCAGTGCACTAAATCTACAATGCCAACGAGTGTGCTAGTAGAGGTGCAGGGTGGTTGAGCACGCACCTCTACTAGCATGAATTAATTTGAAACCCATCTCTTTTATCATGATGGCATCAGGACATCTGAGCTACTGAACTTGCCTGACATTGCAGATCTCAACATGGCTTGCGACATTGAAACTGAAGTGGTGGTTAAAGGCACAAGTGGTCGGCCCATGCCGTGGCACATTGGCAGATGCGATCGTGACATTCTATACATTGTGTATAGAATGTTGTGTGTGTGCTTTGGTATGGCAGCTGAGAAAGGGCTGTGTATTTTTGAAAATAAACTGCTATTATTGAGCATTCAACCAAATCGGCAGATAGAAATCACAAACTTCTTAATATGATTCACGGTTATGACTGCACAAAATAGAAAAAAGGTATTGTTTAATTTAACCCCCTAGCAGTGATAGCAGGCTTTATTTAGAGTATTTTTGAATGGCTTGTTAGCTTTCTGTTTATCTTTAAATAAAGTTTTGTGTAAGAGTAGCTTTCTGTAGTTCTGCTGTTCTAATTTGTGCGTGAATTATTGAATGTTATGCTTTCCTGAATGGTGCGTTTTTCTCGTGGTATCCTAAAAAACATACCAGTGGATCTCTATGCCTATTGAGGAAGCAGTGGACGATACACTCCGCCCGAAAATATGCAAAAAGAAAGCTTTTATATCAGAGTTGATTAAGCGCAATGCTGCAGGTGACAAAAAAGTCATGGAGCTAAAGAAGGAGAAGAAACGGTGAATGCCAACGTAGGGCCAACATGAGCAAAGAGAAGGCGGTTGCCAGTCAGATAGTTGGATGAGTAAAAGCGTTGTAAAAATAAATTATCAGCAACTAGTCAGCAAAGACTGTGCTGTTAGATATCGGTTATTGAGAAGTGAGAAAAAGAAACAAGAAAGCTCTTGAACTATTTTTTGTTTTTCTTAGCATAACCACTATACACTGGACACGTGGCCGGACACATTTGAAAAACACTGCATTCCACGACAATACATCAGAAATGCTTTAGGGTACTCGTAGCCCACCTTATGCAGGCATCAGGGAAAACTGGTTCACGATAATGTAATCAAGTTGGAGCTCGTTTTGGCACTGCTTGATATTAGCTAGTGTACAGATAAGGTTTATAGTTATAGTACTGTATTACTTTCAGTGGCAACCGTCATCTGTTGACGATGACATGTGCACTTTTTAATGCCCGTAGTGAAGGGCATTATATGATATTGGCCAACTGTTAGGAAGTCTCAGTATTTGCCATCATAATAAACAATCCATGGTCAAAAGTATTGACAGCTTTAGATAGAAAGTTGTGAATGTGCCTGTAAAATACTTTAGAGGGATGGTTTGCTTGGTGAGTTGGTATTCCAATTTTAAAATGAACAGCATGAAAAAACTACATGATATGAAGAAACAAGCATAGCACATTCATAGAATGGGCTGATGATGATGATGATGATGATGATGATGATGATGATGATGATGAAACATAGCACTGCATTGGTCTCTTCTGTTTCTTTTTTCATTGCTCGCCTCAAGAATGTTTGTAAAGTAACTGGTTTGGTGATTTTGAAGGCAGTTACATTACCCTTGTGTTTCACTTTTTCTGTGTAACGGTGCAACCAGCCCTGATGTCACCACGTATATGTGATGCGCAGGGTGTTCCATGGCTGAAGGAGTTGATGTCAGGTGCAGACCTGTTCTCCCTGCACAAGGCTCTGAGCAATGCGGTGGTACCGTATGCACCGCGGATCGAAGGAGCACCCAAAGATCTACGGGCTCATGAGGCCGGCTGTGATGCCTATGCGGCAGGCTTCGTCTTTCTGAAACTGGCCCACATAGTTGCTCAACGGGTATGGTTTCACGCTTTTCTTTACACGAAAGAATATTGTAGAGTCTTGCAGGTGTTGTGCAGTCTCATCGAACACCATTTGCCACTGGTCATCGGCCAAGAAACTCCGGTCTAGCAGAATGAAAAAAAAATTCTCGGCTTCATGTTGCCCTGGGAATTGAGTACAGGACACATTAATTTTATTGTGTAGTTGCGTGGTGCAAAAACCACTTGATTGAGTGGTCGTGGTCATCAAGTGAACTCTGTTCATGTGTCATTTGGCGTGTGACACCATGCATATTAAATTAGTAAGCAGATGTCTGCTGCCGTTTAGACTGCCCGTAAGACTACAAGTTTGATATTTTGCTCTCACTCTCAATACTTCACCTTTCGGGTGAAACTGCCACTTTTTCATCCCCTCACTCTGTCCGTCCAGTTTCCAACGCCACCCCGTGCTCTGTCCTGGAAGAACCATCGAGATGCTGTGCGGCCCTATGCGAATCGGGTGAACTTGATCCGCGCCCAGTACCACCATCTCAGCCTGGGCACTGCCGACCGGACTGCAGAGACGAGGCCCCCGTGGCTTTGCATCCGCTCATCGGACCAAGCGCAGGCAAAGGTGCGGGCTGTGCTGGCGCGCTGCGGCGTTGTCGACATGCGCCGCCTTTCGAACAGCTGCCTCCTAGTCGCCGTGGGCAACTTTGGGTGTGCGAGAGACATTGTGGAGGCCTTCCAAGATGACCCCGCGGTCAGAGTGGTCAAGTACAACTCGTATAGGCACGGCGGCATCATGCGGGCCTGGCTGTGGATGGCAACTGTCGGCACGCTTGCGCTGACAGCGGGTTGCGCACTCCAGCTGGCATCTGGAAAGGTGCCTGCCCTGTGACGCATACCATTGCGAGCCTTTCAGACAAATGAAAATGATTGTCTGACAAGTTCCCATCGTGCGCGTTTGGTCAGTGATTCATGCTGTTGGCTGTGGATCAGCACCACCTTTTATGTGCGCACTAATTTTGGCTATTATGCCGACATTGTGATACATTGTGAAATCCTAATCCTGTGAGTGTTCCGTTTAGATAGAGTGAATAAAATTGAACTAATAGGTATTATATTGTTTCGCAATGACTTTTTGAGTTATTGTCTATTAGTGATGGTGGTTGTGGCTTTTTCGAGGTTTTAAACTGGAGTCTTGCCAAGTCACTGCAAATACGAAGTTACTACCTCCATCCCATCCAAACAGCTGCTACAGAATTTAACTAAACCTTCCCTAAACTTGCCGTGGTTGCTTAGTAGTTATGGTGTTGGGCTGCTAAGCACTAGGCCGCGGGATCAAATCCCAGCCACAGCGGCCACATTCCAATGGGGATGAAATGCAGAAAGACCCATCTACTTAGATTTAGGTGCACATCAAAAAAACCCCAAGTGGTCCAAATTTCCAGAGTCCCCCACTATGGCATGCCTCTTAATCGGAATAATCCTGGCAGCAGAATAAAGGATCATAGTGTAATAAATTATCAGGTGCGCAAATAAACAACCATATTAACAAATCAATAAGACAAAGTGCTACCTCAAAAGTGTGAAAGGATACGAGAGCATATAGGAACAGTGGATTGCATTAGTGAGTAGCTAATAGAGCTAATGACAAATAAAAATTAATAAGGAAAATGCAGAGGCTCTGGAGTTCTACAAATAGCTTAACCAAGCACCTTTACATACCCAAATGGTAAGAATCTTGCTTCCTGCAATTGACTTATACTTCGCTATCACTAATACTGCTTCACCTTTGGTGAAATTGCAGCCTCTCTGTCACTTTTTTTTTTTTTAGTCCAATTATAAGCACTGCTGCATGTGAATGCTACTGGTTCTGATTTCAAATAAGTCCGGCTTGGCCTCACTTCAGTTACTGAGTCAATTATGTATATGTTTGAGCTCTGCATTCCAGTGGTGATCTTACCATCCCTAATAGATGTTCTAAATTATTAGGCAAGTTTTTTTCTTTCACGAGTCCTTAGCGTTGCGTAGTGTGAAGAGAAGCAACGCTGAGAGACATACCATTCACGAGCATTTTGCATGCTGTTGATAGAAGACTCTGCCGAAAGCGTCACTGAAGTCTGCAGGCTTTTTCCAGAGTC
The DNA here is from genome assembly GCF_050947875.1 of Dermacentor variabilis. Taxonomy (NCBI): domain Eukaryota; kingdom Metazoa; phylum Arthropoda; class Arachnida; order Ixodida; family Ixodidae; genus Dermacentor; species Dermacentor variabilis. The sequence continues at coordinate 66,821,694 of NC_134577.1, forward strand.
AAAAAAGCCTTGAAAAGCAACTTGAAGCGAGGTGAACATACAGCAACATATGTATTCTCAAAGCATAGGCTATCCATACCATTAGAAAGTTGGCTAGTCCTTCTCTTTAAGAATGTAATAAACTTTGTCCTGTGCGTATATTTAAATACATTATGTCTGCGCATGATGTTCACAGTGGAAATTGAATAAAATGTAGATGTGAAAAATATGGATGAGGTAGCTGCTGCTGGTGTGTGTAATGAGCTTGTGCTCCTATTGTAAGAATTTGCAGAAATAAAGCGAAAGTATGAATTAAAAGGTGTGCACATCCACACCAACAATGATGCAGTAAGCTTTTAGCTACAATAAAATTTAAGTGAGAAGGTAGAGGCAACTCAAAAGACACCTCAAATGATGTGGGTGACAATGGGGGGAGGACTCCAATGACCCCGCCCCTCCCTATGGATTTGCCTATGAAGTGCAGATCTACAATGCAAAACATATGCCGTATTTACTCGAATCTAGGCCGACCCCCTAAAGTCAGAAGCTACCAAAAAATTATATATATGTATTACCTCGAACGTAGGCTGAACAAAAAAAAGCGAGGACAGCATTCACAAAATGCAAACAGCATTTATTGAATCTGAACGTGCAGAGCTCATTCAACGTCGTCGTCGCTGTGTTCCTTGTCAGTGTCACCTTCAAACAGTGCACTATCTTCAGTACCATCAAGCGCATTAGATATGCTGCACTTTTTAAAGACGCGCACAATCTAAGTACCTGGGATGTCCCACGCTGCAGCTACCCAGCCCGCCAGCTGCGATAGCGAAGCACGTTTGATGCGGCCCGTTGCCGTTAGCATGTGGTCTTCGTCAGTCAACCAGTCCTTGTAATATTTCCGCAGACGATCCTTGAAAGATTTGTTGATGCCGACATCAAGTGGCTGCAACTGGCCCGTCATGCCGCCCGGTATGACAGCGAGGTTCGTGTTCACTTAGGCGAGCACAGCCTTCACATTGTTGATCAAGTGCCCACGGTAAAAGTCGATGACAAGGAGCGAGTTCTTTGTCAAAAAGGCTCCTGGACGCTGTCGCCACACAATCTTAACCCACTCTTCCACCATCGCACCCGTCATACACCCGTTCTCATTTGCCAGCACAATGAGATTTCTTGGGAAAGTTTCTCGAGCAGGCAGTGTCTTCCTTTTAAATATCATATAAGGAGGGAGTTTATGTCCATCAGCTGTGCAGCACAGCACCACAGTTGCGTGCTGTTTCTCATAGCCCGCAGAGTCCACCTTCACCTCCTTGGCCCCCTTTTCATTCACGGTGTAGGCCACTGGCATATCAAAATACACAGGTCGGTGTTGCCGATTTGCCCAAGGTTGTAGCATGCCGCTTTTCTCTTTCGCAGCACATAGCGCTGAAAATCTATCAGCTTTTCTTTGAAATGGCTTGGCAGCTTCTGGGTGATTGAAGTGCGACATCGGAGGCTGAAGCCGAGGCGCTTCATGAATTTCTGAAGCCAGCCGCGGCTGGCTTTGAAATCCTTTAGCGTTAGGCCTCACTCCCTCGAAAGTTCCCTAGCTTTCGCTTGGAGCACTTCTGTTGTCACTGGAAGGGCAGCTGCTCTCTGCGTCCGAACAAAGTTGGCCAAAACTGTCTCCACTTTGTGGTGACAGCCTTTCTTTGGTCCGCTAAATGCCATCCTCATTGCGGCGCATGCAAAAAGCTGCTGTCGTTGTCCCCTCCAACGATGGACGTTTTTGTCATCGACGCTGAAGTCCCGCCCAGCTTGAAGGTTCGACGATGCCTCTGCGGCTATCGCAACTTTTCGCTTGAAAGCGGCTCTGTAGTGGCATCTCCTGCTTGGTGCCATCGCGATAACACCACGCCGCACACCGATATGGCAGACACGATACAGGTCAAAATGGCGACCTCGCTTGTGTACAGTTGGCTACTGGCACGGCTAGTAGTGGCTGCGATACTGACTTTTCTAGATGGCGCTAGCTATGCACCATATTTAGCAGTTTCAATGAAAAACTGACATGTTTTTTTTTTAAATCCTAGGATCTAAGCCGACCCTAGAGTTTGGAATATGATTATTTGAAAAAAAAAACTATTGGCCTAGATTCGAATAAATACGGTATATATAAACAATTTTTACGGTGCTAGGCTAAGTTGAACCCGCATTATATATTCACAAACATCACGCGTAGAAATTGCAGTGGCATGACTAGATGGTTCACTGTGTCCAGAGGGAATAGGCACCCTAAGAGAGAAGCGCGGGAAAGGAGCCCAGCTGCATATATGCCTTACACACGATACGTCTCTGTGTTGGAAATGGTGTGTCTCTACATTGCTTCAATGCTAATCATTAACGTCAACATTCATTGTAAGATGAGTTCCGCCGTAACTTTTTCTTTTGGAAAATGTTAACAAATTATGAAAATAATTATTAGAATTGCAGCACCTTCCAATTACAAGTTTGCGCACATTGCCAACACCGCTAATTGACAGCAATAGCAAACTGCAAGAACTGAACTTGAAATGAATGCACCAACAAATATCGCAAAGGTGAATGTTGTCACGGAAGGTAATTGTTGGTTGTGACAGTTCTCAATTCTGAGGCCACGCACCATCAGAAAAGTGGCTTGTGCAGCTGAAGAAGTCTTGCGGCATGTGCTCTGCGTTTCCTAGACACACGTCTGTGAAGTCACGCTGCAGATAGAGGGCAGTGGTTGTGGAGAGAGCACATGAAAGAACCCTTACAGCAATAGTGGCCGTAACCTTTGGTCACAGGTATTGCTAGGAGAAACTAGGTCAAATGAGGCCCATGCTCTGCCGTCGCTGTAGGAGTTCATCTGCATTACACCGGACTTTTTTTCTGCAGATGCTTTGGCCTGTAAACATTTGGTTACAATGCAGTCGGACCTTATATCGAAAGCACATTCAACACAAAATACATTTGTCACATCCAATATTATGTTACGTAACGCATTTATAATATCTTTAAAAGTTGCCTGTGGCAAATATCACAATTCTAGTTCTTGAGATGGTCTACTCAAAGCAGAGGACAATACTTGCACAAAAAATTGAGATGCAAAATTCAGTAATTAATAAAGATTTGCTAATTAAGTTTCTAACTGATCACATCAAGGCCCATATTGCAATTTACAAATTCTAGCCGTGGAGTTCACAAGGCATTGGAACGAATTTTCAAGATCAAATCAAATCAAACTTTATTTCCAGTTTCGAGGTATAAATTCCCGAACTTTGTGGAGAAATGCATTGGCATTCCAGTTAATTTGTAAACAAAACATTGTTTCATGCACTGAAGCACAGAAGTAATATTGCAATATGAGTCGTAAGGTAATTAGTTTAAAAGTTAATTAGTGCAATCTTGTTAATTAGTCAATTTTGCATGCAAGTAGTGTCCACCGCTTCAAGTAGAACGGCTGATAAACTAGAATTGAGCTATCTGCCACAGGCATCCTTTAAAAAAGTTTGAAAGTGTTCGCTGAAACACCGTGTGTGTGTGTGTGTGTGTGTGTGTGTGTGTGTGTGTGTGTGTGTGTGTGTATATATATGTGTATATATATATATATATATATATATATATGAGACAGCATATGTGCCTTGTCAAAAAAATGCAAGGAATACAACTGTAATGTCTCTAACGTTAAAGTCAGAAAAGGGTCTCCTGTCAATTTCAATGCCCCGCTGGGAGCTTGCCGTGCCGATACGTTAGCACATGGGACGATGAAAGATTACAAATACGTGCCTTGCACCCTCTCCAATACACCACCGTTCGATTGGTACAATTGCATAGGTTCATCAGATTAACAAAAACACACGTGCACATACCGAATGTGCTGTTTCAACTTGCTCTCTCTGATCACTCGACACTTTCGCTACCGGGACACATACTCTCAGCTACCATGTGAACAAATTTTCGTTTTGTTGTAACCAATATTATCTAGGATCCTTCATTCTCACTATTCTCCAAGAGCAACAAAATTTTTGAAAAATTGGATAATTTGGAGTCAACGCGTGTTCTCGACAAGCGTACGCATTATTTATTGGAATAAAGCTAATTCACTCATACCTGCTTTGCAGGAGGACTTGTGGTTGAGCAAGTTGGTGTTTGCCTAATGACATACTATAGTGTGAATGCGCAATCACAAAAAATCCCGACCATGGCAGCTGTATTTCGATGGGTGCAAAATGCGAAAAACACCTGTGTACTTACATTCAGGCGCGCGTCAAAGAACCCCAGGTGGTCCAAATTTCCGGAGTCCACCACTATGGTGTGCCTCATAATCAGATCGCGGTTTCGGCATATGCAACCCCTTAATTTAATTTTTTTTTTTAACAGCACCTGCGACACGTATCTGTGTGTCTCCTTTGTGATTGTGCCTTCATGCTACAATACGTTGTCAAGCATACATACTTTGGCAAGTATCAGTTATTTCAGACGATCCCTGTAGTGTTCCGAGTATTGTAAATGTGTTAAACTGTAAATTTGCACTGCCAGGAGCAAAAGTGGCATGGGTGGCGTCAAAACCAAGCAGCAGAGTCCAGGTTGCCATAGTAGTCAGTGGGAACCGTATGGGAATGACAACAATGGTTTGTGCCTTTTTGGTGCGCTTAACGCCATACGTTGCCATATACCTCCAGGAGGGAGTGGTCCTGAACGTATAGAGGGTTGAGACGATGGCGACCGCGAATTCAGCTGCAGCACTTGCAGTGAGCATCGGTTTCGTTTTGATGAAGTGCAAGGCGTGTGATGTCACAAACACTGCAGAAGCCAGTAACAATGAAAAGCAATTCTACATTAGTCTGCACACTGCCGTCAAAACCAGCTCACTGATGAAAATATAATCGGGACATGCACGCAGTAGCGTAGATTAGCATATTCACTCATGAGTACGTTGGCTCACATTTGCTCCATATCACTTTAACACATTTTCGATAGAGTATGATTAAGTGATGAAAGGAGTGATCGGACATAGGTATGAACGGGATTGAGTGCCGGTGATTGTGGACATAAGTATGCAGATGAGTGAAGGTCGACGCAAGTATCAACGACAGTCGGCAACGGTGAGTTTGAGTGGATTCGAGTACGAATGTGAGCGACTACTGGCGAGAGTGAGCGGACATAAGTCTGAAGGTAAGTGCCGGTGAGCACGAGTTGACATGAATATGAGCGTCACTGGTTGCCAGTGTGAGTATGAGAGAGCCAGTATTAAAGGGTGTGAGCGAGTGTTGATAAGTGGGAGTACACAGGTCGAGGAAAAGGTTCAGCGAGTGTAAATGAGTTCATTTATTCTGCCAACCTATGCGCAGCAGTGGAAAAGATGTCTACTTGGGCAAAGATGTGAACTTTGTAGTGCTATCACGTTGTGAAGGAAGTTGGACAGCTCTCATTACCATGAGCTCTTATCAGTCACGACACACGAGAGAATACCATTTACAGCTTTTGTGTTCATGATGTACAAGACAGAAGCAGAGCTTGCAATTTGCATAGAAAATACTAATGGCATATAGATCTAGTAAGAATTTGCCTATTGTTTCGTTAGTAACTCAATAACATGACATTTGGTTAATTTGGACATTTTTTTCGGTACCATGAAATTCAGATTACCAGGGTAATACTCTATTTACTAGTACTCTAGCAGAATACTCATTGAAATAATGCATGACCAACAAAATTTTAAATTTACTTTGTTATATCTAATAATTTATATATATTCGTTATACAGCCAAACCTCAATTTAACGAATGTGGACATAGCAAACTATCAGATATAACATAAACATAACATTTGGTTGGCTATGTATTATTTCAATGGAGTATTCTACTGCTATGAAACCAAAAATGCGGTACTTTACTCAATATCATTTAGAGCGAGGAGAATGTTTGCATGTGCCTCAAAATGCATATTCTGGTAACAAAAATGTCGAATACAGCCTGTGGGGTCTCTCACCCGTGCTCTTGGGACTAAGGAACGACAACACAGTAATACAAACAATCACAAGGGCATTTATTGCACCTTTCATAGATCAATGCCTGCTACCCGAGTTGCTATCCACAAAACATGCCGATGGGCGCGCGACAAATCTAGAAGTCCGACTCACCGCAAACGCATCGCGAGCGAATATGTTCGCCCCATGCTGGATCCCAACGCCTCGTCATTCGCGTGTACGGTCACGTGGACGGTGGCGCGTTCCAACGCAGCCATGCGAGGCGGTCTCGCAGAAGCATGGGTCGGCGCGCGGGACGTCCACGCTGTTCCCCGACCCGCCGGGAAAAGCGGAAGCACCTTGTCTCCCAGCGCCCAAGTAACCTCGCCTGTCGGCGGCGTTAGCAGCGCAACACTCGTGCCATCTCTCACACTGCGCCCCAACCACATCGACCGCCGCGGGCATCACGCAGGCCACGCGGCGAAGCCGGAATACAGGAGACGCGCTATGCGGGAAAAACATCAGGGGAGGCGCGAGGGTCGCGCATCCCCACAAGCCGCAGACAGCTTTTTCAGACGCCTGATTTTTCGGACTTCCCTTTGGCAGCACCACCTATCCCTAGCACTAGAATAATACTAATGATCTAAATACCGGATGCCGCAAGGCATTTTGGGCATGAACTTCCTGCACAATGCTGCAAACACAGTGGCCATGAAAGAAGTTTTCATTGGGATGAATGGCACATGAGTTTGGTTGCAGACTCCTGACGAATGGCGCTGGATAGGCCTAGCAGTCTAAGAAAAGTGGCTAGGCATCATGGGAAGCTTGCCGTCAATACGTTCGCACCTGTAGACATCATCAGCGACCAAGTACGACATCAAACCCGCAGGCTAAACTAATAGCCGTAGTAAGTTCAGATCCACCCCCATGTGGGCCTTCCCGTCTCCAAAAAATGTGCCGGTGACAAAACTCAACATCAGCACTTGAAATGTCGCATACTGTATGAGCACACGTTTTTGCCAGCGGCTTGGCTGGTTGTAACAGGTTGTACCGCAGTTGGAAAGCCAAACTTGCGAATCCTACGTGCTAACACCAATCGCATGATTGTGTATCTGTGGCGATGCAAAGCATGCATATGTACCATATTTTTGTTCATGTAACCTGCACCAGAAATAAAAAAAAATTGAACAGTGAAGTCAGGATGCAAATTATAGGTGTTCCTTCATGGCAGCATGCGGTGCTGATGTGAAGCCACACTTCCAGGCCAAGTTCTTCACCATCAAATGTTTCATTATCTCCTGGTGAACCCTACCCTGTGTTGAAGCTCCCTCTCCCCCCTTTCATGTTGGCCATTCTCGTCTTTTCAGACTGCCATTATGCATTTCTACTATTAGAAGTTGGATAATACTGCATACGGTGCCGGCAAACCACAATACGCATCACAAGAGCTTCGCTCGACAGCAGTCCTGTAGAGCCTAGCAGATTATCAGCTTTGGAAGAGGTAGAAAACAGAGCCACTGGCCAAAGATACCATGTGGAAGAGTCATGCATCTGCGAGACCATACCTGCCAACTCTCCCGAATTTTCTTGTTCACGAATTCGGGCTTGTTTTACAATTTAACAAATGTTGTGACAAGTATTTCGAAAAATTGTTTGCGAAATTTTATTGCATGTCGATCACTGTGCCTTCCACTGCAACCTTTCTGATGGTGAAAGGATGCAAAGGGGATACTTGCCTCGAGCAAGTTTATACCAACAAGTTCTAGAAGCAGGTAAAATTGGGAACAGCTAAGTTGCTCAAATGGTCACTTATCTAGAAACACTTTGATGCTTGTGATTATATGCCATTCAAAGATTGCTGCTGCTTTGCATGCTGCACTGAGGTAGAGTCCTTGTTACTGAAGTGCATATTCCCGAAAGGACATATGCTCAAGGAAAGCTTAACAAAAAAAAAAAGTTATCTACTGCCTTTCCTTTTGCCATCCCCTGCCTACAGGAGAACTTTACAAATTCTACAGTTCAGAAGTTGGCAGGTATGTATGAGAGTGTTTTTTATAAAGACTTTAGCATTGTTGTGTGCATTCGCTTCTGCAGGTTATGTCCTTAGATATCTTTTCTTTCTTTCCCGGATGCTGTAATTCGGGATGTAGGTTATATAAGGATGCGGGTTATATGCAGAAAAATATGGTATTTATTATTACTCCCGTGCTTCATATTGACAAAGAAAAGATGGTGACGGGCCATCAACATCCATAGGCCTGTTGCTGGTCCATTGGATGCACCCTGCTAGCGTTTCTTCTGCACAAACATGATCATTCTTTTTTTTGCCTATATCTGCCTCTATGCTTATAACAAATATTGGATATAATGAAGGTATTTGCATAGCCAATGCGACCTCGTTATAACGAGGTTCGATTGTAGTATGCCACGAACACGTTTTAAAGAAGAGTAGCGAGCTACGCAGTTCATAAATCTTTATTTCTTTTATACATCATCAGCTGGCGGTAAAACGTGCGCTTTTTGTAGCAGTCAGTTCGTAGTTTGGTTTCAGAGGCCACACCCCCAACTTCTGGCCCCCCATTTATATCACAAGCAGGGAGGCGCTGCTGGCATTGGAATGCTGCTTTGCAACCTCCGTGAGGTACGTCTGCGTAGCGAGCACTGGCAAGCCACTGGCAAACCACCGGCAAGCCATTCGCGAGCTGCAGTGGTGCACAATGGCGAGCCACTAAGCGCCCCGGCACAACCTGAACACGCTGTTTGTTCAACGCCTCTTCTCACGACTTGGAGTGGCGCCCATTGCTGTTAGCTGAGCTCAAAGCCAGCACCCGACTCGATGGCATAGAGCAGCTTTTCACGCAGTTGTGCCTCATCGGCGATCTCAGGTAGCTTGAGCAGGTTCATGCACGTTGACGCAGTGGGAAGGCGCCCCGGCTCCGGGCCGGCCGAGTGAATGCAGAATTGGGGTACCAGGTCCTGGTGTGAGGCATAACAAATGCACAACGGTTACAGTCTGTTTCGCACATGGCAGGCAACACAGCGGAAGCTATGAAAGTAGTGCACACAGTTGTAGTAAATTTACTCTGTAGCTTTCGCAGTGCGCATCAGTAACACTTTCTATGTAAAAACTGCTTCATCAATTACAACTTGTTGACATAAGGTCTTGTCAAATCGCATTATCTGTGCACTTTTATGCTTCCACTATGTGTCATGCTATGTTGAGGTTGCAAGTGCAAGCAGTGTGACGTTGCCGCTGGTCACAGAAATGCGTCAATCTGCTCATTCGGTGGTATTATTTAGGTGTACGTCTGCGACACCTTCCATATAATAATCATGTCACATGTTTTGTTATAAAAATACGAGACAGTGTTACATCTAATTGCACAATGCATAACTACATCTTTCTTTCATACACGACGCACTATTTTTCATTCATGACTGAAGCATGAGAGGTTTCTCTAGGCTCTTTAGTCGGGATGTGCCAATACTCGAATTTCACCGAATCGAATTGAATAGTGAACATTTAGATCATTAGATTCACGAATTGTATATATTTATTACTAGATTTTTCAAATATTTCGTACATTTGACGTGGAGGTCTGCGCAGTGTCGCATGCTCTGCGGAGCTCCTCGTGCTCGATGTCATGCAAGCAAGTGCCTCACTTTGTTATTTGTGGAGCAAAATGGGCACAGAGCAGATGGGCCACCCTAGCTGACGTCACAGACTCTCTCTGCATGCACCTTTGCCCTATTGCACGTGCTCACCAACATTGGCCCAATGTGGGGATTGTGCACACAGCGCTCGGACACTACAATTCACAACGATGGCTATGTACAGAGTGGTGATTGAGTCATATAATGTGCAGTCTGCGCTTTTGTCTGCGGGTACAATGCTTGTCCAGGCTGGCAGGACCGATTGGAATGATAATGTTGTGTGGACAGAGGGAAGGGCAACAAAAGCAGCATGTATTTTGGGGAAAGTGCGAAGTTCGTGCTGATGTTGTACCCACCGGAAAGCATGCAGATTGCGTTGCATATGCGGCGATGAACTAAACGCCACTTCAACAGCCATCGATCTAAATTGTACGTGTGATCTTCGGACCAATCACTGATTACCCACCCATACGAACATGTTAGCTGCAAGCATTCCACAACGGCTTGTGGCCCATTAACACGTCGGCCAGCGCCAAATTTTCGTCACAGTCACACTGCCTAGGCTTTTAGGTCTAATCGGCGCTGCTTCATCAGGCATCAGTGACTAGAGTTAGTGTAGTGCTGAATCGATGCAAACCTACAGTCATCAATCGATAAGTGGGACTCGACTGCAACCGCTAAAAGGTTTGAATAATCAGGGGTCTTAAATATCATATTTGCCCACATGGACAGCACCAACGATGGCTATGTACAGAGTGGTGATTGAGTCATATAATGTGCAGTCTGCGCTTTTGTCTGTCGTAGAGATTGGCCTATGACAACCCACCCACTGTAAAGATAGGAAAACCCGTCTGTGTTTTGGAGAAAAACTGGACAGCAAAAATTTATGTTAAGGGTGTGCGAGTACTGAATAGTAGAGTTCGAACTAAATGAATCGAATATAGAATATCAGAAAATTTTTCAAAAAATTTGTTGGTTACAAATTTTTGGCATGAACACACAATGCAGCACATGCTTGAGAATCTCCTAGCATTGCACAACAACAATGTACAGCAAGCTATCGGTAAATTAAGTACATAAAAATCAAGCTATACAGTACAGTCTACTCTTATTAAAGGAAACTCTAAGTTAACAAGACACCAATGATGACAGCTCAGTTCCAGTATATGAAGGCATGAAAAATATTTTTTTGCCAGTAGAATATCTGCTGAATAGAATCAACTGAATTTTCCCCTGACATTATCTTGTACAAAATAAGAATTAAGATCTCAGTTTAACAGTGGACCTGTGTTTTATGGCAATCTTTTATAGCTTATTACGTTTTACTTGCCAGTTTTCTTGTACAGTGAAACGACGTTAAACCGTAGTTGGCCGGAACTTTGAAAAAGTATGTACTAAACGGTAGTACTGCTTAACCAAAATAGCATGAGATTACCCACTTGTCAAAATTAGAACTACGAGAGAGTGTGATGAGAAGGCAGAAAACAAGCAGTATTTATTCACTTCGCGCGGTAAAAGTCTGTTATTTTCGTTTGATGCCGCGGCGGGCTAGCAGCAACGATGGCAGCCGCAAACTCGCTCAAGCTACAAGCCAGCTTTTCTGCCAGCCCCCTCTCCTCGGAAAACACCCGCATGAGGCTGACGTAATGCTCAGCATCTGCCACTGTCGGACCTCAATCGCCCAGACTTTCGCTTTCCGTGTTGTCCTCATCACTGTTGTTAGGCAACACTTCAACAATAACAGAGGCAACAATGGCGAAAAGTCAAACCTTGAAAAGTCAGACCTCGTAGCAGACGTATTTTTGCGGTTGCAGCAGCATTGCTGACCAACTTCTCCTTCGCGTTCCAAATGCCACACACCGTAGTCAACAGCAGATCCCTCTCGCATGCCAGCACCAACTTCTTCGTGCCACGTTCGACAGTACGAACAATGTCCAATATTTTTTCTATGCTGAGCACCAGGTTTTTGTCCTAGCTTGCACGGCACCACAACACGGGCCACAATGCTCCAACTCTGGCACGGCGCCGAAGTGATATTGATGTGGCTTCACCCTTCCAAGCACCCTCTGCATTTGCACTTGTAGGCCGTTCCGATCTCTGAGGCTCGTTGTTCTGCCAGGCTGACGTACCGCCGTGATTTCGTGACGAAAAGTGGGAACACTACGTGTTAAACAATACGTATGCAATAAGCTGGTGCAGTTTACGCGGATACAAAACGCATTCTGTTCAATGGCCGCTGAGTCAGAGATTTAACTTTACTACTTTTAAAACAAAACCGCTGTTTAAGCGGGTATGGTTTAACGACGTTTTACTGCAAAATGTAGAAGGACTTCCCCATCTTTACAACAGGAGAGTCGTAAAGAGCACGAGGGGCCTCACGGTGCATGTGACATGCGGTACTGCATAGATTCTGACCACCTATAAAACTTGTTTTACGTGCTGTGACTGGAGCGGAAAAAATTGGTGCTGTTGCACGTGCCAATCTTCGCAACAGATGAAAACATGGACTGTGCATCATGTGACTTGACCAACACTCGCACATAGCCATCACTGGAGCTGTGCAGGTTGACAGTGCCAGAAAAAGAGGAGGCACTGTTTCATTATCAGGTTATCAGGTTCGGCCTGATTTGTCATCTGTCAAAGATTCTTATATCGGGAGAATCACGGCAAATTTGCACGACGCTCTCCCCCACCCACTTCCACTCTTTCTCTTTTCTCTGTATAAGCCCATGGCTCGTCTATAAAGGTGCAAAGGACGTGCACATGCTACATGGTGCGTGCACCTTGAATCCCAGCAGGGGTGGCCGCGAGCAGCTGGTGACAAACTTGAGGAGGAGGCGCCGTTGGCGCTCGTCGAAGCTCGCCAGGACGCGCCAGAAGGCCTGGACAACGGGGTGCGTAGCGCTGTAGCCGCCCTCGTAATGGGTGTGCTCACGCAAATCCTCCAGGTCGACCGGGCTCTGGGCGCCCGATATCAGCACCTGGAGCTCATGCGGTGCGAACAGGCGCAGCCAGTGGCCTGGCAGGAGCTCCTCCAAGCCCTGCACGTGCACGCCATGGGCGCATCATTCAGCAGTTGGCGCTTGTGCACCATCCCAACCGGCGATGTAGGTATGCTCCTCGTCGTAGGCAACATGCACACAGCCTAGCATTCTTATGCGTTCATTCATTAAGTTTAATGCCCCATTTCAAAACTGGTGCTATGTGTGACATCACAGCGAAGGGCTCCTGATTCATTTTGACCCCCTGGGATTCTCTAATTAATGCGCACATAAAACTAAGCACACGAGCCTGTTTGCATTTTGCCCTCATTGAAATGCATCCACCACGGCCAGGAATTGAGCTTGCAACCTAGTGCTCAGAGGCACGACGCCATAGCTACCTAGCCATTGCAGCACGTACCTTTCACAACCACGGCGGCACTGATACTAAAAGAGACGATGAGATACTGAAAGATACTGAAACGCTGTGCAAAGTCGGCTGGGAACACGACTCTGGATGTCTCAAACTTCCAAAGCAAGCACTTCCACAATGGTAATGATAACTTGTTTACAAGGTTGTGCAGGTACATTTCCTGCCCGCCGAGGTATACACTGCTTTTGAGCGAACTGGCAGCTCAATTACACCCTGAGCAAACAAAATCAATAGCGAACATAGTGAAGTTAGTCAACAATAAGCAGAAATGGATGACTACTTGGACAGTGGCATATCTCGTAAAATAAGGACATTAAGCTAATATGTGCCATGAACTTTTGCACTTCATTTCCAGGATTATCCTCCCTTTCACATGATTAACAATCGACTTAATCAGAATACTTCTCCCATTCTGACAGACTTTGAATTTGTACTATGCAGCACACAGAAAGCAATAGTGCTCGTCGAATAGAGTGCAATGATAGTGACACAATCTTGACCAAGCCACGTAATAGGCAGGAACAAATGTAAGATGTACTTGTGCAAGACATACTTACAGGTTTTAATCAGTGTGTACTTTGCACAAAAATTGTTTATGGTCACTCCGTCTGCTCTTAAAAAACTTTAGTTGTGAGTAGCGCCTATCTTTTGGCTGTCTCCCTTTTGTCCATGCGCAAAGTGCGCGTTTGTTAAAAAATGCAAATATGTCTTGCACAAGCACATCTTGCGCTTTTTACGTAGCATATCAGTCAGACAGAGGACAGGCACTACTCACTGCAAAATTTTTTTTATTGAAAGCAGACAGCATGCACAGAAAGTAAGGAAGCTCTCTTCCCTTCTCATGGAAAGCGTGTGCTTGCTAAAACCTTGCAAGTACAAACCGACCAGCCCAGCGACACATTCTTCTATGCGGGATGTGCGTAAGGTGCACGCTAATTTGTGCCTACCTGCCGGAATGCGAGGCACTGCTGCCGCAGCTGAGCGTTGAGCAAGTGGTCTGCAAGCAGGTGCATGTACTCAATGCGATTTGCGGCTGTCACTGGAATTGTGGCGCCGTTGGGCTTCAGCTCCTCCACCGTGCTGTTGCCCAGCTGACTTGTCACCACCTGGAAGAACACCAGCACACATCTTGCACACATGAAACTCCACACACGTCAATTGTGTGCAAAAAAAAAAAAAAGAAGAACGTCACAACAACAATTTCCTCAAAAGGACACCAAAGGCCGTGTAAAACATTAGTTTGTGTTTGCCTGTGCGAATCTCAGCGATTTCTTTACCTGTTCATCATATACATAATGCCATCGTAACTCGATATAACGAACTTCAATATAACGAAATTCTCGACATAACAAAGTATTTAATTTTTTATAACTCCTCGTCTATAAAACACCTTGTATTTAGAACCACAATATAACGAAGCGTGTTTATACACAATTTCAATACAGTCGCGGACCGATAAATCGGACACCACTAATCCAGACATGCTCGGTAATATGGACAGTTTCGCGGCAATGCCAACGGCCCCATAGACCTATTGTGTAAAGACAACCTATATTTCGGACAGCCGCTGGCCCTACATTCCATTATCCGGACTCTCCGTGGCTGTAGCTTGCGCCAACTCTGCTGCCATTATCTCCTCTGGCAACCTCGACAAGACATCGAGTATGGCCTCACAGAGGCAAGCTATCAAATATGGCCTCAGAGATTACACACTAGATGGTAATCTCTGAGGCTTTGCGTTGATCAGAGCCCCACGCCTCAGAAAATTAACTGCAAATGCCAATCTTGGAGGCTATGTCTGAATTATAGGTCGCATCAACATCGCGATCATCACATCCTCTTCCAGCTATTCCAGCAACCCCGTGCATGGGCTGCTGTCACCATTCTGCTTGATGAGTTTGCCTTTCGAATGGCGTATTGTTTGTCTAGTTTGCGTTCCAGACAGTGCTCTGCTGGCTCCAAGAAGCCTTTCTGACGCGACAGGCCGCGTCACATGGCACCAATGCAGGTGCCCTCGCAGTCCGAATAAGCCCAACTCGGCAACTGACGAGCCTCAACTGCCGCCTACCACAACGAGCTCAAATGCGGACATCATTGATGACCTGCTAGGCCGCGGTGTGCTGATTTTTGCCGCCGTTACATTTGAAGACTTTGCAGACGATGCGGTGTTGTTGTGTGCCGAACTGAACGATGACGAAATAATTGAGCAAGTTCTCCCACTGTCAAACAGCAACTCTAAGTCAGACGATGAAGCGCTGTGTGCTCCATGCTCCGAAGCCTCCACATGCGGATCTGACTCAAGCCTTTCCAGTCCTTGCATGAGCCTACAGCAACAGCACAAAACTGGCAGAAATACAGGTGTACATGGTTGTACATAAGCAGAAGTGCGTGCAGCAATGAATCGACCACTTATTCCTTGCCCAGGGGTCTTAAAACGTAAATAAAATTTTTTTTGATACATTAGTTTTTATGGACATTCTATAGTTCAGACTTAAGTTGCTCCTGGAATCCGAATTATCGGTCGTTGACTGTATAATGAAACTTCACTGTGGTCTCAAAGGAATTCCGAGACATTAAATGAAAACTTCTGCAGATGCAGATAATGAAGTGGTTGAATTCAATTCATTACTTTGATATTTCTTCGTGGCAGCAGTGAAATTTCGTTATACTGAAATCGTGTATAAGAACACTCCGTTATATTGAGGTCCAACATACATGGCATTCTGTGGACAAGGAGTTATAAAAAGTTAAATACTTTTGTTATATCGAGAATACTGCTACCGTCGAACTCGGTTATAGCAATGCTGATTTTAACAATATATCGGTTCTAACAATGAAAAGCTGCTGCACCGTCAACTTTTGTATGTCTTCCATGGGAAAATAACCCGCTTACTACAATGTCCCCATGCCGCATTATCACTCATAACAATGAAGTCTGGCTGCTGGGTGTCCATGCCGAAAGGTAATGGAATGCAAAATCCTTGAAAAGAAGGAAGAAAAAGTGAAATGTGAGCAAATCAGGGTGTCTACCAAGTTGACATTTCCAAATTCCCTGAGTTTTCCAGGTTTTCCCTGAGTGCCATTGCAAATTTCCCTGAGTGATGCAGAACTACGTTTTATGTCAAGACGGGCTGAAACCATATCGCCCGGTGCTGTCACTCTCTAGTAAGCTATAGAAAAAAATTTTAGAAAGCGACTTAACCTAATTTGAATACTAAGGAGTAGTGTTTATGTTATTCAAAAAGAGAATAGAAGGGGGTTAGTAAAATGCACAGCAAATAAAATGTCTTCGAAAAAAATTGCAAATGGAGTCGGACATTCTCAAATATGAATAAAAAGGATGTGGATATAAAAGCAAATATTTTCGAATATGAGCTATTTCTATCAACTGATAGCAAGCTCAGTGGTATGAGGCCCAAACTCTGTCACAATTGAGATTCTCTCTCAACAGCTCGTAAGTCAACCTCAACTGTCCTGACATACTCTCAGCCCGCGCACGACTCTTGAGTGTTGTGTTTCACTGCTTCAACGAGTTTATTTTCGTTTGGATGAGGGACACTTGCATCTCGGCATTAGCCAAAACTTAATTTTTTGAGCGCAAGCTCCTTCAAAACGGCGGCAGCAAGCTCCCTTTCCTGTTTATTCCTCAATGCGTAGGTCATTTCTGTTCTTGTTTTCCTTCCGCCACTCGTTCGCCCCAAAGACCATTTGAAGCATCTTGGTCAGTTGCACAGTCTACGGCCAATTTTTCGAACTCCCAAGGGCCAGTTGGAAAAAAAATAAATGCGTGTCATTTAGTGCCTTTAGGGGCTCAAACCGCCACAGGCACGTTCGAAAACGCTCTGAAGGCCTGTCGGTGCACATATCAGGCATATCGGTGCTCGTACTGTGACAGGAAATACCGGGTGCACGCGTGTATAATTAAGGAATACATACTGCGTTCCGTGGCAATAGCCCCTTCCCACGCTCGTTATGCTTCACTGCAATACTTTTGCGTATTCTTCACAGAGTAACATTTCTGTACAAAGGCGAAGCTGACTTTCAGGAACCGGCATTATGCAACGCGCTATGTTTTCCAAGTTTCTAAGCCAATCGCGAGGACCACAAAGGCGGAGTCCGTGCCATTGCTGACAGCAGCTAATTCTTGCAATAAAAAACTCGGCATCCAACGGCAAGAAGCTTCATAGCGAACGTCAAAGCAGCTAGGCCTAGCGTTGCCGCAGTGGCGGCAACGGCTGCCAGCGGATCTGCGTGCGAGAGTGCCGGTTCGAGGTGGCGAAGTAATCAAAATGGCAGCGGTGGTGCCTTTGATTATTGCCGTTTCGGACCTGCGGTCACGGCAAAACGTCCGGAAAATCAGACGGCAAAGAGTTCTTGCGTCGGAAATTTGACACTTTCTGATACGTTGACTCTATGGGGTACATGGCGGTGCCGCGAAGCCGTCCAAATTATCGGGAATCCGGAAAGTCGGTCGTTGACTGTACACTTGCAACTCCTCCAGCCAACGTCAGGGCGTCAAAGACGATTCATCACGATTCCTGTCTGTTACTCGAGCCAGCATTACCGGACTTTCGACCCTGTCAATAAAATTGCCGCTAATTTTCCCTGATAGAGGCCCAAATTCCCTGAGTTTTCCCTGACTTTTTCCAGACTACTCAAAATCCCTGAGAATTCCCGGTTTTCGCGGTTTTCCTGGTTGGTAGACACACTGCAAATGCACGATTGCCCACCACCATGAGAGATGCATCACCAGAGAGATGCACCACCACCGTGCATCTCTCCATGAGAGATGCACGGCAGCCTCGCACAGGTCTCTCCTGTTGCCCTACTATCCCTCAAAACACAAATGGGCTGCACCCAGAGCTCTGTGCCGCGCCACCCTCCAAAACACGAATGGACCTCTCCAACTGCACTGACAATGCTACCGGTGCTGCTCTCAGCTTGCTTGCTGGGCCCTCACAGTTGGTTCTTTATTCTATGGCCCTCATTCTGAGCAATTCTGCGAACGAATTAAATCACATGCGCTTGTCTTTGTTTGTTGCGTCGAACTCGTTCCTGGCCTTGTTGTTTCGCAGCCTCATTTGACTTGCTGCCAAAATGGAAGATGGCTGATCCGGCCACTGATCATCAGCAATGCACGACGTTGCAAGTGAAAAGAAGGCACACTGCTATAGATTTGGAAATGAAGTGCTTCTAACCGTCGAGGCGATTGTCGCGAACATGCTTGCATTGGATAGCGACAGTGATGGTCACGACAGCAGCGCTGACGCGGTAGGGCAGGCTGCCTCAACATTGTCCACGCGGTAGGTCCTGTAGATGATTCAGTCCCTCATGGGCTTGTTTTCGTGAGGGACCTTCCACTTCACAACGTAGAGCACCTGGATGCCTTGGAAAAGGATTGGCAAGCTTCGTGTAAAGCAAGCATGGCTGACAGACATGCGGGTGTCTCGTGGAAGCCAGTGGGAAGTAGGTGGCGAGATGCTTGTGGCGATCACGACCCAGCGTTTCTTCTGGATTTTTTAAGCTGACATTCTGCCACGGCAACCTTTTCACATTCTTTAAAAGGTGCCTTTTGGGGGCCACCAAAGCGATGCCTCGGTGGAGCTCGTATGTCACTTGCCGCCCGTGACCTCTCTTTGCAGTTGTTAATGCAATGCAATGCATTCTTGAACGCCAAGAGCTGTGGCTTGTTAACAACATGTGATCGGAATGCGCAGGAAGCAGAGTTAAACAGTTAAACGAGTCAACACAATCAGAAGCGGGATGGCGGAAGGTGGTGGAGAGGAACTGGCCTCTCTGCCATTATAGTTTTCTTGAAACAGCTACGCCATCCTCCATTTGGATTTTTTTTTATGCAACTGAGTTATAACAATGGATTTTCGTGGCACTTCAATAATTTTATAAGTGGGTTTGACTGTATATGTATTGCAGTTCATTTTATTGAGATTTAACGGCATAATGAATGCACTTTAGCGTCAGATGCAACTTTATCTAAACGCTGTTGCATGGTGTTGCCCTGGTGCTTTCATGCCTCAGCTAGGAAGGCAGCACATTTGCTGTCTGAAGGCATGACAACACATGATGCAATTGACACAGGAGGATCAGCGATTGGCAATAATGCAACCTGTCCCGTAATGTTCCTTTCTCTCGAGCCCGAATCACTTCGGATCAAACTTACACACCCAATCTAGCAGCTTGTAACTGCGTGCAGCAGGAAGCACTCACAGTGAAGTCCAGCCCCAGGTCGGCCACGTCACCCTTGTAGCTCTTGAGGAAGAAGAGGTTGCGGTAGACGAGCGGCTCAAGGGATGCCAAGTGGTGTAGGCCGAGGTCGCCACGCCCAGAAGCCACCAACTTGGCTAGGAAGAAGTGTGCCATCGGCAGCTCCACCAGCATTCCCTCATAGAGAGCCTGTACAGTGGAGCAGCGTCATCAGTGTTGAAGAGTCTAATGCTGCTCAACTGCCCCTGTCCTAGGAAAACTGCACCCACACAGCTACTCCTAAAAACCTCCTAAGCTTCGTCACTACATTACCGATTAACAATGTAGTTTCCCTTTGTCAACAGATAACGTGATATGGTGCATAGCAGCAATGGTGTTTTACTCCTGAGCAAGCGGTAACCAGACTGATTCTAACCCCCATACTCAGAAATGTACCTTAACTGGAACCCCATGCTTGACTTGATCTACATGATGCCTGTCGTGGACACACCAAAGGAACCGCAATGAGTGTCTTGGGATAGTTCACGCCTCGTGAATGTGCTCAAGACTTCTTGACTTTACACTTCTACTTTTCCAACTGCAAGTTATCGATTACATAAATTAGTTTTGCTGCAATACAGTTGTGTTAAGTGGTGAAGCATATTTGCCATGCAATGACGCAAGCAGAGAGTAGAAAGGGGCACTGTAACAGGTCCAGCATGCGTTTCTGACACACGTGTGCACGCAGTCTTTGGTCACAGTATGAACACTGAGACATCTGGTGAGTGTAGCCACGATGTCTAATTAAAATAAAAGCATTGGCATCCCAGTATCTTGTTTACACTTCCTCTCGTCATTGCAATAGTCTACATTCTTAATTTGTGCATTGTTTTACTTCTGTGTTCTTCTCATTGACTTCCTATGTGCACAAAGGCAGTTGCATCACGCTGTGCTATTCATTAACCTCTTTGTATTGTTATGTTCAGTTAACTAGTTCTACTGTGCTAAATTATGGTCTCATTCTTGTACAGAACAAGTCATTAATTCCAATTTGCAGTCGCTCATATGTATACATGTTTGCAGCCACTTTTCTGCACAACCCCTTTTCGATATTCGATTAGAAAATATTCTTCCCAAATCAGTATTCAGTTCGAATCGCTTCAAACTGAAAATCCACCATTCACATGCATGTGCCCCGTAATCAATTAAAGGCCTACTGATAGGTGCCCTCCCCCCCTCCCCCTTTTCCCTCGAGATTTACTTTGGGACTTCTTCCTGTAGCACTCATGTACTAAGACACCTATGGATCTTTTTATGTTGTGATAATAAACTTCAAAAAAGAAGTGCCCACCTTGCCGAGAAGACGGCCAACAAAGGAGTAGTGGCGTGTTGCCCGCCCGTCAGCGTAGTCTGGCAACTGCCCGACAGCTGGGTTCGGGTAGAGACGCCGATCATGCGTGCACCGGAAGAGGCCCCGGTTTGCATCAAAGGCCGTCTTCATCAGCTCAGCAAGGAACTCCCGTAGCAAACCGCCCCCTGAGAAGTGTCAATGGGCCTAATACTGAGAGGTCCTCACATGGCCCACTATAATCAAGAGTGATTCGTACTCATCCTAAAAGTCAAATCTTCACGTCAACGAGTTAATTGCATGCGGTTGAACCTGAATATAACAAACACTAATGCAACGGATTGTCAGATACAACAAAGTAAATCCAAAATTTGGTTGTGCATGTTTTATTCCATTGAGTATTACATAGACAAACAAAACAATGCAAGATCCAAGGCAATATCTGCAAGTGTCATGAGAATATTTTAGGGGTATGCGAATACTCGATTATCACTGAATCAGATAGTGAATGTCCGAATAATTCGATACACGAATCTAATATCCACTGTTCGATTTTTTATAGTATTTGGTGAAACACCAGGAGTGGTCAGTGCCTTAACGCGGGCAGCCTTCTAACGGCACGAGGTCTCAGCCATTACAAAGTTCATCAGTCTGGAAAACCAATAGAAAAGAAAGCAATGCAACGGTGACAGAGGTAACACAGCATAAACTTTGGAAAGCATGAATGCATGTGCAAAGAACGGGCCCATTTGCCACCAGAAGGCACACAGATCATATCGGATATGTGTGTTGACGCACACACGTTTACGCAGTTTGGAGTTTTCTCTCCACATGCGAGCTCAAGCACACAGACGAACATGGTATACACATGCCAGTGTACCTGAACACTGCTTCAGCAGCAGTTAGTAAGGCTATTAGGAATAACCTGCACTGCTTCCTCTGGCATCAATGACTAAATTTATGTATATCTATTTGCAGCAGCTGCATGATACTCAGAAAGCCAACAAACTGCCTCGCCAATGAAAGCGAGTGTACAAGATGGCACCAACATTGTTCATGGCTGCCATCTTTACAACACACCCTATACAGCTGCCTCTCGTTCCCGATGCCATGCATACCCTCACATCAGTCTTTTTTTTTTTTTTTTGTAGCTTCGAGCAAGCCCTTACAAGACTAGCTTTAGATTTACATGGTGGGCATGGAAGTGTCATGTGACTACAGTCAAACCCGCATATATCGAACTCGCAAAAAAACTGAAATCAGTTTGATATATATTGTAATTCGACAGAGAACATTTAAAGAAATTGACAATGTACAAAATACAGTCACCGACCGATTTTCCGGACTCCAAAAATTCGGACATGCTCGATTATTCGGTCTGCTTCGCGGTACTGCCATTCTCCCCATAAACCATAATGTATAACAACTGCCGAAAGTTCGGACACTCCGTGAGCCAACTCGATCGAGAGCACCATGCACCGACTCTGACCGGTGCATGGTTCGACTTGCTGAACGCCATTTTTGTTTTGAACGGAGCCTCCTTGCTGCCTCGCGAAGTGGAGCTACTGCAAATCCCCCCTCATCATCATCGTTTCTTCCTGGTTCGATAGAGTGGTTCGACAACAGTTCCGGTTTCAGCTTAGTAAGCCATGTAAAGGCAATCCAGCAGCTTATTTGTTTCTTCGCGCACAATGCTGTGAGTAGGCCACGTTTTTCGTTTGTGCGACTGGTGTCGGCATGGTGGTGTTTGCTTTGTGTGCTGTGTGGAGGTTCCGGTGATCCAACGCGCCATACGGAAACGTCGCGTCAAGTGTCTAATGGCGCCGACAGTGCCCACGCAGACTGCGCTGGGGAATGCTGGCAAGCGGGTGCCGGGAGGTCTAGGATTTGTCGCCTTCCGATGTGCTCCCTACCGACGCAGAAAATGTTCTGCCGAGACTTGCGCAGTGGTTGCATTGCGATTCCGGACACCGTCTCATTTGACAGTTTCACAGGTGTTGACACTGCTGTACTGACATGTGCAGAACTCGACGACGGCGAGATCATTCATCAGGTTTCTGCTGCACCGCCGGATGATGACCGAGTCGGAAGATGATGCACCGTGTGCTACGCTGCCGTCGCATGCGGAGCGTGTACCAGCAGTGACTGTGCTTTCAGCCGCCTGTGGTGACCGTACGACCCTCTCCGAGATTCAGGCTTATCTGATTGCGTGTAAACGGAACAGCATGCAGCGGCGCATTCACGATTTCTACAAGCCTACTGCCGAGCCTGAATAAGCGAGTGGAAATAAAGGATTTCATTTTTTCCCCTTTAATCTGCTTTTTCGGACACCTGTTTATTCGGACATTTTCGTAGTCCCCGTGAGGTCCGACTAAACGGTCGGCGACTGTACTCCTCATTAAAAAGTGTTCTTTACTTTCTAAACACATGTACCGTGGGCATACTAGCACGAGAAATAGTTGCCGATCTTCTTCTGTTTTATTATTTGGAAAGCACTGTTTAGCATACACTTTTCAAAGTTCTCGAGTGACTGGGAATGACTAGCTGAGCCAACATCCTTCTTGGATGCACAGTGGTGGCGAACAATGCTCAGTGCATGTGCATCAGAACATGTGAGCGGGCCGGAACTCGTTGAATCCTCGCAGTTACTGTCGCCGGCAAGATCCCTAGCCAGATCGGCAACAATGTCTTCGTGATCGAGCTCTTCGGTAGTTGCAACATGGCCAACAGAGACAAAGTCTGTAGCTGCAGTCCCATCACAAACGGCACCTGGGAACTCGGACAAATCGCCAAGTTCCTCGAATGCTTCATCATTGTCGAGGGTTTCATCGTAATTTTCAGATGAGCTTGCGCCAGCCTTGCCGGAAGCACCGAGTCCACGATGACGGAAACAATTTTGAATCGTTTCTTTTTTGACGTCATTCCGCAATGCATTCAACATCGTTAGTGTGCCCAGGAAGTCAATTTTTCAACTCCCGGCCAGTGTGAAGGTTTAGCAATAGCCACTGCACAAGGCGCTTTCTGTAGCCTGCCTTCAGTGCATGAATTACACCTTGGTCTAAACGCTGCAGCAGTGATGTTGTGTTCGGCGGCAGCAGACGAAGCTCGATATTGCCGACGCTGACCTTGCAATGGTGAGCAGAACAATTATCAATGAGTAAGCAGATTTTTCTGCCCTTGCTTACCAGGTTGTCATCCCCGGACTTCAGCCACTTGCCAAAAAGTTTGCTTGCCATCCAAACTTTCCTGTTGGACCTGTAGGTCACCGGAACACAGAGTACATTCTTTAGGCACCATGGCGATTTGATCTTTCCAATCACGACTGGTCGAAGCTTGGTCAATCCATCGACACTGGTGGCGAGCAATACCAATATTCGGGCTTTGTTATTGTCATCACGACATGCCAGCGTTTTGTTAGGGAGCATTTGCCAGAACAAAGCGATCTCATCAGCATTAAATATATCACGGGGATGGTATGATGTCGTGATGTTGTTCCAGTTTTCTTCAATCCACTTGTGCATGCTGCTGACATCCACCACACAGCCCAGCTGACAATGCTCTGGCGCTCTTTGAAATGCTGCAGCCAACCTGAACCACCTTTGAAGTCAAGTCTGTTGAGAAGGAAAGCGAGATCCTTTGCTTTCTGTTCAATTATGGGGCCAGGAACAGGGATGTTTCACGACCTAACATCAAGGAAGTGCTTATACACTGCTGTTTCCATGTTTCCAGATGCAGCCGTGCATACTCGTCGAGCACCGGTAGCACCTGGCCTCTTGTCCGCCTTAGCCCTAATGTTGGCCTTATTTTTTTTTAACATCGCACTCTGCGTGCTTCTTGGGATGTTGTATGCTGTGGTGACATTTGGCTTTTTTTCTTCCTGTTGAACTCTTCTGATAATCTCTATCTTTGCTGATATTGTCAAGTTCTGCCATTTCATGGCAGCCATGTCTTAACGGAGCGGACGAGCACTGCGTTCCGAGGACGCGACATCGCACAAAATCTTGCAACTGAAAAAAAAAAAAAAATCAGATTAAATTCTGGAGTTTTACCTCCCGAAACCACGATCTAAATACAATAAAATCTCGTTACTACGAACACCACATTAACAAACTTTTCAGATTTACTGATTTTTAAAAAAATCCCTGCCAAAATGCCTATATTTTCAATGTAAAAAAACTTTCACTACTACGAATTTAAGATTACCGAATATTTCAGAATAATGTGCGTAATTTAATCCTGTAATCACCAAGATGCTTCGTTATTACGAAGTTCTGTTGAAGTTTCGGTATCGAATCCCTGAGGCTTACACCTATCATCATCATCCACAGCAGCAGCAGCCATGCGCCGGGGAACCCGTTTCAACGGGTACAGCCCCAGCGGCATCGGCATCAGCGTGAGCGTCGTGTATGGTCATGTTCGAACCCTCCAACTACGTCGTAGGCCTAGCATCACCACGTTGATAGTGATTGGCAGGAGCTGCGAAGTTATCAGTGCTGTGATTGTGTTGTGCGTTCGCTTTACTGACAATGAGTTCTCCTGGCCCCCGCGTTAAAGAGAAGTGACGCCAGTTTTCGCTCAAGAAAAAGTGAACATTTTGACGCAGCTGAATGCTGGAAGAAAGCAAGTGGACCTGTGCAGGGAGCGTGATATCTCCCTGTCAACAATGGCAACGATGCTCAAGGATAGGGAAAAGATCATGAAATTGCATCGGCAATTTCATCTGAGCTGGAAAGTCTCTTCTCCTTCATGTGTCGATCCAGTGTCGGCATCGTCTTCGTCACTACTGCAATCTTCTTACTCATGCACTTTATTCACGATGATCATGAAATTGCATCGGCAATTTCATGATCATACCAATTTTCATACCAATTTCAGCAGACAAAACGATGTGCCCTTGTCAGGCCTGATTATTTAAGAGAAGGCACTACGGTACGCGGCCACGTCGGACATCTCCAGTTTTGTTGCATGTGCCGGATGGCATTACCGCTTCCGGCAAAGGAATGGCATTGCGTGGCAGGTTGCTTGTGGCATAGAAAAGGCAGCAGATGCCGAGAGTGCAGTTGCCTGGCGGAACGAGCGCTTTCAAGACATCATCGACTCTTTCTCTCCAGATGACGTTTTCAACAGCGATGAAATGGCATTCTTTTATCAGTTGTTGCTTGATAAAACAATGAACTTCAAAGGTGACAGGTGCAAGGGCAGAAAGAAATCACGTCTCCGCATATCGGTTCTGTTCTGCTGCAACTCCACGGGCACGGAAAAACTCAAGCCGCCAGTTGTTGGCAAGTCTGCTAAGCCATACTGCTTGAAAAACGTTGTCTCATTGCCTTGCGACTAACAAGCCAACAAAAGAGCATGGCTGATGCGAGAATTGTTCACTCAGTGGCTGCTGCAGCTCGACGAAACAATGAAGAAGAAAGACAGAAAAATTCTCATCGTTGACAATTGCTCGGCGCATATCGTGAACGTGCGATTCAGCAATGTGCAACTTGAATTTATGCCCCTGAATCATACTTTATTGCTCGGACCTCTGGACCAGGGCATGATCATATGTGTGAAGGCCGAATTTCGGAAGCGTCTTGTGTAGCGCCTCCTGATCAATATTCGACTGAAGCTGCCCACACAGGTAAACATCCGTCAAGCTGCAGAAATGCTTACAGGGTCGTGGTGGAACATGAAGGCAAGCACGATCAGCAACTGCTGGCGAAAGGCAGGCCTTTTGAAGGCTTCAGCTATGCCAAAAGAATGCGCGGACACAGAGGAGCTCAACCCGGAACTGTGGAATGAGCTTACCGAGAAGCTCCCCGTCGACATCATGGTGACCTTTGATGATTACATTGACAGCGACAGCGTGGCGGCTACATCCGCGGAGCTCACCAACGACGACATCGTGAATAAAGTGCATGAGTAAGAAGATTGCAGTAGTGACGAAGACGATGCCGACACTGGATCGACACACGAAGAGGAAGAGACTTTCCAGCTCAGATGTTTCAGATGTTTTGGTTTTTCTAGAAAAGACGCTATCATTCCACGGGCGCTGCAAAGATGTCTCCGATGACATTCAGAGGAAGGTCGAGGATGTGGAGGCGTTCGTCCTGCAACGCTTGCTGTCTACTGGCCAGAAGAAGATTACAGACTTCTTCAAGCAATAACTTGTCGTTAAACTGTGCCCAGCGTTCTTGTTTATTATTTACGTACGAATACGCTAATTTTCGTTGTTGTGTTACATTACTGATGTGAAAATATTGGTTTTTCAGTACTACGATAATTCAAATTAACAAATTAAATTCAGCAGTCCCACGAAGTTCGTTGTAACAAGGTTCTACTGTATGAGGCTCGCCATAATAGGAGACTCCAGAAATTTAGACCGTCTGGGGTTCTTTAACGTGCACCTAAATCTTAAGCACACGGGTGTTTTCGCATTTCACCCCCATCGAAATGCGGTCGCCATGGCCGGGATTTTACTCCGCAACCTCGTGCTTAGCAGCCCAACACCATGGCCACTAAGCTGAATGCTGAACACTGAAGCAGTCGAGGTGATCACAAGCACACATATGTGGCTGTGTGAGAGAGAGAGAGAGAAGTGGGTAGAATCACTTTTTATAGGGGTTGGCTGTCGGAGGGCGCGAGAGTAGTGCCGCACGCGCCCAGTTGGGCTAAACCACTTTGTCTGAGGGGGGGGTGTCGGCAGCAGGCCCAGCCGCTATGCGGGAAAGCCAACTTCTGGAGCAGTTTTGTACTGCTTGAAATCCTATATATCAAGAGCGGCTGCTATTTTTGTTCGATTTAACCATACTTTTTGCTATATATTCTCACTGTAACATTACGGTGTTAGAAATGGTTCAATATACGGGGAAATTTAATGTAAACGAGTTCAATATAGTCGGGTTTGACTATGACATGCTGACCATTTGCACGGGCAATGAATGAACACAGGGTCTGGTCAAGAACCACCGTATTTACCCTAATATAATGCGTACCTTTTTTCTGAGAAAATGAGCCTAAAAACTGCATTTGAGGAGTTGGTAACAGCCTGCCATCAGAGATGTCAGATGCAGTGTCGTCGCCATCACAAGATAGCAACAGAGCACATTTTGTGAAGGTTGCCATCGGTTCATTTTGCGCTGAACTACGATCTTGAGTGGAATTATCGGCCAATAACTTTAGGAGGTGCCAACATTCTCGCACGATTTCACATGACCCAGCCCTGGATGCACCGGCTTAACTGGCCACCAGCTTTTCTTGTACTGTGCCAAGCTCACTATCTGCACACAGTGTCAGAAACACTGTCGGACACATACCTTGACAAGTCCCATGCAGTGTCTCGCGAAAAAGATAGCAGGATCTCTAAAAGTGATCGCTCGAGAATATCGCCTCTGTATGCTTCGTATCTGTGGCCAACAAAGTACAAATGGCGAGGACGAAGCACCGCTTTCATAACGAATGCTCATTTAAAGAAAGTTTCCCTTCAGTGAAGGTAAATTTTACACGTCTTGCTTTTTTACTGATCGCCAACGTGGGGACATGCTATATTTTTATTTTATAAATCAGGCAAGTGTTACATTCAAGTGCAAGTTCAGCAGCACTTCCATTTTTAAGCCTGCAAAAATTGGGTGCACATTACATTTAGGCCACATTAGAATTGAATAAATATGGTAAATTCATGTTAGAAACACATTAAACAAGTGTCAATCAAAATGATGTAGGCTTTCGTGTGGAAACTGAAAAGTATATCCCCTTTGAGAACACCTTGATGTGTTTCTATGAATTTAGGAGAGCACTGATGAAGCGAGCTAGCCGAATGGTGAGAGAAGAGAAAAACGACGAGGTTGACTGCATAAATGTGATTAAGTGCATAAATGTGATGTGAATTTGAGCATAGTTTGAGGCCTCAGTGAGCAGCTACAAGAATGCCTAGTGTAAGGCTCGCACACTGTAAAAAAACAGGTATGAAGAAGTGGAGGCCTTAAACGAGTAAATCTGGCACTTTGTCACGTCACTATTTAACTGTTATGGGAAGCCACTGCCTCCTCCTCACCGTCAATGCCTGCTTCCTCGAGACCCGCCACATTGACAAGCTGAACACGCAGTCGCAACCTGAGGTTGGGTTCGCCCGAGAGTTTCTCGAAGGCGTCCTCGTAGATGTAGTCCCGCCGCACCATGACCTCTATCTGGGGGCCCAGGAGAAAGTGGGACTGCTCACGATTGTTCTCTGACTTGTCGCGTGCTATGAGGCTCTGCAGCACCTGCGAGATAAGCGTCATAAAAGTTGGAATGACAACTACAGTAAGTACAACAACATTATTAGAACTTGTAGCTGGGCTAGCTGGCAGTTAATCTTGGCAAAAGCTCAATAATAATAATAATATTTGGGGTTTTACGTGCCAAAACCACTTTCTGATTATGAGGCACGCCGTAGTGGAGGACTCCGGAAATTTTGACCACCTGGGGTTCTTTAACGTGCACCTAAATCTAAGCACACGGGTGTTTTCGCATTTCGCCCCCATCGAAATGCGGCCGCCGTGGCCGGGATTCGATCCCGCGACCTCGTGCTCAGCAGCCCAACACCATAGCCACTGAGCAACCATGGCGGGTGCGGCAAAAGCTCAAGTACACACACACACACACACACACACACACACACACACACACAAAGAAACTCACAAATACCTGCACATAAATGCCCAGATGGGGGAGGGTCAGTTCTGGGTGTTTGTGCCTGTGAGTGTGCTTTTTGGAATATTGTTACGTGGAAGCACAGTATGTAAATTATTTACAAGGTGTATTTACAAAAGGTAGCAAGCACTGGCCAACCCGGAAGCCAGACAACATCAAGCAAGGCACATCGTCATCCTCAGATCAGTCAGAAGCCGCTATGGGTACGTCCCACTAAATCCAAGCGTCCACATCATTATCTTTGAATAGCATGTAGCTTTTACCAAAATAACACTATTGACAATATTGGGCGTACTTGATTTTTTACTGTATAATCTGCTCTTGCAAATAGCCTCTTGAGACCTACAGCACATGCTAAATACCAGTGCACACTCGTTACAATGGACCTGCATACAACATACTTTCTGATATGATATGATGATAATTTATGGATTTTATTGGCACGAGGGCCGGCCAAAGAGTGCCAAGCAAAACATAATGAATGGATTGTCAACGGTTTAAGAAAAGAAGCGAGTTGTTAAAGGGAGATGTAACATGGCTGTAAACGCCCCTAATCTAAAGTGTTGCACAATGCCGGTTCCCGAAAGTCAGCTTTGCCGTATTACAGTGGTGTTGTACGGGCAAGCATACTAACCACTGTTGCAGGACAAAAAATGTATTCCTTAAATATACATGCGCGCACCCGCTGTCTCCTGTCACAGTAAGACCCCCAGATGCCTAAAGCATTGCATAATGCCAGTTCTCAAAAGCCAGCTTCATAGCAACATAGCTGTGTTAGGCAGTCAGGCATATGCAATGTATTGCAGTGAAGCATACTAAGAGGGCAAAGAGGCCACTGTCATGGGACATAAAATGTATTTCTTAATCACACACTTGCACAGTCGCTGTCTCCTGTCACAGTAGAAGCACCGAGGCACCTAATAATTGTACTGGCAGGCCTTTAAAACTATTTGAGATGTGGCTGTGGCGATTTGAGCCCATGAGGACAGTTATAGGCGTGTGCTCATTTTTTCGGACTGCTTAATTTACGTTTTAGCAGACCCCAGGCAGTCCGAAAAATAGGACATTGACTGTATTCGGGTTAAGCAAAAAAGTCGTATCAAACAAAATTGAATTAACGGGATTCAATTTTATTTGAACATAAATGAATGTTCAAAAATCTCAAATGTGAATTCCAAGTCGAATCTGAATCGGAATTCGATGTGTATTTGAAATTTCTAATATTCACACATGTATACTGATTACTTAGGTATCTCATCTGAGTCGCTCGGATGTGTGCAATGGCTACTGCTGTAGTGTAACTACACTCACCCTAACACGAATAGGAAACGGCACAGCAAAGGGCATCTCCTGGAGGATCGCCGCACTGCGAAGCTCGGTGGTTGTGAGTGGTGGCCCGCCTTCCTCTGAAAAGCCATAAGGGACATGACAAGTGTCTTACATTCATTACATGAAGTTGCAACACAGAAGCCGTCTCTGTGAAAGAGTGCCCAAAGGCCAAATGCAACAAAATTTCACTTCGGCTAAAATAGTTAAACTTATTTATAAGTTTAACCATATTTAACCATGTTTAAACAAACCCAACATGCAACTTTCTTCAGAAAAAAAAATATGTCGAAAAATTGCCTGTGCGTGACAATCAGATACAAAACCAAAACCTGCATTTGCAGCACTAGCAAAAGCCTACAGTAAGAGCCATCAGACGCTGCGTCGTCACCATCATGAAATGGCAGCAAGGCAAATTTTTTTAAAGGTTGCTGCGTGTTCATTTTGTGCTTGACCACGATCACTTTTGTAGTTCATATCACTTGCGTGAAATTTCTCGCAACTCGGCACCAGATGCATTGACGTATACGGCCACCAGTGTTTCTGGCAGTTGTACGAAGCTCGCTATCTGCACAGAGTCCCAGAAACGCTCTCGGCTGCATATTTCGATAATTTCAATGTAGAGTCGCGTAAAATCTCATGTAAGTGATAGCAGTACATATCTCCAAAAGTAACCGCTCAAGAATATCACCCTGTGTGCTTGCTATCATGGCCAATGAAGTGCAGATGGTGACATGATACTTTCATTATGAAAACTCATTAAAAAAAAAAGGCTTTCTTTCTGTAAAGGTAAAATCTGCACTTCTTATTTTTTGCTGACCACTAACGTATGGACATGCTGTAATTTTCTTCATATATCGGGTGCATGTTACATTCAGGTGCACTTTTACTTTCTTACTTTGAACCCGCAGAAATTGGGTGCATTCGGGGCACATTAACTTCGTGCACATACAGCATATACCATATTTAATCACATAATGTTTCCACTTCTCACATCGGCTTTCAAGAATTTAGGCTTTTACACCTCAAGTAATCATAGCAACCTCGAAAAGTTTTGTAGCGACTGTCAACTGCTTGTTCTAGCCATTGATAGCACATGGTAGCCGACTGCCATATGTTATGCATTATGCAAACTACAGCCGATGCTCATTACAATGGACCATGGTAACCAAGCAAAAAGGTCCGTTATATTCAAAGTTTGTTCTATACAAAATCAGGGTAACAATATGCTGTTATATGGTGGAACATTGCACATACCACTGTCTAACCTGTAGGCGATAGCAAAACAGATAAAAACATACAAATTAAGATAAATAACAACCCCCTGATAACTGAAGCCTGAGACAATTAAATTCTCGCCACAACAAAATATTCTCCCCTCCCTGGCGAATGTCCGAAGGATTTCATGAATTTCTTATCTCTTGAAAATGAAACCTCACTAAACTTCAATCCTGCATTATCGAAGTGGAGAAAGGCATTTGCTGTGCTCCCATTCCTTGTTCAATGCCTTGCACTGAGAAAGCTATGGGGCAGTGGGGCGTGCCCACAACGTCCTGCCTTCTCAATGTCACTGTGGCAGACAGTTCAAATTTAATTTTGGATGTTAACATAGATGCCACGACTTCGCCTTTGATGCCTATGACGTGCTAAACATAAGCCAAACGCAGTTGTCTCCCGCGAGTCGCAGTGCACTTAGCCAGTAGACTTGTGGCGGCGCTCTGCGGCGGCCGCAGTATCTACGCCATGTAGACGAGCGCAGCTCGATGTCAGCTATCGGCCCATAGCAGCCATCTAAGGGAATGACACAAAAATAAAGCGTCCAATGATAAAATAAAGTGTCCAGAAGAGAGTGAGGACAGGGTCTTCTGTTGAAAGAGAGCGTTTGAGAGAAAGGCGACTTCGCGATCCGCTTTTGAGCACCGCGTACGACGCCAAAACTTGGCTGAGATGTTCACAGCAACGTATGCTACCTGCGGATCACGTTATTTCACCAAGCCCGAGAGGTGGTTCAGGGCCCCTTTAACAAAGTATGCCAGAAAATTGTACCTGCGTAACACCAACAGGGTACAAAGAGTTCTAAAATGCACTTTGTCCCTACTTAAATTGTGTAAAATGCCATTACAGTGCACTTGCCGCGTATCTCTACCAATAGGTGAGACGATTTCCATGTACCTAGCACAGTATATAATTTGCGGCTTGGTAAGTCAAATGCAGAAGAAACAAAGAAATCCACATCCAGTCGACATGGGCTTGTTCATGGCACTTGAGATCATGTCCGCAATGTGGGCTGTCACTGCCTGCAGCTGTGATTGAGCTATAGTCTGACAATACGTGTCCCCGGCTTCGAGAAGGCCGATTTTGGCACCACACCCAACCGGCGTCGTGTGGGTTCAGCTTCGCTGGACATTTTCTCAGTCGATAACTTTCAGTGATATGAGATACGACCACTTTCGCACTCGGCACCGGACACACCACATTTATTTACTGAATTAATCAGGAAATCCTGTTTCTATTTTACATAAAATCAGTGCAGAAACTGCAATTTTTGTTGTCTCTCCACTCATTAGCGCTCGCAGCGACGAAGGGCTCGCAACTTCCTTTACAGTGCGGGCGCGGTGCAAGACCCACGTTTTCCTCCGAGATATGCCGTTCACTACTACATGCACATCCAAATTATTCTTTCACCAGTGAATTGGTCACCAATAGATCATCCCTCCATAAGGATGTAGGTTTTGATCATGAATGGCGATCACGCTATTCTTAAAGCGCACGGCGAACACAATGTCATTGCCGATGCTTTGTTTCGGTCGGACGCTAGCGCCGTTCTTGCGTCGTAGGTTTGTAGCACTTCAAGAGTTGTTCAAGTTAACCAGTATGCGGCCAAATGTGGCCAAATTAATGAGAGCTTGGTGACTTTAATAATGCATACGCTCGCCGTCCGGGACCGTAGGACAAGTGCGAATTATCAGATTTTACAAATTACCGAGGGTCGAATTAACAAGGTTTTACTGTAAATGAAGAAGGGTTTTACAAGCAAAACCTCTAAGCCCTTGTTGAAGAAAAAGAGAAAAGCTAGAATTTGCAAAATTGGCTGGTTGCCTTGTAGAATAAATGCAACGTAGGTGATAATAATTGAATTTTGGGGTTTTACGTGCCAAATCCACGACTTGATTATGAGGCGGGCCACAGTGGGGGACTCCGGATTAATTTTGACTACCTGGGGATCTTGAACGTTCCTCCAATGCACGGGACATGGGCGTTTTTGCATTTGGCCACCGCAGCCAGGATTTGATCCCATGACCTCAGCTTAGCAGCGCAACAACATAGCCGCTAAGTTACCACGGCGGGCAGGTGATAATAATGAAAACAATAAGCACAGTACATAAATTCATACAACAGCCTTTCCCAACGCATGGCATGCATTTATTGTGTGCTAGATAATAACGAAAATGGCGAGGCAATAAGATAAGATTATAATATAGAGGGTGGCGTTCCAGGAGTTCTGCTTGCTTTAAGAATTACAGAATAACAATCCACTCAGAATAAGATAACAAATATATTGAAAGAGAGCCTTAAAAATTAAATTCTAGGGTTGTACAAACCAAAATCACAATCCAATTATGAGGCACATTATAGCGGGAGGTCAGAATCAATTTTGACCACTTGTGATTCTTTAATGTGCACCTAATTTATTTACATGGGCATTTTTGCATTTCACCTCCACATTGAACCCGAGACTTTGAGTACAGCAGAGTAACACCATAGTGACTAAGTTACTGTAGTAAGTAAGTGTCTAGATGGTATTAGTCAGTCTACAATGCTTATGAAAGAAATGGGCTCCTGCCTAAATACATTAGGCTGTAATTAGAGTGTAAGCGGGTGCTAGAGTAACATACCAAGCTGTTTTCGAGTCAATGCTGCGGCACCACATGTTGGTAGCCGTTGAATTTCCAGGTTCCAGCCTGGCACCTGTAAGAGGAAAGCTGAGCTTTAGTGAGACAAGAATGCAAAATTCATATAAAAATTGTGAAGTGTAATGAAGAAACAGCACGGCAATCCCTTAAAGGAACTGACAACTGGCCAGAATCTGCTGAGAGACACTGATAGAAATGAAATGACCATGATAGAACCCAGCACGTTGTTCGCAATTTAAGTAGCAATTATAATTTTAAAGAGGCAAAGAAAGTCTCAAAACCCAGTAAGTGGCACGAACTGGCAGTGAACAATTGGTACTACTTGAGATGTTGTGTACAAGATTACTGTGCGTAAGTCGACTGTTACTGACCCCTTATTGATTAATGTTGCAACATGCCAAAAACAATTTGTTTTTCGTGCCGAATTTCAGCATTGAGTACGAAGTTGCTGGCTTAATGTCTTTGGCCAACACTGAATGACCGGCAGCAAGCGTCATTTGTTGATTTAGAGCAAGAACACTAGACGAGGAAGAAGTTTGGGCATGTGACTCACTGTCTTGTTAAAACAGGGTCAGGGGATACAGGCGTATCGAACATATCCAGCTGCAGTGGTGTCGCTCATGTGATGAAAAGCAAATGAAATGTACACCTATGGTTGACACATGACAAGAGCTGTCTATACAAATTGAAAACGAAGCCTTAGGTGGCTTGGGGTGAAGCCGAATACCACTTTCTTGCCTGGGGTTTACCCCGTATCGCTGAAAAATTTCCCCCTATTTTCGTAAAATATTGTTTATTTTTCTTGATTATGTTTATTCTTGATGTGTTTTGCATATTTAGATAGAAAATGAAAATTTTTTCTGGGTATTTATATGCCTCGTCAACAAAGAGTTAGGTACCACATGCTTATTGCTTAAAATTTCAGTTCATATATTATTATGCTTTTTTTATTCTATTCATATTGCGAAGTAAAAAAAAACTGACTCGCCATCCCAGCCCTTGGAAAGTGGATGCCCAGCAAAGTTGTTGAAGACCACCACTACAACCGCTGAGAGGGTTGCGCAATGCTTCATTGCTCAATTCCTCCTGTGGCGCATTATTCAACTACAGGAGAATGTGGACGTGCAGACTTCCCCTGTGCTGGAATTCCACGGCAACACAACCAGTGGCAGCACGCCGCAGCTGGTTGTATTTATATTTCTTTCCCCTTTGCTACTCTTCATATGGGACTATGTGTTGCCTACACACAGTGGTAGGCTGGTTCTTTTATATATGAAAGGCTAGCAACATCACACCCCAATGCAAAGCTGCCGTCGCCATGGCAGCTTGCACAGCAGCAATCTTTACCAGGAAACGAGTGTGGGGAGTGCTACATGCTTTCCATTGTTAGCAGAAGTGCCTTATCATCAGCTATGTTGTGTGGATGCTTGTTTTGTGCTTGTTCTTTATTGAAATGAATGTTGTGCTGTATGCTGTATGTGCGATACCAAACAATGTATGCACTTTTGACTTCAATCGCTGAAAGCTTTTTTTTTTTTCTTGAGAACACTGCAAAAAATCCTGACCACCTGGAGGCTACCAGCTTCAGTATATAAAGTCCCCACTAATGAGCAGCGCTCAAGTCCCTCACGTGTATGGCGATGCACATAATCGTTGTTGTATGCGTGTGAAATTCTGAGCACGCATGTGAGCTACTCAGCAACAATGCTACTCAGCATCTGTGTCGATCGTCTTGTTAATCTTGCATCCGAGTTTTTTATGCCTAACCTTTATCACCATGAATCATGACTAAATTGGTTGAGGACATCTATGTAGCTTTGTTTCTAGCAGCAGTGTAAAGAAACCTTATCTTGTTGCTTGCAATGCTTGTCTTCGTCATTCTATCAGTCCCTTTGTCTCTGTATGCACTGTAAGTCAAGCTTGTAATGGAATACCAACTAGCCTGTACCCAAACCCTGCTTAACAAAGAACTGGTGGATGCCACAATGGCTGCCTTTGGGGTCTACAACAATGGGGGTTTATAACTTAGCGTTTTGGGAGCACAGGATAAAGCCATCTGGACGAAATAATTACAGGAACATGGCTCCTATATACAGTTTCCAACAAATTTTTTTTCTGGCAGGAAGAAGATGGCAAACCTGAATAATCAGGCAGTCTGAAAAATTGTATTTAGACAGCAAAATGAATTTAATTTTTTTATAGCACTAACAGTACAAAAAGTGTGCATCAGGATATTTCTCTGTTGTTGTTCACCGAAATATTTATGCTGAAGTTACAGCGAAAAAATTACACATGGACAAAAGGGAGGCCACGTGATATGAGCACTAACACCCAAAATTACAGCTTGATTCCAAATTGGTGGTGATCTCTTCACAGTGGCCATATGGCACTCAGAAAGTCAACAAATGACATTGCCAATTAGATTATGGACAACAGCCCAAATGGCAGCAACTTTTTTGACTGCTGTCTTGCTTGCAACATTGGCAAAACAGATAAGGCCTCACAAATTTGCAACAAACCATGCGGCATTATTTGTTATACAACTGCTATAATAGGGTAGGGAGGGAGAGAGAGAGAGAGAGCTGCTCACCCGATCGGGGCAGATGGCTGTCCGAGGTGAAACCCAGTGGCCATCGGGGCAGAAGGGGCGCCTTGAGTCCCGAGCGTACAGCTGTCGTAGCAGTGAGACTACACACTGCAACCACGTGAGCAAACAACATGAAACAACATGTTATGACTGTGTGATGGTTGCCTACAATGCTGAACAGAAAGAAAATAGAAAAGCACCGAACATGTGAGAACTTCGTTATGAACATTATCCCACTAGAAGATAGAACTACAGTCAACGACTGAATTTTCGGACGCCCAAATTTTTGGACATGCCTGATATTTCGGACACTTCACAGCACCGCCACGAGCCCTATAGAATCAATGTATAAGGACATCTGAAGTTTAGAACGCTCGAACACCCCGCCGTCCAATTTTCTGGACTTTTTGATGCGACGGAAGGTCCTTTGTCTCCTCGCGCAGCGCTCTTGCGAAGGAAACCGACTTGCAGCCGAAGCATATTACCGCGTTGAACCACAACTAGCCGAATCTAGCCATCACACACCGATTTGGTCTAGCCACGCTGGCTATGTTCATCGTCGCACTTCCGCCTCCGGTGGAGTTTCCGGAGCGGCGCCATTTCGTTTGTTTGCGCAGGCCATGTTTTGGCTAGCGTGGTGTGTGGTTGTGCTGTTGTGTCAAGTGTGCTCTGCGACGCTAGGCCTAGGTGCTTCGACGCTCGTCAGTGAACTCCACTGTTCGCAACTTTGAGGATTTCGCTTGTCTTCGATGGCCCCAACTCCGTCTTCGTCGTCCTCGCCGATGGCATCGAAGCGCGGAAAGCAGTACCCGGAACACCGTCCAAACAACATTCAACAAGTTCTTCAAGCCCCTGCAGTAATAATACCGGCTGCCCGACGATGCACATGCACATAATAAACCGACAGTCGGCTGCATACAGAGTTTTTGGATGCCTCTTTTTATAGCCACTTCACTAATGCTTTGGCGGGGTTTCGAAAGCCTGGTACGTCACCCCTTACCTCTAGATCCGAGAAAAAAAGAAAGAAAAGGTGCGTTTTTTTCATGCATTTTTTGGGGGGGACTGCCTGAATTTTCGGATGTTTTTACATTCCCTAGAGGGTCCAAAAAATTGGTCGTTGACTGTATCTGAGCCAGTTCTCTTTCACTATGTATTGGTTCTAAGCTCCTAAAACAGGTCTGGAAGCTGAAGTGAGAGAATGCTACATTGTGGCATCATATAAAGTTGTATACAGTACCAACAACATATGAGCATGTTACCATAGCATGCTTAAGAGCTAAAGCTCTGCATAATGGAATTCATGAGAAGGCTAAAAAACATTATAAGCAACTTGCATGGCTGCATTCATTCAAATGTACAATTGCAAGCCTTGCAGTACCAACACTTTTGCAAGATACAGAAGAGCCCCAATAATATAACTTTATCGGGGCTCCAATGTTGTATATTCCGGACATCACATAATCCAACCAACAAAAATTGTGTATAATACACAGTTTTGCATGACAGAGTTGAGATGAGCTTCAATTTAAACCCTACAGGCTAATATAGTAATATGTAGGACTCGAAACGAAAACCGCCAAGAAAGTAAATACAAGAAGAATACTGCAGTCCAGGTGCCAATCATGCTTTATTGGAGGGATTTAGCATGGCATGTACCGTGATCCCTGAACCCACAAGCATGCTAAAACGCCTTTTTTTTTCATTTACATGCCTTAAATATATCGGTCAGTTTCTTATGGACATTCTTTGAGCCATGCAGCAAGAGCTTTCTTTCGAGCACAGCAAGATCTGCAATGCGGTCTTCTACAGCATCGCCTCCGCAGACGAACCTCCAAATGTTTTCGATGCCACATAGCACGTCCACAAACACAGGCACGGGCACAGCAGCATCTGTGCTGTCATACTCGCCCGAAGTGCCAGCCAGCAGCGTTGGCATGAGGCCGTACCTCCTCACATGTTCTGTCTCATACGACGACCTGCACGAAACAGGGAACCTAACAACAGACGCATGAGAAGTCTTGCGTGCTTGTATGTACACAAAAAGTTCCAAACTGCGTGCCTGAATACGCCTATCCAATGCGAGCTGCATGCCTTCCAGTCGCTGATGGATTTTTCGGACTCCCAAAATTCAGACTTGATGGATATTTCCGACTTAATAAATACACCATCAGGGTTCCCATAGAGCTAATGCGTTCGCACGGCCAAATTTTTTGACGAATTTAGGCCCCAAAGTTCAATTTTCCAGAATAATTTGCTCATTCCGAGCCACGTTACCCGATTTTGGAGGCCGCCATGTAGGATATACCACTGGCTTAGCCAGGCTTTGCTTCTAGTGGGCTGCTTTATAGCCTCCAAGATTGGGAGACACATGCTATCGTTAAAGAGCACGCACTATCCTCTGGTCTCAGAGGCCACGCCCACTCTTCCTTGGCTGACCAAACACTCAGGTCGTCATTCTGCGCATGGTGTTCCCACAGAGCAGGTATGTCTCAGAAACATTTTTGGCACGTTTGTGTAAGGTTGTGCAGCTTCACATTTCTTTATTCGGTGCTGCCTCTTGCATTTTCGCGAGAGCAGCATGGCTTGTTTCTTCACTCTCCATGGCAATCTCTGTTGGCGGAGATAGCCAACACGGTAACGCACTTGGCGACTGTGTACAGAGACCATGGAGACAACATCACTCTTGTGCAAACCCAAGCAAATCTGATTGCCTACAAGCGCAGTACGAGGCAGGGCATTATAAGACATTTTCTTTAAGCCGCTCCAAGCCGAATACATTTTATTTTTTTGGCTGAAGAAATTTTCGGACTGTTCGAATTTTCGGACTGTTCGAATTTTCGGACAATTTTTCAGTGTTCTGGAAAATCAAACAGAAAAATGTAATCGGTTCGACCTCCAGACATTCCTTCACGCTTTTTTATATGTGTTTGGCCAGCGTACACTCTAAGTGATATTCTCTGGTGATCACTTTTGAAGATAGTTTCACTTTCGAGAGACTTGGCACTGGACGGGTCGAAGTACACCACGGGCAGCGTTCTTAGCACAGCTCCAGAAACCCTGTTGACCATATCATAGCACTATAAGCAGACGCATGTACCGTATATACCCGTGTATTGAACGCACTCTCTTTAAAAAAGCAAAAACAAAAATGAAGCAAAGTAGGGGAGTGCGCTTATTACGCGAGGTAGGAAACATTTTCGAAAGAGTAAAACATTGAAAAGTGAGACGATAATTATTTTAAAAATGCATTTGTTAACTTATCTTTGCAGTAAAAATAGACATTTACTAGTTACAAACCGTAACAACATTTAACGGCACTTCACATCACAATCACCAGACCTGTCATCCAGGTCGCTGGGCACCTCATCCACATTGTGGTTCCACAACAGTTGGCCCTCACAGCCGCTTCTGGCAGTCTGCCAGTATCGCAAGGATCACGTTAAGGCGCTGCTTTTCAGCACCTGTTGTTTTGACAAGCATGCAGTGTGTGTCTCTTTCCCCAACCGTCCTGTGCACCTGCATGTCAAAGTTTATTGGTGTCCGATGAGCGTTTCCCTTTTGTGAGGAGATAAACTCTCTGTCCTGCAGCAGGCGCATGACTCGACTTTCGGCCCATCGCACACAGCGACACCAAATACAGGCAGAAAAGCGAGCGACACGCCAATTCGAGACTATACCAGACTACGCTGACCATGTGCCAGCCGCCCCTCCTTCCCTTGGACTCCTTCTGTGTACCGTGACTGGCCACACATCACGCACTCTTTCTCCTTTAAGTCAGAGTAAGGTCCATAAACTGCGTTAGTTACTGCTGCAGAAAGGTAGTTGCACCTTTTGTTTTTATTCTCTGTCTCGAGTCTGTGAGGTGCCTTTGCGTCGGCCAATGGCGGCAAGCATGAGTTAAGAATAGGCTGCTCGTTATTGCGGTCGCTCCTTCCATCAGGTCCTAAGCAATTGTGATAATGCATAGCCTGTTCTCACTGCATGCTTCCCGCCAGTGTTCTCTCGTAATGGCTTTGCCTTCGAAGGGCATCGAGATTGAGTGTGCTTGCTTTAAACACCTATGCGAGAGTAAAAGATCCTAGTCTCCAAAAAGCTATGGCACGGCCGTTTGATTGTGGGACTGCACGGTAGCAAAGTTGGGGATGCGATTATATACATGCGGCGGGACAAAAATCCAAATATTCAAGAGAAAGGTTGCGGATGCATTTATTATGCGAGTGCGTTCGTTACGCGAATGTATGCGGTATCTCTAAAAGAAA
Source organism: Dermacentor variabilis (assembly GCF_050947875.1). NCBI lineage: Eukaryota > Metazoa > Arthropoda > Arachnida > Ixodida > Ixodidae > Dermacentor > Dermacentor variabilis. The sequence goes on from NC_134577.1 coordinate 66,863,017, forward strand.
ACGTGGAGGAGTGTGGGCAGGCAGTCAACACAAAAAGCGGCAAGAGAGAGAAAGCACAATCAGGCTGCACCGAATGTACGAAGGTGGGTGGCAGTTTAGTGGTGTGAAGAGGGGGAAGGGAATGAATGATGAAAGAACAGTGAATGCGAAGAAAGGAAAAAGGAGGCTATTATCATTATTTGATATAAAAACATACATACAACATGCAGAAAGGGAATTAGAGAACAGGAGGCTAGGAGGGAGTGTCTGAGCTTTTCACATGCAAAGGGGTGCTCTCTCTCTCTCTCTGGATGGAGGGGACAGCACAGCAAGGGTGCTGCCGGATGCTGGCAGCACTTCTCACCTGTCCGCCGTTGGGTTTGCAACTTAGCACGGGTTGTCGTACGACAATAGACGTGCATAATCAAGTATAATCAAGTTATTTAAGGCATTGTCTCTATGGGGAGTTTGCTGGGACTGCATCAATCTATCATAAAAACCTGGGATGTCGAAAAATCGAGGGTTCTATGGGGGTTCCACTGTACTGGGGTTCTACTGTACCAAAAAAGACATAGTTGTAACTATGTCTTTTTTATAACTATGTAACTACGTCACATAACTATGTAACTATATGACTATGTTTTATAACTACGTAACTATGTCTTACAACATAACGTAGTTATAACATATGGGACACAAACCTGGAGGTTGACAAAGAAGCTTGGGAAGCTAAGGAATGTGCAACAGACACTGAAATGAAAGATGATCGGTGTCGGCAGAGAAATGGCAGTACATATTACAAAGCAAATGGGAGTCCAGCCGACACTGTAGTTGACATTAGGATGTATAAATGGAGCTGGGCAGGACCAGTAATGCGAAGGGCAGATAACTGGAGGCAGATTGGTTACAGAATGGGAGCCAAGAGAAGGGAAGCACAGTCAGAATGGGAGCCAAGAGAAGGGAAGCACAGTCAGAATGGCAAGGAATTGGGTGAGGTGATTAAACAAGGAAATTCGCAGGCATAAGACAGAATCAGCTAGTGCAAGGCTATGGTATTTAAAAGATTGTTGGCAGGGGCCCTCATCCTGCGGTGGACACTACTGCTGCTGGTGCTTATGATGATGCCGGGCACGGTGTTCTCTCTCTTACCTCAAACATGGGCCTCCACAGGGTCTTCAAGTACTGCAGCTGCTGGGGTGTCAGGCCGGTCCGGGTGTCGGGAAAGCATAGCTCCAGCAGCCCCAGGCAGAGCTCGCGCAGCTGCGCGATCAGTGACACCAGCTCGTCCAGTGAGAAGGGCATTGGATCCCCCGCAGCTGCATGTGTAGACAAAAAACGGTCATGATGTGGTAGAATAGTGGTGGTACCTATAAGTAGAGGTTATGCAGAGAGTCTACAAATGAACGAAATGCGAGTGCTGTGGTTTCTGTGCTGAAAGCAGGATACGGTGGGAGAAGGACAAGTGGACCATCTTGGCATGCAGTAGGCAAGATAAGGTGACTGTTAGCACAGCATGTGAGACACCGTCATTGTTTGTAACAGTGTGAGGAAAAGTGTCATTTTGTTGAAGAAATTAAACAACTCTAGCATTGGTGAAGGTCTGATGGCACTGCACAGGCAATGTGGCAGTGTTTTATCAATTGCTGGGAACCTTGCCTACTTTAACTAGGCTGACGACTGGTTGAAAAAAAACACTTACCCCATGTTGTGAAAGTGGTTCTTGCAAACATGCTAGTTAGAATGCACAGCAGACCCAGCACAAAGCCGCAATGGACGAGAAGGGTAAACACAACAAAAATTGCTTACACGCTAAAAGCTTACTGTACACAAATTCAAGCTACCGTCAAGTTCTGCTAATTTAAGTCTGACGGGTCCGACACAGCTAACTGAATTACCTGGCAGGTCGAATTAAAGAAGAGGCAGAAAACATGACGAAACACATTGCTGATTCATTTGGCAATACATATTCGAGTAATTTTAAATACGCACATTTCGTAAGGGAATGCGCACCCACATTTTGTGTTGTGGGTTCAGAGTTGAAAACTAATGTGGAAGTGACAGAACTCCTGAACCACATAGAAAACTAATGCGCACCCACGTTTTTAGAAAAAAAGAAAGGTACCATGCTTTCGATTGTGGCAACATGAAGCTGAAACTATTCAACTTTTACTTCGCAAAATGGAAATCCATTTACCCTTAATGCCCATTTTCATCACTGTCGTCCTACACATGGTTCCTTGCACATTTGATATTCTGTATTTATCAAACCACTCTGCAACAATTGCCAAAGGGATGACTGAAAAGGATTACTAGGGATGAAAATGGGGATGATTAGGGATGCAAGTAGGGATGCAAGTAGGGATGAAAGATAGCTCGTGCCTAAACTAACCATTTTGTTATTTCATCCTGCAACGCATGCAATTCACGGGAACGCCAAAAACGTGATGAAGCTTGTTGTTGATCAGACATCAGCAAACAAAATGCAAAGCCTTGCTCAAAGCCATCACTACAATAAGGTCAGACTCACGAGACTCGTAGAACTCGACATCATGCAGCGTTGGCAGCAAGTGGGCCAGCAGGCTGCAGAACAGGTTCAGCTGGCTCGAAAAGGGCTCGGCCCAGTTGTCCGGCGGGCAGATCCCGGATGACAGCAGCTGCATAACCGGTGTCCCGCCAGGCCTGACAGAAAAGGATAAGTGCACCTTTGTTATCCCGATGACCATGAAGAATAATTCAGAACTGTAAGAAAATTACTGGGAAAATAGATTGCCGAGAGAGTGACACATTAACCATAACAGAGAACACACACCAGTGCTTGCAACTGTAATTTTCCTTTCTTTGCATGTCATTGTCCCAACACACTATTTTCCATAAGCAATCCATCCATAGTATTGAAGAGCAAAAAGTTGCAGTTTTGCCCGAAACGTGAAGCATCAATTACAATAGCAAATTAGTAGACAGCTATACAAAATAAGGATGGTAGTCTTATCAGCCGTATAAACTTGTAAACATTCACTCACTAACTAAAATTAACAAGCACGGTGTCACGTGCATGCAAGCAAACATGAACACATTTCACTCGATGACTGCGGAAACTTGCAGCCAATACGCTGGTGTGAAGAAGCACGGTAGCACCAGCGAGTGAATTGACCTTCGTGCTGCTTCTCGCTTTAATGTGAACTAAGCGGCGAAAGCACAACGCACACGAAGCTGTCAGCCCTCGGCACACTCTGTCCGTATCACAGATCACTTTCAAGACAGGGGCAGCCAAGCCATACCCAGCTGCCATCGGAGCAGTCTTATTGCAAGCACAGTCTTCGTGCAAGCAATGGCTTGGTAAATCCAGAGAGACAAAACTGGGGATGGGCTACAACACTACCTCAAAATGTGAAAAAACACGAAAATTGAACATCACACCAACATCTTCGATACGGCAACATCGGCACATGATGACACAATGGCAATGTTACTGTGTCATCCACTGGTCATTTCATTTGATTAACTCTGTTGGCACGAACAGTGAGGCAAGCAGACCTGTGATTCTCTGTAGTGTAGCACTCTGTGGTAGGCAATCTCTACGTTCAGCATCAACGAGGCACAGTACCTCTTTTTGTCTGGTGGCAGACAGCTTGCTCTTATTGCAGGGGGCAGTGCTTCGATGTGTTTCCTTTTTAGTGTTTGCAATGGTTACCCTTCACTAATTAGGTAAATTAAAGAATTAAATTATGAGGTTTTACGTGCCAAAACCAGTTTGGCAGCGGTGCGCAAGCAGCGTACAGGTTCGCTCACCCATCCGTTCTTACGCAGATTCTGCACGTTTCGCCAAGAAGCAAGGAGCCGAGGGACGACTGACTGCCCCGTCTACGTCAAGGAACAGCGTAGATTTCATCTCGCTCTGCACACTGTCAAGATCGCTGATTCAACGGCCCGGCTTCCCCAGCTACCTGGCGCATCGCCGCACGGCCCACCAATCAGCGTGGGAGACTCGTACCGGCTGCCTTTATAACGGACGGCATTGCGGGCGGCAGCTCAGTTTGGCAGCGGTGCGCAAGCAGCGTACAGGTTCGCTCACCCATCCGTTCTTACGCAGGTGAGACTTGGGCGTTGTTGAATAGTTTTTCTACTGCTGCGCACTGCTGCCAAACTTTGACTGTATGTTTGCATGTAATCTCTAAGAATGGCTGGCAATGCTAAGGAAATTATGAAGGCTCTTGAAGACTTTAAACGGGAAATGAGATTAGAGATGCGTAGTGTGAAGGACAGTGTTAAATTTTGTAGTGACACGTGTGACGAAACAAAGGCAATCGGCGCTGACGTGAAGGCACTTCGACATGAAATTGGTGAGCTGATAAAGTTCAATGAAACCCTGCAAAATGAAAACAAGCGCCTAACGCGGAGAGTTGAGGAGCTGGAGCAGTATACCAGGTTAAATAACTTGGAAATAAAAGGCATCAAGTCAAACGGGAACCCTGTTGACATAGTCAAGAAAATCGGCGACGTTCTTAGAGAACCAGTTGCTAGCCATGACATTGACACGTGTCACCGGATCCCAACGCGCAAGCCAGGCGAGACCAATATCTTGGTTCGCTTTGTTCGGAGAGATAAGCGTCATGCGTTTCTTGCTAAAGCCAGGAAGCAAAAGGTTACAAATGACCAGCTCGGCTTATCTGGGACCGGCAGCATTTATGTAAACGAGCATCTTACGCAGACTAACAAACAGCTGCTTGGTGCTGCTATTGCCCGCAAGAAAGAAGTGGCATGGAAGTTTGTCTGGACGAGCGGGGGCAAGGTTTTCGCGCGGAAGGATGAACACATGGACGCTGTTAGGATTCAGGATCTGGCTGATCTGGCGAAGATGACAAGATAATAACATTGCTTTTGCAACATGCTCATCATTCCTGACTTATCACGATGCTTCTTCCACCTACCTGTACTAGATACAATACTGATCATTTTAATTCTAGCTTTAAAAGTATGAGCAAAAAATATTTTTCGGCTTTTCATTTAAATATCCGTAGCATGAAAAACAAGCGCGATGATCTTGAGTTATTTTTAGGATCGCTGTCAGTGAAGTTTGATGTTATGGTTTTTTCTGAAACATTGTTCGGCACTGATTGTGACGAGTGTTGTTTCGATGACTATATTTACAATGGCTTATCAAGGCTCCATGGAAGAGGTGGTGGCCTTGCTGTATATGTTAAAAAATGTCATTCGCACTCTGTGGTTAGCGATGTTACAGTCACAAATCCCAACGTTGAGTGCTTAACTATATCATTACAGAATATAATCGTGGTTGCTATGTATAGACCCCCTCAGGGTAACAAATCGAAATTTTTTGAGTTCTTGGAAAGCCTTTTCACTTTTCTTGACTCTACTAAATTACCTTTCATTTTAATGGGTGATTTAAACATTGACCTATTATCAGATGATTCCCATTCAAGGGAATTGCAGAGCCTCGTTTCTTCTTACGCATGTATGAACTATATCACTTCGCCTACTAGAATAACTTGCAACACGGCTACTTTATTAGATATCTGTATCTCAAATGTTCAGCCTCCACGCACTGAATCTGGTCTATTATCTCTAGATATTAGTGACCATTTGCCCATATTTTGTTTCATACCTCTCAGATTAAACCGACTAACAAATGCTGTTACGCATACCACCAGAGATATTAATGATTTTGCTCTGAACGAGTTTCGTAAGCTAATCGAAGGTACTAACTGGGGATCTATATACGAGATATCTGAAGTTAATACAGCATATTCTGAGTTTATTGATATTTTCTTAACCCGATATAACGCAGCTTTCCCACAAATAGAGAGAAAAATTAATGTTAAGAAGTTTAAGAAGCCTTGGATGAACAAATCACTTTACGCAAGGATAAGAAAGAAAAATAAAATGTATCACGAGTTCCTCCATAGCAGAGATCTAGCTCTGCTTTGTCAATTTAAACAATTTAGAAATAAACTTAACAAAGACTTAAAACATGCTAAATCTAATTATTACATAAGCCATTTTTCTCGTATTCAAAATGATAGTCGTAAGGTTTGGCAAGAGGTTAATAACTTGAAGAATAACACAAAATGCACACAACTTAGTGAAATAATTACAACTAATGGTAAATTGACGGGCCGTGAGCTATCAAACGCCCTGAATGACTACTTTATTAATGTTGGTTCACCAAATCTTTCTACGCGTACTCCGGTTGATAATTTTATGGGCCTCACCACTCCATTACTGAACTCTATAGCACTCGCACCAGCAACCCCTCAAGAAGTAGCTACATTAATATTTTCTTTAAAGAATGATGTATCCGCTGGATATGACGATATAAAAGTAATTCCCTTGAAGTATGCATGCAACGTTATATGCGATGTCTTGTCACACATTATAAACCTTATGTTGTCAACGGGTGTTTTTCCGGACAAATTAAAATTGGCCCGAGTGGTTCCAATATATAAAGGTGGCGACATAAATAAACTGTCTAATTACCGACCTATTTCGGTATTACCTGTTCTATCAAAAATTTTTGAATGCGTTATTAATTCAAGGATGGCCAATTTTCTCCATAAATACAATGTCATTGCTGATTCACAGTATGGGTTTATAAAAAATAGGTCCACGGAACAAGCGCTATTAGTTGTTAAAGACAAAATAATAGATAACATTGAAGGTAAAAAATATACCCTTGGCCTATTTTTAGATTTTCGCAAGGCCTTTGATTGCGTACATCATGACACTCTCCTTAAGAAGCTTTGTGACTACGGGGTTCGCGGTATTGCGCTGAACCTGTTGAAAAGTTACCTGAGTAATAGGTCCCAATACGTACGAACAAATAACATCTCCTCCGATACACAAATAATGCATGGTGTCCCGCAGGGATCAATATTAGGGCCTTTATTATTCATTACATATATCAATGACCTAGCCGATATATATAATTCTCCAGATCTGGTAATGTACACTGACGACACAAATCTTTTCTTTTCCTCCCGCTCATTACTCACCCTCCAAAGCATCGTTAACACTTATTTACTGAAGCTTCGTGATTGGTTACACGTAAATAAGCTTAGTTTAAATATACATAAAACAAAATATATTCTTTTCAAGCCGATCAACACCGTGGAACGTTATTCTATACAGATTTATTATGATAATACAAAAATCAGTCAGGTTTCTTCTCAAAAATTCCTCGGTGTGTGGTTTAATGAAAATCTCTCTTGGTCTGTTCATATTTCAAAACTTGCTTCTGAACTAAGCAAAATTGTTGGTCTGCTTTTTAGGATTTCTAAACTCTTACCTGTTTGGTTAAAGGTGTCCATGTATAACGCACTGTTTTTCTCAAAACTGTCCTATTGTAATCTTGTATGGGGTACGACTACGTCTTCAAATTACCATAAACTACTACTGCTGCAAAAAAGAGCCTTGCGTGCTATTGAGGGCTATTGCGGCGCACCACATAAATTACGTACACAACCCTTGTTTGTTGAACATAGCATATTAAAAGCTGAACAAGTGTATTATCTACGGCTGTTGCAATACATTCATAGAAACAGTTTGTACTTTATTGCTGACAGTACTATAAAATACAACCTTCGTGAGGTAAAACTACGTGTACCGCGTACACGCACGAATTATGGTAAACAAAAGTTAAGTTTTCAAGTACCCAACGCCCTCAACAAATTTCCCTTTAGAGATGATTTCTTTTTATCTAAAAATGTGTTCAAGAAAAACATGAAACGACGTTTGATTGAAGGCGAAATTCCAATGTAAGAAAATGTATCTACCGTTTCTTCATAAATACGTTTCTTTCTATATTTCTTGCAGACAAGCAACAATAGTTTGCTGCATTTGCATGTTTTCGCGTCTTAATTTCAGCAGCCATGTACGCATTGCATTTGTACGTGTATAACTATGTATGCTTGCATATTACCTTGCACATGTCTTTTTTTTTTTTTTTTTTGCCGAATTAAGTTTCACTGCGCACATTGTAGCTTTGTTTTGACATATTTGTCGCGCCTTCTATGTACATTTTTCTTTTTTTTTTGCATTTATATTTGTATTGCCAACTGTATGGGTGCCGGGGCCTCGTCAGGCCTTACCGCCTTTTGTCCCGGTCCCCTCTTTTCCTTGAAAAGAAGAATAAACGTCACTTCACTTCACTTCACTTTCTGAGTATGAGGCACGCCGTAGTGGGGGACTCCGGAAATTTTGGACCACCTGGGGATCTTTAACGTGCAGGGTTAAATTTCAGGGTTAAATTTTTTTGTGCAAGAATTTTTATTGCAGTTTCCAGTAGTAGGAAATGATTGAAAACTCATGAATACAGCGAAAATTTATTGCAAGCAATATTTTGTCTCAAAAATGCTTTACTCCCACAAATACGCTATACGGTAAGAGATGAAGCAGAATGTCTAGCAGAATTTATGGCTATCTATTTTTGTACCAAAAACATGTTTCATCAGAAGAAATGCTTTGGAAATTAAAAATGAAACTTATTAGTATCTGAACTTCGGCTGCGCTGCGTTAGATCTAAACTAATGGGAACGCGACAGCGACGGTTATAAAGAAATGATAGGATCTCCTCCGTACTTGCCTTGAAGGTAGCAGATGACACATGCGTGACTGCCTGAGTGAGTGCTAGGGGGTAAACAACTTCAGTTACAGCAAAGTTTCATTCTGCAATGCATTATCTACCTGTGCTGCCTCATTTCGCAACAATGAAATTCTCGCGAAACCGAATTTTCTCGCGTTCCCTGCCGATTTCGTTATTGCTAGGTTCAGCTGTATCTGCAAACGCATAACCCTATTCATTCCTGCATGTCCCAAACTTTTGGGGCCCCTATTCTAAGCCTCTCTAATATCTAATCCTTAATTATACATGCAAGTACCCACCGTCTCCTGTCACAGTACGACTACTGCTACGCCTAAATAAGTGTACCGACAGGCCTTCAGAGCTATTTCGGACGTGCCTGTGGTGATTGGAGCCTTTGGGGGCAGTGAAAGGCATGCATTGATTTTTTTCGAACTGCCCGATTTTTCTGACATTTTCAGGGCCCCTAGGTAGTCCGGAAAATCGGACATTGACTGTATGTGCTTTGAAACGCATATGTAGACAGCCAGTGTGAAACTCTTCCAAGAACTATGTTAGTGCATAGACTAGGCAATAACAATTTATTCCCTTGACCTACCAAGAGTAGCTTTTATTCCCAAAACTGCCCCTGCATTTCACCAAGTATATAAAAGCTGGAACTTACACGAACAGCGATGGAGCGCGAACATCCTTGAGCGCCACCCAGAGCTGCCGGAGGAACTGAGGCCGGAAGGCCAACGTGTAGAGCAGTCGGAAGTGGTGCAGGGCCAGTGGGCGCCGCTGCACCAGGGCCCAACACAGCTGGCACAGCGCGGGGAGGTTCTCGCGACTGGATGCGGCGGCCTCCAAGAAAGTATTCACGGTGGCCGGCACATTGAGCTGCTCCAGCACATCTTCCAGCGCCTCGTCGGCAAGAGAGGTGGAGGACGAGCCGCCGCCGCCACTCCAGGCCTCGTCGGCCTGACTCAACTCGTCCACTTCCAGGTCTTCGCGGCTGGACCTCTCCTGTGTTTATTAAAAGGCAGAGTGGTCAACAAATGTAAGCATGTTTATCAAACTGGCATGCCCGCCAACCTGTTAACTTTATTATACAGTGGACTCGGTAAATGGAAAATCAAGGAACCATATATATATCAGAAGTTTCATTTACCAAAAGATTAAATTAAATTAATTTGGGGAGTTTTACAAGCCAGAACCCTGATCTGATTACGAATCATGCAGTAGTAGGGTGCTACAGATCCATCTGGACAATCTGGGGTTCTCTAATGTGCACACAATGCATTAAGGAGAGATTGAGCTCAAGATTACACAAGATACCATTTTGAAAGGGGCAGATAGTTCTTTGTCTGCAGCAGATAGTAGGTGTAGCAGATCTATTTACAAAGCTTCTTACAAAGTTTCTACTTCCTTGGGGCCCCACGTTAGCACTAGCAGCGCAAAATGTAATAACAAACCAAACAAGAAAGCCATTTATTAAAAAAGACTACCATTTTAGTGAAGCAACCACTCTCAAATTCATTGGTAACTTTGACATTTGTCTACAATGTGAGCGCATTGTATGGGCATTTTTGTGTTGTCATCAGAAGTGCTGAGCAAACTCACAGCTCACTGACATTGCCAACACAAAGAAACTACAGCAAGCCACGAACAAGGCAACGCCACACTTATCATGGTTCCGACAAAAACCAGGCTGCCTTGGCGAGCAAAAAACGTAGAGAACTGGTGAGAAAACTTGAAAAGGAAAGGCGCACACATTAAGGCCTCTCTCGATGACGATGAGATTGGTTTAACCCTTTGAGGGTTAATGACATAAACATAGGCCACCGTGAAAAAGTTCAAAATGGTCGATGCCATATATTTACAGCGCTGTTTGTACATTTAAAACGCACCAATTCCCTCAGTTTTTCTTTTCTGGCATGTGCTGCCACTATGTGGGAATACAGGGAATTTTTTTCTTGCACCTCCCTCTCTCGGTTTTCGTTGCATGATTTGTTTTAGAGCTAGTTTGCCTCGGCGCGTCTATACACTATGACTCGCCGCATTGGCGCATGCGCAGGGGGGCGGCAGTTAGGGTTTAGTTCTGCGGGCAGTTTCGGCTTCTTGTGCTTGCAAAACTGATGGCTATCTCGTTACTAATAGCTCAAAGGGCAATCACCTGTTTCTCCCCTGTTTAGTGGTCACAGGGGTGCGCATAGGAAGGATGCTGCCGTGCATCGGTTTCCTTTTGTATTCTTCTTTTTTTTTTTTGGAAACTCGCGAAAACTAATTGCCCCTGGTTGGCGATAAGATGAAGATAAGCGGAAGTTTGTCACACATTTTGCTTTTTTTATGGGCACACGACCACAGTTTTCTTGGGTGCGCTCATCCACGTAGTTCAATTACGCTATGGACGTAAATATCAGTGTAAGAGCATGAACATTTGACACTTTTGAAATATTCTCGTGTGTGCATTTTCTAAGCCTTATGTGTATAACAATGCCCCAAATTTTTTATTCTTATAAGTTTATTTTCTTTTTTTTATTGTTGTTATTCATGAACAAACAGTACATATATACCAATGCAAAATATTTTCTCACATTACGGTCACCATAGAAAAACAATGGTAAATTTTTTTCGAAATAGGTCCCTCAGAAGAATTGGAATCTGCAATAAAAAAAATCGACCCTGGGAGGTCGCATATGGTGAAAAAAAAAAAAACCCTCAAAGGGTTAATTTTTCCGCAATATATTTAGTTCCAGTTGGCACAAATGTACAGTAAAACCTCGTTAAACCGTACCCGCTTAAACAGTAGTTTCGTTTTAAAAGTAGTAAAGTCAAATCCCCGACTCAGCGGCCATTGAACATAATGTGTTTCGTGGCCGCATAAACCGTACCAGCTTACTGCGTACGCATCGGTTAAAACGTAGCGTTCCAACTTTTCGTCGCGCAAACGCGGCGCTGCGCCGTCTCCATCGGGCGGCCCGGCAGAACAACACGCCTCAGAGATCGGAACAACGGCCTCCAAGCGCCCTGTGCGTTTGCGCGTGAAGCCACATCAACATCAACATCATTTCGACGCGGTGCCAGAGAGCGTTATGGCGTCGTGCAAGCGAGGACTCGCGTCGTTCCGAAGCTTGGATAAAAAAGACGCCGGGTGCTCAGCATAGGAGAAAAATTAGACATCGTCCGTGCTATCGAACGTGACACGAAGAAGTCGGCGCTGGCACGCAACAGGGATCTGCTGTTGACTACAGTGTGTGGCATTTGGAATGCGAAGAAGTTGCTCGGCAGCGCTGCAGCGACCGCGAAGATATGTCGGCTACGAGGTTCGACTTTTCGCCATCGTTGCCTCTGTTGTTGCCGAAGTGTCGACTAGCGACAGTGACGAGGACGACACGGAAAGCGATAGCACGGGCGATTCAGGCCCGACAGTGGCATAAGCTGCGCGTTGCGTCAGCCTCATGAATGCAATCGTCGCGACGACAATCGTCGCAACGTAACTCTATTCCAAATGAAAATTATTCCAAACTCCGGCACCCGTAATGAAAAAGGCGCCCCCGGGACTTCTGCAGCACTACTGCGCACGTGCACGGTGAATACGTAACGCCAACGAGGAATCTGCCATGCGAGTGTTTGCCGAGAACAGGTGGCTGGCTGAAAAGCTGGCACGCAGCTTCAGTAAGTTTGAGGCTGCTGTCGTCGGCGTGCTAGGCCGCCGCGGCATCAAACGAAAATAACGCTTTTGTCGCGCGAAGTGAATAAATACTGCATGTTTTTTCCCCTTTCATCACACTTTCTCTGAGTTCCGTTTTCGACAGGTAAGTGGGCGATCTCATGCTATTCGGTTAAACAGTACTACCGTTTAGTACGTACCTTTCCCAAGCTCCGGCCAACTACGGTTTAACGAGGTTTCACTGTACCATGTTTACAGTCAAACCCACTTATGACGATCCCAATATTGGTTATGACAACCATATTTTACTGCATTTATGATTTTTGCACCCTAGCTATTGAAACTGCACCCAAATACAATAAACCTTTTCGACAGCGCCATACTGTTACAACGAACACTTCAAAACCAGTTGCAGTAAAAGGCAGGCGCAGGCGAAGTTCCGAACCACAGAATCATGGCCGAACTGGCCCTGCTCCAATCCAACAGCGACGAAGATACGACCACCGAGATGGGCGAGTGCCGCATACGGATTTCAGAAGCCACAAGGAACGTCACTCACGTTAAACTCTTTCAACCATGTTTTCAAAGGCATGTCTCCCGCATACTTCAGGGCAAGGCTGAACGGCGGCCTTGGCCTCAATAGCACGTGCAGTTGCTATCGCGGAGGCCATGGCAGCAGCACTTTAGTTTTTGCGCAGTTCTCCGTGCAGCACCACATGCAATCTCAGGAGGTCATGATAGCAGCACTCTTGTTTAGATTCGCCATTTGTTACTACACCATTATTGGGAGATCGCAATTCGTCAACGTCGCATTTATGCCACTGCGAATAAACATTGCGATAGAGTTCTACCTTTCGAACTTTGTATTTTTCCGACCAAACCGACATAGAAACTGTAACTTTGCGACTCTCGGCGTGCGTGCAGCTCATGCTGCAGCTGCAACAGGAACACCTTTGCAAAATGCCAGCATGCCGCAGCAGTTTCCACTTACAGCCAATTATAACGCTTTGCTACTATATACAGAATCAACCCCTGTCCCGCTGATAGTAAAATATACAACTCGCTCTCAGAGAAAAAGTTGCAGTGGCTGTTCTCATAGTTTCGAAATGGCAGGGGATCCGAAATGGCCGGACACTATTTTCAATGAGCTACAACACCGCATTTCAATCTTTAGAATACATTTTTAATGGAAACTTTCAGCTAGATGTGCTGAGAACAAAAAGTAAGATACTAAAGATATGATTTTCGGACCCAAGTGGTGTCCAATCGTAACTGCCGTCGCCAGCTTCAATGTTGTCAATTTTTGCATGTTTTGAGGGGTGAGTCCACATTTAACTAACTACAGATACAATGATCACTTTTCACAGAACTATCAAGTTCGCTATAAACGGGTTCAACTACACTTGATTGTAATGCAAGTTTTCTTTGTAATTTTCATTGCTTGAACTCAACACTCACATTACATTTGAATGACGGCAATTGACCACTTGAAAAGAAATATTCGAAATCCCGCAGTTTTCAGAATTACATTGGCAACCTGTACCTTTACGTCTCGATCCAATCCACAGACAAGTCGACAGAAGTCAAAACTTGTTTTTAGAATGGACTCCATTTTAGGCTGTGCTTGTGACTAGTGTTATGCTTACGGTGCTGCAGCACCCTGCTGCCTTTCGCGCTTCAAGTTCGTTCATTCACAACGTTATGGTGATGCAGCGTGTTTGGTATGACGCCTGCAATTTTGATGGCCGAGGAGCTGAGAAACTCCGCTGTGGCTCATCGTTAACGAGTCAGTAATTCGTGACTGGCGGAACCAGCAAAAGGCCTTCTTTAAATGCGAGGCCAGTCGCAAGGCTCTGTTGACCTCGCAGTGGCCTGGCACTGTTCCCGAATGAAATGGTTGTGCAGTCTTTTATGAAGTACTGAATATTTAAATCTCAAATGAGCTTGATGGCATGGACGATGACTTGATTCTTGAGCCATCCCTTTCAGCGATAGTTTCACTTTCGCGAGACTCGGCCAGTCCTGGCACTGAACCTCTCAAAATACACGGCAGACAGTGCTCTTGGCACTGAGAGCGGATTTATTTTTTGTTTTAATTTTGCGTGACTGGAAAGTCAACCTTCGCGTTATATTTGCGGTCACATTACATTTGAGTAAATATGGTAGTTCCGTTTAACAAACTCTTTCTTTGCGTTGCCTTAATGCAGAACCAATGAACCATAAGGCTGTTCCGTATAAGCGGCAATTCCATTTAAGCAATTTTGATTTACAGAGGTTCTACTGTATGTAAAAGCATTTCACAGTCACAATGCCGGAAAAGATGTAATGGCACACACTTTTTAAACATTCATTTTAAACAGTACCAAAAGACAAACGGACAAAGAAGAGCACAGGACCAGAGCAGAGGACAGCTTTCCCTAAACACACACATTTTGTGGGACATGCACATTCACTTTATTAACGATCATTAACATTCGTACACAACACAAATGCAGCAGCAAACAGCAGAGATAGATAAGTGGCACGCCGTATTTAGACCACAGTTATGACATTTCAGCAACCTCGCTGTTACCAATTTCGCCTGCTTCAAAAACTTGTTTGAATAAACTAGCTCAAAGCGGGTACCCCTCTAGAGGCATTTTGCAAACAGAAGGTAAGGTTGGGCAGTGGCCGGAGGATGGCTGGAAGTTTTTCACGGACAGAATTTATTTTTTGTAAAACTTGAAGAAACATTCAAAAAATCGTAGAACAAGCCCAAATTCGAAAACATTGCAGAAAATGCAGGAGCTGGCAGGTATGCACTGGTGAGGAAGCACGTTGTAATGATCCAAGGTACTGGAAGCTTGGCTAGTCAGTCTTTATCGGCACATTAGAATTCCAGTTAAGCCCAAATACCATGAAAGCGATCTTGTGCGCGACGGCTATGAGCGAAGGCTTTGAGTGACCAAATGGGCCATTGTGCAAGCAGATTACTCATTCTTGTCCCTCCATCACTCAGATCTAGTAATCTAGAATTCGTCGCTCGTTGCCTGCAAGTGCCATGAGCAACTAACCAATAGCATGAAACCGGAACTGGATGTACATCAGTCAAGTATTACCAATTGTCGCACGGAACGAGCAAACAACTAAATTTTGATATGTGCAAGGATAAGAACCTACTGCATGACCTTTAGAAATGTTTAATGCTACTTTTCAACAGCAAAACACATGAACTTAAATTAATAAAGCATGCATCACACGCTTAATAAAGCACACTTCATACGAGTTTTGGAGTGTATTTGCTGCCCTCATACCAGCAACTCTGGGGAGACGTCGCTCAAAGTTGTTGCTCGCGTGGGTTACGACTTGTAGACGATAAGCAAACACGACAGCCATCTCCATCGCGTCACTTGTCACCGTAGCGCACAAGATTGCTTGCATTGGACTTATACTTTATGCATTCCCTGGCTTAGCGATGCTTCAGCTTTTAGAGCAGATTAGTGCAGTTAGTCCATAAATCAAGATATAGCAATTTTGGCTTGATTCTGTGGTCAAATTAGCACGTGGTCGTGCAGGAAGAGTTCGAATATTGAAGGGCACGCTGTAAGGTGTCCGAAATTTCAGAAATTTCTACCAAGACTGTAGCATATTAAAAGCATGTGCTACTGGTGGCTGGAAGAGCGCAGCTAGGGCAGCTAGAGCAATTTATATTTTTTTTGCGTTTTTTACATTATAGATGGTTCTCTTGATATTTTTCTTGTACACTCAACTTCTGTTAATTTGACCCTCACAGGACTGATGAAATCTATCTAATTATCTGGTGATGAGATGCAGAAATTAAACAATATGCACAAAAAACATGAAAACACACCACTGATTCATTTGAGTTTTGGTCTAACACGCCTCCAAATCAAATGCGCGTGTGCTTCCTATGGGTCAAAAGTAGACAACTAACATAAAAATATCATTAAAGCTCCTAAACAAAGGAGAACTCTAACACACACCCAGTATTTTAACAGAAATTGGGCAAGGGTTCAACATGGTTTCCACAATGGAAGCCAGTTTTCTAAAGTCAGCTTCACGGCAGCACAGCCATGTCATGCAGCACAGCATACCAATGCCGCTAACACGGTTTTTGGCCCAATTTTCATGGAAAAAAAAGTGCACGTTAGGAATTCGGAAATACTGCAATAGGAACTTGTGAGCTATCGTTACTGCTTGAAAATCTTCCCAGGATGGGCTGACAATAGGTGTTTTCCACGGGAGGCAATGCGTATTTAATGCATTCGCTGTCCCCTAAGCTCTGCCGAGACAGACACTGCTACTAACGGGGTCACTACTCGGGTCACCATAGGGGTCAGGCATGTGCATGCTGAGTGGTCAAGTTCAAATAATCCAGCAAAGGCCAATTTTAGGACCGAAATAATAAATGTTTGGGCCCTGGAGCAGGCCGGGACCTTCAGTCGCGATCGAATTATTCTCAAAATCAAACTAACAAATCAATGGAAATCCACTGTACAGTAAACTATACGCCAAAGCCACAGCGTATCATGGGGGAGCGCTACAGGAACGACAATGTATCAAATGAGATTCTAATACACAGTTGTCTATGAGCCCTTTGCTGGGACTGGGCTTCAACGACGTTATACCCAGGAAAATGTATCAACAAGGAATGTATCAACAGGGCTCTATTGTACGCAGCAACTCTTTGCAAAGATGTGATGCTTACCACTTTGTGAGTGAGGCAGGGTGACAGATGTGCTGCAGCTGCAATGAACAGTGGCTCTGCGGGTGACGAGAGCCGCAGCAGGGCTTGAAATAGCCATGGTGAAGGCCTTAGGCCAAGTATGGCTTGAAGCAGGGGCTCGCCAGGGTAGGGCCACCGACTTGCCAGTGCTGGCAACACGACTCGCACAACCTGTGCCAACAATGCAACTCAATCAGCCAAGTCTGGCTGAGGCCACAGTGCATACAATACATTTCACTGACCAATGTTTTGCACACAGCGGAGGCTGAAAAAATGTCAAATAATTACAGTGAAAAAAAAGGAGCAATTTTAAGGCAAAAAAGAAAATTTTTTTTACAATGCCAGTGATACTGAAAAATATGTTTAGAAACTTTTAGCTCAATGTGTTGCTTCAATAAAATAGCATCTTAAAATTTCATACATGTTCAAGGCCATCAACTGTTTTCAGCATCTAGGGTGCAGTCGGAGATAGTTGTTCAGAGCGTGCATTCAGTTTCAGCACGCATGATTGGCATAGACTGCGCAGACTTCGTCAGCGCTGTGAAAAATTGCTTGCGATTTAGAATCGAGTACAACCATAAATCTGTGCTACCATATGTCCATTGGCATTTCAAAATGGCCGCCTCATACACGCTTCGGGCCTAGCTGCCGTAGCTTGCTCCATGTGCTGTAGTATGTGTGCTTAGGATAGTCCATCATCTGTCTTCCCATTTTTTTTGCGTTTGTTCTATCAGCACGGAAGTGCCGACTGTGAAGGCATGCAGAGTTCATCATGATGTCACATTTAAAAGGAAAGTAGTCATATGTGTGGAGATGGGCAGAAATCAGGTTGCCTTCCATCATAGGCATTTGGAGTTCCCGAAACTTGCGGGCAGGAGTGGCGCAAGCAGAAGGAGAGGCGTTCTACTTCGGCGAATGCTGTGTATGGTGCAGTCTTGAAAGCGATTTGCGATGGGGACTGAGTCTACGCATCTAGGCGTGCCAGGCTGTGTTCTCTTTGCTTAGTTTACAGGGTTCATGCTGGTGTATATGACAAAAATTCAAGGGTTTTTAAGGACTTTCAAGGTCCTGCGTGTGGATTTTCAAGGACCACACACAGGGCCATAATTATACATGCGTGCACCCTCCTTTTCAAGGAGGGTGCACGCGTGTATAATTATGGAATACGTACTGTGTCCCGTCACAATTGCCCCTTCCCTTGCTTGTTTAACTTCACCGCAATACTTCACGTACGCTTCACCGCGTAACATCGCTGTACTGAGGCGCAGCTGCCTTTCGGCAACCAGCATTATGCAACGCGCCATGCTTTCTAAGCCATACGCGAGGATTACAGATGCGGAGTTGGTGTGATTACTGACAGTGGTGAATTCTTTCAATGAAAAACATGGCACCGAACGGCAAGAACATTAATAGCGAACGTCGAAGCAGCGAAGCCTAGTGTTGCCACGATGGTAGCTATGGCTGCCAGCGAATCGGCGTGCGAGAGCACTGGTTCGAGGCGGCGAGATAATCAAAACGGCGGTGATGGCTTTGATTAATGCCATTTGGGACCTGCGGTAGCAGCTAAAACTCTGGAAAATCAGACAGCAAAGGGTTTTTGCGTCTGAAATCACAAACGTTCTTATACATTCACTCTATGGGGCGCGTGGTGGAGCCGCAAAGCCGTCCGCGCTATTGGGCCTTTCACAAAAATCGGGCGTCCGGAAAATCGGTTGTTGACTGTACACTGGCAACTCCTCCAGCCACCGACACGGCGTCAAAGACAATTCGTTATGAGTCCTCTCTTTTACTCGAGCCAGCAGTGGGGCGACTTTTGTTCCCTTTCAATAAAACGACAGCCAATTTTCCCTGATTGAAGCACAAATTTCCTGAGTTTTCCCCGAGTTTTACCAGACAATTCAAAATGCCTGAGAATTCTCTTTTTTTTTTTTAAACAAGATCGCAGCGGGAATTCAGGAGGGTTGAAATTTTCTTGCATACAATCACTCGAAGTTTATTAAAAATAAAAATTTTGGAATTTCATGGATTTTCAAGGATCTCCGAAAATTCCAGGATTTTCAAGGCCTTGAAAACAATCTTTTCAAATTCAAGGGTTTTCAAGGGTTTCAAGGACCCGCACGAACCTTGAGTTTATGTTGAAGCATGAGGAAGCATGAAGGTCAATTTGCTCGCTCCTGCTGCCCCACTTCTTCACTCCAGCGTTTTGATCGCGAGTTTCCATGGTCATCGAGTGAGACGTCTTCATGTTTGCTCGTGTGTGCATGACACCATGCTTGTTAATTTAGTAAGTCAATGTATACAAGTTTATATGGCTGATACAACTACTATCCTTACTTCATATAGCTGTCTACTAATGCACTATCACAATAAATGCTTCGCCTTATGGGCAAAACTGCCACCTTTATTTATTCATCTCAACTTTAGAAGCACTGAGAGTAAACCGCTGTTTTTCCAAATGAAAGAAAGTTGTACTTCTGTATGAAAGCATACAGGTATGAAAGGTGCGCGATACTGTAAAAGACTTCTTTATTGTCACGGAAAACGGTTATGTGTTACAAACAAAGGCTTTTTCTTCTTTTTTTGTGTGTCATGGAAAATGGGTGCATGTTACAATTGAGGACATGTTAGAATTAAGTAAATATGGTGTCTGCAATGCTCGTGCACCATTTGTAAAGCGGAAAAGTCACTTCGCCAAAAAAAGCAAAGGCATATCGACAACCTCAGTGTTGGCAACTTAGTTCATGCCAAGTAAGTCGGTGCTACAAGCCAGAAAGGACATGAAAATAAGGTCACCCTGACATTCTTGCACTTTTGTGTTAGGAAATTCGACAGCATCTCTTCAAGACAGGCACAAACATGTACACATGCACACAAAGTCATAGTGCCTATGGCACAGGTACTATACCTGGGGGCAGTCACCAAGAAGACCTTTTAGAAGACAGGAGATGATCTCGCGCTGATAGTCGCCACATTCTAAGCCGTCAGCCACAGGCTTGCCAAGTGGCTGGAGGAGTAGGTCTATCATGGCTTGCGCCTGTGGCGTCACCACCTGCGAATACCGTATTTACTTGATTATAATGCGCCCTCGATATCAATGCTATCAACTCAAATAATAAACAAAAATGGCCAAAATGTTTTTCATAATCAGTCGTACAGGCAAAGTCCAAATATCAAACGGCGCGCTGTAAGGTGTGTGAAATTGAGAAAATTCCCGCCAAGATCACGCTTGCCACAGCCTCCGTGACACGTCAAAAGTGCACCTTGGTGGAGGTCAAAAGTGCGTAGCTAAGGTGTAAAGCATGGATCATGTATGGCAACTACACATTTATGAAGACATGCAGCCTACCCAGTGTTACGCACGGTGCTAAATGCAAGGATAAAGGCTATAAAGGCACAAATAGGCAAGATGCCTTCTGGTTTTCCTGACGTTCACGTAAGATTTTTGTTGACTATGACGATGTGGACTCCGCTGCTTCATTTTGGCTGAATACTATCACTGCTTCTGCTCTTTTGCGTTGCACACTTGCGACACTTCACACTCGCCGCACTCTTTAGAGCTGTCTGAATTAGCTGGTGTGCAGCCAAATATGTGCAAATAAAAGAGTTTGGTTCCATTAAATAATGCATGTGCCTGCTGAGATCAAAGGACAAGTCTGAATTACCAGATTTTTTGAATTAACGAACTGTGCACAAAGGCAATCCAGAAGCTACAATTCTAGTCATTTCATGACAGATTAGCGCTTGCAGCGACGAAAGCTTCACGACTTTCTTCGCGGTGTGGCAGTAGAGCCAGACCAGCATCTTCATCTGAAACATGCTTTTCACTACCATGTGTTAATGTCATGCTAATTATCGAATTTCCAAATAGTAGTTTCGAAAATTGTGCTATCCGATATTTGTTCTGAAATTTGCTGGGTCCCAAAAGTGTGCACTTTGCAATAGTATACATTAATTATGTAACATAAACTTTCAAACTGTCATAAAAAAAACTGATATTAGACTTTTCGACATGCAAGATTCCACACCTATGTTCAGCTTCGCCACGCTACACTTTGTTACGCGGTGAAGTATATGCGCCATGCAGTGAAGCATACCAAAAATCTGGATTCTTTATACACATGTACCTGTGCTGTCGCCGGCCAAAGTGCCAACACCGAAACATCTCGTAAGTGCAGTCGAGACGTCTGATCAGAATTAAAGCATTGGTACGGCACTATCTTCTGTTTACATGTCCTCTAATCATTGCAATAGTCTGAATTATATATTTGCGCATTGTTTTACTTTTGTGTTAACTTCCCACCTGCACAAAGGTAGTTCCATCATGCTTTGCTATTCACAAACCACTTTGCATCTTAGACGTTAAAGAGTTCTACTGCATTAAATCTTGGTCTTATTCTTTCACAGAACAAGTCATTATCTGCAGTACATTGTACACATACGAGTTTGCAGCCCCTTCCTTTCACAGTAGCTATTCGATAATCAATTCAAAATTATTCATCCCAAATCCACCCTTTGCTTCAAACTCAAAATCCACTATCCGCACATGCCTACCACACGTGCTTCGCAATAATTTTTGTCACCAGCAAGTTGGTTGGCAACCACATCACGATGTAGCTAGTAGGCTTTCTGCCACTGTGTGGGCTGCAGTAGAAATGCTCTTCGTCCACTACAGCTTTCATCATGTTTGTGAATTGCACGCCCGTTGCAACGAATCAAAATGAAACTGTTTGCTCCAACTGATACAGATGAAACCATGGTCGCTATTGATGTGATCATGAATAGCAACTATGCAGTTCTGAAGGAACATGGCCAACACACACACAGTCAAAATGAAACTACCACTTGCCACAATCGCTGCTGTGAAACTGTAGTTGCTATCGACACAGTTATGGATGGCGGCTACGCAGTTCTGAAGACATGAGGGCAATGCAAGACAAGGCCAGAACATAATTCAATAATACAGCCAACACCTATGTGGCTTATGTGGTCCCTTGTCACCCAAGTGCCGTCATAGATCACATCAACATTGCCTGGCGCACATCCAAGTTCCCTGTAAATCTTGCACACATGCACTTTCATACCCTATTGTCATGGCTGCTGAGGCAGTGGAAGAGCGACTATGCCTATGGTGCAGCCTCCTGTAGGACTTGTGATGCAGTCCTCAATGGGAAATGTCCATGTGGGAAAAAATATCATTCAACGTGGCTTGCTTTTTACCCATCGACTGCACAGTTTTTAGTGGACGAACATTCACTTCAAAAGGGTTGATCTGCTGAGTGCCAGCACATCTTGGGGATGACCACCTTTTGTTTACCACCTCACAGTCATCACACAACAGTTCCATTTTAGTAGTAAGCCCAAGACATGGCTCAGTTTCAACATGAGCTGGTGTTTTCCCGCACTGATTTCAGGTTGCTGCAGAAAGCAGCTCGTTTAAGAGTGCTTTGTTACAATAAAAAATGATGCCTTTGAAACCACGTCATCAGCACACTCTCCTTCTTCTTTCATAAGCTGAAATGTCCTCTTTGTTGCAGAGGTAGATGACAGCGCATTCAAAACGTCTGCTCTTGTCTCCTCTCGTTGCGCAACCTCTTCATTCATGAGAATTGGAGCTGAAATCCGCAGCTGAACATTAGACGTGAAAATGTGTGCTCTTGCCGATGTCACGTTGCCGTCATGACCACGCGCAGACACGCCTTTACCACTGCACATGCTCACGTCACAACCCACAGTCACATCGTCACCACAGCCCACAGTCACATCATCCCCACAGTCCACAGTTGCATCGTCACCGCAGTCAACGGTCGCGTCGTCACCACCGTACATGGTCGCGTCGTCACCAGCGCACACGGTCATGTTGTCACCACCACACACGGTCACGTTGTCACCACCACACACGGTCGTGTTGTCACCACTGCACACGGTCGTGTCATCACCACAGCCCACGGTCCCGTCATCATCAGCACATGGTCGCATCCGTCAGCACTGTACGCAGACGTGCTTTCCCAATCACCCACATGCGCCAGTCCTACCTCACCAACATGCTCGTCGACAAGAGCGGTGGCATCCGCTTCCAGGGGTAGTTTTCTCCATTTGTTCCACGCCTTTCGTCGTTTTCCGTACACGTGAGCCATTCGGCTCATCACAGAACACGTACATTAGGCTGCCACGATCGTCAAGCACATTGATAGGAAGGCATAGGTCGCTGCTGCGCCAATGTACGCGAGAGAGTTTTGTCAGCAATTCATATCTACAATGGCCAAGAGGAGCGCGCCATGTGCCCCATGTGACTAGTGCACCCAATCAGAATGCCACTTTTTCGTTTCTTTTTTCACTCGCCTTTGCTGTTTTTTTATTTTGGTGGAGAAATATGGCGCAGTGGCCATCTTGAGCTCCCATCTCTCCTCTTTACGATGATACCAAGACAGTGATGCTGCGTCAATGGATAGCAGAGCTATCTGCGGTGCGACTGCGCCTTCCGAAGCCCAATTTTTTTGCAATTTTTAATGACGGCACTATAGAAAAGTGCAGTTTTCTCTATTTCTACCACGTATTTTGTTATAATATTGCACCACAAGGTAAAAGAAGGTACAAGGATGGCAAAAAAAAAGAAAACATTGAGAAATCAAAAATTTTGACCAAATTTTGACCAATTCAATTGCCGCGTCCCCCCTTAAGTCAAGCCAACAAATAATTCAATCAATTTCATTCGTCACATCAGGGTCGGATGAATGGAAGTCAACTTCTTTATAGATAAATTTTTGTTGGTCGATTTGCACAATGCCCGGCAATGTTTTAGTGTTGTCCTGAGAAAGTCATTTCATCAAGGTGTTTACTGTATTTGTGCATGTGCCAGCAAACTTGCACTGAAATTCAGCATCTTGTCTTGCACCTTCGCTTCTGCATGGGTATTTCCCTGCACTTTTTAGCTACAATGAATTCATACCAGCTAGCTTAACTTTCAATGCTTCCACAGACTGCAAGCTTACCTGGGGCACACCTTCTTCCTTGGGGCCCGGGTCTGGTATCCGTGGCTCCAGCAGCCGATGTAAATGTGCGAACAGGTTGCACTGGCGTGCTAGGTGAAGCCACAGATGCTGCAGCCATGACCGCACCTGAGTGGCCCACTCCTCTTCCAAAGGGATGCCACGGAAGCAGCCATGGTACGCCTTGGCCGCGCCCAACACCTCAAGGAGACGAAGTGCAGGCGCCGTAGGGAAGCCCGGTCGCAGTAAGGATCTGCGTGAGTAACCAGGAAGTACAGTAAACCCCTTTTAACTTGAAGCCGTAAGTGGAATTTTGAGATTAGTGAAATCATGAAAACAGAAGCTCGCTGGCCGCGCATATACCACACACTGAGCCTTTCCGAAATGGCGCCAGTGATATTCTCGATCACTTTTACATGCATCGGCACCAAACACGTTGGCATCTATGGGCAACCACGTTACTGGCACTGTGCCCAGACAACATGCTTGGCAGAGTCAAGTTGATTGATCTTACCACATTACAGTCTACATCCGATTTTTTAGACTCTTGCTCTTTGTGCCCACTGGCACTTTGCCTCATGCAAAAGCTGGGGGCTGTCGAAGGGGTTGCCACTGTGTATTTGGAGGTCTTTCTTCTGATTTAGTACACTGTTAGTGCTGCATCAATGTGGTTCTGTATTAATTGCAACCTTACACAAGACAATCAGCTCTGCTGTGCGGGCACATCAAGCGGTCTTCGAAGTCATAGGCTTTGTTGTGTTCAATTCTGTCGCCAGCATTTCAGCAGTGCTGCCTGTCCGATAAGCTTGGTGGGTGTCACGGAGGACAATGCCATTCTCACTGACAGTGACATAAGGACACATCCTCCAACTGTATTTTGCAATGACAGTTAACAATTAATTAAGGCCTGTGGGTATCTGCTTTTATGCATTGTTTCCTGTTTCTTTGCAGCATCCCTTTGCATTATATAATCGTTATACAGTAGAACCCTCTTGATAACTTCCTCACTGTTTTGTTTTCCCGGTTGCTAAATTGCGTTTTTGTTTTCCTGGCCTAAATCCCGTTGATTCCTATGTATTACGTTGCCATTTGATACTTTGGCATTCTGTAATATTCCCGTGTCTTATGTTGCATTTGAACATAGCGGTAACGTAAATTTAGCAGTGCAGAGAGACATTTGTGCTAGCACGCTGCAACTCGTAAGTGGTACGTTGCCACAAGTGACCCACTCATTGCAACAAGTGACCGATTCTTTGCAATAAGCGCCTGAAGTTGCACAAGTCAGCTGCTGCACAAGCATCGAGAGAAGACTTGCACGAAGCAGTTGGCGAGGCACATGAAAAAGTGTGCATCGGTTAAAACCTACCAATAACCATGCATAGTGGACCAAATGTACTGAGCACAAGGCTACATTTTCATTTATTTATTTATTTATTCAGGAATACCCCTAAAGGCCCTCGGATGAGGGTACTACATAGAGGGAATTTATTTGAGAGCCTTCAATGGTCTCATTTTTGTTGCATAATCACTGGTTTGCCTTACACTGCTTCGCCGCAATAGAGCCATGTTATGAGGTGAAGCATATGCAAAACATTGTGGGGAAGCATATCAAGAGTGGAAATGAGCCGCTCTCAGGGAACATTGCACGTGCCCTTAATTATACACAAACGCACTTGCTGTCCCTTATCACAGTACGAGCAGCAAGACTGGCAGCCATTCAGAGCTGTTTCTGATGTTGCTGTTGCAATTTGAGCTCAGCCTGACTGTTACATTTTCCAAGCTGTCATTTTCTTTTTCTGTGGTTTTTGGAAAAACATATCAGGAAGTTTCTACTGTACATAATACATTTTTTTCTCTTTCTGAGAGACTAACGCAAGCACCATGCATTATATTGGTGCTTGCATTATTTACGTGCAAATATTATCCTACAGTTTAAACTGAAGCTCCTCCCAACTTTGTCACGTGAAACTGCTTTATAGATATAATTTTTATTGTTGGGATTACATGATGATCGGATTATATGACCTTTTCGCACGGTCCTGAGAAAGTAGTATAATCGGGGTTACTTTGTTACTTTGTATATTGCAACTATGATGGTATATTCAATAAAGGAAGAACTTTACTAAAGCCTTCAAAAACGGGTCATATTTTCTATGGCACCGAAAGAGTTCGGTTTAGTGGAAATTAAGACAGACCACATAACAACTAGACCTAACTCGTGAGCTTACTGTACAATGCCAGTGAAACGACAAGAAAACTCACGTGACATTGAGTGCCAAGAGACGGCGAATTCGCAGACGCCAGACGGGGTCATCTGCCTGGTTGGCCACTTCATCTTTACGGAGCAGCACTTGGTGACTCAACCAGGCCTAGACAGAGGGAATGAGAACTATTAAATGCAAAGTGGGAACATAAAAACAGACTGCAGCTACTGGACACTGAACCAGCAGTAACACAAATATTGAAATATTAAAAGTACAGTATGTTTGTCTACAATGAGACACAGTTTTATAGCTCTCAATAGGTAGAAATAAGTAAACAAATAGAAACTAGAGGCACTTGAGCATATTAAGTGGGTGTGCAGAAAAAGACAACCACAGGGAAGTTCCAAACCACTTTTTATTTTAACAAAGTTTTACGTGAGATAGCAGAATCACTCAATACATCGGAATCAAGCTTATTACTTCAGTGCATGCCTTGGTTCAGAATGAATAAACCTTAAATGAGAAAAGGTAGAAGATATGGCTTATGCAATTGCACAACGTTGTGATATGTGGAGTATAGAAAGATTTTTCATGTCTTTGTACTTTTTTATGCTTCACTTGCAAAACTTTATCAGTGAAACTAAAATAAATGCAATAGTTTACTCAAAAGCACAGCAGAACCAAATATATTACAAAATGATTTTAAACAAAGGGCACAAAAATAAGCTTTTTATCGTCATTTTTTACTGCTTCTTATAACAGAATGCTTTTCCTTGGTATACTTGCTAAATCTGCAACAAAGTATACAGTATATATATATATATATATATAATGTTTTCAAGACGTATGAATGAGGTTCTACTGTATACTTTGTTGCAGATTTAGCAAGTATACCAAGGAAAAGCACTCTGTTATAAGAATATATATATATATATATATATATATATATATATATATATATATTAGAAAACTACTAAATAGGGAAAGCTTATCATTCAATGTAACTAAAAAATTTGGCAGACTCAAATGTAGTTGACATCTATGTAATGCGAAGCTTTGTGCAAATCGCTGCAGCATGAAACACTGACTACACACAGAACTGTTAGAGCCGAGACGCATGTTGTCGTTTCTGTGGTTTCGGCATGCTTATGTTTACGCTCCCCGAATTTGGCCTCATTCAGCAACGCATTCTGATGGAAAGTTTGGACGTGCCCACTTAACAAGAACCTTCGTGGCACGTGACGTGCTTTGTTGTTTTCTCATTGCATAGTGTTTAAAGACAGTGATTGGAAACTGCAACAAAGCCGAGTTAGTGGGTGACACGGGAACACAATGCTGCCAGGTGCGCTCTGTCATTTTCCCATTGCACAGTGTTTAAAGGCAGCCACAGGAAGCCGAAACAAAAACGACCTGTTGGGCAACCCCGGAACACGATACCCACCAGAAAAACTAGCTTTGTTATTCTTCTTATTGCATAGTGTTTAAAGGCAGGGATGAGAAACCAAAATGAAACCAAGATAGTGGGCGACACCCGAACACAATGCCGCCAGAAGGCGTGCTTTGTTTTCCTATTGTGTAGTGTCCAAAGGCAGCAACAGAAAACCGAAACGAAATTAAGCTGGTGAGCGACATCGAAATACCGTGCCATCAGAGAGAAACATGATGCTCACTTCGTGCTGTCTGCAGCAGGGAACAGCGCTAGGTTTGGGCTACTTCGTATTAGAATCGTGCAGTAGGCTTCCAACAGCGGCATGCAACATGCACAGTGAAACAGATAAGTGATAATGCTTACTGCATTAAGGTTGGCAGCAATAACTGCAAATGCAATGACCTGCGAGATTTGCTGGTACCAGAAGATGAAACCGAGCCTGCTCCGGCATCTTCACGTGATACAGACGGGAGAATACTGCGGGGACACTGCCATGGCAAGCGTCTACTGCTCTCCATCGCGCGTGACTCATTGTTTGTTGTTTTTGTTTGCATGGGAGCAGCCAGAAAATGTATCATATATTTTGGCAATGTACTGAACATAGATGCCGAAAGATTGTGCTTTCCAGGAACGCAATGACCAGTAAAAAAGAAGCATAACATTATTAGGTCGTTCCTTGCGCTCTCGATTGTACAAAACGAGATCACATTAATGAAGTTCGACTGTATTCAGTCTCCCTTACTTGCCCTCAACTTACATTATGACAGCACAATTTGACACTTTTTCCATGGAAATAAACAATAACAACATCCCTCATTTCACTCAAACCTTCCCAGGATAATCCCCCATCACCGATTATTTTATACATGTAAAAGCATGTTGCATTATTTTGTCTTGAGTGCAAAAAAGACTAAATTAAAAGTGATGTATAGACTGCTGTGCTCAGCATCCTATAGCCTCACTTTCTGAGTCACTAAGTGAAACAGAGGGTATTAATGATGGCCTCCTCTTGTTATATCAACTAATAACCAACCTGCCGGGCCAGAGAAAGAACACCAGTGCTTTTTTTTTATAAGAAATACAAAGGCACAACTAGGTCAACTTGTGGTGGCTCAGCAGATATGGCCTGCTCCTGCTGAATGCGAAATCACATGCTGAATTCCCTGCTGCGGTGGTGACATTCCGATGGCGGCGAAAGGAAAGATGCTCCTGTTGCTGACGGATAATTCGGACAGGCTCAATTATTCGGGCAGCTTCGCAGCATCACCACTAGCCCAATAGACTTAATGAATAAGGACTACCCAAATACGGATACGAATAAAGCTTCCCTAATATACAAAAATTGACACTTGATAATTTTAAGGCAATCACTGGTTGAAGCCCGTGATTCCTAGGACCATGTATCATATACTATGTTTATATGCATATATGTATGTATTGAGACCGTTTATTTTTATTTTTCAACATATTTCTTGCACTAGTGCTTTGCTGTGTGCCTTATACCTTTGATTTGTGTGCCCCCTTTGCCATGTGCGTGGCATCTTTGATTTTGTACCCCACTCCTGCGATAACCCTCTTGCAGTATATGTGTGTGTGTGTGTGTGTGTGTGTGTGTGTGTGTGTGTGTGTGTGTGTGTGTGTGTGTGTGTGTGTGTGTGTGTGTGTGTGTGTGTGTGTGTGTGTATGTGTGGCGTGCGTGCGTGTGTGTGTGTGTGTGTGCGTGCGTGCGTGTATGTATAAATAAATAAATAAATAAATAAATGTGGTGTTCATAGTAACGAGGTTTCTCTGTATTCTTGTTTTGACACGCAGCAGGCATAGTCATCGGCCATGTCACCGGTTCCTCGAAACCATAACTAGTGAAGCTTAGTCATCTATAGCAGTTGCCAAACACGCCAAAACAATGGGACATGCCTAGCCACGATGTTGTAAAGGCTGCATTTCTGACTTGCGTGGTTTGTTGCGAGAGTTTTATTCCCCTCTTATCATCCACTGTTCATGGCTGGCTGATCCCACTGATAACGTGGGCAAAGAGTCGCTCTGAACACTGATGATCGAGGCCAGAGACTGTATAGGTCAAAGGGGAGCATATGTGCGTCTAGCAATGCGTTGACAAACTTGGGTGATACCGTATTTACTGGAACCTAGGCCGACCTCGATTCTAAGCTAACACCTGAATGTTCAAAGCCAGAGGAAAAAACTTACCTCGGATGTAGGCCGAACAAAAAGTGAGGGCCAGCATTCACAAAATGAAAACAGCATTTATTCAATATAGACAAGCCAAGCTCACTCTACGTCACCATCGCTGCTAGCCTCATATGGTTGCGGACCTGCGCAACCTTGCGTCCACGCGTCCACGCAGATAGTGCTGCACGGCTCGTATGCATCGAAACGCGGCGCGATCCCGGTGAGCAACTCCTCTCTGTTATTGCGCCACTTATATTCCTTATCGCTGTCATCTCCTCATTGCGGCAAACGCGAAAAGCATCTCCCGTTGCCCCTCAACGACAGACGTTTTTCTCATTGATGCTGAAGTCCCGCCCGGCTTGAACGTTTGACGCGGCTACCACAATTTTTCGATTGAAAGCAACACTGCAGTGGCATCGCCTGTTTGGTGCCATTATGATAACGCCGCTCCACATGCTGATACGACACTGTTCAAGATGGCGCCGTCGCTCGTGTAATTCAGTTGTCTATTGGCGTGGCTAGTAACGGCTGCGTTACTGACTTTTCTAGATGGCGCTACCTGTGCAACACATTTATCACATTCAATTACAAACTGGCACATTTCTTAAACTCCTCGAATCTAAGCCGACACTAGAGTTTGGCATATGATTATTTGAAAAAGACTATCGGCCTAGATTTGAATAAATATGGTATTCCCGGGTAATTGCTTTCGAAGATACTTACGCAATATTTTGTGTGACTAGCACCGGATGAATCAACGGGGTAGTGGCGCTTCCACCCGGTGATAAGACAGTGTGCTTGGCATAGTGCCCAGAATGCCGTCACTTGTAGATGCCAAAAGAGTATTGTGCTAGTCATGCGCAAGATAGCGTGCTTGGCATTGTGCCAAGAATGCCGTCACTCATACATGCCTAATGTGTCTTGCGCTAGCCATGTGAAATTGAATGAAGGCTGTCTCAAAGTCGACGATCCCGGAATATGGCACACTTTCTTTGGCCACTAGTGAAATCAGTCACTTAATTTCTGGCAAATCCGGTATTTTGGACCGTCAATCATTCAGACCTTTAGGCAGACCCCGTCGAGTCCAAATTATCAATCAGTGACTGCATTTTCAGTGCACATTAAAGAACGGCAGATGGTAAAGAATAATCCAAAGCCCCAACTGCTGCATCTCTGACACCCTGTGCCACCTTGAGATGATAAACTTTCTATCAACTGAACAATCAACCACTACAATAATTTAACTATTTCACTAGCAAAACTGTGCACTCTGCTTCCTTTGTGTATCCCTTAGCACGATGCAAATGAAATGAAACGTCACATATGAAAACAGAATGGGTGGCAGATGGGGAAGTCGTATGTGTGAGTAAACTCGAAACAAGGGACAGAGAAAGAGTGAGCACAAAGAAAGAAAAAGTGAAGTCCTTTAGCCGAAAGACACAAGACAGCACATATCATCATGGCCACTCACCAAACGCTCCATGTCAAGATTGGCATTGTAAAAAAGCGGGAGGGAGCGCAGAAGCGGGCCCAGGTCACTCGAAACCCTGGAGTTTGCATCAAAGCCCTGGCGCAGTTTGTGGGCCTGAAAAAAAGAGTAATCAAAGGAAGACATTTCAAGATCAATGCATGCTCCCTGGATTTAGGTGGAAAATCTGCTTTTATTTGGAACCGTACCCAAAGCACTCGCACTGTCTAAAATTTAGCACTACTTAACAAAAAACACAGCCCTACTGTAGTAAGGAGGAAAAGCGTCCATTTTGCAATTTTTGGAACAACCACTGCATCAGACATGCTTCTGAAACCTTCGAAAGTCCCAGACCCCTGGGACTTCCAGGGAGTGTGAGAAGTCACTTATATGCAGCTTCACTGTCTGTGATGTACGAGCTGCTCAGATTTCCATTAATTTGTGACAGTGTTTTGTTTTTTTCCTTTTTTTCCTCCGCATTCACTGCCGCATGGCACATTAATGTTGCTAAGTGTGCGCAAACTATTTTTGTGCAGAAACATCCGGAGTGACTTACTGAACTGATTTTCCATAACTAATGGCTATTTGCTGTAGTTACTTCCCACACAGGGATTGAAGGGCATGGGAAACAATTATGCATCAGCATTTTGGTATCAACGTACCAAAGGTGCATAAATTAGCCACTAGGAGATACCAGCCCAAATTACAGTTCAAGTACAAGCAAATTAAAAAAAAGAGAAAACCATAAGCATCCAGAACAAACATCCACAGTACCAGACGCTGGCGGCTTATGAAACCCCTGGCAAAGGCCTTGATCTTGAGAGCAGCCTCTTCTTGGCGCCGACACTCCTGCAAGGACGTGAATGTAGTTGTTTTATAATCACTATATCTAACACAGCCTGTAGATGCAGTTCACAACAACAGAGAGAGAATAATGGGGTTGATGACTTGGGGTTGCTTAGGGCACTGAACACAGCGCTGACGGCTGAGGTAGAGTGGGACGGGTATGAGCCCACCACCCGTGGAGATCACATGGGGTCTACGTCAGGGGTTTCCACTATTCCCCCTACTGTTCATGGCATGCTTGGCCGGGGTGATTCATAGGCTTGAGAAGTATGCTCTGGGCTACACCTTCAGACATGCGAGAGACAGCGAGGAAGTGAGCTTGAAAATTCTGGCGCTGGTTTACACCGATGACTTTGCCATCTTGGCGGGCTCGCCGGAATAATTGCAGGAGTTGCTACAAACTTGTGAAACAGGGATGAGCACATTGCGCCTCAGTTTAAGCCAGATGAAATGCAGGGTAGTTACATGGGGTGTTACATTTCGCCGTTACAGTTACATTTCGAGGCAACAGTGCAAACGAAATGGCACCTTCAGGGCAGTATTATCGACATGGCAGGATCGGCCAAATATCTGGGAGTGTGGTTCAGTAGTGGGGCTGACTAGTTGAGGTTACACTAAAGGGAGCTCAGAAAGGCGGCAGCTTGCAGTACAGGCATGCTGGTGCATCAATCACTCTGGGCTTTTATGTTGTGCCTGACTGTAGGTACTTTTGCAACTTGAACAAAACTACATGGACCTCCTCCTTTTTTGCATGCTGCCCAATAAAAATGCAGATGCCTGAGGCCAGAGCCAGGAATTAAAACAATGACTTGGTGTTCCCTCCAAGGAAATGTCCTCATGACAAAGGTACACTCTGCTAACAATTTTGATTACTGGGAAAATCCAATAGCGACTACGCGACTCATGTTATACACCAGGGACCATGACACCGAATTTTCGAGCTTGGATTACGCATTGAAATTTAAACTGTACACCTCACAGAGCAAGTTGTCAAAATTACAGCACATTTGGTGCGGCAGAAAATTTGTATGCGATTTTTTTTTACATTGGAGTTGACCAGTACAGCATTCTGGCAACACAAGATGGTGACAAAATGAAAACTGCTCGCCCCAGCAATGGCTCCCTTGCACTAATGGAATCTGATCTTGAACACTGTGATTTTGTGTACTGTGAGCACTGGAGGTGACTGCAGGAGCTGGAAATATGTCATGGTTATAATGCGCCATTTTGTTTTTGCCTGTGCGTCTCGGTGGTCAGCCTACTACAGCTTTTGCAGGTGCTTTATGGTTTGTGCAGCTTTTATTTGCAAATCCAATGGTGACACTTGCTGGATGCCAGGGCATGCAGAGATGTCCAATGCGTTTCCGAACTGCTTTGAAGCAGATGACACAGCAGTGACCACACATTTTCTGATGTCACAGAATCCATACCAAAATAGCAGTCACTGTCAGTGGCTTAGAGGCAGCAATTTTAAATGAAAATTTCTAGTTAGAATATGTGCTGAGAGAACAGTTTCCTTTTTTTTTTTTGCGTGTGCACAACCTACTACACCCTTTAGTCTCAGTTACAATAATAAATTGAGAATAATTGCATGACTGTGTCATGGCCCCTTTAAATGTGTTATGTATTAGACAACACAGAGGTATGTGTTTTGTTTCCTTTTACACCCTTAGTCTTAAAGTGCTATAGGTGTTATCTAGGGTCACACAAGTAGAGAAATTTCCAAATCAAATCTAATATTCGAGAAAAACAACTTCCAAATATCAAATAAAATATCTTGCGATTCATAAAGTGACAAAATATGATGCTTACACAAAGTACTTCTTATAAAAGAAATCAAGCTTATATACACCGATACATGCATTTCACAATTAGCCATCCAAATAATTGAGCGGCTCCTAAGTGATAAACAACTGCTTTGATTTATCTGGGGCATCACGGCAATGACAGCACTGAAACAAGGGTACAGCACGTTGAAAACCGAAGAGGCGGCAGCCCTAGGGTGCACGAACATGCGCAATAGACAAAAAGTTAGGAAAATATGGGAAGGAAGATGTACATTGACTTTGTTATACAATAAGAAAAGTAGGTGGCCTATCTAAACGTAGTTTCTACCAAAGTGAAAAAACATGAGAAGACTTGAGATTGGCGATAGTAGTAGGAGTGTCTTTCGGTAGTGACTGTTGAAACTAAAACAGCCGCATTCTTTTCTGCCGCAGATGAGTACTTATGTCGCAGCAGATAAACTAAAACTAAAACTGGAGCCAGGTGTGAAGGATTGCGGCAACAATCAATAGGCCTCGAGTAATCGCACAGATAACCTAGTGATATTGAGACAGGCTGGCAAAGAAGACATTTTAAGATTAGTTTGAAGAAGACGATGCTTGTAACTTCATACGCTGTCTATTATCTTGTTAGCTGCTACAGTTATCGTAAATATCCTGTAAATATATTTACATGAAGAGATGTCATTACAGGTACATGAATTCGGAACAATCATGGTGACAAGCAAGAGCGTCACTGCACTGTTAGCCTGTTACTCTACTCAAAACCAGATAACAGGAAAGCTGTTTCTTTGCTACAGCCTGGGCCAGCATAATATAGATTCCTTTTGCCGGAGCTCTGCATTCGAATGCTCACTACTGGTCGATTTTGGTGACGATTTGGGCAGAGCGTCGCTCGAACCACTGACAATGCATGAAAAGGAATGAAATGTGACAGAATCATTCGGTTATCCCCGCCTCACCTCACGATTCTGTCTCCGAAGAGCACTCTTTCGTAGGAGGTCATCGAGGCCAACCTGAAGGAAACGCACGAAAAGAGGGCACCATGTGAAGCACGGTCGAACCAAGGCAATATGCAACACAAGTATTTCCATCAGCAAAATGCATCCACGCGCATACAGTGCGTTCCCGTACCTAAGGCACGGTACAGTCTTCAAAACAGTGTTGTGCAAAGCAGCATTTAGCAATCTTGCGTACTTTGAATAATGCATGCACGGGCTCTTGAATAAATAGCTGCTTGAAATACACATAACGCAAGAGTAAACACTCTGGACGCGATACGCAACCCGCATACATTTCCGTTGGCGCTATTTTCGATCAGCTGTTGCTGCATAATTGTGCCACCTGTACAACACGAAGGCAGACTTTTGAAAGCGCTGCAAGAGCAAAAATTAAATTCAGCAGCCACGTCGAGAGCTGTGTATAGCGGTGCTTAGCAAAGAATAAGAAGCGCAGATGCACGAGCCTGAACACACGAAAGAAAAACATGACCCTGATTTGCGTGCCTGAACCAACAACTGATTTTATACATACGTGTACTCGATGCTATGAAATGTATTGAATCCACAAAAGCGGATGCGAGCGGCCGTCATGCTGAGAAGACGAATTGATGCACACACAAGCAACTTAGAGCGGTATTTCGTATAGTCGTCGATGACAGAGCCGTCAGCCTTTCGATGAGACAGCGCATAAATGTAATGACACCTATGGCATTGAGCACACATGTTACCTGCGCATGTTAACGCTGTGTCTGTCGAACATAGCGTGCCGCACAGTCACAAACAATGATCGAGCTAGCAGTCGAGAACACCGAAGTCACAATGGTACAAAGGCAATGAATTGGTAGTCGGGATGATGGCGCTCCGTGCAGAGCGCGAGAATGTAACCTTTCCGCTCACCTTTTTGCTCGCACCTCCCAGCGATTGCTGCGGCCTTTTCCTAAACTCTCCCTCGAAGCTGTACATCCTGCGTTGTTGGGATTAGAGGGACGCCTCAGGCGTGAGTTGACATCAGCGGCAATTTACTACTGCGGTTAGGTGCGCCGGCGATCTCTCATCGCGACGTTCAGTCACCTACTGTGTGCGCACGCTGGATTCAAATGATGGCTAAAAGACGAAGCGCACTTAGAATATGAGACGACACAGAGGCACGGTGCCTATGTCATCGCGACGGAGCGAGCACCTCACATTAGCATCGCATACTACCTAGGTTCGGTCGATGACCATTACTCCAGTCGGCCTTGGCTGAAAAGGTTGTTATACACCGCTAAATGGCTATATTTTGCAGCTTGTTTTAGATCTGTGTACCTGATCTTCCTTAGCAATAATTCTCCTTCTAAAATATCCTCAGTTGAAACGCGGCACCGGCGAAACAACAATGCGCTCGAAAGCGATTTTCCATAGCGAGCATCGAGCAGAGAACAACCGCAATGGAAGCGTACACAGTGGGCTGCCGCGAACAAGCGTGCGTGCAAGTCACTGAACCATCGAGCCAATAATTAAGCCAAGACAAGCGAGAAGTCGGAGAAAGTTTGAACCACGATCCACTGAACTCCAGAACTACAGTAGCCACTGTACCAGAACTGCACAGATCTCCCTGCTCCAGCACGCCTGGTCTAGTTCGCCCCTTTTGCCGCTACAGTCAGAGCGTACGAGCAGAGTGGCGCTAGTTATAAACCTGTTCGCTGTCGTCTGCTTCTGCGATCTGTTCAGCGCTCGTGCTGCCGTTTCGGCAGGCACAAAGCGCTTGTATTGGCGGTGAATGAATAAATTCACAAATATAAAAAGAAAACAGAAATTGCTTTGCGTTTGAATAGTGAAACTAGAGGAGGAGAGCGGTGCAAGAAATGTAAAAACGAGCATACGTGGCAGCTGCAATGCTAGATCGACGGCATAAATTTCCCTTTCCTAGCCTCCCTAAGAGGCTGGAAAAATTGCTTTAAAAGATTCAAAGGATAATCTAGCTTTATTGATTTGATTACAGATAGCTTAATGTCGTAGATGACATTAGGATTTACTGCTGTGTGCCATAGTGAAAGGCAGGTAAAAGTATTCACGAGTAAGTCCTCCGCCCGATATGTGCAATAGGTTGATCGAGTGTGTTTCAAGAAAAGGTCAGCATATCTTGTTTTTAATGTCGTTGGACGTCTAGCTCAGTAAAAAGCTTACAAAAGCCATCCCAGTGCTTTAAAACGTGCTGCACAGCAGGCCTTAAATTTTGTCACGGAACTCTTTTCAAACTGTAAAGCTAGGTTTTCTGCGTGGTGTATGGTGGCAGCATAGCTGTGTGCGTAATTCTCTTTTTGAACTCACGACGCATTCACGGACAACTTTTAAGAGTTAAAATGAGTGGTAATCACTGAGCACGTGCTGGTGGGCGAGTTGGTTATGCATGCTTACAACGAACGCGCCAAATAAAACAACGGACGAAAGAAGGAGACACCAGACCACGTAGGCGCCCACGTGGTAGGCGCCCACGTGGTTGTCTCGTGGCTCCTTCCTTCGTCCGTTGTTTTATTTGGCGCCTTCGTTGTAAGCATGAGCGGCAATCGTTCTGTCGTCGAACATTACGGTGGTTTCAAGTTTCTGAAGAGCGCGCAGAAACAAATTTTAACGTATACAATATATGAAACTCTTGTGTACTTTACGAACTCTATAAACAATGTGACATAATAATCTGCAAGATCTGTGCGGTTTGCTACTGCCTGAAAAAGGCAATAGGAGGTGCTATTTAACGCTATTTTAGGGAGCAGCGGATTACATACTCCGACATTTTTTAGGTTCGGGCAGTCAACTTGTGGAGCCAAGCACGAAGTGCTTGTTTTGGTTGTGAATGAATTCACAAATATAAAAAGAAAACTAAATTTCCGGATGTTTTGTGTTTTAGTCGTGTGATTATAGGAGGGGAGCGACGCAAGAAAGGTAAGCAAGAAAGAAGCACAGGTGGCAGTTAGCTGTAGTGCCAACGGCATAAACTTCCCTTTCCTTGCTTCCGTAAGACACTGAAAAACATTATTTTAAAATATTCATAGTATATACTAGCTTTTTTCGAGTTGATTACAGATAGCCTAATGTCGGAGATATTAGGGTTTACTGCTGCTTGCGGTAATGAAAGACACGAGAACGTGAGCTCTGAAACAGAGCGAGACTGTGCTCGGAGAAACGTAACTATTCCAGTGTTTAGGCAAGAGAGCCCATTATCTACTGTCCATTCCCACAGTCGCTTACCACACTGGTCCGTTTTGTATCCGTATGTGATACGTGGCGTGAATTGAAATCGCCAGCTAAGATTATATCTTTCCCGCAGTTTGCTATAATCGAATTTAAGGGACGCCTATGTCTTGGACCCCCTCAGGAAAGCAAGAATTTACGGCTGTGAAAGGTCTGCATCTAGGCATATTTATTTCTGCCACAAGTATTTCGCTGCCTGGGGCCACTGACGTGAATGCTAACTTTGTTAAGCGGCAGGATTTTGTAGAGACAAATAATATATTCGGCGGTCAAAAAAAAAAAAAAGACGTCGACAATTGCGCAAGCAAATTTTTTTCCCTGTATACAACAAGTTTCTTAGGGAAGTACGATACCAGAACAAAATTGATGTGCGAGATGAAGTGAATCTGTTGAAGCAGCAAGTATGTAGAGAGACAATTCCACTGAAGCACTCGATCTCATCAGTCCTCGGGCGTCAAGGGCACCGCAGTGGCAACTGCTCTCTCAAAGATACCTGCAGAGTCTTAACTCGGCGACATTAGGGCTTTTCTTATCTTTTGAGTGGGGGACGAGAATTTGAGGCAGCGTTCATGGGGACCCGCGACTCCACATCCATGTTCGATGCGTTATACGACTCCCGAGTTACTGCGACCAGCCAGATTTGATTCCTTGTCAGGGAAATAAGACCTAACATTTTCCGTACTCCCCATTGGCAAATTTGAACAGGTTGAGGTCAGATACCGCATTATGTTGTTGTCATTGCAAAAGTGTACGTACAGAAGTGCCGCAGCAGCTGCATTAACTGTGCACGGAAACAATTCGCGATGCACAATCAGCTACACTTTCAACGAGCCGTTCCATGACCTTAGCCATCGACTTTTCTACCACAGCTGCAGTCACGCGCTACAACACCAGCGTAGCCACCTGATCTTTCCTCTACAACTGCAGTAGCCTCTCTACGGGAGCAAAGCCTCTTGTCCAGTGCTTCAAGAATTTGAACTTCTTGTGCTCGTGAAAGGACAGTCGGAGTTATTAGCTTGATGGGCTCCTTCACATAGGCAACACTTCTCTGAGTGAGTCCACGCACTCATTGCGCGGATGGCCCGAAATGTCCTCCTCGTACATGCCAGCTATATAGATGAGGCGGATGAATGTGTTCGCGTTGACGGGTCCAAACGAGGAACATTTTAGTAGATATGCTACACATGCCTCGTCTGGCGATCTGAAGACGATGCCTCCTTGTCCAAATTGGCGAACGTCTGTGATGTGCAGATGTATTGAGTCGCAGTTTTAAGATCCGCCTGAATTGCTTGCGGTTTCTTGATTCGAATGGAGCCGCCATTGAAAGGTACCAGAGCCACCAGAATGGTGCTCTCTCCACTACGAAAGAAGGTTTCTAGGGGCGTTTGATCAGGAAGGACAGAAGCTGACCAGGTGCAGCGCCCCTGGAGAAGTGAGCTGTTCCGTCATGACAGGCTGACTGTCTTACTTAAAACAGCACAGCCTACTGTAGCTTATTGCCAAGAATTGCCGAACACCCCACACTTACGTGACCACGAGGCAGATCAGCGGAGACGTCACGTAGATCGAACGCCGAAATCGTTGACCACCGTCGAAAGGCAGAAAGAACGGCCGATAGGATAGTATAGAAGGACCGCGCGAAACAACCTTTTCTTCTTCTTTCTTTCTTTCCGCGAGCGTCGTCGTCTTCTGTACTGTCCTCTGCTTCGTCTCTGGCTAGGCTTGGTAATAATATACAATTGAAACTCGATTTAACCAAGTGATGACTACGCTTGAATTATTTCGTTAAATCGGGAAGTTCGGAAAATCGAGTAACGGATTTTTCGGTCCTTCGAAATCTAAAATTCTAACGTAGCGGCACCCAAAAGGTACCGCGGCATTGTAATTGCCGCCAAACCACTCCTTGGAGTGTAAAAAGTCCGCGAAGGGGGGGGGGGGAATACCGTCGCCCCTAGCGCCATCTTGTACGTAAGAAAGCTACAGCAACTGCTGAGTCCGCTGTTCCGTGCATGGGAGCGGCGTGCAGCCTTGCCAAAATAAGGCTGGGGCCGTGACTAGCTGCCTAGATCGTTAGAACGCACGCTGGAAGAAAAACCCGTCTGCATCGCAATTAGAAAGAAACCACAGCTTTTTTTGTTCATTTATTTACGGAAAAGCTTCGTTAAATCGAGTTTAATGCAAGTTACCGTTTAGTTAATTCGGGTTGATGACAACATTGAACCTTATGGGTACTTGCTGGGGAATGGAAATTTGTTCGTTAGACCGAGAACTTCGCAAAATCGGGTTTCGTTAGATAGAGTTTTAACTGCAGTTTGATGTCTATAATCCATCTCACAACTACCTCGCAGCACTATATGCCGAAGGAAGGTACGATCGAGGCGTACACAGGCAATACCCTTGCGCAGCGGTGTACAGTTCCGGGCATAAAACTGACTGATTATTGGCTGTACTAGAGAGTTTTATTTTTGCTCGCTACATTATTTGGCACAATGATACGTGACATATATGGCATGGCCTTTGCGCGTACCCGTCGTATACCGAGTTACCGCCGGTAACCGTTATAGCCACCGTGATCTTCGATCTGTATTCGCGCTTAATTTTGTTACTGGCTCTCCGCCCTGTCAGCAAGAAATAAGTGGTGAAATCTGTCATCGCCAAGTTTCATCTCAAGCTGAGGTCAAGTCATTAGGTATGTTTTGCCGTAATTATTGAGATCTGCTGTTTGTTCTCACGCTGCTAGGACTACAGAGACGGCGCCGAGCCGTAAAACTGGTTTGATTTCTAGTTAGTAGATGGGGCCACACCATTAACAGTGCTGATGCGTTGACTATGCAAAACGCTATAAAGGCTAATTGTTCACTGCATCGTTAACTTACTGCTCCGCTCTAGTATGGTACGTGATGACGGCAGCGAGCAAACGCCAGGTATAGACGCCGAGCAGATGCTGTACCGCAGGTGAGGGCGTTCGCCCTTACTGCTTGCTAAGGAGGCTGCAAGGCGCAGGGCAAGCGTACAGCAGAAGCGAAGCGCCCTTGTCGCATTCATGTAAACGAAGCTTATGGTTATGGCGTCAAAACATTTTTTTTGTCAACCCGCCAACCTTATATGGAGCATGTAGCGACAGAATGGCAAGCAGACGCTGATCACATCTCGAGGAATTCGTGTAGCTTCCACAGTGCTGCAAGGAACTTCTGAGATAAAGTATAGATGAATTGAAAGCTTGCAAAAGGGATTCCAGTGCTTTAAAACGTGCTACACAAGCTAAGGCCTTGTCCGCGGAACTCTTTCCAAACTGCAAAGCTAGCTTTTTTGCGTGGTACGGCGGCAGCATAATGGTGGTGCGAAGGATACGTACGCAGTCAGTTCGAAGCTGTATGCGTAATTATCTTTTGGAACTCACGACACACTCACGGGCAACATTTGAGAGTCAAAATTAATGGTAATCGTTCTGTCGTCGAACGTTGCAGTGATTTCCAGTTTCTAAAAAGCGCAGAAGCGAATCTTACAATGTAAACAACGAAATTGTTGTGAACTTTATGAACTGTGTAAACAATGAGACTTAAATGTGCATGAGCTATGCGTTTTGTTACTGTGTGAAAAAGGAAACAGGAGCGCGGCTACTTAACGAGAGAGCAGCGGACTACACGCGACATTTTTCACTTTTGGATCCAAGGGAACAATGAAAGCCTTGCGACATCCCTGTCACTGTGTTCGCGAAAATCATCAACTATGCACAACACAACAATCGTCACAACAACCGCCGTTCTAATTACTACGCCGTTTCAGTCAACCGCAGAATAGCAGACGAACAGCTCACAAAAGCGACGCCAACGGCCTACGGTTGAACGAGAGTGGGCGCAGGCGAATCCCATACAAGTCGATTGACTGTGCCCGTCTGGAGTCCAGAGTAGGTCGTGGTTTCAACCTGTTTCAACAAGCACGAGCCAAGTACGAGCCGAGTACGCTCGAGTCTGCGCAGCCATTGGCACAACCATCGTCTCCCCTATTTCAGCTGTGCGGGTTGTTGTTTACTTGTTATGCAGTTTCTACAACGGCGCGTATTTTTCAGACGTCTCCCGGCTGTTTCGTCGCACTGTAGAGACCGAAACGACACAGTGTCGAGTTTTTGTGTTCCGAGAGCACGGACAAGTGTTCACCGCACGCGATACCGACGCGAAGCTGCTTCACCCTTGCAATCTGTGAGATGCCGGTTATGGACGGACGCTTCAAACCGTGCTGCTGATTGACGTGATGTGTCATCGAGTTATTGCGATTGGACGATAGGTGATAGCAGTGAGAAAATGTATTTGAAAGCAGATGGTGTAATCTAAAGTGTGCGAAAAGCTGTGAAATCAGAAGTATTGCAGTGACGCTACGTGATCTTGCTTCCTCGCTACGATGCTTGACCATCGCGTTGAGTGTGGCATCGTGTCTCGAGCCGCCTTCAAAGCGTCTCAAAGGGAGCGACGGCTTCAGAGCATCCAGCTGAGCCGTCACCAGGATCTCGAACCTTTTCACGGTTCGGGAGTCAACTGCCTGTCGCTGGATCCCGTTGAGGGCCGGTTGTAAGCTTGCTTTGATCTTTCCATACCTTCCCAGAAGTGTGCTTAATAAAATTGGACAAATGTGGGCTATGTACTTCAGCGCTGGCGTCAATATGTTTTCGGCTTTACCCTTCCTGGCAGCTGTAGTTGCGGTGTTTTGTAGCA
This sequence comes from Dermacentor variabilis, assembly GCF_050947875.1. Lineage (NCBI taxonomy): Eukaryota > Metazoa > Arthropoda > Arachnida > Ixodida > Ixodidae > Dermacentor > Dermacentor variabilis. The sequence continues at coordinate 66,905,812 of NC_134577.1, forward strand.
TTCGGTCGCCGGCAACATACGAGTCATGCGTCATCGACATCCTATTTTATCCCCAATGTAGGACAAAGCCCTCTCACAGTGACCTCTGATTAGGCCTGTCTAGCGTCAGCAACCGCCATCCTACGCTTACCAATCGCCCGATCTTGTCGTGAACCTTCGGTGCCCTCATCTGCATATTTCTTTACTTGGCACCCACTTTGTTACTGCCACCAGTTTGCTAATCTGTACGGCCGTCTTATGTCTCTTAATGTTACGCCTATCACGCCCATATATTTAATTTTGTAAAGTTTCTTTATTGCCCTCCAAGTTTTGACCAAATGTGTTCGCAGTACTGGCAGAGTGCTCTGGTGAACTAGAATGAACGAGAAGCTTTGCTTCTCGTTCATTCGAAGGCACATTGAAAACCATTTCGCTTGGAAATATTCGTGATGTCCTTTAATCTGCCAAAAACGCCACACTTTTTAGGAAACGTGTCGAAGGGACCTTCGAATTGCTGTGTTTACCATGAAATCCTAAATCATTGTCACCCTCTCTTTGAGCGTAGTTTCTTATGAGAAGGGTGTCCAATGTCTTGCCCTAAGAGAAGGAATCATTGGCAAGCCAAACAAGAAGAATTAGTGACAGCACCACGCTATCACTGTAAGCAGTGCGAGGTTGAGAAAATAGGTTAAAGTTAGGTTGAGGCACAATTATGCAGTTTCGTGAGATGTTTGCTGTTCATACGAATGGAATTGAAGCAGCTGGGAGTTTTAGACTAAGAGTGCTATTGTGGATGGTGTCAGACTCTGCCGTTTTGGTGTTTTGAGCCAATCGGAAAGGGAGCAGCCTGCCAATCAGAGCTGACAAAGTGGCAAATTTTGCAATATGGCAGCACTTGGCAGTGTCCACAAAACGTTACAAGAGGCAGCCTGAGCTTGGGAGCTCCTCTCATAATACAGGGGAAGCAGAGATCACTTTTCTCGGCAACCACACTGCATTGATTTTGTTTGGTTTGTTGCATGTAAAAGGAGTTCATTGTAAGAAGGGTATTTCTAATTTAGGCCTTAAGTAAAAAAGAAGAATGCTTGAAAATTGCTTAATAAATTTATAAATCAAGTATCAAGTTCACAACTCTCTAGCTCAGCAATGAATTAGGATACGACAATTCTGTAAACTGCACCTAATAACACATGTAAACCAAACAATATTGATGCATCGCACACCATTGTGAAATATAGCACCAATTTGTGATTGGGAATTCTGCAAACCCTCGTAAACATTTTAACAATTTCACGTAAGCTCTAAGCTCACATATCAAATTTGTCTGCCTTAGCTGCTCTAATGGATGCAGTTTACAGAATAGAAAATCTTTTTTTTTTCTTTTTTTTCAGGGTTATGGACTTTTCTTTTCCGCAGACTTGCTGATTTTCGGCAATTTCTGTTAGAAGTACAACATTCTTAACTAAAATCCTGCTTTGCAGAGTTGCTATAAAGTTAACTTTGTCTCTGAAATGCAACAAATTTCATTCAAATTTGTCTGGCAGTTGTCTCGTCAAAGCATTTCTGCGTTTTACATGCATTTGAATTGGGAAATCGAAGTTGGCCCCGAGATAAAGCTTCGTCTTAAGGGATGGATTCAGCTTGCGTTTACCTTTCGAGCGCACGCCGCTTGGGTCCAAGCAAAGACCTAAGCAAGGTACAGGTTCTGGCGTACGTAAGCCACATCCAAAATTTTCTGATTACATTTCTGTGCTGCCCAGTTAAGAAAATGTTGATGGTGTTCAAATTTGCATATGCAGCCTCCTTTCGGGTGGTGCTGATGGGGGCCTCTGCATCCATGACCTGTACTCTGATCTCGGCAAAATGAAGCGTACATGCAAGGCCATCTGCAAACTAACCAAGTGAGTGACTCTGATCTCCCTGTTATTCCCTGGTCTCCCTATCCTGTTTCATGGAAGGGCAATATGTACAGATGTTATTTGAATGGATATTCGTCACAGTTGGCCTGTGGCTATGGTCATTGTGCTGCTGAGAACGAAGGTTGTGGGTTCAATTCCCAGCCATGGCGGTCGCATTTCGGTGGTAGCAAAATGCAAAAATGCCCGCGTACTTAGATTTAGGTGCCCATTAAAGAACCACGGGTGGTCAATCTCAATCTTGCAGTATTGGCACTTTGCATCAATGCTCACAATGTGGTGCTAAGTCACAGTGACTGCCAGTAGGAGCACAATGGAAATGCAGCTACGTATTTTGATTTAGGTCCGTGGTAAATAGCTCTAGGTGGTCAAGGTTTGTCTGAAGCTGTCCACTGTGACATTTCCTACGGCCTTGGTGGTGTATCTTTGGGCTGTGAATCTCGTCAGCGATATTGCTTTTCGCACTTGTGCTGTCCCACTCGCAGCTAATTTCTTTGAAGCAATGCATTGAAACTGAAATGTTCCGCGCAGGCACGAGGCTCACATCTTCTCGGTCTCGTCGGTGCACTGGTACCCATGCGACACTGGCCTCTTCACATCTTCAGGCATGGACGGCACCCTTCGGATCTGGGACACCAATTCGATGCAGCAGGCCGACTCCGTGCGCCTCGGTGAACTCATCTTCTGCCACCATGTTGAAACGGCACAACCTAACATTTTGGCTGGTGAGTCCCACTTTAAAGGATAAACACTGGAATAGATGGCCGGGCGCAATGAAAGGAGGAGAAGAGGGATGGCTCATCGCCAATTTGCGTTACTTACCCACACTTCAGGGCACTAAATTTCCGTAAACAAAACCAGGCAGGCCAAGCTGGTTTCCACTGTGTCTACACAACAAGCCCTAGGAGCTAATATCTGTCATCATGGTCACTCCACATTTAATACAAGATTCAATTTGTTTGAGGATGTTGTAGCACATTGTTTCTTGTACCTGTGAAACAAACAAACAAGCAAAAATGCTCATAGTCGTCACTCCAACATGCATGCTTTTATGCATATTAAGCTGCACCATTGTGCAAGACTCGCAGATGAATAAAATTGTAACTTATTGTTCAGAAAATTAGTAATTAGGCCGAGAATGATGCTTAACAATAGACAGCTTTTGTACAACTAACTCTTAAGCTGGCTTCCCTGACAAGCTGAACCGCTTGTCAGGGATTGTGTCGATCGTGTCTGCTAAGTATTACATCACTACGCGCCACGGAAAGAGCTGAAATTTTAAACCGAGCACCGTTTTCTTTTGTCCTCGCGAGCGCCACGCTCCAAGCCGGAGGGTGGACGTATATGTGCAAGTGCACCTACGTACATGTGCCTGTGCTGTAACAGCGCTCTTGGTGACCCGTGACTACGAGAATTATTCAAGGCAACATCGGTTATTTGGGTAATATGTTGCTAGAATAGATGAATTAAAGCTTAGAGAAATAATAAAACACACAAACCGAATGTCTGCATGTATTTGTTTTGCTTTGCACCACAGCAAGAGAGATGTACTTCCGTTTCATCTGCTTATTGCCAGGCTGTGTAGCCGTGCACACTGACACTGAAACTATGTCATTTTCAACCGTGTTCCAGCGTGGGATCATGCTCTGTGATCTGCTTGTGCTTGCCTCAGTATTCATGTAGCACTGACTTATACCTCTAGTCAGGTGTTCTCGTGCACAGCGCACAAAATCGTTGGCTGTGTGAAATGAGATAAGCACAACAGCTTGCACGCACCATTGTCACCGGAAGTGTTCTGCACAGCAAAAAAAAAAAAGCAAGGGAAAAAAAAATAAAGTAGGGGCCTGTGATATATACACCACGCAAACCTCGAGCTCTGGTATGGGAAAACGCAGGGAAGGAATTTCGCTTGCGGAGGCTAGACGGGGCAAGTGGAACGAGTCTCTCTCGGCAGTGGTGCTCGCCTGCTGAAATCATGGGTTCATAGCACTGAAATTTTTATCTCGGCTATTAATGAACCAATTTGAAAAACTCTTACTGCAGAATGCTCCTGAGAGGGCATGTAACAAGTTCCAGCGTATAACCAAAATTTGATATGTGCGCCAGTGAGGCCCACTCTCTTATGTTCTCTTATGTTCAGTGCAGTTGTGTATAGCTGAACTTTCAGCTAGACGAGCAGATTTCCAAAGGCTCTTTATGTTTGTATTGAAGGCAGTCTAGTGTACATGGAACAGTAGGGCAGGCAAAAATAAAAAGTGGGAGAGGTCATAGTATTTTTTTATGATCAATAGTTTGCAGTAATGTCTTACGCACAACCATGCAATGCCTGTGCATAGTTCTACATAGTCCAGTAATCTATCCTTAATAAAATATTTCTTGCACACATGAGCAGGTAGTTGTTTTGCACTTTTCTTCCTGGTCTGCATGTTGCAAGACGTCTAACCTGTTTTTTTGCAGTATATCATCTTCATTTGTTTGAAGTGCACTGTCTGCTGTGAGTTTAGATTTCTCTTGTTCATCACATTTCATTTAGGTTGCACTTGTTAAATGTTATTCAGCATCTTTAGCAGACTGATTAGTGCTCTTGTTTCTTCTCTCTCTTCTCTACCCATTCGTACAAATTTATTTGTCTTTCTTTCCTCTGCCTTTATGATCATCCCGTCCTTTTTGAGGCAGAAAAGTGGCATGCCCTACTGGAAGTAATTGCCAGCCTGTTTCGGACTCTTTTCTTTATGTTTTTTGCTCATCTTTTGTTCTTCTGTGACTAAACTTGCAGTCATTGGTTTGATGAAAGAAGCGTGCAAGTGGTCCCCCTTTTTTTCAGTGGGATACAAGAAGCCCTGGATAGTGCTGGCTGACATGCGAACGGGCAGCTCGTGCCAGCAGCTTCGGGGCCATGCAGGAAGTGTGCTTGCAGTTCGCTGGAGTCCTCATACGCCGGGACTCTTGGCCTCTGGATCCCGAGATGGTTCAGTAAGCTCGTCCACTTCCCATTCGGCCCTTGTCCCATCGCTAGCATTGTGGCAAGAAGGCCCCTTCTAACTTGGGATTTCTTGTAAATTCACGTACAGTAATCCCTCGTTATAACGAAATCGCTTTACTCGAAATATTGCTTTATCTGAAGATTTTTCCCGGTTCCGACCCAAACGCATGCATTTTAAGCCTCATTACTCGAAGCGCACAAAGAGCTCGACCCGCTTAGAGCGAAGTGGCAAGAGGAGGCATCGCCGCCGCTTGGCAGAGGCGAACTTTTGCGCGTGCAGTGTCAAATTAATACCACCAACGAATTAGTCTCATGCAGGCACAGAACAGGCCTCAAGAGTACAAAACCCACGACCGAAGACCGCCTAGTAGCGGGTACCAGGGGAGTGCAGAGTGCTCCCAGCTATTTACTGCAGAGTGAATGGAAGATGCCAAATTTCATGGCGCAGTGCGCCCGAACCGTTAATCTTGGTCGCAGTCGCATTGCTGGTGTCCCCTGTGATAGAATCCACACAGAAATAATGTTTTCCTGATGCTTTGCGATGCCAGAAAATTGAAAGTGGATGCCAAAAAGTGGCCAAAAGACTGCGGGCAGACTTGCGCCGTATGGGGTACACTCGATGTGCAATGTTTTGCCACTCTAAAGAGCACCTATGATGCTGAACCGTGCCGAAAAGCACAAAAGAAGTGTCCCTCCGATTATAAGTGACATGTTCAACTTGAGGAGGTACGTTAGGAAACCGGGAAAACATCTTTGGGAAAGCTGGTCTACGAATTTGATCGCCACTTGCCATAATCGCCCTGAACCACAATAAAACACTGCCCATAGCTTCGTTGCACTTTTGACAGATAACTTGTCGGAAACACGAAAAATCCGAACATTACTAGCGGCAAGTCAAGCTGTCAACATGGTGAGTCAACGCAAGCTGGTGTTGCCCCAGCGATTTTCTCGAGCCAGTCATTCTTGATTTTCCTAGACATTTGTCAATGGTGCGGACACGACACTTGCGACCACGTGCGACCAACACTTGAACTGTAGAAATAGCACAATGTCGTCGACATCAGTGCGCCGAAAAGCTCTCGTTTTGAAAACTTCACGGCTGGACACCTCGGGAAAAAATTGCCCAGTGATCATGCAAAGCCCCTACTGCAAAACCGTTCAAGTTTTCACGATCGCACTGTATACCCACAATGAGCGGCTAATCGTTCTTTGAGCACAACAAACACGACCTCAGACTGGAGCCATGGCATTTGCGGTGCTTTCCAGCACGATACTCTCATAGTCTTCCGTGACCTCAGCACCCACCCTATAAAAGTGGCCACTGCCTTCTCCTCCTCATTCACTCTCTAGTCTGCAAGCCGTATGGACGCCAGTCACTCCTTTCACTCGCCTTCATGTTAACTCCTTGCCTCCTCGCTGCCAGTTTCGACGTCGCTGCACCTCCCAAGCTGTCCTCTTCCTGCCTGCCCTCCCGAGCACAATCTTGCACCCACGTGTGCTCTTCCGCGGTTCTTGCTTCTTGGTCTCCACAACTCCGAACTCCTCTCTTCCACTACACGTGAAGCCAATGACAAGCCCGCTGTAGCAATCGTCGCCATCAGCATTGCACACTGACGAGGAAAGCGAGATGCCCTGATGACATTTTGAAGCTTCTGCATCGCCCGCCATGTTCAGTCACATTCGCTGATGGTGCGTGTGTTTCGATCCGTGCTGCAGGCCATATGATTGTGTGCTATTCAGAGTGCTTTGTTAGGCGCACCTCACATGTGCTTTTGTGGTCTACAGTAATAAATGGCTCCTTCAGTCTCCGGGCGAAAGCATCTGACTATGAAGCAGAAAGTTCTGCTGATAAAAGAAGTGGAAAAAGGCGGCCGACAGAAAACTGACATAGCTAAGAAATACGGCATACCGCTGTCTACTTTATCAACTCTATTGAAAAACAACGAAGCTGTGCTGGACGGCTTTGAAAAGAGATTCTAGGCAAAGAGAAAGAGGAAACGTGATTCAAAATACACCGAACTAGAATGTGCACTTCTACAGTGGCTGAAGAACACCAGGAGTGCAAATCTCCCCGTACACGGACCTGCACTTCCTGCAAAATCCGAAGCTCTCTCCCTCCAAATGGGCCATACAGATTTCAAGTGCAGCAATGACTGGCTTGAGCGGTTCAAGAAATGATACGGCGTGACCTCGAAGTCAATCGTTGGCGAAAGCGCAGCCGTGAACCATGACACTGTAGACGTATGACGCCAACATCGGCTCTAAGCTCTACTGGAAAAGTATGAAGACAAAGACATCCACAAACTAGATGAGGCTGCATTCTTCTATAAGACGCTACCGAATCGCACATTCACTCCTGATGGTGGATCCTCATCTGGAGGAAAACAGAGCAAGGAGCGTGTCACGGTGCTGTTTGGTGCCAATGCAACAGGCCAGGACAAGCTTCTTTTGTTGATGCCGGGGAAGGTGGAGAAGCAGCGGTGCTTCCGAAATGCGACTATTCCCAAGGAATGCCTCTACAGAAGTAGCAAGCGAGCATGGTTGACTGCTACAATTTTGAAGACTATGTGTGCCTTCTGGATAGATGGTTTGACGCAATTAATCGGCAAGTGCTTTTCATAATTCACAACTGTCCGAGCCACGGGAAGATCGACAACCTCAAGACGATCGCTGTGGAATTTTTGCCTGCAAACACAACCGTGGTTTTGCAACCGATGGATCAAGGCCTCATTGAGACCACCCAGAAGCTGTACCGCAAGGCTCTTTTGCAGCGTATGCTCACAGCATATGATGCCAGCAAGAGGTACAATATTGATTTGCTTGGTGCGATCCATTTTCTGAACTTTTCATGGAAAGAACTCGCACCTTCGAAGGTCGTCAACTGCTTTGCGCACGCCGGCTTTTTCAGCGCCGTCATCAGCGACCCTGACGATGACCAGACTTTCAGCGATATGTACGAGGCTGTTCATAAAATTGCTAGCCAAGCGGTAGAAGGCAACTTCAAGACATTCGCGTTGGCTGACGCTGCTGCTCCCATGGTTGCCTCAGCGACAGATGGGGAGATACTAATTGACACTGTTGGTGGTCCCGATGAGGACGAAGGGCCGGTGGACAAAGAGCCATGTGAAGTGATAACTATGGTGCAGACGTGGGAGTACCTATGCCTGATGGGACATAAGCTTGAATGCATGGGTGGCGACCATGGCTTCGTGCAATGCCAATGCTTGGTCAAATTAGGAAAGGGGTTGCTCATGCCCGGTAAGAACTTGAAATAGCCAAAGCTCACCACCTTTTTTACACCTGAATAAAGTTTTGCTTCACTGAATACATTGTATTTTGACTTCCTCGCATGTGTGGTGCGATTAAAGCTTGACTGCTTTAGCTTTTCTCAAGTGGTCACTTATATCGAATTACTGCTTATAACGCATTATTTTGCCATACCGCTGAATTCGTTATATCGAGGGATTACTGTAAACAGATAACCAAGTTCTCTTGGTTACAAGAAGTGTGTTGCTGAATGAAGAAGCTGTCATTTGCCTGAATATGACACGAAGCTAAAAGAAACATGCACTCATTCTTTTATAGCCTAGTCGGGGTGCGCACAGGCCCTTGAAACCTTTGAAGATCCTTGAAATTGCAAAGTACATTTTCAAGGCATTTGAAATGTGCACCAAATGTGCGGAACAATTGCACCTATACAGGGTGAACAGAGTGGATATATTTTTTAAACTGTGAGACACCCATACATGTTTCCTTTGCAACTTTGTGCTAACAGGCACTGACCAATAATTCTGACTCGACAGGGATTGCCTGAAAGTTCAAATAATCGGGAGTCTAAAATATTGGATTTGCCAGTAAATACGGTAAGTGAATTTATTCAAGTGGCCAAAAAGAAAGGACAGGTCAACCAAGTGTTGATGCTAAAACAGACAAGGTCGACGTGCATAGTAGTTCAAATGATTCTATGAAGATTATACTCCTTCCGACCCTTTTGCACTAATTTCCTATCTTATTCGTATCGTATTTCACACGAAATCATGTCGACTTCACCTTCTTCAGTGTCGACACTTGGTTGACGCTTTCTTTGTTTTCACTAAGAGGCCAGGTGGGCCAGTCCTAAAGACTACTCAGACTATGGTGCAATCTGCTTAATTTTCGGCTATATTGGTGCTAATTACACCTGTGCGATTAATCTTCCTTAAACTGCAACTAATTCTCGCTTCTTGTGGGCACCGCCGAAGCCACCTTCCAAACGTCATTGCCTCGCTTGAGCTCCACTTAGTCCGAGCAAACTCACTCCACTGCCCAAAAGTGTGCCGTATGGTGGCTTTGCCTCAACATGTCTATATGTGCGGTAGTGCACCATTTACAGGGCTATCAGCCCCAAGAACGAACTAGAGGGGTGCTGCGAGCACTGCTCGTGTGACCTCAGGGCACGGACTCGCGCCTGTCGTCTGCTGGAGTTTGGGCGGTGTCCAGGTGCCTTTTGCAATGTTTTTGTTTGTTTGTTCTCATTCCCTCTGCTTGTATATTTGTGGTGGTCGTCTTAAATATATTTTTAAGACGTCTCTGTTCGAAAATATTTTTTCAAAGAGCTTATTTCTTAGACGACAATACAATTCTCAATGGCAATGCTACAGCGCCAGCCAAAGGAGTTCAGATCAGCCAATTGCATGTTTTTCATGAGTGGGTCGACAATCGCAAAAACATAGCATATAACAATCCAGTTAAGATACCATACCTGCCGCGGTGCGGCAAGTATGTCACAAACGCTGACTACATATGTCTTCTGCAAGTCACCTTGATTTTAATTCGCTAAAACAGGTTTGCTCACAACGAGTAGTTCTCGATACAAAATCGAATTTTTGCATTTCTTCAGAGAAACACTCGCCAGTAAGACAAGCACTTAACTAGCACTGCAGTTTAGATTCTACCTGCACCACTTGCTTTTTACCTGCTTCTCAAAAATAGGTGGTTATTCATGTATTTTAAGTGGTGGCAATTTGAAGTAAATCGAATTGAGGCTTACAGCTGTTTGCAGAATACGAAAAGGAATATATATTTCTAATATATATTCAATATATATTCCCTTTTTCGTGCTACACGTACAAGTCACTTGAGCAATTTGCTGGTGTTACTTGAGGAATATGCATGACAAATCTGTTTGGCGAACTGACACAGGCTGCTCAGCCCAAATTTTTTAGTGAAATATGCCTTGTAGGCTGTATGGCTGCAGCCAGAAAAAAGCCGAAGCGTCATTCATTAGTAGTATGGGACATATTGAAGATATCATAATTTGCCGGTGGAGAGTCAAAAATCAAGTGAAATATGTAAGGCTTGTGGTGCCTTCCTTAAGAAGGTTCGTGAGGTTCTCTTTTATGTACTGACAAAGCAAATAGTTCTCCATTTGTATAATTAAACAATGCTGGATCAAGACATGGTGAGGCACAAGGTGCTTGACTTTTCCTTTTCTAGACAGCCTAAGCTGCCTTGTAGTACCTTGAGTATACTTTAAGCATTGCGATTGGCACTGTAAAAAAACTGCTTCGTGGTTTCAATTCAAAGGTGTAGTGAACTGATGGGTTTCGCAAACAATGCATGCCTCACCATAACGACAGTTGCTATCGTTGCATGAGGGGTGTGCCATATTTTTGATAAAGCCTACTGAGGGCTGTGGAATATTTCATAATTTACAGTTGATTGGCTCTCGATCTCAGCCACGAAACTTTTCTTTCAGGTGATTGCTACTATGGTATTTGTGAATTAACTATATATGTAAACACTCTGCATATGATACGCCGTCATGTTAGAAGCCATGAGCAATTCGTATTATGGGGGGCCTGTTTCAGAAAGCGGTGAAAGTAGCAGCTAACATTTTCATACGAAATACATGCCTAACTCTTTCTTTTATGCATTAATAAAGTGGCTACATTTGACTAGAACAACTCAACAGAGTAATAAGAATCACGATGACAGCTTCGCTAGGCAGTGTCTTTCTAACACGGATAACATGTTGACACCAAATACCAAGATTTTTCTTCCATGTAAAATGCAAAGTCTCTTATAGCTAAGTACTAAGAAAATGTTAAGTACTAAGGAAATTCTTTTTGTGCAAAATTTATGGACAGACATGGTGCATATATGCATTGCAAGACCAGTAGACCTTTTTAACACTAGATAGCTTGCGATATCCAAGCCACAAATTTTCTCGACTCACGCGCCTTTGAAGAAGGAACTCTGGTTCAGGCATTGCAGCAGAAAGAAGCTGACAGATCTTTCACCAAATACAGCTCGAGCCACCCATGCAGGCCCCCATACACGAAGGGAACAAGCGTGCGCGGCAGTCGAGCGAGCCGAAGCGGGCAGCGTCCTGGTCGTGACGTCACTTGCGAGAGGGCACCACTCCAAGTTCTCGCCGCTGATAGTGCAGTCTGGTTAATCTTCGCCTAATTATGCCTGCACCAATAATTTTACCCGCTCTGCAACTAATTCTCGTTCCTTGTCTGGTTGAGACCAACATTTTGATATGTGTTGTGACCTGCTACGATGCCCTGGAGGCACGAAAGGGCCACTTCTTTTTTTTTTCTGGAAGTGACTACCCACATACATCAAACCCGTGCGGAGCCAGCTATAGAGATCTTGTCTTCGAAAGTGTGTCGTATCTTCAGATGATCACGAAACCTTCACTCTCATGAGATTTCGGATGACTAGTGGCACAAGTATTGGCGTCTACAAGCGATGGCATTTTCAGCCCTGTGCCATGCACGCTGTCTTATAACGGAGATAAAATGCTGTTGCCCATCAATGCATCCACTGCCAATCACGTGAAATATAAAAAAAATGAAAATATTTTTGACAGCAAACGTTCTAAAATGCATCCCATGCTTGTGAACATGCTTGTCAACATATCAGCTTGTATCTCCACCATTGTCATGCTGTTAGTATAGACAGACAAAGGTACAGTCACTCCATGCACCAAATCTTCATCCCCTGGCAGTATAACAGAAGTTGGCCCTGCTGCCAAACGATTGCAGGATTTGCAACAGCTCTTGCCTAACACTTCCTTTGCTTAATCGCTGCCCTTGTCAGGGCACACATCGAGGGTGGAGTTGGCACTACTTTAAGCTGCCTGAAGAGGTCGCCTGGTACCGTCTTGTTATTTAATATGTAAATGAACAAGTGCTGGACTTGTGGAACTTGCACCCTCCCACAACAAACCACAAACATAGCTTTTACATAGCTTTTACATTTTGTTTCTTGCATGCCATTTTCATTGTGTGAAAAACTAGATGATTACAGTAACCCAGCAAGGAAGACAAAGCTCAAGAAGTCACTTTCTTTTCGTTGCATTGAAAACTGGACTTAAGCATAATGTTTGGTGTCTATTATATCATTATTTATTTTCATTTTATTCATTGCTTCTACATTCACCGCAAGAGCATTATTGTAGAGGGGTACATTAAAGAAGTACACATAAATTTATGCATGCTTTATGTGCTGTAAGGCCTATGTTGTGTATGAAATCAAGTGGTGTTTTGTGGTATATATTGTCATGTGCCGAGCGATCATAGCTTGTCATGGCAGTCTAGCAGTAGCCAGCTTGCAAACTTTGACAAGTCCATACTGAGTGGTGGACGTTTGCTTCTGTAACTGGAATGGGTAGTATGGACACGTTGCACCCAGTGAAAAGTGTGGCCAGTAAGTACAAGTGATTGCCAGTGGACCACTCTAACAGTTAGCCTCCTAACTTCAGCTTCTCTGCCCTAGTAAGGTGACAGGGAAGGAAGCAAACATGCGGTGGGCAGGGTTCTTCTCCAAATTTTTTAGGGGTGGACATCATGCTGAAGGGGGGAGGGGGGGATTACGCATGAAACTAAGCCTCAATTTCCCCCCCCGATAATACTGTTACACCATTTTGAATTTTGCATTAACTGATTTTACAGTTTTTATACAGTAATGAAACTAACGTGAGTCAGCGATGCATCATATCACGATCACCGAACTTAGCTAGGACAAAAATATGCACAGCTCACCGCCATCAAATAATGCATGAAATACGCACTAGGGGTTCAAATCTGCATCAGCCAATAAGAGCGCTTTGTTAGTTTTTTTTTTCACTTTTCTTTCGCTTCTATTGCTTCTATTTTTGCGCTGCAAAATACACTGCTGTGGCTATCTGAAGCTCTGATTTCTCCTCTTTGTGATGGTTCTGGAATAGTGGAGCTACATCAACGAAAAGGTGTATGCTCTGCTATGTGATGGTACCTCCCAACACCTGATTTGTTACCCAATTTTTGTCAACCACACAATAAAAAAAGTGAGATTTTCTCAACATCTACATCACTTTTCTTTCTATTTCCCTACGTGATAAAGCAACATTTGAGGATCACAAAAAAGAAAGAACAACAAATTATGACCTTATCAACCATTCTAATTGCCGAGTATTCCTTCAATAGGTGGGCGGTAAACCTGGAGCGGTGGGTGGCATTTCCCCCACTGCCCTCCTTAGGGAGAACCCTGACATTGGGATAAGAGCGCGTATGTCCTTCTGTAGGAAATTTTCATGTTTGTGGAGTACGATGAGGGCAAGCCACTAATACAGAAGTGTCTTACTCGAATGTAGACTGAAAGACATCAGCACCACGTCGAAAATGGCTTGGTGCATAGTGCAGTCTGTGTTGACATCGCAGTTACTTTTCTACCAATATGAGAGGTGTCGGGGAAATCTCGTGACGACAGAGAATATCTGGGACAGAGCCAGGGAATTCTCACATGAGCTGCTGTCATTGCACTTGCAGGTAAGGCTCTGGGATGTGAGGTGCGCTCGGAGCTCCCTGGCGACCCTGCAGGGTCACAAAGGGGGCACCACCGCCATGACTTTCCTGCCCGATGGCTTGCAGCTCCTGACCATGGGCCGGGACGGTCGGGTCAAACTGTGGGATGTAGCGAGCCACACAATGAGCAGGGCGCACTCGGGGCTTGCCTGCTGCAAGTGAGCCTAAGAACTTCTTGCCAGTCTTTTGTGCTTTGAACAGTGCGAAGACATGGCTGTTCAAAAACAGCCCATGCTTACATGCAGAAGCACATGTCTTGTGTGCCGCCTGTTTTCTGCAGGGCCATTCTCGTCTGCTGCTTGTAACATGAACCTTAGCCAACTAGCCAAGCAGCGTGCCTTGTTGCCAAGACTTCCTTATGATCAATCATGTTTTGCGATCGTCATCATGGTCCTTTCTTTTTTTTTTCCTGTGTAGTGTCACTTTGGCACCTAAATGTGGTCAGCAGTTTAACTTCTGAATATATGTAAATATATTTTTATATTATATCTGTGCGAATATTAAAAAATTTCTATTAACAAATCTAGTGTACTATTTGATTCAGTCTTCGAATAGAATAGTCACTATTTGTAAATTTGAATAGTTTTCTAATGTTGCAAATTAAACATAAAATTGGAACCGGAGTATATAGTAGCACGCCGTTGACACGTTTTTCAAGGAACCGTGAAAGAAAAACATAACATCCAGGAAAACATAACTGTGAGAAAGGCCACCAATCACCACAGCTATGTCAGAAACAGCTCAGAATGGCTGCCCTCACAGTTAATAGATGTACCAGCACTCATACTGTGACCAAGGATGGTGCGTGCATGCGTGTATAATTAAGGGACATGTACAATGTTTTGTGACAGTGGCCCCTTTGAACTCTTAATATGCTTGACTGCAATATTTTGCTTATGGTTCACGACATAACACGACCCATTGCAGCGAAGCTGACTTAAGAGAACCAGCGATTACGCTAGGCATATAAGACCCTTGCTAGCTCCAAAATAAATGAAGTATAACGCTGCACTTGGTTGATCTGGCCCAGTGTACGGGGTTCCCAGTAGACTTTAACTGATGTACCCTTCGCTTCGAATGCTTCGCCAACTGCTCTGTGTACATGTGCTGCACCTGGCTTGTGCAACTTTGGTCACTTACGGCAAACTTCGGTCACGTACTGCAAACTGGTTGCTTACTGCAATGTGCTGGTCGCTTGTTTCAGTGCACCAGTCACTTGTCGCAATGTAACAGTAGGCTGCACTGCTAAATTTATGCGACTGCCATATTCATACGCAACATAAGATGCAGGAACATTACGGACTGGCGACCTATCAAGGGGAGCATAATATACGTGGAAGTCAATGGTGCTAAGGTCAGGACCGCAAAAATGCCACATAGTAGCCGGGAAAACGCAGCGCTAGGAACGTATCGACAGGGTTCCGCTGTAGTAAATTTCATCCCTGCAGGCATAGTATAGACATAAAACATGAAAACTTATGTAGTGGAGCAGGCTCCGTCTCTCACGGAACCATACTTTATCGGCTGTATAGCAATCATTCACACTGTCTGAAGAGTTCTGCGCATGATAAGAAATTGCCTTGTTTTTAAGACTGCATTTGGGCTTGAAACGATGCTTCATAATGTTCTATGTACTAAAAGCATAAGCTTGCTAATGTCAAGAATACTAGGATTTGAACATTGTTCTGTATAAATTGTGGAAATGGCTGTTCACTGTTTCAAGCTGGTGCCACAGAGTCAGTCTTGCAGTATTCACATCTGGTATTCCTTCTTCAACCCTCTCAATACTGATCCGGTCTTGACCTTTCTGTACTCAGATGCTGGCTTAGATAACATATTGTACACTTTGTTGCTTGACCCTCGCCCCCTTTTTTCAGATCACCCACACAGATGTCTGCAACTCGGGAGGTGGCACTTCTTCCATCCGGCCACTGCCTGCTAGTCATGGACTTGGTACGAAAACAGCCCCTGCGGGCACTAAGTGGGGCTCACTTTGGACAGGCCAACTGCGTGCTGCTCAGCAGTGACACCCTGGAGGCATTTAGTGGTGCAAATGACCGCACAATCCTGTGGTGGACGTCGTGTGGCGACCGGGAGCGTGCCCTGGATGCCTATCAGGATGGCATGCCAGACTCGTGGAGTGATGAAGGCGAACCTTTCTGAGACATGTTTGCATTTGAAAGAGTTGTTGCAGGCAATGACACAACCGGCCTAATAAAGCTTTTGGTGCATCGTGTCGGGCTCAAGATAGAAACACGAGATAGCAAACTCTTAAAATGGGCATTTTCGACTCCTCGGCACGGAGAGTTCTTACATATGTATATTGAAGAATGGATTACATGCTTGAAAGTAATTTGGACAGGCTGCTGGACTCTTAACGAAGGCAAGCTTTTGCAAAGCTGCAATGTTCATTTTTTATGTTAAGAGGCATTGCAGAGTGCAACACACATGGTCTGATGAGAAGTTCTTACGTTACATTGCAGTTTGTGAGGTGACATTCTAACATGGACCTGCAGGAGTGTGTTTGGCATCCTTCTCACCATGTTCTAAATTCTTTGAACACTTGTGTGTTGGTGATAAGTTCGTGTGTGTTTAGTGCTACCTGGACGGAACTCCAGCATGTGAAATAATTACAAGAAAAGAATGCTTGCAGCAGGCTATAAACGTGGTAGTAATGTCAAGAACAGTAAACTAATCACCGTTCAGAATAAATGCAAAAACATTGTCACCATGAGCTCAGGGGTGCTCAGGTGAAAACCGGCAATGACAATGCGGCTTGCTTGTAACAGTAACTGCATTGACAGTGTCACGGATGAGCATCACAGACAAAAAGGATAGCCCACTGCGAGACATTGGAGTCTGGTTCATGACTAAATTACCCCATATGCTCACCTACTGACGGTGGAGCAACTCGGCACCCCGTGTAATCTTATCGATCAGCCGTGCCTGGTCTGGGAGTGACCAGAAGTCCTGCCCTCTGGACATTCCTCCATGGGTCTCTCTCTCTTTACTCCCATTCACTAAGAGGCCTGAGCCATTTTCGCTGCTTAACACAGAACCTGTCATCCACATGAGGTTTGGACCTCTGTGTGGAGCTCATCTGGTGCAAGTCAGAGGAGGCTGCTGTTAACATATGAGCCAAATATTCGTTTATTTATTTATTTACCCCCAGGGTCAAAGACATCACAGAGGGGAGTGGTCACAGATACAGGAGAAGTGATCCACTGCATGAAGCAGGGAACTTAGTACTGTGTCGAAAACAGTGAAAAATCCCTAGCTCTCTCCAGGATGTCGATGTTCAGCTACATTGCTGGCAGCCAAGTCCACCAGCAGTTATTGGCTGATTTCGTAATTGCAAGAACATTCTCGGTAATAATGTAATTGCTGATTTTGAGCTAAATAAAAAAATACATATGTCTACGATCTCAAAAAGGCCAAAGAAATGTTTGTGTTGCACTTCTGGTATGCACGCACCAGTTGCGGGTAGTTGCGTCTGCTGAGCATGGCCTCAGAGGTCGCACCAGCGTGCTGGGTAGCGTAGATACCAGTGCAAATGCAGCATGGGACATAGAGAGCAATACAACCATGTCCGGGTGAGATGGGCTTCACCGCAGGAATCGGGAGACGACGACTAAGGTGGTCAGCATGATGATGAAAACGAGAAAAAATGTATTTACATGACTTGTACAAAGTAGTTACGTTGTCAGAGTCAAGAGTGGTCCTACTAACACGGGGGCTCGGACAACCATGAATAACATTTAGACAATTGGCAGAGAACTCCTCGCAAGGATTCCTTCTTGTGGTTCATAGTTGTATATCTGGCACAATCGACAGGGAATTCCTCGGGAGGTTTTCTTTTCGCATTCCGTCGCTGTATAATTGAGGCAATCGATGGGGAATTCCTCAGGAGGTCGTTTCCCTTCCCAAGGCTTGTTGCCATACAGCTTAGGATGTGGCTGTGGGTACAAACTATGGCTGAGCCCTGCCAGACCGAAAGCTTCTCCATCCTCAACAAAGTGGGTGGGCCGCGGCGGTGCACACAATTCGATTCACTCAAGAAGGGTGCTTGTCTCGACAAACAAAAGTGAGCTGGAGCATTGCCCGCACTTGCGATGCTGCATTTCAGGCCGATCATAATAGGGCAGACATGTTTTAATGCCTCACCCACGCATGCATACCGCACGACTGCAGGCTACAAGTCAACAGCAGTAATTACTCTAGACGTTGAATCACTTGACCTAGTTGATGCATTTCGGAGTTGGAATATTCCTGACAATCATTGCCTCAAAACAGTTAGGTTTCAGTGCAAGCGATCAGGGCAGGACAGCATGGCTCGCCAGTGTATCACAAGTCACTGTCTTCCTTTGCCCCTTCCACGTGGTTGCTTTACTTCTACCTCCAAAACCTTTGCCATCTTTTATGGGTGAATGTATGCAGCGACTCAGCCTTGCACATTTCTAGTTGCATATGCATGTCAGATGTACATGAGAGGATGTCAGTCATGTATTCGCCAGCATGCATAGACGGTTCTAGTGATTACTAATGTTATACAAATTTCTATGCAGCTGATTTTCAGATTCATTAGCCGTAAGAGTAATAAAAAAAGACAGCTTGGTGTTCGATGCCCTCAACAGAATATCTATACCTGGGTAGCTGCGGAAAACTTCCGCAAGTACGTGAAAGGCTCCAGTCAGCTGCGACTCCAAGTCCATCCCGCCTGCAACATAGTGGGCCTCTTCGATTTTCAGAGTTCTGGCAGCCCGCTGGGAGCCAGACGTCAGCCAGCTAGTTCCGGTTCTGACAGGAAGTCACGTGGGCTGGGATCCCAAGACAACGCGAACCTGCCCGAAGTTTGCAAAATCGAACGCCGGTACAGCTGGCCAAATGTAAACATGCTACCAGCATGGCAGCGCCCGTCGAGGCCGACGCGCGCTCGGCGTAGTCGGCCCATTTATGCGTTGCCAGCTTGAAGATATATTGTTGCATTTAGGAATACGACCACTTTCGCGCGATTTCGCGCGACTCGGCGCAGGACGCGTACTCGGCCAACCTCGCCTTGCGCAGCGCAACAGATGGCCTCCGACGAGGCGGATGACAAGACGCGAAATCGTGATCGTATACTCGAAAGCGATAGCTGGAGGATCCCTGCTCGCAGCGATCACGTCGACCACCGGCGACATTGATGAGTTTGCGTTGTGTCATCACAAGACATGAGAAAGCAGGTTATCGGGTACGTCTCACACGCATAAAATTTCGCGCCGACCTGCTTGGGCTTCGATTTCAGAAAGTTTGTTGTCGCTGATGGTGCTTCTCATTTATGGAGCTGAGGACGCGGCTGGCGCGCGAAAATGCACGTCGCCTGTGACCAGCGAAACGTTTCACACAAAAAATAACATTGGTCGCAATCATGAGAGCAATAAGCCAATGTACGTGTACGTGTCTAATGTACCGAGTGCAATCAGTGTATTCTTATATAAACGGCCTGCAATTCGAACACATATCGGTTTCGAGCTGCCACCCAAGCATACGACGGAGAGACGGAGCGAACACGGGCTAGCTGCAAAGCCTTCGCTAACTGCAGAAAAAGGAGATACCTCCGCATACATACGCGAGATATGTGAAAAGGAACACCACCAGTGAAAGACGAACCCAAAATGTACCGCAATGTGTGAATGAGCGCCAACAACTTGCGTGGAACACGATGCAGTTAACATGCACGCATGAGAGCGCGGCGCTCTGTTTACCTCCGCGAAGAAGCAATCAGGGGACAACCCCCCACACACATATACACACACACAAAAGCTTCAAACGGTTCACCACGGCTCGTATCACACCGATTCGCGATGCGGAACGGGGCGTTAGCACCTAAAGAGATAACGCTAGAAGTAAGGAAATTCGAAGATGACCGTATACAGTTGGCTGAGCGAGGTAAATGTAAGTCCTCAAGCGCCCGCGTTGCAATCCGTGAAGTCCCAGCAAAGATGGCGGCGAGCGCCCATCGCCTGTTTTAGTCGTCTGCTAGCCAGAGAACTTCCAGAGAGCAGCCAGACCAAAATCGTCCTGGCAGGTTCTGGCAGCCCGCGGGTAGCCAGAACCGTCCAGCGCGAGCAAAACGAACGCCCGGCGGAAGTGCGTAGCGCGGTGGGCGGAGCAACCCGAGAAAAACGAAGACGCTCTGGCTGGTTCTGGCAGCCCGCGGGTAGCCAGAAGTGGAAAATCGAAGAAGCCCAGTGATCGTGTTGAACTAAAGCATTTGAAGGTATTGGCACTCTATGCTTAATTTAAAGTTCAGCTGCAATGAACTTTTACTTTGGCTAAAGTGGTTTTAAGTGAATAGCATTTTGCTAATGTAGCAATATTGGCAAAGATGCGGGTTTGGCAACTACCAGATTTTGGGGGAAATTGAACCATCTAAATTCGTTTGCCTAAAGTGCATTAACGATAACATTTTGTAATATTGTCACGTATACAGTTGCAACTGTATTACCCGTCCACCTTACTTTGGTATCGCTCTGTCAATGAAAAAAGCCATTGCTCGACCATGAATGTGTAGGGTGCAAAGATTGTGCTGTTGCACCATATTCCAGGAAGCACGCAATTAGCTAGTAGATGTCTACCTTCTAGCTTGATCTAGCTAAGATCACAGCTAGTAGCAGTCTATTGTAAGCTGTACTCTAGATCTAGACATCTACAAGCCAGCTGGTAGCTCAGCTAATGCTCTCTCGACTTGTGGCTAGTAGCCCACCATGGGAAACACTGCTGTAGCTGCAGTGTAGACATTCAATGTAGAAGTCTGTTTCAACATCGCAGGTGCTATAGTTGGCTCTACTTACCATGTTTACAACCCTGGAAGGTACAATTGTTATTTTGCATGTCGCTACAAGAGCACAAGAAAGGCAACGACCACAATAAAATTTTCACCTTGACTGTAGTCAGTGTCTTCCTTGTGTCAAGTTAATTCCCAACCAGATGAGCTGTTAAGCACTTGATTTTATGCCACTAATATTGGACAAATGTCAAACTGATAATTTAAATAATAAGTACAGTGCAACAAAATACCTTTTGTCAATACATAGCACTAGTACCGAAAAGTTATCCCAACGTTCACAAAGAAATGTATTTGTGCTCTCCGTAATGTTCTTCCAATCCTTATAAACATCAAGGCCACAGGTTTTGCCTAAGGTCGGGCAAGTATATGCATTTCTAGTGATCATATGGCATGAGCACTAACCAAGTTTTATGTTCACCAAAGTTGGTGATGAGACATTATTGGAGGTTTTAATACAAAGTATGACATCTATCGCTACGCATGTGCATCAGTGCAAGTGATTTTATATTATGCCCCTTTATTTTTAAGAACTTAAGATACAGCTTATACTCCTGCCACACAGACAGAAAATGACATTAACTGGTTAATGCCTTAAACTTTATAATGTTATTCGCGGGGTGCCACACGGACATGCTTAATGGCATTAAAGCTTAATGCTATACGCGACGTAGTGCGTTTTAGTAACTCACTTGGCCATCAAATGCGTACTCTCGTTCCCAAAGTCTCCACTTTCTGACGAGACTAAACCGATTCTTAGTGAATAACAATTGGAACCCGCGAAAGTGAGCGCTTCAGAATGTGCGTAGGAAATCTACGAAGAATCGGTTTGCACGCACTCAGTTTGTGGTGCTGATTACGCCACTATCCCCTCACCTTTTCCGAAGCGTGCCAGCAACTTCCGCGCTCACAAAAGTTGACTGTGTCGCCCCCCCCCCCCCCGCAATTCCTTGAGGCTCCCCTGAATCCTCTGTGGCAATGCTTTAGAAATTCCGACACTTTTTCAAAGTAATTCACAATGGCTAGAAGCGTATGACTTGGAGACATCAAATGCTAGCCACCTCGAATACGTCTATACTATAGCTCTTGCTGCTTCAAGCCTGATCAGGCTGTATCAAGCTAGCTAGTAGCCAACTTGTGTTCCCTGGGGTATGACACGGAGCCAAATGTCTCCTCGTGCACGGCCTTTAGAGAGGTGCTAGCCATCCAAGTGCCAAGCGCTAGCCTAGAGCTAGCCATCTTGAATACGTCTAAACTATGGCTTGACAGTACGTTTGTCCAGCCGAGCAGGAATACGGTGGCGATTGAGAGAGCGGAATAGGCCATAGTAGGCATAAATTACACTGGGTGCACATCAGGAGCATCTGTTGCAGAAATTCCCCATTTGCTCGACCATGGCTCCCCTGTGTTGGACACGTAGGGTCTCGAAATTGCGAGAAGAGACTCGGGTAGCAATTAAGACAGAGGGATATCCAACCCATTTGACTACAGCGTAGCGAGTCCTTATCCGTGGTGAGTGCAAGCGCAGGGGCCCCAGCCATCTGGGACTACGGCGGGCTCCAGCCGCGCAGGGCGGTATCGGGCACCGCCTGCAGGTGGGTGTCATTTATTCACCCTAGTGGACAAACACCCTCTGCAAAGCAAATGGGCTCTTCATGAATAAGGAGCGAGCACTGTTAAAAATTAAATTGCGGGGTTTTACGTGCCAGAACCACTTTCTGATTATGAGGCACGCCGTAGTGGAGGACTCCGGAAATTTCGACCACCTGGGGTTCCTTAACGTGCACTTAAATCTAAGTACACCGGTGTTTTCGCATTTCGCCCCCATCGAAATGCGGCCGCCGTGGACGGGATAGCGAGCACTGTTGAAAAAATAGACCATAAAACCCCTATAGCTGTAACATAAATTAGACCTAAGCTTTCTAACATGTAAATAAATGCAACTATTGCATTTTGGTTAAGCAATGTCTGAACCCTAGCGCCCATACGCCCTCTACTGCACGGACATGACATTCCAAGTATCCCACTGCGGCTACATCCCCGATACACTCTACCCAAATTTTCTTTGTTCCTGTCAGTAAGTAGCACTCAAGGAGACGTCTAGTACACCTCGTAATTAGCGGAAATGACACAAATCCCAAACAACGACCGGCGATATTTTAATCTCTCAGGTCATGCCAAAGTGCCTAGCTAGCAGGTGCTTAATATGGTTTGAGTTTTGCGTTATTTCAGCGAGCGAGCGGCGTTTTTGTAAGTTTTGGTGTCGGAAACGTCTATTTTTTATAGCTCATCCTAAAGCGCGCTTGTGTTTGAAAAATAATGTTTTTCGGGAAGGATTTTTTTGACACAAGCTTTCAGAGTGTCGTCTATAATTAGTAGCGAGGCACTGGAAGTGGTAAGGGAGTACATCTACTTAGGGCAGGTAGTGACGGCGGATCCGGATGATGAGGCGGAAATAATCAGAAGAATAAAAATGGGCTGGGGTGCGTTTGGCAGACATTCCCAGATCATGAACAGCAGGTTGCCATTATCCCTCAAGAGAAAAGTGTATAATAGCTGTGTCTTACCAGTACTCACCTACGGGGCAGAAACCTGGAGGCTTACGAAAAGGGTTCTACTGAAATTGAGGACGACGCAACGAGCTATGGAAAGTAGAATGATGGGTGTAACGTTAAGGGATAAGAAAAGAGCAGTTTGGGTGAGGGAACAAACGCGAGTTAATGACATCTTAGTTGAAATGAAGAAAAAGAAATGGGCATGGGCAGGACATGCGATGAGGAGGGAAGATAACCGATGGTCATTAAGGGTTACGGACTGGATTCCAAGGGAAGGGAAGCGTAGCAGGGGGCAGCAGGAAGTTAGGTGGGCGGATGAGATTAAGAAGTTTGCAGGGACGACATGGCCACAATTAGTACATGACGGGGTTGTTGGAGAAGTATGGGAGAGGCCTTTGCCCTGCAGTGGACGTAACCAGGCTGATGATGATGATGACGATGATGAGATCGGGGCACGTGTCTCTGGAAACGTTTCCGATGCGCGTCGGTTTTTCTGCGTCCGTGAGCACTGCTAATTGGTGTTGCTGGAGGCCGTTATGGAGGACCCTCCCGAGTGAATTTGCAATAGTCTCAGGTGAAGTGGGGGGCATTGAAGTCCCCCACTATCGAGGCTGCTCTTGGTACTACTTTCAGTTTCAATGTGCCGTATGAATATGTCGAAACTCGTTAGCTTCTCCTTGGGTGGGCTACGTTCAGGATGAAGAGGCTGCGTGAGTCGCGTTTTGGTGGAATAATTTCCGCGGAGTTTTGGGGATTAACTGTGTTGTATGGGGAGGTCTGTGGTTCAATATGATGGAACGCGTTTCGTAGTTGCGAGGGGCTTTCTCGTGCAGGATCGCCGCTCGCGCCTCATCGTTTCTGATGTGCGTAGCCATGCCATGTAAATTTTGGACGTGTCCCGATTTCCTGTAGCGCTGTTATGTCTGGTGGTTACGGTTACTAGTGGTTATGTATCGTTGCAGTGTGCCTTCCCACGAAACACAGAACCTCTTAAAAACTTCCTGAAATGGCAACAAACGGCTACAGACGGCTTGGTCTATGATAAAACCGAAAATAGAATTTCTTCTTAACATAACCTCAGCACTTGGAATATGCTAGTGTATATTCTATTTGCGGCAAAACCCACTACTGGTGTCACTAGAGTCTATTTTGATAAACACATTCAGAACGTCTAACTCAAGAACTTTTTTAGATCTTTTTGTCTAAAAGTGCATAAAAGGCCAAACGACGTGTTAAAAGTGCGGTTACCGTCGGCCGTCGGCGTTAGCGAATAAAAGACGCCACAGACAAATCGAACTCGTTGGAAGCAACATAATAAGTTGGCTTTAATGTTAAATAATTTCGCACCAGAACTTCAACAATCAAGGGCGGGTTATTGTTTTCCAAAACGGGGCGCGCACACGACGCCTGGAAACCGTTCTATGCTCGCGCAGGTACTGACAGCAGCAGGAGCGAAACGCCGGTGTTGCAGTGACAACACGGTGTCAGAGCGACTGCGCTGCGATCACTTCGGCGGCAGTCAAGTATAGGCAAGCTCTAAATTTGCCGGACATCTCACTCCGTGCTGGAAACACTGGGAGACAGGAAGTTTGAAAAAAACGGCCACTGCCGCCCGCAATATCTCGGTCGTGGGTTCGTTATGCCAGTTGTACGTTATTCTAAGCCGTTCTGTACATTTATACTGGATATTAACTGCAGTCATTTAGCTGTGCTGATGCTGTTTGCCGTGTGTTTTGCATCAATGCTTCGTGACATCGGCTGTATTGCGTGTTTTCGCCGACGGCTTACCACCACAATACACGCCGTGGTTGCTCAGTGGCTATGGTGTTAGGCTGCTCAGCACGAGGTCGCGGGATCGAATCCCGGCCACAGCCACCGCATTTCGATGGAGGCGAAAACACCCGTGTACTTAGATTTAGGTGCACGTTAAAGATTCCCATGTGGTCGAAATTTCCGGAGTCCTCCACTACGGCGTGCCTCATAATCAGAAAGTGGTTTTGGCACGTAAAACCCCATAATTAAAAAAAAAAATTACTACCGCAATGGCGGTATCTGCGTTCGCCGCCTTCGTGTCACGGTGCGTCTTTGTATGTCGCACGTTCGGATAACACTTTTTTTCGGTAAGTGAAATACCTCGCACTTCGTTTTTCGGCAACAATGTGAATATTTTTAGGTGTTACCTGCGACAATTCTTGATGTATGGGCTCTTCCGCCCTGCTGGTTTTCGTCATCTTTACTTTTATACGAGGGTTCTGCTTGTGTTCAGCAGTTCAGCACTACCGCGCTCCACTACTTCCGCAACACCAGTCAGAACTTTGCCCTGCTTGTTAGTCTTCGTGGTTAACGTAGCACGAACCAACGGAACGGAGTGCATTCGAAGACGATGCGCTGGCTGTAATCCTGAACCAGACTGAACTTGCCCTATTTTGTGTCCTTTTGCTCTTGCATGGGTTACAGCGTTGCGAGCGCGCGCACGTGTGTCAGTGACTACGCAGCTTGTAGCGTTCCCAATTTATGACAAAAGAAAAACATAACTGCAATGTTTACTTCATGTATACAATTCCAAATGCAATCGTCTGCTGATGTACAAATTTCACTTGTGTTTTGTTCTAAATAAGCATCAGAACGTTTAGCCTAGTAGGTGTTTCATCTGGGAGTGCAATCACGACTGCTTGGTATTTATTAATGAATGACTGTGGCTGGGGGTCACCTCATTTGTAATTGCAAATCTGTCTTTCAACTGACTTGATGCCCTCTTATTTTGTTCCTTTTACTCCACAGACGGCAGGACATCCTTCATGCACCTTGGCGCTAGCTGGATGACGGGACCTCATCATGATAAGTGTAAGCCAACAAACTGTACACTCTCTGGTCCCCCCAGTGCTTTGTATATGGGTTAAGGCCAGTGAGCGCTTAATGGTAAAATAGTTAGGTGGTGTCTCACAAACGGGAATTTTTTTTTGCACTGGTCCCTTATAAGCTGCCACTATTATAACCAATTTCTCAGTGCCAGTGTACATACACAGTTCTACTAATAATTAGTTTCCCTAAGCTTTACAAAATTTACCTGTAGATAGTCACTGCTATGTAAGAACTCACAAATTAACTATGTTGTGTCATATGAGTATTCCATACATGAGTGAAAATTAGCTACAACAGTGTACATTACACCTTGCTTCCCTAATACATAAATGTATTCAGGGCAGTATGTGATTAGTTCTGTATTCTAAATGTTTTCTGTGTGATATAGTTTTTTACATTAATTTACTGTACAGTATCGGCAAGCATTCTAACTTAAAATTTATGTGTGCAGTAAAAGGTATGATTTGCCGTTACAATTGATGTGCGTGTAGAACAGGCACGATGCTGAGTGTTCCAGCAGTTTGCAGAGGTGCTTTTAAAATTGACATAACTATAATTTTACCTGTGCTGTATTTTGTCACCTGTTTCAATAACATCATTGGACGTGTTATCAGAATTTAGCAATTTATTTGCCCTGGCCCATTAGCCTGCCACATTTGACTTTTCATTAGGTGGGCAATTATTCAGCATGGACCATTACTTGAATACATCTTTTTCTGTGCAGTGGCTTCTCAATTGCGGGTCATCGTAGATGCTCAGAATTACCTGAGGCTATAGATGCACTGATGAATTTGCTACCTATAAGAATCACTTTGCACTTTCTCGCCCAAACAGCATGTTAACACTTCCAAGACAGTGGGCAATGTTATCGTTTGATCACATCATGAGATACTTTCAGAGTGGTATGACGCATCATCCAAGTTGATGCATCATTTGTGTTAGGGATTGCCAGAAGCCAATTAGAGTCCTATAAAAATATGTCAACAAAAGTGATTGGTCTAGCTAGGAGTGCTGCTTTGGAACACTACTTTATCACCAGTCCTCCTTTGCATGCTGCCTGCTTACTCTGTACTGTGTCATGTTTAAGTTTGAAAAAGAAAGGCAAGAGCTAGGAGTGCAAAATGCCAAACTTGCTTTTAGTGTAACAATATAAAACGCTATTTAACTTTTTTAGTTAAGTCAGCACATCATTTACCCGCAGAGAGAATTACTGTTTTAAACTGATTATATTTAGCAGGAAGCTTCTCAGACTTGTTTGACAAGTTGATAAGTGCCTTTTTAGCCACAAAAACCATATATTAATTTCAAGGCTGACTTTGACTCTGCTCTGCAGTTTAATAACTATATTCCATGAAATATACTGGTCATTTTAAAGATCATCACATACATACCTTAAGTTACCCGTAAGTTAAGAGAAAGGAGTGACTAAAATTTATTTTTAATGTGAGCCAAACTTCTTACTTAGCACATATTGCTAATTGAAGTTCCAATTTGAACATTCCCATTTCCTCCCTCGCCTTGTTTCTCTCTTCTGTGCCGGTATCGTTTGCCTATGTCTACAAGAACCTTCACGCGTGGCCTGTCACAGCAAGCTTTTGTGGGCAGCCAGTGCTCTCCTACGGAGGCTGGCCTGCTCTGGCAGGGGCGGCAATCATCTTCAAGATTCATCCATGTTCACCTTTGCTGCTATTTGTCACTCTTGTTAATTACACTTTCTGCATCTTTTCTAATTTATTAGGTAATAAAGTATGACTATGTGACATGGTGTGAAGTAGATGCCTTGCTGCATTTTCGCTTGCAATCATCTTTTATGCATGAAAAAACTCATCGTACAGTGTATGAAAAAAATAACAGCATAATATGATTTATCTTTCAGTTCCGGTAACATGCAACGTGCAAGGCATTCGCTAATGGATGGTATATCGAAGAACTGGCCATTATTTCTATGTGATCCTGTACAAGCATGTGGCGTTACCTTATAAGGGGCACCAACAAAGTAAGTTACAATTTACTTTTAAATGAAGCGTGTACATCAGAAAAAAAAATATATATTGCCAGTTAGAGTGGTTCGCAGAATGTTTTTCCAGAAGTGTACTATCCTTTATTTCTTAACAATTCATTGCAGCACAGCGTTCTGTTTCGTATACTGATGTCAGGCTATTGTGAACCCCACAGCTGAAACCATGTAATTTTTACTTGAACTACAGCATCACTGACAAACTGTTTCCCTGCTAGAAACTATTTCAATTTGGTGGAGACCCAGCAGGGCGAAGTTTTGTCAATAATGACGTGTTTCATGGAGAGGTGTTCTTGTTTAGGTCAATGGGTATGGTATCAATGGGCAGAACATTGGCATGATATCAGCATACAATACAGATCTTGTTTTGTTTGCAAAATAATTCTGACAGGCGACATCCAATTGATTGGTCTAAGCAAAAAGCACCAATTGACCAATGAGGCTGTACTACACTATTCCCATGGTTCACATCTGGAAAAACTGCCTGTGCATCACTCTATCCGACAGTATAAACTTTTTTTCTGATGTCCGTGCCTCATTTAAAATAATTTGTAACTGTGGGCGAACCTCGTGTTACTGTAACAGCTGCCGCAAAAATTTGAGAGTATGGCTAAACGAAGTCTTCTGCTGTTTCTGTCAAGCTGTCCATTAGTCAACTGTTAGCGTAACGTTAGCAGGGCTTACTGAAGTACTTCTAGACGTCCATGGCTACAAAACGTTTTAAGACAGCTAATAGACTTTTGAATTAGCCGTTCAAGACATCTTTTGGACATCAAGTAGCTGCTTGCGTGTTTCATGGGTTCCTTTTTAGACGCGAATTCGCTTCCGCAACTTCATTGCCATATGGTATGGAAAGTAGTTGGTTTTGGCCGTTGTCTCTTATCGTGTTTCCCCGTGTTCATTCGCTTGGTTTACTTGTGGTCCTGGAGGATTTCTTCGCGATGCTCAGGATGCCATGAGCCTCAGCGTTCCGATTCTGACGAAGCCGGGAAAAAAGACAACTTCGCGAAGACAGCATTCATGTAAAAAAAAAAACAATGCAGGCTGTATACCTTGCCGTCCAAATAGTGTGGCACCAGCAGAATTCTTGGAAACTCGACGCGAAGGTTGCCTGCGCACAAAAAAAAGAAACAAAAAAAAAAGAGAAAAATTTGTCACGTGTTCTTATGCCATGAATGCTGTGTTGTGTTTTTCGAAGGTTTGCACACGCAAAGAGTTCAACTACAGCTATACTATACGAGTTTTTCTTAGCCTCTTCTTTTGGACGCGTGGTGGACGTTTTCCAGAAGTGTTTAATTAGTTCTGCTCGAAGCTCTCAGCGTAGACTGCCTTCAACGCTGCTTAGAATTAAAGTGCGCACACATAGGTGAGGATCATCACCATCGTAATATATTCCCCCACAGTAATCTGTGCCCTCTTTCGAAAGTCTCATCGTCGTCGTTATGCCCGTCGCGTGACTGGTCAGGAGGCAGAAGAAGAAGACAAGCGATCGGGATCGTCGGAAGCAGCGAACAGTAAAAGCAACGCATCACCGTGCAGTGTGCCGTACAGCCATGCCGTCTCGCAGGCCGTCCGTGAAGCCCGACTTGCCTGCCGGGACGCCTACCAGAAGCAGGCGGTCTTCGCGGTCGTCTTCGGACAGCAGCCACTCGTCTCGAAAGAAGTCGCCGCGCCGTCGGCGCGGCTCCGCCACCGAGCTTTCGGCGGTCGAAAGATCCGCAGCCGACGCCGCGAAAACAGTCGACGCGGTCGCTTCAGACCCAGCGCTGCTGACGCCCGACGAGTGCTGGCTACCACCCGATACTACCCCTCGTCCTCCTCCCGACGCACCCACAAGTACGTCTACACTTGCCATCCAAAGCGACGCTTTGCCTGTCGCCAACAGCTATGTTTCGGTAGTTATTCCTTGCAGCAGTGCTAGTGCTATGCTACCTGCTAGCTGAGATTCTCGCGCAGCGAGATGTGCCGCAAATCGGAACCAGTTGCGCCATTAAACGGCCTTGTCGAGTGGTCTCGTCCGGGTGTGTTTGCTTGGAAGCTTCTCTGCAGGTCGCAGGCGGTCTATTGCGCGATTTTGCTTCGTTTTATTATTCAGTGTTTATTGAGGCTATATGATGTTGAAAATAGAGTTCGCCGTTGTCCGAGTGAAACCGTGCAAAGAAAAAAAAATATGCAACGCTGACCTATAGGCATTAATTTACAAACAAAAAAAATTACCGACGATTACGTTACTTCCTAATGCGAAATTTGAGCGCAGCAAATAAGCTGTTTCATCTTTTCGATAGATTGAGGCAAAGAAATCGAGCAACACATGTATGCGCTATCACAGAATTTTTTTTTTATTTTTTACACGTATTCCTTTAACAAAGACTCCACTAACAGTTCTTGACAGTCATGAAGGAAGCTTTGTGGTCGGAGAAATAGACTGATATATGTTCGACTTGGTACACCAATGCTTGATTCTCAAAGACGAGATCTATACAAGTGCCTCGCGAGGTTGTCACAGCCGTGGGACGCGTTACGAGCGAGAGGAACGGGATGTTCTCCCGCATAAGTGTTAGGAAATTGCTGTTTGTCTTTATGTCAACATTAAAGTCCCCCACTACTAACATCGGTGTGGATCGATGGACGGTTAATGCGAGTTGCAGGAAGTGCACGACGTCTTTCGTGAGTGCGGTAGGGGCGAAGTAGGCAGCTACTACCAGCAAGCCGTTGGGCAACTTTGCGGCGCACAGTTCGCCAACTTCATGTGACGTGCCAAACATTTCGACTGGTATTGCAGAGAGACCTGTGCGCAAGTAGATAGCGACTCCCGCCGCTCTGTTGTGGTCTCTGCGAGCACCACAGCAGTATAGGAGCGAGGAGCGAAGAAAGGAATTAAGTTCGAGCCGGCGCTTTGACAACCGGAGACTCGCAGGAAGAGGGGGAGAGGGCGGCGTGTACACCCAGCGGCAAACGATGGGGGCAGAAGCGCGCGCAGCAAGCGGACAACACGATAAAGGGAGGAGGGAAGAGATAGCAGCGACTGACTGATGCCGCTGACGCCGATAGTGAGTCAACCCCAGCTGCGGAGTTGGTTTCAGGGACAACGCCGCCGATGCCGACACAAACAATATGATACCCTCGCTTCCGCAGCGCTAAGAACCAGGTCTAGCCGTGGGAAGGTGGTCACGTATTCGTCGACGTGCCGGGGCCTACGTGAAATAACCGGCGCGTCGGCAACTGAAGAGCACCCTATCCGCCACACAAGAACAGGGGGGGGGGACCCTTTCCTCCTCTTTCTGCATGGCGGCGACGGTGTTCTATGCAGTCACGTTATCTTGACTCTCTAGCGGCGTCAGCGGCATCCAGCGGTATCAGTCGGTCGCTGCTAGCGCTGGGGGGATGAAAGGGGGGCGGAGCTGGTTACGAGGCCGACGACAACGCCGACGACGACGCGAAACCCAGGAACGGACGCCAAAGAGCTGCGCTCTAAATGTCGAACGTTCACCCGAAAGGCGAGGCATCGATTGCGAATAGCAAACGATTAGGCAGCTGTACGAAGTACCGTATACTACTTCTATCGCTATAAACATTCTCTTACTAACTGAATTAACAAGCACGGCGTCACACACACCACACAGGCAAACATGAACACATCTCACTCGGTGAGTGCGGGCACTCGCTGTCAGAACGCTGGTTTGAGATAGAGCCGCATTAGCAGCAAGCGCATTGGCCTTCGTGCTGCACCTCGCTTAAACGCGAACTAAGCGGCGAGAACACAGCACACACAAAGCCATCAGCCCTCGGCGCGCCTAGACTGGATAGCCAGCGTAGATCGCTTTCAAGGTAGTGCCCACGTGGCTGCGCTCAGCCGCGACATACACAGCCGCCGCCGGAGTAGAACAGCTTTGATTTAAAAAAAATGCCACGTGTTTTTTTATAGTATATACGCGTGACTAATTTCAATAAACATCAGTCGGTAGTCAGCAGTGTCTTCGCCTTCCTCGGCTATTGTGTCAAGTACTTTTCTTTTTCGCGGTGTTTGCCTCAAGAATGGAATACCAACGCGGCCAAGAAACCATCTTCCCTTCACACAAACGGGATGATCGGCTGCATCCTGGAAAATTTCGCATCAAACAAAATCCGTGTTACATTAACCCGATTCCTTCTCGACGATATCGCGGATTTTCGTTTTTTCTACATCTAAGACGAAACATAGCTTACAGGGATATGTACTATATAGGTTTCAATCACTGAGCAGAAATTTCACTGTCCGGAGGTGCACTGGCGGTTGCAGCGCGTGCCGTTGGCGATAAAAATAATGTAGACGCCGACTTACGAAGCAGATGACCGACCTACAAAAATTAATTCTCGCTCGAATCGCCGTATACAAAACCTACGAAACAGCTTCAGTCCCTAGAAGCGTTACATTGCTATACAACCTCTAAGCACTGTGAAAGAAAGAAGGAAAAAAGAGGTGGCGCAAAACCAGCCGGCGTTTCTTTTTATATTTCATTACCTGAATGATTAAAAACCAACGCTACGACGGGAGTATATCTCTGCGCCGCGTCCAGTACACTGTAAAATAATTTACTCCCTTAAAAGGGAAAAAGGTGTAAATGTGTCTATAATTCACACCCTTAGGGTGTTATTTATATAATGACACCCTAAGGGTGTGAGTTATAGACACATTTACACCCTTTTCACTTTTTAGGGTGTAAATTATCTTACAGTGTAGGGGGCGCTGAGTGTTGCGGGGCAGCAGCGCCACCATACCAGCTCACGAAGCCCATTGGCAACCTTCAAAAGCAGCGTTAAAATTATGGGGTTTTACGTGCCAAAAGCACTTTCCGATTATGAGGCACGTCGTAGTGGAGGACTCCCGAAATTTCGACCACCTGGGGTTCTTTAACGTGCACCTAAATCTAAGCGCGCGGGTGCTTTCGCATTTCGCCCCCATCGAAATGGGGCCGCCGTGGCCGGGATTCGATCCCGCGACCTCCGTGCTCAGCAGCTTAACACCATAGCCACTGAGCACAAAAGTGGCGATAACCGTGGCCTTTAAAGGGCCCCTGAATTACCTTTTTAACATAGTAAAAAAAAAACGATGCCAATCTGTTAACGATGCTACCTTGAACATGTCAGCCAAATATCATTGCACTGCATGCAGCAGGACATTCGCAATCTTCTGTCGGAAGATGTGAAATGATGCTTGCACTCGCATTGTCATCCAAAGCTGATCGGAAGGACTTAGCGGACCAACACTATTAGAGAATTTTAGTGCGTCCGGTATTCCGGCAAGCGCGGGCAGTTTGCCGGTTTAGCGGGGGCGTAAACGTGAGCGGCCAGATTGGAGGCGCCATCTGGTGGCGCAAAGCTCAACCACACTAACACAAGGCTAATTACTATATTCTACTTAGCTGCTGGTGTAAATTTCGGCAGCGGCGTAATCGTGTTCAC
Organism: Dermacentor variabilis; assembly: GCF_050947875.1. NCBI lineage: Eukaryota > Metazoa > Arthropoda > Arachnida > Ixodida > Ixodidae > Dermacentor > Dermacentor variabilis. The sequence continues at coordinate 66,939,226 of NC_134577.1, forward strand.
AATTACGCTGCTGCCTAAAATTTGCACCAGCAGCGAAGCAGGATATAGTGGGTTACTGCAGTTTTGTATGCTTGCCTGGTTGAACTCTACGCCACCAGGCAGCTGCACGACTCTGGCCGCTTACGTTTACGCCCCCGCAACACCGGCAATCCGCCCAAACCGCCCCCGTTTGCCGGAATAGCGGACAGGCTAAATGTCTCTATTGGCTGATTCGCCGGTGTCGGCGATATTTGAAGCCATCTCCGCCGCAATCGTTGAGAAGACCGATTTCTGCAGGTTTAAAGTCCCGAACTATAAAACTCGGACAATTACCGACGCCACACATGGCTCCCAATTAGGGCTGCGAACGTGCACGCTCAAATCGCAAACATGCGTGTTTACGTACCGTCTTTTCTTCCCTCAAAAATGGGGCAGCTACACGACGGGGAAGAAAAAAATGAAAGACGGGAGTTTTTAGCAGTCGAACAGCATGCCCATTGCACCACAACCACACTGTAGCAATAAATCTGATATTTGCACGCCAACATAAATATATATATATATGCAAGACACGCAACCGTTCGCGGTCGGACAGACACGAAGCTACTTCCAATGAAAAATAAATATGAAAGAAAGTGTATACTTCATATGGCATATATACTGTAAATTTAAAAGATTATGTTTAGATACGCAAACTAAGATACTCGTCGCACATGCACGCGTTGGTGGTGTACACGCGATGTACTCACTGCAATAAATGCCGTGTAAAAACAGTTTACTATAAGAAAAGCGAGAGAGAGAGGGACACACGAAGAGACACACACACAGCGCTGTGCGTGGGACTTTCTTCGTTTGTCCCTGTCTCTAGCGCTGTTCTTATTTTAATCATGAACTACTGCACCCGTTTGTGGTGCAGTTAGTGTTCAGGGTGTTCGTCTGCTACGCGGTGGTCCTCGGTTCAAATGCCGCTTTGTGTTGTGTGCGCATTCTGCAAAACTACCACGTTGTGCAGATTTTTACGCCACCTTTATACTCGCCATGGCGCGACTGTACTGCACACACACACACAAAAAAGAAAGATAAGCTGTTGTCGCACACACTTTTTGTAAAAAGACGCTTACACTACGGGCTACATATATTTGACTTATAGTAAGCGTCGTTATTTTGAAATTTTTGTACCGCATAAAAATGTCCCGCTTAAGCGTCGATAACGAACTCTGTACCATATAAATATGTCACATTTACACGGCGGTCCGCTTCGAATACGTCGTATATTTCTATATTTTTAACTTTTGTACCACATCAAAAAGTGCGGTTAACAAAACGGGCTGCATAATTGCGGGCCGCGTAAATATATATAGGGTTCCATAACACTGTTAGTCGCATATACTTGAGCAACATTGTAAGCGTCGTTATTTGACTGAAAATCTACAGCCGATGTGTGAAGAACACTGACAACATTGTAAGTTGGACGCGAGAAGCAACGCTTTCATCTGCCCCCCCCCCCCCTCCTCCCCACACGCACGCAAGAACGCTCGCACAGACACACGCGGGAATTCCCGAGCTCCGCGCGTTCAGAAGCCAGATACGGAAAAACCGCTTTCGACTCCCAAATAAAGCTATGCGCTTAAAGGGCCCCTTACCAGGCCCAACAGAAACTTTTGTTTATACGCTGGAAGTTCTTACGCTTCCTCTAGGGAGCGTTCTGCCGCAAAAATTTTTCTAGTCGGCTCATTAATAGCCGAGATAGAAATATTTCAGTGCCGCGAACCCATGATTTCAGCAGGCGGGCTCCACTGCCAAGCAAGACGCTCTCTCCACTCGCCCCGCCTAGCCTACGCAGGCGAAATTCCTTGCCTGTGTTCTCCCATACCGGACCTCGACGATCACGTGACGCATACGTCACAGGCCCCGCCTTCATTTCTTTTTCTCCTCGCTTTTTTTTTTTTTTTTGGCGCTACGTACTTTCGTTGAAGGCGTCGTGCGCGAGCTCTTGCCTTGTTCGCGCAGCGCAGGATTTTGCACGCTGTGCACAAGGAAACATGACTTGCGGTATGATTCAGTGCTACACGAATACTCAGGCAGAACAAGGCGGTCGCAGAGCATGATCACGCCGCTTGAACACGGTAGAAAATAGCATAGTTTCAGTACCTGCGCACGTGATCGCACGACCGTGGGAACAAGCGGACGAACCGGAAGTACATCTGTCTTGCTTCTGTGTGAAGTAAAGCAAAAAAGACGCCGACATTCACTTTATGTGCTTTATTATTTCTCTAAATTTCAATTCGTCAATTCAGGGAACAGATCGCACAGATAAGAAACGTTGACTTGAATAATTCTCGAAGTAACGTGTCACCACGAGCGGCATCACACTACGGACACGACTACGTAGGCGCAGGGGCACGACTACGTCACCGTCCGGCTTGGAGCGCGGCGGCCGCGAGGAGTAGGAAAAACGGCGTTTGGCTTGAAATTTCAGAGTTTTCCGCGGCGCGTAGCGATGTAATACTTTGCAGACACGATCGTTGTCGCGCAGTGTGTGCTCTGCGCTTGTCAGCTCAAAAGGGCCAGACCTGGTGAGGGGCCCTTTAAAAGAATCGATGCAGCTCGTTGGAAACACTTGGGAGACGGCTTTTGATCGCCATACAGTGGGCTCGAGTCATGGCATTGACGCTGATCAATGCTAATCCTACGTCCCACGTGACCATTTGCAGCTCCTGCGCCGACGGCGGCCACCTCGGAAGCGGCAGCCCGCGTGACACAGGGCCGCCCGACGACTCGTCGCCTCAGCATGATGATAGAGCCGACCCACAGGTTCGCCTTCGACGGGACCAAGCCGACACGGGAGGAGACGAAGACCTCGGAGTTCAGGACCAGAGACGAGGTCAAGTACACCACGGGCGAGCGACTGAACGCTACGAACGTCCTGTGCCAGGTAGTACAGAGTCACGCACTCACGTCAATTTTTTTTACCACATAAAACGTGCTACCACTGAAATTGTTTGCCGGCGTCAGCGTATATACCGGGTGTCCCGTCTAACTTTAGCCAGAGTTTAAAAAAATATGCGATGCGCTCTGAGACGACCCAACCAAATGCACGTTGCTGACTATTGTATGGAGTAAGTCGCACTATTTTTGGTATTCTGTTTCATAATTAGTCGAGACTAATTAACCAACTTATTAAGCAATTAAGTTAGGCAATGAATTCCAGTTAGAAAGTTGTAGAGTGGGTTGGAAAACGTCTGTTTAAACAGTTTCTAACTTTGTATTTATTGAATATTAATTTTTTCTCCGCTTACTGCAGATGTCTGCGAAATAAAAAAAAAAAAAAACACGTTACATGCCCGCTTGCACGCCTTGGTTGCAGTGAATGGACGCGTTCAAACGACCCTAGCATATGGCCGGGCGTTCTGCCGCATTTAGAATGAGAAGCAGAAAGTAGAGAGAAGCTAAAAAGTTAAGATGAGCAGATTTCTTTCTTTTAGCAAGCGGTTCTAGATCGGCCAACTGTAGCATGGGCTAGTCAAATCGTTCGAATCGTTTGTAGACGTAACGGACAGCTAACCCTTGTATTTTTTTTTGAGTTTTTCTGCATTTTCTCCGTGCCGTACTCGGGGACTCCGAAAACTTGTACCACCTGGAGTTCTTTAACGTACACCTAAATCTAAGTACACCGGTGTTTTCGTATTTCGCCCCCCATCGAAATGCGGCTGGCGCGGCCGGGATTCCATACCGCGACCTCGTGCTTAGCAGCCCAACACCGTAGCCACTGAGCAACCGCGGCGGGTCACCTGATACAAGGATCCACGTCTGGTCTGCGCACGCAGATGAGGTGCGTCCTCAAGGTGGCTCTCGTCGCGGGGCTACTTATCGCCGTCGCCATAGCGCTGGTGCTGCTCGTGCTGTCTCGGCTGTGCTGGCCCGGCTCCGAGATGACCACCTCGCATCCGTTTCCGGTGTGCCAAACCGGGGACTGCGCGGCGCACGCCGTGACTCTGTCCTCGAGCATTGCGTCGGCCCTCGACCCGTGCCAGGATTTCAGCACGTTCGTCTGCGCGGCCTGGAACCGCGCGCACGCGCCCGTCGCCACGTCGCTCACCGAACAGGTGCACGGTGCACGTTCTCGCACGAAAGTCCTTAACAGTGATTGTCGTCCGTGGGGAGGAGGCAATCGAAACACGGCTAAAAGAAAGAGAGGGAGACGAGAAAGAGGAATTAAGATACGTCAGCGAATCTGGGGCAAACTCTTGAGATATCAAAAGCGCAGCCCAAGGTTTGACGAACACTCGTGTTGCTAGGTTAGTATCGAAAGACATGTACAGCTATCACTCGCCTATGCTAAACAAAAGAGAGAGAGAGAAAGGAGGGAGAGAGGAGAGAAAAGATTTACTGTGAGGAAACGCGGGAGCGGTTGGATAGAAGTCGGTGTCTTCAAAGCAATACGCATATAATTGATGTGGGGGGGTATCCGGCTTCTTAGAGTTACCGTTGCCTGATGAGTTTCTCGTCGATTATATCTAACGCATTAATTGTTTGACCATATCACGTCGCTCTTCGTTATCAACAAGGTACCCCTAGCGGCTCCAAAAAGTCAAATATACGTGTTTTTTCTTTCAAGCGTAGCAGAGCGTTCACATTTTTTGATCACGTCGGGGACAGCATCAACTGGGAGCTACCCTAACTTCTTATAACCTGATCATTTTAGGCCGAATAAGAACGTTTGAATTGCAATCAGAAATATATTATGCGAGATTAGAATGTACAAAAATTAGTCTCCTGCTATTTGCTGCCCCTTGGGCGAGGTTTGTGAGCTGAGCGAGAAAAACTTAAACAGATGTCTAAAATGAAAGCATGCTTTTACATTCGCACGTTGTTGCGCTGCGTAAACTCTAGGTGAGCCATCTTATGGCTGTCCGTAAAATAGCCAGCGTAGCAGCGATTATAATTGCGATGTGTGCAGTCGTCAATGGGTGTAGAGCATGGAAGGAGCCACCGGAATTCTTTTTTTTCGAGCGTTCAGCATTTTCGGAAACAACATGTGCAGAGCATTATTTTGCAATTGAGAGATGGGATACGGTGACGTATCTCTCTGTTTGACGAGTACGTGTGGCGCCGAAATCAAGATATTTCTAAGCGTCCCTTCGGATTTAGCTCAGATACGGTTTATGGCGAAATCGCTATAACAGACATAGAATCAAGAAGTGGCCTACAGATGGAGTAGCACGCTGTGGTGGGAAAGGTACATAAACAGGGATAAATTGCCTCAGAAAAGTTAGCCCACGTTTGGATATGTGGACCTATATCTTTGTCAGAGGCTTTGACAAAGGTACATATCGAAACGTGGGCCCATATCTTTCTGAGACAATTTATCCTCGATTGTTACTTTCACACCACAGTGTACGACAGACTGGGAGATGCTAATACTTCTAAAAGCAAGCGAGGGTTTCTTGCGAGTCTCCTATTTATGAAGGGCATACGAATGTTATCACGGAGTGTTTAATCCCTTATTGTTTGAATTTATTTCTTGAAACAGCGTTTGGGAATTTGAACTAAATGAGGTTAGAACGTCCAATTTTAGTTTCAGATTGGCGACCAAATTGGAAAATTTCTGAAGGCTGAAACGGGCGTCTATTCCGCAAGGTCGGTTAGGAGGAGTACATTTTGTTGAAAATAAGCTGACGAAAATTTTAGGTAGTCCCCAGGTGGGATGGGTTCCCCAGTCTAGGATGCTATGGTCCCTCGCCGCCCGTCAGGTCTTGTCCATCAGTTGGGACTGGTCCTCAGGGCTTGAGCTGGTCAGCTGGTCCTTCCTCTGCTCAACGGTTGGTTGGCGAATGGGGTGTGCCCCTACTCGCATTGCACTACGATATGGTACAAACTGTTGGGCACTTGACAGTTCTTAGAACTTATGTTTAAATGCTCACGTTTTCGCGTTGTACACACGCCCTTTGACTTGAAGAGCGGACCGTTTCGCCATCTCATGGCAGCCTGCAAAGCGCTTTATTTCACAAATGAACGGTGCAGTACCTGCGCCTGAGTAGCGCAGCGTCAGCATAAGTTGACTGTTACTAACGAATACATTTTACACTGTACTGAGTATTTTACTTCAGAACCTAACGAAATTTTCTAACGCTCCCAGTCCATATAATGAGTAAGAATGAATATATTTATCGGGGAGTTATAATGAATACTCGCAATAGATAACAGAACAACAGGGTACCTTGCACCAAGTCAAATGCAGACGTGCACGCAACTGCGCAGAATAAACTTAATACATGCAGTGCACCAGCAATATGCATAATAAAAGAGCGCACGGGAAAATATTGTACATAGAAAAATGAAAGTAGTAGATAATAATAAAAAGCGGAGCAGCACTAGCCAACGTGCAACACGAAAAGAAAAATAATAACGGAGAAACCCTGCCAAACTCTGAATAATATGCACAAGTGAACAGAGCGATGCCCAGGCTGGGAAGTGTGACCTACCGAGGCTCGGTAACGGCAGCGTTTGTCTAGTATGTTGGACATCCGAAAGCGAGGCGCAAGCTTTGTTCTGGGAAGTGTGCTGCGGTCTAGAGGGCACGATTAATGTACGCTTCCTTCCGCAATAGGAGGACCGCTAAAGCACGAGCTCCCATTACAGCGCTCATCGCATAATTAAGTAAACTCATGGCTGCTTAGGTAAGCGATAATACGCTTTGAAGCATTTCTTAGTGTTTGGGACACGACTAAAGCAATAAGTATAAACTAATACCTGGGCGCTGGGTGCAATGGTCTTCGTACAATACCGGCAATGTCCACTATATTGGACATTGCCGTGCTAAATACCGAAGAATCGAAACACTATAAGTTGTGGTTTATGGTTTTCTGGAAGCCAAAATAGCATAATCCATAACTATGGAAAACACCTGTGGAACGAAAATGCATTCCGTGCCTCAGGAAGATAATGTCAGCCATCATGAAACGAAATTGTTTTTACGCAAGGCGCAGAAAATATTGTGCATGGTAGACTGCATAACGCTATTCCTAAATGATATTACAAGAAATATTAAAACTTTTTTTTTATACAGCTAGATGACGAGAATGGTCGAGCTTTGCTAATAAGACTGTGCTGTGTAATGTTATTTTTTGCACGTTGCGGTTACAGCGTTTAGATTTCGCTCGTAAAAGACGGTGGCGTGATTTATTTACACAGTGTTAGTGACTCAGTCCGACTCGGGATAATCGCATTTTATCAGGAACTATTCGGTACACAAAGGAGGCAATATAATATGTAACCAATCCAAAATACTAACCCCTCTGGCTGACCTAATGAGGCACCGTATAAATACTAGTTGCTATAGCTGTATCATTATGCCCACAGGTATTTTTGGTAGCGTAAATGGGGGGTGTCAAATGCGTCTTGCGCGTGGTAATCAATACGACATTCACGCCACCTATGTAAGTTCCGCAGTTCAGCGATTGCGTTAAAGTTTCGAGAGCGTTCAGTCGCGATCAAACGTTAACCATCGGCCTGGAGCACTGAAGTAGCACGTATGAATGTAGAGGGCAAATCGATTGATATACAGAAAAAAAAAACAACAACAATCTTGGACTGTTCAGTCCTGCCGGAAAGTCCGTTTCCAAAGTATTTTTTTTTCTATTTGAGAGACGGTGACAGCTAAGCCTGGATGTTTTCGTTGGACAACTACGCGCGACGTCAGAATTCGGCTCTCTTGAGCTTGAGCGTCCCGTTCTAACTCTAGGAGGTCAGAACAGGTATCAGAATCGCGAGAACAAGCTAGAAGAGGTTAAAGGTCATGGCCCGAGGGACACGTTACCCAAAGATAATGTCCACCCGGGTGCACTCACCCGGGATCACAAGGTTCTGTGCAACCTTTGATAACTACGCGCCTACACAGTAGATAACATCTCCGGCCGCTTCAATGGTTATTCATTGCTCACAGGTTAATTGTTTTAGCTGCACCAATTTATAAATTAAACAAATTGCCCGCAGCAGGTGGCACAGTTCTAGCCTTCCATCTAAATTACTCGATGAGGCGGCCATTACTGATACGAATAAATCAAAATGCTTAATTTAATAATAAACATAATTGCGCTAATTAACCTCTTATTTAATTATTTTACGGTGCACATTTAAATCTAGGAGTTGTGGCTAGTGAGAATGGATGGATGGATTGATGTTATGAGCGTCCCCTTTGGAAGGGCGCAGTGGGTTGCGCCACCAAGCTCTTGCTATTATACTGCCTGATGTCCTACCTAGGTTAAAAAAACAAGGCTATGAACTCCCACAACCGAATTTTCTGACCCCCTATTGCGAACTTTGCTTTATTACATCTCCGTTTTCTGTCGTTTCCGTACTTTTCTTCCACCAATCTTCCAATCTCCCCTTACTAATCTTTATTGCGGAAATGTTTACTTTTCCCCTGCTCTCGCTGAACCCAAGTGCTTCAAGAGGCCAGTGGTGCCTTAATTGATCCCTGGGCAGATGTCTTCACATTCTAACAATATTTTCTCCATTGTTTCCCTAGCTTTACCGCAGCAAGCACATGCTTCTTCTTCCTTCTTATATCTCGCTTTATAGATGCGTGTTCTAAGGCATCCCGATCTCGCTTCGAAAAGTAATGAGCCCTATGAGTTATAAATTGTTTCTGCTAAATGCTAAATGCTAAATAACACTTCATGCCATCTGTCGGAGGGCGCGGTAGTTATGTGGCACTTAGCGGCGGCTCGGCAGAGGGTGGTAGCAACACAGAGGCTCACATATGCAATCCCGTTTACAGAATAATTATACTAACTTGTGAATATTTCGTTAGTTGCTGACTATTGGTTGTGTTTTAGGCCTAGAGATATGTAATTTGATATCTTCTTGGTGATATATGTGCCATCTATACGTCACCTAACTTGCCGTTTTTCTCTGCAAGTGTGTCACAAGATAACGAGAATGAGCCTAGAAGACTTTTTCTTTAATAAGACAACCCACGTTTCTGTGAGAGGACAGGCCCACGTCTAGAAATATTTGCAGATCTACTTCCAGAGTCGCATACACAGACTGAATTAAAGAACGGCTTTACCGACCAAGTACAGCACGCACATAGTCACCGAAAGCAAACTTAAACCAAATGAATTACTATTTAGCAGGTTAACTAAAAAGATACGCATCTGATGTTGCGTGGTCTGATGCAACGACCATCGTAAGTAAGGCACAAAGCACACAATCTCTCTTCTTCACGACCCTGCGGCACGCTGTTCCTGTAATATAGATTTAAAGCAACCAAGTAAGTCCAACTTGAAATGATAGTTAGATATAAATGCACCTGTTTCCAAAACTTAGCTGGTCGCCGACTCGTTGCTGGCGTTGACTCGGATGACCGCCGGTTCCGGTGGTCACATGACCTTGGAGGACCGACCCGCCCAGTTCATGGCGCTCTGCAAGACCGCGCGGCCCGTCCAGGACTCGCAAGGAGTCCAGGCCCTGAAGGAGTTCTTGCGCGACGAGGTCAACTTCATCGGGCGAAGTATGGAGCACTACGCCACCTATGCCCTGCTGCTCGAAGCACTCGCCGTCCTCAGCGGAAAGGTTGTCCACTTGCTCCGAAACGTTTGCTTTAAAGTCCTGTGTCTGGAAAAAATTGAAACGAAATAATTTAACCTAATCGAATGTATAGAAAGCTTTAGATTAGGGGCACGCAAGCGTTGAGGCCCGCCAGCGCTCGGGCCATAGTAGTGCGCATGCGCAGACCGGTCTGCGCATGCGCAGTACCGTGGCTCCAAGCGTTAGCGGGCCTCAACGCTTGCGTCCCCCTAATCTAAAGCTATCCAATATAGAATACATTGCAGATTTGATCACTATATAATATTCGGCGACGCATTCTCACCTCAAGTGGCTGGTCCCACTGTGGTTCCGGCTCGACCTCATCGTGACCGGCCGCAACTCCAGCGTCCTCGTTGTCGAGCCGGAGCCGCTGGTGACGTTCTGGAATAAGCTGCACGCATCGCTCAGCAGAACGTACTCCGCGTACGTGGAACAGTTCATTGAGGTCGTGTACGACAACGACACGGGGTCGCCCTTGGTTCCCGTTTCCTACCTGCACTTCCTGAGGGACAGGAGTGAAGCCGTGCAGGTAAGCTCGACTCAAACGCGGTTTATTATGTTGGATGCGCCTACAGCTTAACTCGATTGAAAACACACCCACGGGAAAAAAATTCTACCAGACGGCTACCGGCGCTTTCTTTCCCTTTTACAAAGCAGTGCGCAAAGGAAAACATCAGCAACTTCAATGAGGCGTACACGAAAGAACAACACTAGATCAACGTGCACTATAAAATAATTTGCACCCTCAAATGTGAATGAGGGTATAAATTTGTGGTTACATAAAAAAAAGTTAGTTTCCCCCGACAGGCGTAGTATCGTTTGCGATAAAAAATTAGTAGTAAGCGAAGTAAGGATAGTAGTTTTATCGGCCGTATAAACCTGTGAGCTTACTAACTAAATTAACAAGCATGGTGTCATGCGCGCACAAGCAAACATGGATAAATCTTACTCGATGACCTCGCACAGTCGCTGTCAAAATGCTGGAGTGAGGAATCGCGGCAGCAGCAGCGAGTGAATTGACCTTCGTGCTGTCTCTCGCTTCAGCGTGAACTAAGCGCCGAGAGCACAGCGCACACGAAGCTATCAGCACTCTGTCGCCATCGCATGTCGCCTTCAAGATAGGGCCCGTGCGTCCACGCCATACGCAGCCCCTGGATAATACCTCTGCGCCGCGTGCCTATACCGCTACACCACTTAACTATACCGCTTACTATACCGCTTACCGCTGTACAATAATCTGCCCCCCCTCCCTGGCGACAATGGCGGCGACAAAGGGTAAGCATTGGGTTTCTCTGCTCGCTCAGGTCTGCCTTGGTGCATGGTCCAGTTCCGATACCCCTCTCCTCTCTACGCACTTAGTGCTCACTCTCTCCCTTTTCCCTCTTTCTATTCCCCTTTCCCCCACCCCCAGTGTAGGGTAGCAAACCGGATGCTCTTCTGTTTGACCTCCCTGCCTTTCCTGTCCTTGCTTTCTTTCTCTATCTCTCTCCTCTACCACTTCGTTTTATACATTCGCAGCTTAAACAAAAACAACAGGTGACAATATATTTCAGGGTGCTCTGCCAAAGATAACATGTCGGAAAGTATAGAGCAGTTATTCGTCTCTCCTGCCGATTCCTCGTGTGCGTTCCGAGCTGTACAATGAAATATGCAACGCCAAGGAAGCAAAGCAAATTTCAATAGCGCTCGTCCTGTCTGCTTCAAGTCTGTGTCCGTGTCACTTCGCGCTACAGTCCAAGATCATGTTATCGTACCAACTCGCCCAACTTTCTGTCCTTTTGCATTAAATTTCAATATTAGTTTTTTGTTATATATCAAGTGTCGAGGTGCAGATGCACACCAGATTTATCAGTAACACGTAATCTTTGGCGCTGTCGGCAAGAGGCTGAAATTATATTGATCGCGTTTTTTTCCCAAGTTCGATTTTAAGAATTGCATGGAGTACATACAGCGCAGTACAGCCTTTTCAGATGAAGAACCCGAGGAGGCGGACGTTATTTTCACTAGAATTTGGAATTTACACGTTGCGTATAGATTCAGTAATTAACTTTTCAATTGTTCACTTTAGGGCACATGTTACACTTGCGAAATTGAAGCCGAGTGGTATAGTGCAGTCGAGTCAGCCGAAAAGTAAATTGTAAGACTTGCGCCAGCTTTCAGATACTTGTACACAAAAGCTGCTAAATATTGAATTAGCGTCGGACCTACAGGTAAGGTCATTCCCAACTGCTGGACCAACGTCTTTCAATTTTTTTTTGTAAAATTTTAACTAGATTGGCAAATGTGTTTCCCAGCACATCGTAGGGCCGGAAATCTCGCAAGTGCATGGCGCTTGTCTTTGGAATTCCGCTAATCAAACATGATTTCTGTACTGCTCAGTTTCAATTCCTCACTTGCAACATGTGCTTTAGAGTGAATAATTCAAAAACTTAGTTAATAAGCATCTTTATTTAGCCACCTGGTCAGGTAATTCATCGTGCCAGGCAATCCACTTAAACAGGCCAAACATTTCTATAAGTCACAGAGAAATAAAAAAAAATAAAAAGAAAGGTGGCATGTGAGATAAACTGCATAGCCCTAGAATGCGATAACTGTGTGAGCGTGGTATCTGTATCCTTGTCACCGAAATGAAATAGAATATCTGCAGCACGTTTCTATGCTTGTGCGCACGTGTATAAGATATCGGCACTGCTTTTATCGGCAGCTGTTTTTAACGTACTCACGTATCCTTTGTCTTTTCTGGAAGTAGACAACTAGCATGCTTTACGATCGTCATCTCCGGTTCTTCAGACGTTGTTCTTGGATGCTTCCCTTTTGCTGCCTCACTGAAGCGCCGCACTTCATAGTGTCCGCGCTGAACCGATTTCAGGGCAACGTGCTCCACGTACTCAGCTTGGCAGAAAGCACCCGTCTCCCGATTCCCGTGGCCGGTAAGCTCGCGGACCTGCCTGACTTCGCGCCCAAATTTACCAGCGCCGCATGGACGGAGGCGGTGTCCGAGGCGTACGGCAGGAGCATCGGGAAGCACCACGCCGTGTACGTCGGTTCGCGTCAGCTCCTGGACACCATGAACCTCTTGTCCACCATCGTGTCGGCCGAGGAGCTGCTGTACCACGCCGTCTGGTGGTTCGTCCAGCAGATAGGTGCGCTGACCAGCAACGCGCTCTTCGAGGCCACCCGCGTTGCCCTCGGCGGGTCGGGTGACCTGTACCAGGGGCTTCTCTGTGGAGCGCAGGTGAGGATAGTTGCGTGGAGATTTTGGAGACCTTATAGTGAGTGCGCGCGGAGGTGTACTAGGAATTGACTGATTTTGTAGGGGGTAAAGTGGGATATCGAGGGGCCCCGAACCTTAGCTGACGTATGGGACACGTCTTGAGTAAATATACGCTTATCTTGGGTAGAATATTGCCACGATCATTTTTGGCGCGCATGCTAATGTCACACGCCTAAACAAACAAACAAACAAACAAACAAACAAACAAACAAACAAACAAACAAACAAACAAACAAACAAACAAACAAACAAACAAACAAACAAACAAACAAACAAACTAACTAACTAACTAAACAATTAACTAACTAACTAACTAACTAACTAACTCGTTCTTAAGGACTTTTCCGGTGCCTTCTTTGCACGTCGGGATACCATTAGCGTCTTGCGTGTGAGGTCACCAGAGTAAAACCTTTCATTGGTCGGTCGACGATGAACCTGATCGCAAATGTCGACAGCAGGGCCGTGTGTCCTAAAAAATGTAAAAGGGCTTGCCCAATATGCGCCACTGTTGCTACCACGATGCTTCCATTCAGCCGGCGCTGAGCGGAGGGCGATTAGGGGGGCGGACAGTGGAGGAGCTTTCTCCTAGTATGTTGACGTGGATCCTACAGGTTTCGCTTCACTACGTAAAGTTGCTAAAAGCACGCGGCGAGAAAGAGAGGGTGATCGTGGGGAGGGTAGCGTAGTAGAGCGAGGAACCATGTAGGTCGCGCAAGCGTTCATCAAACGCCTATAACTTTGCTATTCATCATCATCATCATCATCATCATCATCATCATCATCATCATCATCATCATCATCATCATCATCAGCCGGGTTACACCCACTGCAGGGCAAAGGCCTCTCCCATACTTCTTCAACTACCGCCGTCATGTGCTAATTGTGGCCATGTTGTCACTGCAAACTTTTTAATTTCATCCGCCCACCTAATTTTCTGCCGCCCCCTGCTACGCTTCCCTTCCCTTGGAATCCAGTCCGTAACCATTAAAGACCATCGGTTATCTTCCCTCCCCATTACAAAGTCCTGCAAATGCCCCCCCCCCCCCCCCCATTTCTTTTTCTTGATTTCAACTAAGATGTCCTTAACTCGCGTTTGTTCCCTCACCCAATCTGCTCTTTTCTTATCCCTTAACGTTACACCTATCATTCTTCTTTCCATAGCTCATTGCGTCGTCCTCAATTTAAGTAGAACCCTTTTCGTAAGCCTCCAGGTTTCTGCCCCGTACGTGAGTACTGGTAAGACACAGCTGTTATACACTTTTCTCTTCAGGGATATAGGCAACCTACTGTTCGTGATCTGAGAATGCCTGCCAAACGCACCCCAGCACATTCCTATTCTTCTGATTATTTCAGACTCATGATCCGGATTCGCGGTTACTACCTTCCCTAAGTAGATGTATTCCCTTACCACTTCCAGGGCCTCGCTACCTATCGTAAAGTGCTGTTCTCTTCTGAGACTGTTAAACGTTACTTTGGTTTTATGCAGATTAATTTTTAGACCCACCCTTCTGCTTTGCCTCTCCAGGTCAGTGAGCATGCATTGCAGTTCGTCCCCTGAGTTACTAAGCAAGGCAATATCATCAGCCAATCCCAAGTTATTAAGGTATTCTATATTAACTCTTATCCCCAATTCTTCCCAATCCAGGTCTCTGAATACCTCCTGTAAACACTCTGTGAATAGCATTGGAGAGATCGTATCTCCCTGCCTGACGACTTTCTTTATTGGGATTTTGTTGCTTCATTTACGGAGGACTACGGTGGCTGCACAGCCGCTATAGATATCTTTTATTATTTTTACATACGGCTCGTCTACACCCTGATACCGTAATGCCTTCATGACTGCTGAGGTTTCGACTGAATCAAACACTTTCTCGTAATCAATGAAATCTATATATCAGGGTTGGTTATATTCCGCACATTGCTCTATCACCTGATTCATAGTGTGAATATGGTCTACAGTTGAGTAGCCTTTACGTCGCACGTCCACATCCTGTAAGATGCCAGGGTTAGCGCAGAGTATAATGTCTATTTCTAGTCTCGCCATTCCGGCTCCTCCACGTGCACTTTCGGCCATCCTGCTTGCGGAAGAAAGTATTCATTATCCGCATATTCTGTTCGGCAAACTCTACGAATAACTCTCCCCTGCAATTCCTAGAGCCTATGCCATATTCCTCCACTGACTTGTCTCCAGCCTGCTTCTTGCCTACCTTGGCATTGAAGTCGCCCATCAGTATAGTGTATTTTGTTTTTACTTTACCCGTCGCCGATTCCATGTCTTCATAGAAGGTTTCGACTTCCTGGTCATCATGACTGGATGTAGGGGCGTAGACCTGTACTACCTTCAACTTGTACCTCTTATTAAGTTTAACAACAAGACTTGCCACCCTCTCGTTAATGGTATGGAATTCCTGTATGTTGCCACCTATATCCTTATTAATCAGGAATCCGACTCTTAGTTTTCGGCCCTCCGCTAAGCCCCGGTAGCACAGGACGTGCACGCTTTTTAGCACTGTATGTGCTTCTTTCGTCCTCTTATACCTTCACTGAGCTCTATTATATCCGATTTACTGCCCTCTAATAGCACTGCTAGACTCGCCCCACTAGATAACGTTCTAGCGTTAAACGCTGCCAAGTTCAGATTCTAATGGTGGCCTGTCCGGAGCCAGGGATTCTAAGCGCTCTCTGCTGCGTCGCAGGTCTGACCGCCGCCGTGGTCAGTTGCTCCGCAGCTGCTGGGGACATGGGCCGCGGGGTTTGATTGTTGTGTTCATATGGGATGTTGTGGCCAAGTACTGCACCAGGGTGGCCAATCCTACTCTGGTGAGGGAGTGCGTTACCGGTTCTGGTCACCGGGATCAGGCCACACTCCAGGCCTGTTTATGCAATTTTTATCAACGCGCGGATTTTTTTTTAATCCGCTGGAAAATTGCGCGGCACCGGGATTCGAGCCACGGTCCTCTTGCACGCGAGGCGGATGTTCTACCTCTACACCACCGCTGCACCCTTTGCTATTAGAGCATCCATAAACAAATACAAAAACACATCTCGGAGCTCAGCTGCCACTATATAATAAATTTTAGGGCTCAGGGTAGTTTAGGGGTCCCTTAAAGCAAGACAATGCATCCTGTTATAAATACAATTTTCTTATCAGCATGGGCAAGCGAGTTCGAACATGTTTTGAAACGCACCCTGTCGGTGCCGAGTGCGCATCCAGTCGTCTAGAAATTCCAAGTGTACACATTTATGCACGTGAATTGTTTTTCCAAGCCGTGCGCAGCAGTGGCAAGGAAAATACCCCAGACATTGTGAGCTGTGTATAAAAACGTGAACCCTCTGCTCACACGCTGCCATGCGGACCCGCTTTACTGCCATGCGCAGAGTCTTGCTACACATGACCGCTTCACTGAAGGCGATACACCATGTCCGACAGGCCGCGTTCAGTCAGCAATGGCCAAGAAATTTCTTTTTAAAGCGTTCCGCTTTTTCTGGGGCCTTACCGCGATTTATTCGTGCCTAACCATTTTCGTGGGCCAACGATCTCGAAGATCAAACAGAGCGGTAAAAGAACCGCACGGTGGTACGGTACCATACTGCGGTGGTACCGTTACCGCTGCCGCTAATGATGGTTCCCGTAGTACCGGGCGATGCCACGCGGTGGCACGGCGGTAAGGGCAGCGTTCTTATATTCTTCTCTCGTGAAAGCTAGCGTTTTGGGACGCTGTGCTTCTGGCCCGCATTCCTCGGTACTTTCCTCCCGGCGGCTAACACTACACTCAGAAAGTGTGTGACGCTGTACCTACAGCCTTTATGATCAAGCCCAGGTCTAATACATTTCAATGTTTCATCGCCAGAGTGCGCATAGCTTTTCATCTTACACAAACACGTTGGCCCACTTGGCAACGCTTTGCGTAATCCGAAACGATGCTGAGCAGGCAGGTATACTAGCAAAACGCTTCACATAACATCGATTCAATAAGCGCGTGGGATATGCTTCAATTTTCTTTCTCGTAATGCCTCGAGTTGCATGTGCATTGAGCTGGTGATTAGAATCGTTTAATGAACGAAGCCCGACATGAATGACCGCGTACTAAATTGATATTTAGTTTATACTTGGGAGGACTCACTAGAATATGCGCAAGAAATTCATCCTACCATTTCAAATTTTCCTCCAATGGAGTCTTCAGAACCTTGAAATAATGTTATGTAACAGTTACGTACTTATCGACAGTCCATCGCAATTTGGAACTGAATGAAGTATTCTTCTGTATCTGCCTTATTCTTTAACTAACTGTTGACGTCATTCTGGGATAGCTTCAAGCTCCAAGCATCTTGTGTCTGTGATTGATTGTTTCTTATGTTTTGCACATACACCATGCTTGAGACCTTTGTATCTTTGATGTCTAAAACTGTGCGCTTATCTAACTCAAAGTAAACCCGGTGTTTTTTTTACACTACACGGAATTAATATAAATCATCAGTGGTGGATAGCGCAATTTGAGTTCTTGAGCTGCGTTTCTCGGATAGGTGGACATTACTTGCACGAGAAATCGAAATGCATAATGGATCGTTGAAAAAAGTTACTAATTAAGCTTTTAAATAACTACTTAACGGTGCATATTGTAGTGTATGAATTGTAGCCGGGGAGAATTCTGAGGAAAGCACTGGTTCTCAAGTAAGCGCTGTCAAATTTTAGGCAAGAACGGGCTGTTGCTTCACCTGCTTTTTCATAAGAAAGCGCAGTTTTATGCATTGAACCACGAAACTAACCGAAACGCTAATGCACTTCGTCGCAAACTCCGTGAATTAAAATCTTGAAACAGGTGGCATCCCGAAAACTCTCTAGAAATGCGTGGAGACGTCTCGAGCTCATCGATTTCACTTTGTAAATTATAACATGTGCCATAAGCTAATTAGCTAGAAAGAGATGTAGTAAAATTTCGTTAGTTATCTAACGTCGGCTCCTCCGAGTAATCGAAGTCATGAACTGGAAATGTGCTATCTGCTTCGGGCGATCTTTCTCCTCTTTAATTATGTATGGTCTAAAGGAAACATTGTGCATATCCCGCGCACTTGTAGGAAACAACGTCCCGCGCAGTATCTTGCAGGCAGGTGACTACGCTGCAGTGTTTGGTGTTCAGCAAAGGATTATCAAGTTGACCAGCGTGCTTGTATAAATCCGGTATTTGCTTGGGTGACGCGAATGCAGGGAACTCGTATTAACGCGAGACATGCTTGCGTGCGACGACAGCAGCGAGACGACGACGGTGGCAACGACAACTGCACGATTTCTACGAGCGATCGAATTCATGCGGACGAGTGGGATGGCGGTGCGAGATGGGTAAGAAATGCATAAACTAAATGCTCCCTGACGGCAGCCCGTGGTGCCCCTTGGAGGACTCAAACGGGTGACTTGATGGCGAAGCTGTAGCACAACACGAAGCACGTGTCCTTTTATAGCCATTCGAAAGAGAGGCGTGCTACATGCACTGCTCGCCTGGCAGAGTCGTGATGACGGTGCCGTGGTGCAATTCAGGGCGGCGTTGTCGTACTCGGACACTATGTGCACCAGGAAAGAGCAGGCCTCGATGTTTGATTAAGCGTCCTGGTAACGACGAGAAGGGCCGTGAAAGTCCGGTACGAACTTCGGGAGGAACGAGGAGGCGGCGCGTTGGAGACCGGCCTTCCGAAATCAACACCTGTAGTGGGAAACTTGCTCTTCAATCTTGTCATGCTAATACTGCTTTGCCGTGCATGCATGCATGCATCCAGAGTACTTTTGATGCATGTTGTGGGGTTCATAGGAATCGTGTCGTGGCTTGGGAAGAAATATGCCAGGATACGCATTCATGGCAGTCATGCCAGTCATGTTATGACATGCATTTCATGACACGCCGTTCATGTCACACATACATATCATGACAGGCTTAATCAGATTATATCAAGTTAAAGAAATGCATGTCATGTCATTCAATCCCACAATCTCATGTCTCATACATAAAATTCATGTCATGTCATCCCTCTCATGACATGATTGCCACTTATGTCAGGTTAAATTTTTAGCAAGTTATATATCAGGATATCCATGACGTGAATGACATGACATTCATGTCATTATGTGATTGTTGTGAATGACATGAGGTGTTGGCGTCGTGTTAATGCCTTCAACTACAGATGTATTAGGACATACGAGGATGTGTCGAGACACGTGTGCATGACATTACAATTAATGACATGGCCGGACGTGCTCATGCATGTCATTACTGTCATTTCATGACCTACTGATGTGTCATGAAATTCGTGGCATTTATATTATGACACGCTTCATGCCCTGACACTTATGCCATGTCATTCATGTCAGGTCATGCACGCATACCATCTCACTCACATCTACATATATATTGAGTTAAAGAAACGATCACGGCGACATCATGTCATTCATAACATTTTTTTCATGACATGATAAGCATGTGACGTTATGACACGACATACGCGTGCATGTCTTGTCATTAATGTCATGATGCACATGACATCATGCAATCCTTGGCATGCATGTTATCACACGCTTGTTATTTATGACAATATTTATGTCATATCATTCATGTCAGATCATGCAAGCATATATTTCATATCCTTAATATATCGAATTAAAAAAACCACCACATGGCATCGTGTCATTCGTTCCATTTATGTCATGACATACATGATATGCCATAGCATTGATCTGATCACATGTCAGTAATGTTATGTATGCGTGTATTTCATGGCCCCCATGACTATTTAATATATAGCCAGTTAAAAAGTCGTCCACGGTGGCATCACGATATAGGAGGCTAGATAGATAGATAGATAGATAGATAGATAGATAGATAGATAGATAGATAGATAGATAGATAGATAGATAGATAGATAGATGCCAAGTGCTACTGATTAGCAGATTAGCCGTCAACGTTGTTGAATGCCCACCGATTCTTACACTCTTTTACACATAAGGTACATGTTTTGTTTACTAACGCTTGATCATGCTAAGACACACTGACTCATGATAGACGTCAGTATGTTTGAAAATAAATAAATAATATGCTAACAAGTTCTTTTGCATAGAAAATATATCAGAGTGGACCAGTTTGGGCCGTTGACATCGCGACTGTTGCTTCCGGGATCGAATCCCGGCCGCGGTGGTCGCGTTTTTATGGAGGTGAAATGCAAAAACGCCCGTGTTCCGTGTATTGTTTCGTGCACGTTAAAGAATCACAGGTGGTCAAAATTAATCCGGAGTTCCTCACTAAGGCGTGCCTCATGAACAAATCATGATTTTGGTACGTAAAATCCCAGAATTTATTTTAATCCGTATGGATCCGCCCGCGTCAACTACGTATTAGTGGAATAGCACACGTTGTGACATGTTCACGAGAGCAGTGGGCAAGTGCATCCGAGATCCAGCACACTGAAAAGTGCAACCAGGTCGGTCTCGCAGGATTCGCCCGATGACGTAAGCGCAGCAGTCGGGAATACCGCATGGGTGCAGCTGTAAGGAAGTGTTGGCGCGTTTGAAACCTGAAGGGCAAGATTCACACATATGCTTTATAATCTTAAGAATGGTTCTTGCTTGAGGCCTCCCTTGTCCACCTATTGTCGATCACTTCAAGCCCCCAGCTTCCCGTTGTTAGGAGTCGTTAGCCGATTGCCAGGGCGACAGCTACAGGACGGTGAGCAGGACCAGAAGACGAAGACCAGGAGGCGAAGCCGAACGAGGCGGGTGCAGGCGGCCGCGTGCTGATCGTTGAGAGGCTAACACTGCGGACCCTCTGTCCCGTCTTCGCCCCGACGAAGAGAACTGAAAACGTTGGCTCCAGCCTTAGTGCTTATCGTTTACCCAGCTTCGATCGCTTCGCAAGCTGCCACATCTCAACGTGCAGTCTCTGTCTCGTTTGGCACTATTTAGGTGAGCGTGACCTACAGCGCCCTCCTCGCGTCTCGCCATGCCGCGAGCGTCCAGGCCGCCGTGAGGCAGTCTGTGGAGGACACCCTGAACATGGTGCAGTCGGTGGCGGTGACCACCGCGCGCGTCTCGCAACATCTCGGACAGATGGCGCGAGACTCGACGTACTCCATGCTGCTCGAGTCGCATCCCGCCGTGTGGCCGGTACCGCCCACCTTCGAGCCGGCGAACTTCGGGAGGCTCTACGGCGAACATGCGGGCGACGGCTCGCGGGGATTCTTCGGCCATTGGCGATCGAGCCGCGAGGGAATCCAGCGCTCCGTCGGAAGGTTTGCGCCAACTGCTGCTCGCGCCAGCTATAGCCGCGAGGTCGTGACATGTCTTCTGTTCCCTCTTGTTCCACACTTTCGTTGCGCGGTCGTTAGCTTCTTCTCGCGCTTCTTTGTTAGCCTACAAATTGCGGCCTCATAGGTTATCGTGCAGGTAGAACAGAATGATTGTACCCTTCTTTGTGTTACGGTAAAGATAAACTGCCGGTAATTACTTGGGAGTGCCTGCCATGTGCACTTAAGCATCTTTGTTCCTGCGAAATATTTTCTCTCGAGACACGGCGGCCTTGTGATTACTTCGCCAAGACAATAATGAATACGTGTAAGGTCAGAAAGTGCTGCACGAATGGAAATAAATGAACAGTACAAAAGGGAACAGGTAGCAGCAGTGAGCAAGTAGAGTAAGAGGAACCAATGGGCTAGGTTTTTTTGACATTCACAATGACATGAAAACAACAGACAACATGAAGCCCAGGAAAAGACTTGGGAAAGTCAGGATTCTTTAAACAGAAATTCTAGAATTATAGGATGAGGAAAATGGTAGTGGACAAAATGACGGTGAATTTGGTTCGCCCACTTTCATTTTCCTTTTGCTTACTGTTTCTACATTCAGTTAGAGGAACGGCGAAGTTGCCCTATGTTTTCCTGGGCTTCATTGTGAGTTGGTTTTATGTGGTTGTAACATGGAAATAGTGAAAAGTTGCACTATATTTAGGTGTCCTCTTGTGCCCTGTCCATTCATTTGCATTCGCGCAGTAATTACCGTAATCGTGCATCAACAAGGCCCTCGAGTTGCTCTTCTGAAGTAAAGAATAAGTATATACACCAGCATGGGGCGATATTGTGTAAGGGTGGCAACCATAATTTGGCGGGCCAAAATGTCGGACAAAAAACGATAATAAAGTGGCAAACGTAGAGTTTGGCGCGTTTGACGCATACGACAACCGCGATCTTCGCAGTCCTCGCAGCTGCCAGGTGGCAGTAGTTACCCAGGGTTCTTAGCGCGTGGCGCCAACTTGTGCGTCGTCAGCGCAATCTTTCCATTTTCGGCCAGTTTGGCTTTTGCCAGCGCCACGCGCAATTGCTTCGTCATACGAATGAAGAGGGCTAACAAGCGCATCCGTGGACGCTAGATCGCGTGTCGTTGCAATTGCCGAAATAATTCTTTTTTTTGCAAATGCGGCTCTAAAGTCAAAATACAAGATGTCCTGCCACTGTGTGGTCCGTAGCCTGCCGAAATTGCGAAAAAATAAAGTGCGGCCCTTACACGAGTCCTTGGCCTAATGCAACCAGCGCAGCCCTGGTAACAAGAGCCGCTGTAGCTTTTCTCCAAGCCACTGGGCTGGACGCACGCCTTTAGAGATACCACAACTCTGTGAATTTGTATATGCGCATCTCTTCCTTATACCATCATCATTCATCAGCCCTTTCCCTCCCCGTCCCCTTTCCCCAGAGTAGAGTAGCAGGTAAATAAATTTCTCTCTCTCTCTCTGTGCGGTGTGTATCGCGTTAAAAGATGCTAGCGAACATCGCAGTATGCAGGTAGTTTCAATACTCTCTCCTATTCTCTGCACTCTCCCACGACACCCCTCGACAGAGACGTTCACAGCGCCGCCGCCCAGTTTTACAAGCTCGACCCGTCGTCGCTGACCGCCTACAGTCGGGCGCTCAAGGCAGTCTCGGTGGCGACCGCCGCTCTCCAGCCGCCGCTCTACTACGGCGCTGGCACGGCAGCCATGCGCTTCGGCGGCCTGGGATTCGCGTACGCGGCGCAGCTCGTGCGCAGCATGGACGTTCGGGCGCTGCTAGGCGCGGCGGCCGCCCGCGAGTCGCACGTCGCCGAGGAGAAGGACCACCTGCTCGAGTCGTTTGACTGCTCCGACGCGAACGAGAAACGGCGGGCGTTTCCCCATCTGCCGGCGCTGGTCCTGGCTCACGCGGCGTACAGTAAGGTACGGAACCGCCGTGGGCAGTGTTGTTCGCCAGCGACAGACAGCCTCCTATAGCTGTCAGCGGCTTCCTTCCATTATGCAAGAGTCCGTCTGTAACCAAACACAAGAACTATCGATATAGCCTCCTTCATGACACGCCACTATAATCGTCAAATTAGTCGTCCTCATTGTCACAACGATCGTAAACCTTATTCAACTCGTCATTCTTCTGAAACTGTGAAGCTTTCCTTCTGAGAAGCCCTTTGGAGCTTCGGCTTACTCTATAGTCTGTCTGTCTGTCTGTCTGTCTGTCTGTCTGTCTGTCTGTCTGTCTGTCTGTCTGTCTGTCTGTCTGTCTGTGTCTGTCTGTCTGTCTGTCTGTCTGTCTGTCTGTCTGTCTGTCTGTCTGTCTGTCTGTGTCTGTCTGTCTGTGCCTGTCTGTCTGTGCCTGTCTGTCTGTGTCTGTCTGTCTGTGCCTGTCTGTCTGTCTGTCTGTCTGTCTGTCTGTCTGTCTGTCTGTCTGTCTGTCTGTCTGTCTGTCTGTCTGTCTGTCTGTCTGTCTGTCTGTCTGTCTGTCTGTCTAAATCGCACATCTCCCTTTGTTCACGCAGAGTACGAACGGAAGTACGAAAGACCCCCGCTTGACAGGCTTGGAGCAGTATACGGGGGCGCAGGTGTTCTTCATGACCGCGTGCCTTGGTCTCTGCGAGGAAGACGCCTCAGGACGTCACTGGTCGAGCGAATGCAACGCGGCCGCGCGAAATTACGCGCCTTTCGCCGAGGCCTTTCACTGCTCGATCGATACGCCGATGAACCCGAAGGAGAAATGCCGTCTCCTGAAAAGCTAGTCGAGACCCCGCGGGCGTGTTTAGTTTTGCACGCTACATTTTTGTTGTTAAGGCACGCTATAGAATCTATTCTCACGGAGCTAGTTGCTAGACGATTTACTTCACGTGCCCCCTTTTTTTGGACGAGTAATTTAATTTTTTTGTTTCGATGATGTTGAGGAACCTTTAACTCTAACTTTGTTGTCTGCACCTTTCAATTTTGTAATGTTAATTTCTTTGACTTGAACGGCCCGCGAGTAGACATCATCCCGTAGATGTCATTGTCGGGACCTTTGCGCAACAGTTTTTACGAGCATTTAATTTGGAACGCCCCGTTTCATTTATATCGATTCTCTCGAAGCTCCCGGCTATAGCGTGGCGGAATGTGTTATGTTAGGAAAAAAATGGAAAAAAAAATGTTTTTTCCCCGCGTGAGGCAGGCCAAATTTAACACATACGCTGTCACGGCCACGGTATCCTTAATTTATTGCATTTGCGAAGCCACTGCCAGCTGCACATCTATAGAAATGCGAGTGCAAATTAACAAATTCGGCTCAACAAAAAGACACGGATGCCTCCGGGACAAAATCCGCTTGTGTCCGTTGTTGAAGACAGTAGCTGGTTCGCTTGTAATTACAAACCATCGTGGATAATAAATAAACATAACGTTCGCTATACGTTGAACCACTGTGAATAAATTAAGGAAGTAATGATAGTAATAATGCTGCTTGAAGGGATGATAAATAGGAAAAAAGATGGGCTCCAATCCACGCTGTAACAGCGGTTGACTAGCGAAGTGGTGGTATCACCTTACTGGATAGACCGATGTGACGTAGCCTTGAGCTGGGTCCTGCCGAGCCTGAGCACGACGACGCTGTGCATATTGACGTGGCTGTTCTTTTCGTAGCTCATTGTGTTCATGCTGCTCTTTGGGAATCCTAACTATGCGTGGCCTTTCCATAGCGCTATCAGAACACAAATGAAATCAGTTGTTAGGAGGGTTCTTCTTTTACATATTGCTACACGCGTGTGATATTTGATTGTTTGTAGGAGGTGCGTGGGCTCCATCACTCGAGAAAAAGAAGGAAGAATGAACTGGGCTCGCGCTGTGAATCTAACCGGTCAGCGCTGCAACCGCTGTTCTAAATATAACCTTTAAATAGTTGCTCGTCTTACTGACTCGTCCTTCGCGTAACAGTGATGTGGAGGGTCCCCGTCCTCGCCACGGAGCTCTACAGCGGCCGCGCCTCCCGCTTTCCGCCGAAGCTCCCGGAGACACCTCGTCTCCTCCTACTACTGCGACCCCGACAACAACGTACGTTACTGTTACAAATCCCCACGATCCTGGTATATTCTACGGCCAAGATAATGTCGAAGTTGAGGACTGGCTCAACTGTATGAGCGTGTTAGCCAAAACAATTGCTGGGACCCTACCATTATGCTAGGCGATATTCTATTGTACTTGGGAGGAACTCCTCGTGTCTGGTTCCGGACACACGAGCACGAAATCTCTAGCTGGAATGCTTTCAAGGAGAAGCTCGTCGACCTCTTTGTAAATCCCACCGGTCGGCGGCTGGCTGCTAGAAAAGAGCTTGCTACCTGAGTTCAGTGTCCTACTGAATCGTATGACTCGTACATATAAGACCTGCTCGCTCTTTGCCGGAAAGTCGACGAGCAAATTGCCGAGCTTGACAAAGTCGGCCACGTACTTAAACGGATCGCGCATGACGCCTTCTACTTGTTGGTCTTCTGTCTGTCTGTCCACCAACAATGTGTCCACCATCGACGACATTGTCGAGGAATGCCGCCGCTTTGAGCTCGCCAAAGCTGCCGCGTCATTCCACAGTTCTCCCGGCTCCCTAACAGGGCTGCGACGTCGTCTTGTGTTGACCTTACCACTTCACCACCTTCACTCGAGGCTACAAGTCCTGCGCCGTTCCATTCACGCCCACTTGAACCCACCATTGACCAATTAGCCCTACCGATCTCCCTCATTCAGGCTGTTGTACGGCAAGAATTTGCAAACCTAGGCTTTCCTGCTGCCTGCTCCCTCTTCCGACCCGACGCCCGACCGGTGCCGACTGCTCCGCCTCGCGGCGATCTGTATTCCCCTCCCAGATACCGCAACCCTTCCGAGTGGAGAACTCCGGACGACAAGCTCATTTGCTTCCGTTGCCTCCGTATTGGCCACATCGCTCGCCAGGGCCGCACATCCCGGACTTCGCCGTATTCATGCTCCTTTTCCCTGTCTCCTCGTCCATATGCCGACCCGCGCCGTTACTCGCCTCGCCGTATGCCTCCTACCTCTGACGTATCCGTCGATGTCAGTCTCGCTCGCTGTCACCTCTGCGCCATCGGTCCCCATCGCCCCAGCCAGGCCGCTATTCGTCGCCGACCAATTGTGGACCATCCCGGACAGAAAACTAGGCCATGCAGCTCTTGGAGGTAGTGCTGCATCACGTTCGTCCTGTCCAAATCCTCCGTTGACGCTCCTCACCAGCACGAACCTAGTTGAAGTAGACGTAGATGGTGTTCCGTTGACGGCTATATTTGATACTGTAGCTCAAGTGTCCATAATGAGCGCGAACCTATGTCGTCGCCTCAAAAAAGTTCTTACGCCTGCCATCGCTCGAGCCGTGCGCGTCGCCAATGGTGCCACTGTTGCCGTCAGGGGTATGTGCACTGCTCGCATAGGAATTGCTGGCCGCCAAGTTCCAGCCCCCACCGTGCTAACCAGTTGCCCTCATGACCTAATCTTCAGGCTCGACTTTCTGACGACGCATTCTGCGCTCATCGACTGTTCTATCAGGTACGCTGTGCCTCGAGCTTCCTCTTCTTTCAGACGTTCGCCCCGAGCAACCGAACACCCTCTGCACTACAGCGTTTCTTCGCTTACCTCCAAAAGCCCTAACCTTCGTCGAATTGTCCTCAACGGCAACCGTGCCTGATGGCGACTATGTCGTCGCACCTATTCGTGCTGTCTTCCTGCCGCGCGACATCTCTGTGCCACACTCCGTCGTAACCCTTGCGGCTAATCGGATGTGTATCCCCGTTATCAATTTTGGCTTGACGAAGCAAGTGTTACCTGAAGGCATAGCGGTGGCCACGCTCTGGTCAATGGCAGACAACCACATCACTGCTTTTGCAGTCCACGCGTCTTCGGGTCCGCCTGATTACCCGCAGGATGCCTTGAACCTCAGCGGCCCATTACGTCCCATGGTCGCTCCGCACCTCGCACCTGACCAAGCAACTGCCCTATATCGCCTTTTGCTTTCCTACCGATACATATTTGACACTGACAATCGACCGCTTGGTCAGACGTCCCTCCCTTGTTAAGCATCGGATAAACACTGGTGATGCTGTTCCCATTCACCGCCGACCATATCGCGTGTCCACGGCAGAGGGGCAAGTAATTCAGCAGGAAGTAAACAATATGCTAACCAGAGGCATTGCTGAGCCCTCGTCGAGTCCTTGAGCGTCGCCGGTCGTGCTCGTCAAAAAGGAAGGTGGCACGTGGCTTTTCTGCGTTGATTACCGCCACCTAAACCGAATTACTAAATAAAGGATGTGCACCCTTTACCACGAATCGACGACGCTCTAGACTGTCTTCACGGTGCCAAATACTTTTCGTCCATCGACCTTCGATCTGGTTATTGGCCAATTTCCGTCGATGAGCAAACTAAGAAAAGACCGCTTTCGTCACTCCACATGGTGTCTACCAAATCAGGGTAATGCCGTTCGGTTTATGCAATGCCCCCCTCCACGTGATGATCGACTCTCTGCTTCAAGTTTTCAAATGGTGAACTTGCCTTTGTTACCTGGACGACGTCCTTGTGTTTTTTATCCTACATTTGACACGCACCTTGAGCGTGTCGCAGCTATCCTTTTCGTCTTCCGCAAAGCTGGGCTCCAATTATAGTCATCGAAGTGCCACTTCGGGCGCCGACAGATTACAGTGCTTGGCCATCTCGTCGATGCTTCCGGAGTACAACCGACCCGGAGAAGATTCGAGCAGTAAGGGCTTTTCCTGTCCTTCAATCTTTCAAAGACGACCAGAGTTTTGTGGGGCTCTGTTCTTATTTCCGATGGTTCGTGAAAGATTTCGCAGCAATCGCTCGACCACTCACTAAACTTCTGAAGAAAGACTTGCCTTTTACGTGGGGTTCCCCTAAGACTGCCGCATTTTCACGCCTTATCACGATTCTCACCAATCCACCGGTCTTGGCCCACTTTGACCCGTCCGCATCTGCAGAAGTCCGAACCGATGCCAATGGTTATGGGATTGGCGCCATCTTATCGCAACGCCAACACGGACACGGCCGCGTTATAGCCTATGCTAGCCGGCTCCTAACATCTGCAGAGCGCAACTATTCGTTTACCGAGTGCGAATCTCTTGCTCTCGTCTGGGTTGTTTCACAGTTCCACCCCTATTTATATGGCAAGACCTTCTCAGTAATCACAGAACATCATGCGTTGTGTTGGCTTTCGGCGCTCAAGGATCCTACTGGCCGGCTCGGTCATTGGGCCCTCCGACTAAAGGAATATCCCTACACAGTGACACAAGTCGGGACGCCAACACCAGGACGCAGATTGCTTCTCTCGCTACCCAGTCGAAGACGCGACTTCTACGCCTGATACTGACACCGACGCCTGTATTCTCTCTGTTTTTCCACTGCTCCATGTCGCCGACGAGCAGCGCCGTGACCCGTCCTTGCGTATCATCATTGACCGCCTGGAATCGTCGCTTGCCGACAGTCCCCTTCGCTTATTCACACTTCAAGATGGCGTACTCTACCGGCACAACGTTCACCCCGACGGCCCTGCGTTACTCCTTGTGATCCCTAAACGCCTTCGCTCGGCTGTTCTCCACGAACTTCACCACCTCCCCACTGCCGGTACCTGGGTGTGTCACGTATTTACGACCGGATCCGCCGAGGCTTCCTTTGGCCAGGGCTTGCCCGCTCCGTTCGAAGATACGTAGCTGCGTGTGAGAAATGCCAGCAACGGAAGACACCATCGACACTGCCTGCTGGCTACCTTCAACCACTCGACATTCCCGCGGAACCATTCTTTCAGGTTGGTTTTGACTTACTTGGCCCTTTGCCTCTCTCTACCTCTGGGAACAGGTGGATCGCTGTGGCCATGGAATACGCCACGCGCTGTGTCATCACCCGAGTGCTTCCTACAAGCTGCGCCACAGATTCTTCTACCGACGTGGTTTTATTACATGCAGCTCCGCGACAACTTCTCACAGACCGTGGCCGGACATTCCCATCAAAAGCTATCGCGGACATCCTGCAGTCTTAGAACGACAGAAAGCTGAGCTAGTTGGTAAGGATTCATTATGCAAAAAAGAGGTGAGGCGTGCAGACAGGACACAAGAGTAGAGAAGTGGACAACACGAACGCCAACTATCAAATGAAGGGAGCACCGAGGCGAAAAAGAAAAGACACAAAACTCATCTGTGCAAGCTCAGGAATGGTAACACCACGTGTCAATCGGGTACACGTGTCAGTCTACGTGAGAGGTAACTGTTAAGGTACTTAATCTCTTGCTTATGTAAAGTAATCGAAGGCTGACTCACGCATGCACTTCCACCATTGTAGATAAGCCATTCATCTACCATAAGACGCGTATCATCATTCTTATGCCTGTACAATATCGCGCGTTCATCTAACTCTCGCATTCAGTTACAATCTTGGCAATGTAGAGAAAGATTAGAAGGCGATCCACCGGTTAACGACCTTTTATGTTCCATTAGCCTCTGATTGATACACCGTCCCGTTTGCCCTGCGTAGAACTGGCCACAGCTAAAGGGAATTTTATAAACCACACCCATACGACAGTCAGTAAAACTGTTGTATGGGTGTTGTTGTTGTTTTTCCTCTGTACGGCAGCGCTCCCCGCAGTTACAGATGCGCTCCCCGCAGCTGATGTCGTTCAGTCCCTTGAGAATGGCCACCCAGCGGCGGTGATGTGGCGCGCGTCCTACGCTCTGATTGGTTGGTATATTCCACTAGAGAACAGCTACGCTCGAAAACCCGGCGAGGTTCGCGAACAAAAGCTTCGCTTTTAAACCCCTTCCCCTTCGCTCTTCATGTCTCTCTCGCCGGGCAAATGCCTCATTGTGGGTGAGCGCCATAACGAGCGAAGGCTCGGGGATGGTGGTGGTAGAAACATTTTATTCAAGAAGTTAATAAGAGAGTTGCTCGGGGAAGAGCGGACTCCGCACTAGGTTTCAGTCACGGGGGTGCGTCTGATGTCGTGCGTGATTTTGTTCAGACTACAAAACGTACACGATGCCTGTACCTTGTTTTTTATTGCTGTCCCTCTCATAATTCTAAATTTCTCCCCAGTCTTAATTGCTCAGTGAGCGCTATTTTTTGCTTCTCTAAAATGTAAACACTCCTTTATCTGGCCTGACTTCTCAATTACCCACTTGTTGGTTGCTTCCAATTTTCATGCTTTTTCGATTTCATCATTCGTGTCCACAACTATTATGTGTGCGTAATTCTTGGCCCACCCGGCATTGTGGGTACTTGTTCTTGTTCTTGTTCCTTAGCGAAATGGCGCAACGCACTCTGGCATCATCACGTACAGGGAAATTGTAGATCATTAAAAAGCCGAAAGAAGAATCTTTCCGCCTCCGCATCGGTTTCTCTCTCTGGAGGACGCTCGCATTTGGCGGCGCCTCCAGGGAAACAATTTCACATCACCACATTGGAGCTACTTAACACAGACGAGGGACTATAACGACCCCCTCTGCAGAATTTGTAAGCAAAAAGGTAGGCTAGACCATATAATATGGGAGTGTGCTGGCTCCCCAGGGGCCAGGGAAAACATTGACAGTAGAGAAGCCTGGGAGGCCTTGCTCCAGGGCGAGGCTGAAGACGACCAGCGTTGAGCAATCCGACTGGCCGTTGAGGCCGCGAAGACTCACCGTCCTCAACGCGCGGGGACTGCTTCGTCCTCACACCCCCCCCCCCCCCCCCCCCACCTACGTGTAGGTTAAGAGGCGGCCACCCCATCTCACTGGAATAATAATAAAGTTTTCAATCAACCAATCAATTGGTCTGGTGAAAAACGTATCCATTTTTTTTCCCGAGGAAATAAAGTCAAATGAAATAAGTATCTGGTACATGTGAGTGAAAATGTCTACTGTTACAGATATGAATGATTAAATATCTAAATGATGAGCAAAACCAGAACAAGGTGAAAGCACCTTTCACATTGTTCTCGTTTTGCTCATCGTCTTGAATTTCCATCTCCCGACTTCCCTCTGTTTCCCCAAATATCTAAATGTTGCAGTAAAAATTATGTGAGCATAAGAAGTAAAATGATCAATTTTCACCTGCAATTCTTTTTGTCTAACGCGAAAAGCAGCAGAGGGCTTCACAAGTTTTCCCGTGGCTTTAACTCAGTACGGTAGCTCCAAAGGAACGAATTACCGGAAAAGTAAAATTCAAGCCAAAGTTTTGGAAAGGTTCTTCTAAAAATATTTTCCTTTCTGTAACGAACCGGCGACATGTAAAAAAGAAGTGTTGCAGAGATTCACTCTCATTGCATAAAGGACTCAGAGTAGATATAGCCAGGCCAGACCTGAGGAGGTAAAAGTTCAGTGGGGGTCTCGGTTCCATTGTCTCGTAATGGTTGCTTCAATTTTTAATGCGTAAACATTCTTTGGCGAGTACCCCGGCAAAATCTGTCGACCCCATAACGCCTTATATCTGCAAGATTTCTTTGCAGTTATTTTCTTTTTGCAGTTTATTTTCAACGAAAAGAGGGCGCAAAGACAAATGGCAAGAGCCTGACAAGGTCAGGCTCTTGCCTGTCTTCCAGATTACTCAAGATAATTCTGCTTGTTTGTTTGTTTTTCTCGGTGTCGGATATTTCTGCATTATGATTCTTACAGGCATTTTAGAACCAGAAAAGATTGTAATGCGCCCAAACGCAGCTATTTGAGAAGAGAGAGAGAGTGAGAGAAATACCGGCACCCCTTTATTTTTCTAGGACATGCACTGCGCCCGGTCTGGCCAGGCCAAAGCGCGCAGGCCAGGCCAAAGCGCGCCAGGCACGCTGGCTTCGCGTTGACGTGAGACTGTAGAGCGTCCGCGCTTTGCGCCGACGTATAGGGTAACTGCTCCGCACGGGACGCACGTCCGCGTTACGCCGGACTCCCAAAAATAGTTTACACCCTCTGGGGCTTATCTTCTCTCCGAACGATACTCGTCATCTGCCTTGCTTGCATTTCCTCTCTTGCAAACTCGGCACTCGCTACTTTCCTGTCGATAATGCTGTGCAAATTCCTGATAACGCGCAAGCCGTCCGTGACACGGAAGTATACCGGGCTCGCAGCATTAAAGAAAGGAAATGCGGGCAAGACAGATGACGATCATTGTTTGGGGACGTAATAAAACCCAAAGGGGGTAAACATATTATAGAGTGCTCTCTCAAGCAAATGTACGCCATTTGGGCGGGGGGGGGGGGTATTTATGCCACACAACGATAATCATCATCTGCCTTGCTTGCGCTGCCTGTCTTCAAAACGCCACGCCCGCTACTTTCCTGTCGGGAATGCTACGTCATGCTGCATGATAACGCGCATGCCGTTAGTTACTGGGAACTACCGGGCTCGCCGCGTTAACAAAAGGAAATGCGGACAAGACAGATGACGTTTATCGTTGTGTGGCAAAAGGGTGTAATTTTGCTTAAGAGTATGTATAGAACCGCGCCTACGCCTCCAATCGCGCACGAACTACTCCACGGCATGACAAGCATGCTCAACGGACATGCTCCAAACGTTGAAAAAGATAGAAAGAACGCTCTAAATACACGAAGCTAGGTTTATTGATCACAAAAAATTATGAATCGTCTGATGAGTCGTGCTAGCATTCGTAGCGTCTCCCACTACGTATCTTGGATGAAAGGCTTGCAGCAGCGATGTAAATTCCTAGACGCTGCGGAGCTGATTAAGTACTATAGTGTGTTCCTTCCAAAATCTCACCATCGACTTGCGTTTCAGAGCATGGCGTGTCGTTGCCGAGAGATTTCTTCTAGTGCATTTGTACTGTTACAGCTTGAATGCACAAGGTTAGGCGGGTGTTACCTCGACGGATCAGAGCACCGGTATGCAAACAGAGCTATGGCCTGACAGCTACTTGCCAAGTTAACTTTACTGCATGCTACCAGCTCCTACAGCAGGGACGGGGGCTATAGCAAAAGTACCGTTATGGCAATTGTAAGCGCCAACCGTTTTGCTAACACATAGCGATACTATAATTAAACGTGAAGGGAAACTACAAGACGAATCCAGCTCAGAAGCGCCAGGCCATAGCCCCTGAGCGACCACGACGGTCATTGGAAGTTACTATTGTGTGAGTGCAAACCCAAACGTACACAACCACTTATGGTCAGTCATCACGACATTAAAAAAAATGAGCATCGCCAGATTTCGATACCAGCAACAATGTTCGATTCCTCAGTGAATACACATGCTTAGCAGGCTAAATTTTGCGCCGCCTTCTGCTCCCAAGCCGGCTAGCTCGGTGCGAGGCCCACGTGACGCTCACAGTGACGTCACATCTACCGCTACCCTCTGCGTGTGAGATAGGAGTAGCTTCGACGGAAATTTAAACGGCGATTAGGGCGCTGCTACACAAACAATCGGGAAAAAATTGGAGCAGTTTCATAGGACTGCTGCAACTATCCAAACCACCGAAAATTAAAAATATAAATTAAATTATGGGGTTTTACGTGCCAAAGCCACTTTCTGATTATGAGGCACGCCGTAGTGGGGGACTCCGGAAATTAGGACCACCTGGGGTTCTTTAACGTGCACTTAAATTTAAGTACACGGGTGTTTTCGCATTTCGCCCCCACCGAAATGCGGCCGCCGTGGCCGGGATTCGATCCCGCGACCTCGAGCTCAGCAGCCTAACACCATAGCCACTGGGCAACCACGGCGGGTCCCACGGAAAATTATCCAATCCCAAAAGCATTTGGCTATCTCTTTAATATTGACCACACGGGATGTACAAACATTACATGCCTATGTATGGCGTTTTCGAACAAATCTATTATCCTGCAATTGTGGTCCAGTCAAATCTATAAAAGAACGGGCGCGCGGAAAAAGAACGCCGTCATAAAGAGTATAGCGGCACCCGTTCCTCTCGCCTCACCATGAAGTCGCAGTCAGCCCTTCCAATTCATTTCTCCACTGGGAAAGGGAATACCGGCGAAGTTATTGAGCGTTCTCTAAAAGCCGCATAACTTCAAGATCGCAAGATGACAAAGGTTTTCTGTTGAAAGGCTTCTTCTCTTGAGATGCTCTCGGGGGCGTGAGCATTTCGTTGACATGTAGCGACTTCTCGTAATGCAAGCAGCCTCGTCAAAAAGTACAGATCGACACAAACTTCAGCAGCATCGTCGCAACTCGGGGCATGAAAAGCATTTCGTGCAAGATACGGGCACTCAAAAGGAACCAAAAACATGGCGACACAAGCACAGGCCTTTCTGCTGGCCTTATCGTTTTCGCGCCCGTGTTTCCCATTCCTGCTTTTCCGTGTCAAATCAGGGGAATCGCTACCTTCAATCGGAGGAGTTGTTTTTCAATGCAAACACCCGAGTACATGACCTCGGAGGCGTGTTGAGTATGTTCGTTGTGCGTGACGCAGCTCGACAGCAGAAGAAACAGATCTATTCATGGAACAGTCTTGAGGAACACTTGAACGGTAGCAGTCGCGTAAATTACGGCTACAGTTGCCGCCGTTATCAAGCTCACATTTTATGCCAGCTCAAGGTAAGTCGGCAAAACGTGTGGTACAGCTAGCACAAAGCTTTATTTACGCTTCTTTCGTTGCAAGCCTTGAGCGCTCTAGGACACTTGTTCATACAGGATTGCGCACCCAAGGCCCGAAGGGCTGTGCTCATGTTATTAAAGTTATGGTGCGTAGCATGGTGTTATTGCGTGAATTTTCCTGAGTTTATGTTTTTGTTCCTTCTTTCACCTTTCATTCAGTTTACCACTTTCCCCAGCACAGCGTAGCCAGACGGTACTTACACTGGCGAACCTCCCTGTCTTTCCTTCCCATTTGTGTATCTCTTGAGATAGAGAAGCAGGTTTCATCATCAAAGGCGCATATTTACATCCACTTCAAGACGAAGACCATACTACCAGCGATAATAAGTCACCCATGTCTTCCGCTAGCTGATTCTGAGTTATGACTGCAAATTTCCCAACTTCATCATAAGCCCCGAATTCTCCGCCGTGCTAAAATGCACTTCCTTTCCCTTGGCTCCGTGTTATTTTCTCTTAATGTCCACTAGGATATCGGCTACCCTCGCCTGCTGTCTAATTCCAAGCGCGATATATATCGATATATATCGTTGTATCGATGAATCGATATATAATGCTGGTATTCCTTTAACTCTCTGACACACTTCAAGAAGTTTTAATGAGAGAAAACGCTCAGCCGTTTATTGGAGGAGCTTGTCTCTGACCTGCTGATCCAAAGGGGGGGGGGGGTAAATAGCAGGGGTTAGAAATCAAAGCTCTAAGATTAAACCTGGTGTATTGCGGTGGAAGTTCAAGCAGGTTCAGTCTTTAATGATAGAAGAAGTAGCAAAGGTGTATTTCGCAGTGTTTTATGTAGTGCTAGCAACACCGATTTTTCCATCAGTAGCTGATGACTTGACCGCATGACCTGTACGACGGGAGTGTCACATCATAACGCCACCGATGCAACTCACTATTGAAGTATCAAAAAGAGTTTTTGGTGATTCAGAATTATTCACAAGTGCCGCATTCGGGACATAATATGTTTATTTTCAGCAGTAAACATCAAAATTTTAAATTTAGCAAAAATTTACATGCATGCTGAAAGTATCCTCCTTCTGCTTACATAACGAACGTTTGCAGCCATAACGTTAAATCTCATCGTTTGAGAACGTAGCACTCTCCTGAGTTCCGGTAGGCTGTCTAGTCATTGTTGTAGTGTAGTGAAGGTCCAAGTGATTATTTCCTTTCTGGAGTTTACTATATACAGGCGGCCTTTAGCGGGCTCGTAGTATGCGCAACCGTGAACTGCCTTATAAGAAACTTTCTTTTCCTAAATTCAATCGTGCCTAGATGTATGTGAAGTGCCGCTCACACTACAGATTTTTGTATATCAGCAAATATACGAAATATACGCAGACACGGGTCCTCCTTCCGTGTAAAATTCTTGAAAATTTTGTCTACACAGTCACCGAAGTTTAATGGAAGTCTTGCTTGCTTAAGTTTTAAGCCCAAGCCCCTTCATAAAGTTTGGCAGCTATCAGCAATGCGCCAACTTATACCATTTGTGGGCTTTTGTTTTTTCCGGTAACGCGCAAAGCTCGCATTTTTTCATGTATCCGTTCCGCCTATGTAATACCCCTTCGTGGGCCCTTTAGGGGTATTACTAAATAAAAATAAAATAAATCCTTACAGGTAGAGTACGCTTGTCGACTAGGACACACATCGTCACCAACAATAGCGGAATTAGTGGCAATTCCGGAAGCCACTTATTTTATCAAGACATACGAGACACCAACAAAGTGGGTAATTTTCACATACTCCTTATCGGCTTTAGCGTGTCTTGAAAATATTGATAACAGCCAACCACACGCACGAAGAACATGCGCAATACTGAACAGTTTAACTCAGGCTAATGAAAGAAAACATGAAGGGATATTATGGTTGGTTGCGGGACATGGCGGTATACCAGACAATATATTAGCGGAGTGGTTGGTAAAATCGGCCCATAAAAGATGCCGAAATTCAACTCATCTCTTTATCATCGTGGGAGCCGAATCCCAAATTGAGAGTACTGAAGAAGGACTTGCGCTTGTGAACCTGGTTTGAAATTTTTACGAAGAGACACGTATCCCTAAAAAGATCTGGATATCGCACTGAAAAATCACACGATGGTATTATAACTTGCTTCAAGTACTTGTAATTATTAGCGCTTGTATCTTACGTGTTATACTATCTTTTTATATTCTGTACGTGGATTATTCTAACTCTGTGTGATTCCTCATCTATTTATAAGCTCATCGCAGTCTACCTTACGGCCGCTTGTGTATGTTCGTGACTTTATTTACAAACTCATTGTGGTGCAACTCGCATTTGACCTTCATATAGAAATGTTTATGAGTGTATAAGACTGTGTGATGTGGATTTCTGACCCTATGACGTGGTTTCTTTTCAATTTCTTACATAAATTTTTTATATTGTCATTTCCCCTATTCCAAAAGGAGTAGCCTTCGCCATTACCAGCTGACTATGTCTCTTTCATTTTCATTTCAATAAAAAAACATATTGTGACCTCCTATGAAGTGATGAATATATCTTTAGGAAAGTTTGTTGTCTCAGGATATGAAAGTGCATGATACGAGAAGGCAGGCGGGATTCTTGAAATAGGATATCGCTAGGGAAAAATTAACGAAGACCAAGGTATAAGCGCCATGCCTGTTGTTATAATAGAACCACAGGTCGAATTTTGTATGAGATTCGCGAGAAAAAAAAACAGCCGAACTCAATTATCGGGCGTAGATACATGCAACATATCACAACGCAATCCTGATCGATTGCTGCTGAGTCACTAAGCATTCCTACAGCACATGCTCCCTTTGAGGTGATGTGCTCTATCTGTGGATCCAATTAAGCTTTCCGATGTACATTACGCCCAAATATTTAGGTAACTTTACCTGTGGGCTACTGTTTTGTCGATAAAGAACCGAAATATGGACAGGATAGCTTAGATGGAAAACTAGGACGGCGCTTTTTCTGATATTAAGGGAGATAAATTCCATCTAGTCACATTTCTAGGCGTTTCATATAGGTCTGTAGAGTTTGATACAGAGCATGTAAGTCTACCCATGCAGCAAAATATGCAATGTCATTGGCTTATAAGTACACATGCACATCCTGTTGCCAAGGTACAGTACTCAGTAAAACATTAGTCAGCAATGGCGATAGGACTGATCCCTGTAGTAGACCTCTTGACTGTTGATAAGCTGATGTAAACAATCCGCGTTGAAAGCGATAAGACTCCCTATCGTCTAAAATATTCATTACGCCCCGCAATAAATAATTTAGCAGACCTGTATCCTGAAGCGCGTTTACTAGGATTACATGTTGTGCGCTGTCACACGCCTTAGTGATATCCAAAGTGGCTAAGGCTGCATATTTTCTCTGATATCGAGCGAGTTGAATACGATTGTTTAGGCCGACATTGGCACACCAAACCGACCACCCACGTCTGAGGCCAATTTGGCAGGGGCGCGAAATCATGTTCTCTATTAGCCAGTCATATATGCGGTGGTGTAAATTTATTTCGATGAGTTCAACTAGGTTAGATGTAACAGATATTGGCCTAATGTTATCCAGGACGTGACCGGCACCTTGCTTTTTGTAAAAACGGGATTACATTTGCAAATTTCAATTCCGGAGGAATGCGCGAATATTTAAGAGAATGGTTTACTATGGTAAGTAATGCGCGAGGCGACGTCCCAAATAACGTTTTTACTATTGCCGTAGTGATTATATCGAGGCCTGGCGCTAAATTACGACACTGGCTTAGTACATTTTTCCCGCTCTGAAACTGTAACTTCTTCGATGTCTTCGTCATGAGTAGGCGGCTTAACGTGATAAGGCAAATGCACTTAAAGCGGCATTCAAGACTTTTAGCAATATCTTTCAGTGATTTGGCCAATTCGCAGGGTGTTGGAACCACAGTGTCGAGGTTTATTTGTGCCGAAACGACCTTTCTATTTGTCAGAAATTGTAGGGGTGCTTTCCTGTTGGTAGCCTTTGAAAGCTTCTCGAAGAGCTTAAAATCAAACCTGTCTTTTGCGTAATCAACTGTTATTTTAATTGTTGCTGCCATGAACTTATATTTTCTCAAATTGCTGGGGCACTGGTTATGAAGTAGTTTTTTTTTAACGCTGCTGTTCTTATCCTGTAGTCGCGTGAATACTCTAAGTACCAGCGAGGGTTAGAAGATGCTGGATCGCTGTTGTTGGTGTTGTCGTTTTTGTCGTAATTGTCGTAGTTGTCGTAGTAGTCGTAGTTGTCGTCGTCATCGTCGCTATTGTTTTTGTTCTGAGTGGCAGTGGCGAATTCCCACAGTGGGGGATTGGCCACGAATCGGGTGGGTAAGTTAAGTGTATGAAAAAGCAAAGGAGGTCACAATTGTGAGCGTTGGAACTTAAAAGCTCACCAGCAGCCTGTTCAGCCAGTAGGACAAGCGGGAGTTGTAGCTAAGAGTCCGAGCTGCGCAGCAGGGTCTCCCATGTGTCTACTACCTACATTGTGCGTCCCCGCAGGAGAGTGCGGGCATTCCCATATAATGTGGTTGAGGGTCCCTCGCGCCCCACATAGATTACGCCCATCGCTGCTGGCTTCGGGGAGCGTGTGGTTCTCCGAGGCCACGACCCAAGTACTCCCTGCCTGCATCTGAGGCGGCGGCAAGCGCCAGCTCACCTGCGTCTCGAGGGGTTGGTAGACTACCTTATCCGTTGTACAATAAAGTTTATTCTATCTCTCTATCTAAAATCTCACTCCCTCCGCCTCTTCCTCTTCTTCTGCCAACCCTCGTCCTCTCTTACTTCACGCGTCGTCCCGCATGCGCAGGTGCCATCGCCGTCTTCCACAACAGCGACCAAGTGGCTGTGCACATTGTACTGCACGACTTCGGCGCTGAGTTGCGAGCAACGCCCTTACCCTATCATGCAGCAAATGTATATAGCTTTACTTTAGCTAGGGCCATATGGCCTGCGGTGCTACGGCAAATCACTGCTTAGTTTGATGAGGCCCGATGATCCCTCGACCTTACCGTGCAGGAGGATAAAGAGGTCGATCAGATAAGAAGCAGCTTCAGCATAGTGCACAACGAGTTTCGGGTCATTTAATACATTGCGTTTCTTTTTCTTTTTTTTTCCATTTAAGGCAGGTGGCGCCTAGAATTGTGGGAAATGTCCTGTGAAACTAACATTGCAAAACTAAGCAGGCAGCGTTGCTGTGAAGGGAATGCAAGCGGACAATAATTTCCTTTCTCTACGACGTTTTTCAAGTGCGTGGAGCTAACTTCCATTGTCCGTGGTAGCACCGACAATTGCGATACGCTAAAGACACCTGCGGTGAGTAGTAAAGTGTGTAAATGCGTGCCGAAGGTTACGGGTCCGAGCTCTGCGTTCTTTCAACATGCATTTTTACATAAGGTGTCTATTTCTCTTTCAGAATCTACGGAAGTGACATGCCTACGGCGGAGTGGGGTCTGTTTACATCAGTCTTCGTTGCGCTGGCATTAGTTCATCACGGTGCGGCGAGCGCCTTTCAATCCGCGCCAGAAGTAGACGAGCCAGCAAGTATTACGTCGCTGTCCACAAAAATCACCGACGTCATCCTGGTGTCGTTCAAGCAACCGTGGAACGAAGCGCACGCATCGTTCGCGCGGCAACTAGGTGGACCGATAACCACGTGGCGTGTTCCAAACAATAGACTCGAATCGTATATTTCGAGAAGCATCACTCACTTCAGAAAACCAGTACTTGTCGCTGCAGATCCTGGCGAGACTTCTGAAATAATCCAGACGATACCGCACGAACTGCGGACCAAATGCTTGACCTGGCTACTTGTTCGACACCGCTCACGTATTCCCACTCATATTACGAGTTCCTGGCCACCTCTCACGACATGTGGTGAAGTTGCCATTCTTGGTATGAACTCAACCGTCATACAAAGTATTTTCTGGCCTCACGATCTTTCTACAGACCATAACCCTGTGTCTATGGAAATGTTGGCGAAGCTACGAATCCCACACCCTTCGAATTTAAAGCGCCTGAATGGTAAACAATTGAAAGTGGTTTGCCTCAAAGTCGGGTCTGATAATTCCTGTGACTATTGGAAAGTTAAACATATTCTTGCGTTATTGGTTTCAAAAAACATCACAATCAAACGAATGAAAATTCTTCAAAAGGACGTCTTTGAAAAATTTAGGTTACCTAACAGTTGGAATTTATTGATGTTTCATTATTTAGTAGACAGCAGCAGACTCCATGTTTTCGATTCCCCTTCATTCTTTCGCCGTTATGAGACTTTTGGTTCTCGAGTAGATTGCCACCCCGTTATTAAGCTCTTCGAAGCCGCTGGTGAGTCTTGGAAAGTTGTGGTAACCATAGCGTTCCTTCTTGCAGTCGTGGTGGTCGCCTTGGTCGCCGTCAGTGAGAAAGGTTGGTCAGCTCTTCGCCGCTTCTCTGGTACGGCGATGTTCGTTCCGGGTGCAGGGTTGGGAAATTCGACTGTCCAGCCGAACCACGTTCGTATCATGGCTCTACCTCGTAAGGCGCTTCTTCTCTGCCTTTGCCTTGTGGTGTCACTTCCGCTCTCCTTGTATTTTCGTACAGAGCTGACATCTATGTTAACGCATAAGCGGCCTGCCTATTGCATAGACACGGTGCAGAAACTCGAGAACGCCCTTGACAAAAACGAAGTCACCCCTTGTGTTGTGGTTAAGTCGTCGTTCCACAACGCTCTAAAGCAAACACTGCACTACGGGACGCCACGGTCATTGATGGACAAACTTCGAGTTGCTTTTGCTAAACATGGCAATCAAGCACTTGCAAAGAAAGATATTCACACTTGTTGGCAATGCGCGTGTAGACGTGACCGAGTCTGTTTGAGTCATAGGAAGATTAACAGCCACTTAGCCAATAAATGTCCAACAGTTCGAGCGTTTGTTGAACCTTTGAGGACGGAGACGTATGGGTATTATATGACGAAGTTCCATGAACTGCATGAGCATCTGAAGATGTTATTTCTTGCCACTCAAGAGCATAGGCTGATTCCAGAGGATCACAGAGTGCAAATAGTGCAAACGTGTGGATACCCCGACAATAAGTTTGATGCTAGTGGCCTCATCATGCTGCTGGTGATTTTACACGCAGCAAGCTGTCTCCTTCTGGGGCTTGAAATAATAGTCGCCTGGATTCTTCGGCAGTCATGAAGGCGTTGGAGCAATGAGGGGCAACATGTCTCGCAGATGTCACCGCAGAATCATTCTTTTACAAGTTTATGTTGGACGCATCCCTCCTGGTCATTACCAACTCTGTCTGAAAACGAGGATGACATTTGCAAGGTAATATACATTTATGTTAGTAGTCCTAATAACCTATTTTATCTCTTCAACTGTCAGCAGGCTGCGTCAGCGTGTGTGTGTGTGTGTGTGTGATTACATTTTTCCATACCACCTACATCTACATGTGAGTCGTCCATGCAATTCTTCATTTCGTAGACAATGCAGATCTTTTTTAATCAACGTTTACGCGCTACAGCTACAAAAGCTGCGGTTACAAATCCCAGCAATATATGAAAGCCTTTCGCTTGTAGTAATGCACGGAAATCATTGCTTGATCAACACTAAATTTCTAACTATTTTTGTTCTTCCGTGGCTAATATTTGTCTAACATAATATCAGGCGGTGAAGCTTTCGCATGACAACCACGTAACTACAGTAGAACGATGTATCACGTTTGGCTTGGCAATGGTAGTAGTAATATACCCGAAGTGCTATGATTTATCGGTTTGTTGTAGGCGGGATCTGTAAATAAACAGTCCTTAAAGCGTCAAGGTGATTCCAGGTCCGAATTAAGATATGCACTTATGGGGTGTGAAATATGAAACAATGTGATCAATGACAACTTAGAGTGCTCCGGCAGGCCCCTTGGAGGTTTAAGCATGGTTATGTACGTCCCTGTCAGCCTGTGTCCATCAACGTACGTCCGATGAAGGACCGAAGCCTCTGTCACTGATTGTATGTACAGATGCGAGCAAAAGTACCGGACACCAGCGAGTGCGTGCCGAAAGGGATGCCAGCGCCACTTGGAGCCACGTCGCGTAGGTTCTTGTGACGTCAACTCCAGCACAGTTTACATGTGCGAAGGACAGTTCGACGAATAATAAAGAAACGCACGCGCGTAAAAGCAGCGTGGCGCCGGGTGGGGCTGGCGAGATTTTCGACACGCATTCGCACGGTTCCGTTACATTAACTCGCGTCTCTGCGAAAAAGTAACGCAAGTTCTCCTTTCGGAGTGGTACCTCCACCGCGGTCCTCATTACCAGTGATTAACCCTTTCGTGCATCAACCTTCTACATCCTGCAACTGCATACTACCATATTTACACGCGCCATGCTTCGCCTCTCTCGACTATAGACAATCTCTCCTAGCTCTGACGGCGAGCGCCTTTATTTCGTTATCTCTTTAATAGGCCGGAACTCGTTATCATTGTTGATGACAGAGCTTCTCGTACCATAGGCGCACTCGCGGCACGTCGAAAAATTTGGCACGCGCATTGCTTCAGTGCATGACGTCGACAGACCCATGTGACCGATTGAATTCTTCATGTACAGCTCCGGATCAAACATCCTCCTGGTTCACGTTGATATCTTTCTTTCCATCTCTAAACCCTTTTTCCGTGGCGAAGAATAGCAGACCGCGCATGCATAAGGTTGTATCCCTACTTTACCTCTCCTTCCTCCT
Source organism: Dermacentor variabilis (assembly GCF_050947875.1). NCBI lineage: Eukaryota > Metazoa > Arthropoda > Arachnida > Ixodida > Ixodidae > Dermacentor > Dermacentor variabilis. Next base: position 66,982,658 of record NC_134577.1, read on the forward strand.
TTCTCTGATACGCTCACTTATACACAATCCACTGCGGCTTGTTTCTGTCTCATAATAGTACACCTATCGTTTCACACACCATCACTCAGTACAAAGTCGTTACACTTTTGTCCAGTTTCTTTGTTACATACCGCTGTTTTTCTTGGTAAGCTCGTACTAACGTATTCACTAATTATGTGCCGCCATATGGAAGAATATCGGCAAACTGGCCGTCGAAGTACGCAGTATTTGAGCTGAAACCCATCATTATTTGTCGGGATACTCGCTCTTGAAGAACATACAATTCTTCTGACTTTTATAAACGCACACGTCACTCAGAAAATAATCGCGTAATTTCAACTTCACGAATGCATGTACGACAAGTATAGCCGCGCTTCGTTGTAACTTGAATTTTCCGTTTTGTATTGATGCAAGTAAACATAAGTGAGCTTGCATAGTGTGATATGATTATGTCCCTGCGTGTGTGTGTTTGTTTCATTTTTTTTTGCTTATGCGCATGTGATTTTATCACCACAACGGATCTGTGTTGCTCCTCTGAAAGTATTCGCTGTGGAAAAAGCAATTCTCGTAAAATGGTGAACACTCCATACAATTTGTGACTTAATTCAGGAACTACATCTTTTTTTCTTTGCCTTGTTGAGCGTGTGTGCATTTGGGGGAGATTTCACAAAGAACAAAACAAAAAACCTTTTTTTTTTGCTCAAGAAGAAGCTTAAGATCGGGGCAAGCAGCGATGCTGCTGATTCAAATAGATGAACAAAGCAGTAACGCTCATTTGAGGTAACCCGTGGACAGATTTGAATGAAATTGGTTGCGTTTCAGAGATAAAGGTAAATTGTACTGACTGTCGGAAGCTTAATTTAGAGTTAAGACCACATTTCCTGTGATAAATTCTCAAAAATTTGTATGTTTTAAAGCAAATAGAGGCACGAAGTGTAAAAACTTCTAGTTCTGAACCGAGAAGGGATATCGCAGGTGTGTAAACTGCAACTCTTAGATCATCCAAAGCGAACAAGTTTGTTATGTCCACTTACATCTTACATCAATTAGTTACATTGTTTTGTTGCCGCTTGCTTTTACAAACGGAAAATTCTTTTCCCTTTTGAACTTTTGAAGAACTAAGGGAATGCCACCTCAACGCACAAGTACGAAGACTCAGCAATACAACAACGGGAAGGGCGCTCCTGACAAAGCTAGGTCGGGAAGTAGAAAAACCACAAAGTAGCAATGCCACAATACCAGACCCACTAAGAAAGAAACTACGCATACAACCTATCCCTCGCAACATGGACCCAAACCTCCATGCGAGTAGGAGACAGGCTAGGGCAGAGTTTTACGAAAAGACGATGGGACATCGGGACAATACAGTCTATACCGATGCGTCCTTATACTCACAAGCACACAAAAACAACGCGGCAGCGGTAGTAGTAAATAATCAAGGAGAATTAATCACAGGACTCACGGCCGAGGTGGCTAACATAACCGAGGCAGAGGAAATTGCTGTCGCACTGGCAGCGGAAGAAGGTTATAGAACAGGAATATCCCTCAATATTCTAACAGATTCACAAGAAGCGTGCCGGAGCTATATAAGAGGCAGAATTAGTAACACGGCGCTCAAGATCCTCAGCAGAGTTCCAATCGCTGAGGGACAACTCACACATAAAATTATCTGGATACCAAGCCACGCAGGGATCAGGGGCAACGAAGGGGCGGACAGCCTAGCTCGAGGGATGACCAGCCGAGCAGGGACGTCAACCGCCCCAGAGGGGCCACAGATCAACTGCGGGAACAGCTGTTCAGAGCTATTAAACCTCTATAAGGGGCTAAGATATCAATATCCCCCACCACATGAAGCATTAACAAAGGAGGAGGCCGCAGGATGGCGGAGACTGCAAACGGGCACCTTCCCAAACTTACACGTAATAAGTAGGATGTTCCCCACGCAGTATAGTGCAACCTGTCCGTGGTGTGGAGCTAAACCAACATTATACCACATTACACGGGAGTGTACAAGAAACCAGGAATTCCACAAACACAAAACACCAAGTGCGGAGCAATGGGAGAGCTGGCTCACCAGCCGCGAGCTAGAGGCTCAAAGAGCTCTTATAGCGCACGCGTGCGAGGCGGCCCGGCTCAGTGGAGCCCTGGACTAGGGGCCCATCCATGGCTGAAGAGGACCCAAGCTTCAAGAACGAAGACTTCGGCCTCGACCCGCTAAAACCTTAAAAGAGTCGATAAAGTTTTCCATTCCATTCCATTCCATTTTCCCTTGTTATCCCGGGTATTGTGTTGCCGAGAAAAAAAAAGCAATGCAGGGTTTCTGATAACCTTATCTAAATTTTCATTGTCCTTCAAATCCTGTGCCTAGAATTATGAGTGTGTGGCTTTCCTTGTTTTGTTGTGGTTTTTGGTGTATAAATCTTGTGCAGCGGCGAAATAAATGGTTCAATGTACAGTGAATATGTGTGCATACTTCAGACTCACTTCGTCTTCTTCCTGTATCAGCATTGTTCCCCTTTGATATTCCCATAGATATTAGGAAACTTATGCTCTATATTATTTTGGTATAATCCACCCATTTCTTGGCCAATCCCCCATCGTGGGTGGGAGCCACACGTGACACAGGCTACAACAACAACAACAACGACTCTGCATATCGCTACGATCGAGACGCCCGACAAACTTGTATGCAATATCGCGTTCACGTTTAGCTGCTATGGAGCAACAGGTCCCAGCTGTAGCCTCTTCCAGGTCCAGCTGGTGGGAATGACGTGCGGCAGGCACGTTCAAGAATAAAGTGGAAGTTTTCCTAGTCCAGCAATGCACATCGACTCATCCACTTTGCGTCATCCGCATCCATCAGATGCGATGTGCCTACATCAGTCTTTCAGGAGTTGCGTGTTTGAAAAGAATCGCTGCGTTGCTACCGTGCTGATGTTTGGACATCAAGAAAAGTCCGGGGACACCTGAGCACTTCTTATGTATTGTGAGTGCGAAAGCACTGACGTCCAGTTCAACGCCGCTCAGAGGTCCTTCGAGTTTCGCACTGCCAGTAATGTTTTAGAGCTCATTGACCGCTAGGAGGCCGGATAGCCTGGACGCGCTCCACATCGGCTACGCACCTAGGCAGCGTTCCATGCCAATCGCCAGCCACCACCGTGCCTAAATCTCCACCACCGATGGCGTAAAGTGAGCGCTTCATTTCAAGGTCACGTTCGAGACGGGCGACCACACCAGGTAATGCCACACAAACTTAGAACTCGACCCTGCCGAGCCACCGCCGCACTAATCCTCGCGTAACCTGGCGCTAGGCCGCCCTCGGAGTTCCCTCGCTGCACGAGCGGCCATGACCATGGAGGCAACAGCGACCGGGACTGACCTGAACCCTCGCGACTACACCTCGAGGGACTGGTTCACGTCCTTAAGACACAAGAAGCATCCTACAGAACACTGGCTCAATATCAGCAGCTAGATACGCCGCCCTGTCGCACCAGATCACCCTGCACAGGCCACCACGTGGGCAGCGAACGCTATCACGCCGCAAGGAAACACGTCGCTCCTCAACCGACAGCGGCACAGCTACAAGGACTCCGCGCAGTTGCCTACAAGATCCGGCAAGTGCCAACGCTGCCGCCAGCCGGATACCATGTTGTTTTCTGATCCCCAGGAAGACTCGTTCTCCCTGAGGCGATACCGAGCCTTCGCCCAGGCCTTCGCCGAGGCCGCCCAGGCCGCTTTCGCACAGCCTTCGCCCAGGCCGCCGACATCACCAATTCGTCCCGAAATCAGCTGCTCCTGAGAATTCACCCAAACAAAAACACGTGCACACTCTCTGCGGAAGACCAAGCATTCCCACTCCAGCTAGTGAAAATCGCAAACGTTACGTACAAGAATAAAGCGCACGATATGGCCGCCGACATAGCTCCCCCGCACGGGTCATCTAGGGGAGTCATCACAAACGCATTCTGGAATGAGGCGCCACAAGATTACATTGCAGGCGCTATCCGTCGGAACCCTCACGCGAACGCCATTGACGCACGACGAATGGGCCTCTCCAGGTCTTTCCTCATCACTTTTGGCCAATCAAAAATTCCACCCCAAAGTGTGTAGGGAGGGGAACTCTACATCTGCACCCCTTATATATCCAAACTGCAGACATGCACCAACTGTAGGAAGGTCGACCATCTCACAGAGGTCTGTGCTGAAGCCAGAACCCACGGATGCCCGAAATGTGGCTATCACCCCGAGGGCGCCTTGCAAGCTTGCATGCCCTCGTGCATCATTTGCAGTGGCCCTCATCCTGCCGGGGACCGACCGTGCAAGTAGCGCCAGCCGATCCGTCAACCAAAGAAAATAGTGCGCCTCGAGGAGAGACAAACATCACGAGGCCTTATCAAGGAATAATCGGACCGGCAACAAAAGCACTTGTCGGCATACCCGGAAACCACCACGCTGCAGAAAAGCCAACCTCTAAGCACCTTACATGGGCGGGTCGAGTAAAGGAACCAGACCGCAAGGACGCGGAGCTCCGGGCCCTTAAGGAGGAGGTAAGTCGGCTCACTACCATAAGAGCCAACCAGACCACGTTCCCCACCCACACCACCTACTGCGATTCCTCACCACTCTTCCCCTCCTCCGCCAACGCCTGCGCCCGCCACCTCCGCAGAGAACCCTCTGTCCATAAACAAGCGCCTCACGGAGTCCTCCTCCATTACCACTGATGACTTCCAAGCGCTAGAGGCAACACTCGACGCCAAATTTGACGCTAAGTTGAAAGCCAAGCAAGCCGAATTCCAGCCACGGATCGACGCCAAGCTCGACAATTTCGCAGAAAGAATCATTATGCGCTAGAGACTCAAATGGAGGCTATCCATGCTAGAACCATCAGCTCCCTCGGAACTAAATTCACACCACTTGACCTGCGTCTGCAGCGTAGAGAACAAACACAGGAGGCCCTCATACTTGCCCTGTAACAACACATGCCCAACTTCACCTTCACAGGCCCGCCGACTTCCACCGAAAGCACTCCACCTCCTATCCTCTGCCCACCCACGCTCCACAATGGCGGGACAGGACAACAATTATACCAATTTTACGCTATTACAATGCGACAACGCGCAGCAGGTGCAGCGGTGGCGTAGAGGTAAAACTCCCGCCTCGCGTGCAAGAGGTCCGTGGTTCGAATCCCGGTGCCGTGCAATTTTCCACCGGATTTTAAAAAAATCCGCGTGTTGATAAAATTGCATAAACAGGCCTGGAGTGTGGCCTGATCTCGGTGACCAGAACCGGTAACGCACTCCCTCACGAGAGCAGGATTGGCCACCCTGGTGCAGTACTTGGCCACAACCTCCTATATGAACACAACAATCAAACCCCGGCCCTCAGACCCCAGCAGCTGCGAAGCAACTGACCACAGCGGCGGTCAGACCTACGACGCAGCAGAGGGTGCTAAAAATCCCTGGCTCCTGACAGGCCGCCATTGGAATATGAACCTGGCAACGTTTAACGCTAGAACGTTATCTAGTGAGGCGAGTCTAGCAGTGCTATTCTAGGAATTGGACGGCAGTAAAGGGGATATAATAGGGCTCAGTGCAGTTAGGAGGCCAAAAAAGCGTATATGCTAAAAAGCGGGCACGTCCTGTGCTACCCAGACTTAGCGGAGAGACGAGAACTAGGTGTCGGGTTCCTGATTAATAAGGATATAGCTGGTAACATACAGGAATTCTATAGCATTAACGAGAGGGTGGCAGGTGTTGTTCTGAAACTTAATAAGAGGTACAAAATGAAGGTTGTACAGGTCTACGCCCCTACATCCAGTCATGATGACCAGGAAGTCCAAAGCTTCTATGAAGACGTGGAATCGGCGATGGGTAGAATGAAAACTAAATACACTATACTAATGGGCGACTTTAATGCCAAGGTAGCCAAGAAGCAGGCTTGAGACAAACCAGTGGGGGAATATGGCATAGGCTCGACGAGCAACCGGGGAGAGTTATTAGTAGAGTTTGCAGAACAGAATAATATGCGGATAATGAGTACCTTCTTCCGCAAGCGGGATAGCCGAAAGTTGAAGTGGAAGTGCCCGAATGGCGAGACTAGAAATGAAATAGACTTTATACTCTGCGCTGACCCTGCCATCATACAAGATGTGGATGTGCTCGGAAAGGTGCGCTGCAGCGACCATAGGATGGTAAGAATATATATTGCTTTCAGTGATTACGAAAAAACATTTGATTCAGTCGAAACCTCAGCAGTGATGGAGGCATTACGGAATCAGGGGGCAGACGAGCCGCATGTAAAAGTATTGAAAGCTATCTATAGCGGCTCCACAGCCACCGTAGTCCTCCATATAGAAAGCAACAAAATCCCAATAAAGAGAGGCGTCGGGCAGAGAGATACGATCTCCCCAAAGCTATTCACAGCGTGTTTACAGGAGGTATTCAGAGACCTGGAGTAGGAAGAATTGGGGATAAGAGTTAATAGAGAATACCTTAGTAACTTGCGATTCGCTGATAATATTGCCTTGCTTAGTAACTCAGTTGACAAACTGCAATGCATGCTCACTGACCTGGTGAGGCAAAGCAGAAGGGTGGGTCTAAAAATGAATGTGCAGAAAACTAAAGAAATGTTTAACAGTCGCGGAAGAGAACAGCAGTTTACGATAGGTAGTGAGGCACTGGAAGTGGTAAGGGAATACGTCTACTTAGGACAGGTAGTGACCGCGGATCCGGATCACGAGACTGAAATAATCAGAAGAATAAGAATGGGCTGGGTTGCGTTTGCAGGCATTCTCAGATCGTGAATAGCAGGTTGGGATTATCCCTGAAGAGAAAAGTGTATAAAAGCTGTGTCTTACCAGTACTCACGTACGGGGCAGAAACCTGGAGTCTTACGAAAAGGGTTCTACTTAAATTGAGGACGACGCAACGAGCTATGGAAAGAAGAAAGATACGTGTAACGTTAAGGGATAAGAAAATAGCAGATTGGGTGAGGAAACAAACGCGAGTTAATGACATCTTAGTTGAAATCAAGAAAAAGAAATGGACATGGGCAGGACATGTATTGAGGAGGGAAGATAACCGATGGCCATAAAGGGTTACGGACTGGATTACCAGGGAAGGGAATCGTAGCAGGGGCGGCAGAAAGTTAGGTGGGCGGATGAGCTTAAGAAGTTTGCAGGGACAACATGGCCACAATTATTACATGACCGGGGTAGTTGGAGAAGTATGGGAGAGGCCTTTGCCCTGCAGTGGGCGTAACCAGGCTGATGATGATGATGATGATGCACCGCACCAATTACTCATTGACCGTGGCCACAGCTTTCTCTCGGCAGTCGTCGAGGACATCCTCCGCTCCTGCTCGACAAAGCAGAAGTTCTGCACGTCCTACCACGCACAGACCAACGGCCTCACGGAGCGCCTTAACCGGACCACCACCGACATGCTTTCGAAGTACGTTGCGACCGACCACCACGACTGGGATCTTCACTTACCATATGTGACGTTCGCGTATAATTCATCACGTCACGACACCGCCGGCTATTCGTCATTCTATCTCTGATATCGCAGAGAACCCGCGTTGCCCTTGGACACTTTGCTGCCCTCGCCCACACGTTCAGCCACTGAATATTCCCGCGACGCCGTCGCACACGCCGACCTCACGCTTCAGCTCGCCCGCACTTGTCTCTAGGCCTCAAAGGAGCATCAGAGACGCCTCTATGATTGCCACCCCCGCGACGTGCACTTTTCCTCAGGGTTGTCTGGTGCTTCTCTGGTCACCCATTCAACCTTTGGGCTTTTTCCGAAAGGTTGCAGTCGCGCTACACTGGCCCATACCGTGTGGTGTGACAAGTGACCGATGTCACGTACGAAATCATTTCCGCCGACCTTTCAGCGTCATCGTCAGCTCACGTGCCGAGACTAACACCATTCCACGCACCTTTCACCGCGGATGTTTACATTAAGCACCGGGACGGTGCTTCTGCTGCCGGGGATGATGATACGGAACAGCCGTCACAGTGTGGCTGCACTGAGGAGGAGGAAGACGACGTGTGTGTCCGTTGGATATAGCGTCACCATTTTGGCGTCCGTTAGCTACCCTGTAAATAAACTGTAAATAGCATTGGGCATCAGCTACACAAAACATTATTGTTCATTATTGTTTCCAATAGAGCACTCCTGAGTCCTTTGGGTACTGTACAGGTCAGTATAGAATTCTTCCGCTGCTTTATTATACCTTTGAAATTACTGATGATATTACCCTGTTTATCTGTCAGTGCATACATCTTGGTTTGTCCTATGCCAAGTTTCCTTCTCACCGATTTCAGGCTGCGTACAATTTTTACGGCTCCTTCAGTCTTTCTCACGTTACAACTTATAATATTGCTTATTTCCGCTCTGTATATCAGTTTTGACAGTTCCGCGAATTCTATCTTTTCTTTTGAGTTGGACACTTTCATTCTTTGTCGTTTCTTTATTAGGTCCTTCGTTAGTTGGGAGAGTTTGCCTACTGGTTGCCTTAGTGCCTTGCCTCTTACATTATTTGCTGCCTCTGAAGCCCAGCCTGGTTACGGTTTCATTCATTACCTCTCTGTCATCATCATCATCTCTGTGTTTTAAGGCTGCATATTTGTTTGCAAGAACCAGCCTGCTTTTACCCTTACTGCCTGTAAGTTGACCTGCTTTTCTTGACCAATTTTACTCTTTCTCTGTTAAAATTGATGTGAATCCTGGCCCTCAGTAACCTATGGTCACTCCACTTTACCCTACCTATCACTTCTACATCCTGCACTATGCTGGGATCGGCAGAAAGTATGAAATCAATTTCATTTCTTGTTTCTCCGTGAGGGTTTTTCCAGGTCCACTTTCTGTTGCTACGTTTCCTGAAAAAGGTGTTCATTGTTCTCAGCTTATTCCTTTCTGCCAATTCTGCCAGCATCTTCCCACTAGCGTTTCTAGAATCGACACCGTAGTTGCCAACTGCCTGTTCATCCGCCTGCTTTTTCCCCACTTTTGCATTGAAGTCACCCATTACTATACTGTATACCGCGTTTCCACTTTTCTCATCGCTAATTCAACATCTTCATAAAACTGTCTACATCATCATTGTCGTGAATATCCCACACAATGTCTGATAGTTCGTCAATTAGTAGTGCTAAGTTAGCCTCACTCGAGGGGTTTCAGGTGTTAAATGTTGCAAGAGTCAGTTTCCATTAGTGGCCTGTCCTGACCGAGAGATTCTTAGTACCCTCTGCTGCGTTACAGGTCTGACCGCCGCATTGGTCAGGTGCTCCGCAGCTGCTGGGGACCGAGGGCAATTGGTTAATTGTAGATATCATCAGGGAGGTTGTGGGCGAATACTGCACCAGGGAGGCCAATTCCTGTTCTGGTGAAGGAGTGTCTTCGTTCAAGCTTAGTGGGCCTTCCTATTATGGTTGAACCTGGATTAACATAGCCCCACTCGCTCTGGGTATCTTTCGCCGGTGTCAGGCGTAACTCCAAGCCTGCAGATGTAGCGCATTGAAAACTATCGAATTAAAAAAAGAAAACGGGGGTTGGGGATTGGAATTTCCGACTACCGCAACCGAGCGTTCCACATAGCTCAGTGAGATAATCTTGCAGGCAGCTAGGCTACCTTGCCGCCGAAAAGTACGGCCCAGAGGGCCCCACATGCCTAAGAGATCCGCTGATTTGTCCGCGCTTTCGTACGCATATTTTCGCACTGAGCCGCTTTCTCTATATTATCCCCTATCTCATACTAGACCGCAGGGAAACAGACGCATTAGAAGCCCTTCTTAGGAAAGCTTACAAAATCGCTCTCCATCTCCCTCCGCACACACAAACCTCTAAACTCCTACGGCTAGGACTTCACAACACCACACACGAGCTCGTTGCCGCCCACCAACAGGCTCAATACTAAGGCTCATTAAAACCCCTACAAGGCACACGCATGCTACATAAACTTCAGATTCGAGTACCCGCCAGTAATGCCCAGCTCCTCATCCTCCCCACAGGCATACGCTTGAACCTCATCAAACCGCTCCCGCGCAACACAAAATCCGACTACCACGCCGCCCGCAGAGCGGCCCGCGCATGCAGTCTCCACAAATGCTATGGATACGAGAAGCACTCCGTATGGGCGGACGCGGCTAGTGCGGGCACGGCTGCCGCGATGGCTGTTGTAGACCACACGGGCTATCCGCTCAACTCCGCCCCCTTCCCAACCACCTCCACTTCTGAATCAGCAGAAGAGACTGTAATAGCTGCTGCAATTACCCACACTGATGCCCGATACATCCTCTCTGACTCCAAAGCCGCAATACTAAATTTTGCTAGAGGCAGCATCCACGAGACTGCCTATTCCATTTTACAGTCTCTTTCTGCAGAACTACCCCGCCAAGTGGACCTCATCTGGGTAGTTGCGCACTCGAGAAACCCTGGCAACCAGGCCGCCAATGTCCACGCCCGAGGACTGATAAACCGGGCGGCAGCGGAATCGGACCAGTACGACTAGAGAGAGCGCATGCATACCCTCAGCGAGCTGACGAAGGCCTACAGGGTCAAACGCCAGTTCGACCTCCCCCCAACCGATCCTTTAATCACCACCACCACCCCCCATATCCCGTGGCGCCCCCTGCAGACACGAGCACTCCCCGCCCCTACCTACTATCCCACATACACTCGGGTGGCTTCACCCCCAACTTCCTGTTTGGGCTGCCACCCAACCGCTACCCTAACACGCATGCTTACGGAGTGCCTGGCTGATCCTTTTCCGCCGGGCTAGGAGCTCTCCACGTGGGAGGAATGGGAGGCCACACTGCGCGCTACGGACCCGCTGCGGCAGAGAACCGCCACCACGTGGGCCGCAGATGTGCTGCAGCGACATGGAGTGGCGGATTTCTAAGCGCAGTGGTGCTGTGCCTGGCCCGGGCTTCAAGGCCAGCTCCAGTGGGCTATAAAGTTTTGTGTCTCTCTCTTTTCCAGTTTTGCTGCGGGGTACGTTGTCATGTTTTGCGAATACCACCAGGTATTTAAAAATTGCTTGTTTATTAAAGGTGACATTAAAGGTGACAAGAAAAAGCACATGCTTCTTCTTGCTTTTTATTTCTCGCTTTATAGGTGCGTGTTGTAAGACATCCCGATCTCGCTGCGAAAAGTGATGAGCTTCCCTTTGAGCTATCATAAATTCTTTTTTTCCCCGATTTCGTTTCTTCCTTTTAAGTAGTTACTCATGACAGGTTTCTTTTCAATTGCCGGTACCCATGAGATTATTTCAGCCTCTCTGGCTTTCCGCTTGACGTTCTTTGTTTGTTTTGCCCACCCCACAAACCGCATACTTGTTGGTAAGCTTTCTACTTCTTTGCATCCCCTGTGAATCAATGTTTTCCTGTACAGATACCTCAACACTCTCCCAGCCCAATTACTTTCTTCCATATTCCTCAGCCGTTCTTCATACTCAATTTTACTGCGAGCTTCCCTCACTTCATAACAAGTCCCGCCCATAGTAACACGTTTGTGCGCCATCTATGATTTGCGTCACAAAGGAGTTGGTTCCCGGCGACACAGGTTGGAACGCCTGGTCAGGTCTGTCAGCGTTCCTGTTTATCTTACACCGCACTCTAGACACTACCGTGACGTGAAGTAACTCGCTTCCGTGACCTACTGAGACATCCAATGCTTGACCACAAGTGACGATAATTTGCCGAGAAATTACTTGTCGCGATAAAATGACACGAAGTGGGCACAGGCAGTCAACGCGTTGACTTACATACACTAAACCTGGCTGGTAGCATCAGGTCTTCTTCTTTCAATTACTTCTTTTAATGCCTAACCATTTCTATGAATACCCAACAAGGAAATCTGTTCGTCTGTTCCATAAGACCATCACTTTCAGCATAGTGCACGACGCAGTGAGCGAATTCGCCTTCGTATTGCCGCTCGCTTCACCGCAAACCAAGCACCGAGAACACAGCGCTCACGCAGCTATCAGCACCCGGAGGCGGCGTAGTAACCGAGCCAACGAGCGCAGCGACAGGCGAAAAAGTGAAAGCGGCTGCAGTGAAGAGTCACTAGGAGGAAAGCGGAGGAGGAGGGTGTGGCGAAAGGGTGAGAAGAAAAGCGTGGTCCGACGACGATGTCTACGAGATGGCGCCAGAGTAGCACGCGTCGTCCGGGAAGTCAACGGCGGCTGCTGCGAATCGTGCTCACGCGTCACCCACGCGCTGCCTCTGGCGACCTTCCGGTTAGAGAGGCAGTCGCGCCACACTTCGCTCCGTTTGCAAAGTACCGCACGAGACAGATTTTCCGCCCGAGCCAAGATATTGCAAAATAAATGCATGTATACAGCTGCGCTCCAATTTCGCTTTAGTGATTATTGTAATCGTCAGTAATTTCTTTTTCGCCTAACCGAAACTCTGTTTCGTAAACTACGCGTCAGCTGAACTTAGTGCACCAGGAAAAAAAAAGTTTCTCGATTTACCTGGGAGATGTTACCCCTGCTTGAAGCGAGCAGGTATAATCAAGGTAATGTATAAGTCACGTGAAATGCAGTAAATGCTCTGGAAGACATCTGACTTCAACGCGCAACGCCAAAAGTAAAGATCCCGAACAAAAGGTGGCTTTCGTGCCTGTGAATGGACCTCATGCTTCGGTAAACAGCGTGACGTCACAAGCCATGAACAAAGGGAAGTGCGAGACGCGTGCAAAGAGCCGGTAGACACAGCATTTCCCTCGTGCCATGACTGCCATGGCATCTGTTGTGATCGATTGGTCCGTATAGGTGAGTTCACTGCCGAAAGCTGTTCGTAGGCGGCAGGTCGAAGCACTTTTCGCCCATGCCGGAAAGAATAAGTTCATGTTCCCTCATGGATGGCCGAAAAAAACGACTCGAGGTGTTGACCAAACGTGCTATATTCTGCTACATATATCGCCACATAGTGGCACGCACAAAACGCCGCACGTGAAAGTTCATCACACTCTAAGAAGAGTTTACACCCTTTGGAGTGCCCACACACTTCTGCCAGACAACAATAATCGTCATCTGCCTTGATGCGTTTCCTTTCTTTAACGCTGCGAGCCCGGTACTTTCGAGTAACGAACGGTATGTGCGTTATCAGCATGATAGCATTCCCCACAGGAAAGTAGCGGGCGCGGCGTTTTCAAGAAAGGAAACGCATCAAGGCAGATGACGATTATCGTTGTGTGGCAGAAGGGGCACTCCAAAGGGTGTAAGCTGTTCTTAGAGTCCAACGCCAGAAACGTAGCATGCTTTCACGTGATTCGTATCTAATAAAAAAAACAGCACAAACGAGGATCAAATGGAATCTCACTGCACCCAAGCTGCGTACTTGAGCGGCGTTTGTTTCAAACTGCGATATCAACAGTAATATTTCTCTCCGTCAGCCTAGATACGTGCAATGCCGGCCACCAGAGAACCGCACTTACCAGTGATGAAGTGAGCTCGGGAGATTCTGTCGGCGCCTGACGGCTGCCATTTGTCGCGACGCACTGCCAGCACCCACGTTTGTCAGCACATCTCGTCTATTGGAAAAAGGAAAAAGCCGTTCCCACAGGCCTTCATTTTTTTTTCGTGCGATTCAAGGCGCGGATACAGTCCAGCGTTGCCGGTGTGCCTGGCAGCCGGTGGGCGAAGCCAGGATCGCCGAAACTTTGCCACCCGTGTAGAGTTCGACACGTTGAACGTGGAAGACAGCAACGCTGCAAGAAGTATGCGGTTCGCAATCGCATTTGTATTTGGCAAACGCGCAAAGCTCAGCGCGATCTCTTCGGGGCACCCGAGGTGCCCGAATTGTAGGCCAGCATGCTGCAGGCCAGCCATGATAACGCACGATGCGCTCTAGTCTACACTCTTAGGCAAAGTTACACCCTTTGGGGTGTATCTCTGCCACACAACGATAATCGTCATCTGCCTTGCTCGCGTTTCCTGTCTTTAAAACGCCGCGCCCTCTACTTTCCTGTCGGGAATGCTATGTCATGCTGATAAAGCGCATGCCGTTCGTTACTGGGAAGTACCGGGCTCGCCGCGTTAAAGAAAGGAAATACGGACAATACAGACGACGTCTATCGTTGTGTGGCAAAAGGGTGTAATTGTGCTTAAGAGTGTGTGTAGAACCCCGCCTACGCATCCACTCGCGGAAGAACTGCGCCGCGACATGACAACCATGCTCAACGGACATCTTCGAAACGATGAAAAAATAGAAAGACTGCTCTAAATACATGAAGCTGGGTTTATTGGTGACAAAACTATGAATTGTCTGGTAAGTCGCTCCAGTATTCGTAGCGCCGCCCACTACGTTTCTTGGATCGAAGGCTTCCAGCAGCGCTGTAAATTCCTAGATGCTGCGGAGCTGATAAAACACTATAGCTTGTCCTTTCCCAAATCTCACCATGGACTTGCGTTTCAGAGCATGGCATGTCGTTGCCGAGTGATTTTTTCTAGTGTATTTGTGCTGGTATAGCTTGAATGCACAAGGTTGGCGGGTGTTACCTCGACCGATCAGAGTACCGGTGCGCAAACACAGCTGTGGCCTGACAGCTAGTTGCCAAGTTCACTATACTGCATGCTACCAGCTCCTACAGCAGGGACAGCGGCTATAGCCAAAGTCGCTGTTATGGTTAAGCGCCAACCTTTTAGAGCGCAGCTCTTTGGCGTCCGTTCCTGGGTTTCGCGTCGTCGTCGTCGTCGGCGTCGTCGTCGGCCTCGTAACCAGCTCCGCCCCCCTTTCATCCCCCCAGCGCTAGCAGCGACCGACTGATACCGCTGGATGCCGCTGACGCCGCTAGAGAGTCAAGATAACGTGACTGCATAGAACACCGTCGCCGCCATGCAGAAAGAGGAGGAAAGGGTCCCCCCCCCCCTGTTCTTGTGTGGCGGATAGCTGGGGTTGACTCACTATCGCCGTCAGCGGCATCAGTCAGTCGCTGTTATCTCTTCCCTCCTCCCTTTATCGTGTTGTCCGCTTGCTGCGCCTGCTTCTGCCCCCATCGTTTGCCGCTGGGTGTACACGCCGCCCCCCTCCGCTTCCGCTTACTGCTGGTTGCTCTCGACGGCGGCGGCGAGCCTCCGCTTCGGCGGCGCGAACTGCAGGGTCTTCTCGGCGGCGGCGATGAGCTTCTGCTTCAGCCTCGCTTACTGCTGGTTGCTCTCGACGGCGGCGATGAGCCTCCGCTTCGACGGCGCTTAGCCTCTGCTTCCCCCACGGCTGTGACAACCTCGCAAGGCACTTGTATAGATCTCGTCTTTGAGAATCAAGCATTGGTGTACCAAGTCGAACATATATCAGTCTATTTCTCCGACCACAAAGCTTCCTTCATGACTGTCAAGAACTGTTAGTGGAGTCTTTGTTAAAGGAATACGTGTGAAAAATAAAATAAAAATTATGTGATAGCGCATACATGTGTTGCTCGATTTCATTGCCTCAATCTATCCAAAAGGTGAAACAGCTTATTTGCTGCGCTCAAATTTCGCATTAGGAAGTAACGTAATCGTCGGTAATTTTTTTGCTAACACATAGCGATACCATAATTAAAAGTGAAGCGAAACTACAGGAATAATCCAGCTCAGCAGTGCAAGGCGGTAGCCCCTGAGTGACCACGACGGGCATTGAAGTTACTGTAGTGCGAGTGCAAACCAAACATACACTACCGCTTATAGTTAAACGTCACGAGATTGAAAAAAATGAGCATCGCGAGCTTTCGCTACGAGCAACAATGTTCGATTCCTCAGTGAATAAGCATGCTTAGTAAGTACAATTTTTTTTCACATTGCATGATTACGATATATTCGGAAAATTTTGCGAAGCCTTCTGCTCCCAAGCCGGCTAGCTTGGTGGAAGGCTCACGTGACGCTTGCGGTGACGTCACATCCACCGCTACGCTCAGCGCGTGAGGGGGGCGTAGCTTCAACGGAAATTTAAATGGCGACTAGGGCACTGCTACAACGACAATCGGGAAAATAATTGCAGCAGTTTTATTGAACTGCTGCAACTTTCCATACCACAGAAAATTTTCCCATTACGGAAGCATTTGGGTTTCGCTTTAAGATTGGCCACAGGGGATGTACAAACCTTACTGGCATACTTATGGCGTTTTCGAACGATTCCATTCTCCTACTACTGTGCTCCAGTCAGATCTATAGAAGAACGCGCGCGCGCAAAAAACGCCATCATAAGGAGCACGGCGGCACGCCTTCGTCTCGCCTCGCCATGAAGTTGCAGTCAGCCCTTCCAATTGATTTATGCACTGGGAAAGTGATTGCTGCAAAGGATTGAGCGTTCTCAAAAACCACGTAGCTTCAAGATCATAAAACGAGGGAGGTTTTCTGTTAAAAGGTTTCTTCTCTTGAGATTTTATCAAGGCCTCGAGCTTTCTGTTGACAGATAGCGACTTCTCGTAATGCAAGCAGGCTCGTCAAAAATTCAGAACGACATAAATTTGAGCAACTTCGTAGCAACTCCGGGCATGAAAATTCTTTCGTGCAACATAGGGACACTCCAAAGAGACCAAACAAAAAAAGGATGATACGAACACCGGCCTTTCAGCTGGCCTTATCGTTTTCACGCCCGTGTTTCCCATTCCTGCTTTTCCATGTCAAATCTGGAGAATCACCTTGAAGCTAAGGAGTTGTTTTTCAATGCAAACACCCTGTATATGATCTCGGAGACATGTTGAGTCTATTCGTTGTGCGTGACATAGCTCAGAGAGCAGAATAAAAAGATCTATTCGTGGAACAGTATTGAGGAACGCTTGAAGAGTAGCAGTCACGTAAACTACGGCTACAGTTGCCGCCGTTGTGAAGCTCACATTTTATGCCAGCTCAAGGTAAGTTTACAAAACGTGTGGTACGGCGAGCACAAAGCTTTATTTACGCTTCCTTTGTTGCAAGGCTTGAGAGCTCTAGGACACTGGCTCTAATGAGAGTCCGCACTCAAGGCCCCAAGGGCTATGCTCAAGTTACTAATGGCTTGTGAATTGCGCGACCGACGTTGAAGGTTATGGCGCGTAGCAAGGCTTTACTGCGTGAATTTTTCTGACTTTGTGTTTTTGTTTGTTCTTTCACCTTTCATTCCCTTTACCACGTTCCCCAGCACAGCGTAGCCAGACGGTTCTTACACTGGCTAACCTCCCTGTCTATCCTTCCTCTTTCTCTCTCTCTCTCTCTCTCTTGAGAGAGAGAAGCAGGTTTCATCAGCAGCATATATCTATATCCACTTCAGGAAGAAGACCCTACTACCAGCGATATTCAGTTACCCATGTCTTTCGCTAGCAGATTCCGAGTTATGACTGCAAATTTCCCAACCTAATCAAAACATTGAATTCTCCGCCATCCTCAACTGCACTTCCTTTCCCTTGGCACCGAATCGATAAAATTATTATAGCAACGGCGACCTCCTCCGCCTGTATGACTTGTCTAGCCCCGTGTTATATTGTCTTAATGTCCACTAGGACATCGGCTACCCACATCTCCTGTCTAATCCCAAACGCGGCCTTTCTATTCCTTTACGCTATACGAAACGTGTTAGATTCCGTCGCTCTTTACAGTGTCCTTATCTTCTACGCACGCTTCTAAGTCAACCTCCAATTTTCTGTCCCCATATGTTACTACTAAAAGAATGTAACGATTGCACGTGTTTTGTTTCATCGATGGCGGTAAGGCTGCAAGTCATAATTTCATAATGTTGGCCATATGCGCTACAACTCAATTTGTGTCTTCTGTGAATTTCGTTTTCATAATTGGGGCCCTGCGGGTAGATGACCGGCATTGGCGTGCACTTGCACAGATTATAGAGGCTGACTGATAACGATGAATTCTTGATATCTTGCCCGGCCATTTAAGATTACTTTTCTCTTCCACATAATAATCTTCAAGTCTGCTCTTATAATCTCTCTGTTAAGGTCCTCAATCATTTGGGGTCCTTCATCCCCAGAGCTGCTCAACAGCACAATGTAATCTACAAATCGCAGGTTTCTGAGCTTTTCGCCGTTGATCCGCACTCCTAACCCTTCCAAGCCTACTAACTTGAATATTTCTTCTCGTAAGCATGAATGGAATAGTGTGGGCGAGATTCTGTTTCCTTTTCTGACGCCTTTATATATATATATATATATATATATATATATATATATATATATATATATATATATATATATATATATATATATATATATATATATCTTCGTAATCTATGAGAGCCACATAGAGAGGTGGGTTGAACTTCGCAGATTTTTTTATTACCTGATCGAGTGATGGCAAGAATATCAACCATTTTCGAATTGCATTTCCTGAAGCCAGCCTGTTCTTTTGATTGATTGAAGTCAAATATCCATCTGATCTATTGGAAATTGCCTCGCTAAATATTCTGCAGAACATTTAAAGCAAACTGACATAAGGAAGCCAACGAACAATGACACCAGAAAACCATACAGGAAATTATTTGCAGTTCTTTATTGAATTAGGGTAGCTATAAATAAACGGAAATGAGAGACTCTCTCTCCATAAAGGAGGAACCCCAGCCGACACATAGCAATGTTAGTCCTTGCTTCGCTGCGTGCGCTTACACTTCTTTCAATTTATTAAACACCGGATGTGAAGAACTCTTTAATATAATAATAATATTTGGGGTTTTACGTGCCAAAACCACTTTCTGATTATGAGGCACGCCGTAGTGGAGGACTCCGGAAATTTTGACCACCTGGGGTTCTTTAACGTGCACCGAAATCTAAGCGCACGGGTGTTTTCGCATTTCGCCCCCATCGAAATGCGGCCGCCGTGGCTGGGATTCGATCCCGCGACCTCGTGCTCAGCAGCCCAACACCATAGCCACTGAGCAACCACGGCGGGTAAGAACTCTTTCCTTCATGAACTAATATATATATATATATATATATATGCATCGACAACACACTTGCACACACTACTCACATGGCCTAACTTGATGCACTTGCAGCACATCGGCGGTCTTGGTATAAAGGGGCAAACTGCATGTCGGAAGTGCCCCACCTTCACATGTGACGGGAGGGATTCGCGCTTAAATGTGATCTTGACACACCGTGACTTGCAGACAGGAAACGCGTTTGCGATTGCGGTGTTTTCTGTAGCTGGCTTGATTAGGGCCGACGGATCGGCGTTGGCAATTGTCTCGTCACCGTCACGAACTACGCGAGTGCTGACTGCATTGCCTAGCGGAATGTGAAAGCGAACTCCCATCCCGTCAAGTTCCACGGATTTGCGCAAAGGATTCAACGCGGGCCGCATGTTATGCGTCGCTCGCTAGGACGTTGTTACGGGCGTTCAGTCTGATGTCTTTGATTTCATTCGGAACCTCCGCCTCTAGATGTAGTACTGAAACGGCTTGGTGTTGAGGCGTCTCTGTCAGTGGCGACAACGACAGTGGCGACAGTGGCGACAAAAAAAAAAATGGTGAGTACCTCGGTATTCCGCAAAAGTTTAGTCGTGAACGCGCTCGAATTCGTCGATGTGCCGACAAACCTACTCTTTGCTTCACGGCTGCGCACCAGCTAGAAGGTGTCGTCACAAGATTCCTCAGTGCTGACGTAGTAGCGCGCGTTCCGTCGGTGCCAGCGTCACCCTCGGTGCCGTTGCGCTTCCAGGATGCAGCCGCCTCGGGCACTGCTCCAGTCTGGCAGACACTGCTTGGTATGACGTCATCAAATGCGATATTAGCGACTCGAACAGAGGAGTCTAGTGAGACCACCTCGCATAGGTGAAGGATAAATGGGTCCACTACTTGAGGCAACGCGAGACACCACACCGTTGCAGAAGCACAGGAACCACATTGCACCGTAGTGTGCAGCCTGGAAACGTGTCCACATCTGTTCAGAATTTCTACCCAGCATTCTGCGCTCCCTCTTATCTATCTGATAGAGAACCGTCCGGGTGCACAGATACACGCCATGTCTCAAGATCATAAATCACGACTCCCACAATCGTTTTTTTTTTTGGAACCGAGAACTCTTCTAGCCACCATGGCCTCTGTGGGCACCGAAATAAGAAGCGTCACTCGAACGACTGAAAACTAAAAGCGAAATTTCCACGCTAGCAGAGAAACAATTGGCGTTACATCACCTAATCGACAAGTATCAGCAATCTATTCGCGTCTGCACGGATGGTTCCGTAATCGAAGAAAGTGCGACTGCAGCTTATCTGATACCATCTTTCTCCATCTGTTTATTGCTCATCTGTTTATAGGCTTCGTTCTCCGAACGATTATTGCATGGAATAACCTGCCATCACACATTGCTACTCAAACCGATTTCGCAGCCTTTTAGGAACCTTTACGCAACATTTACGTGTAAAAATTCATCATGTACTATTTTACCGTTTCTTCATACGTTCTGCAGTGTATATATATATATTGTTTTGATAATTTGTTTTACCATTTTGCGAGTACATTGTATAAGTGTATTCATGTCTTATTAATTTGTTAAGGTGACAACGGACGCAGTTTCGAGCAAAGTCTTGTGTTTCTTCTTTTACATTGTACCTATTTAATGCACAGATTTGTTTTCTCACTCAGTTCCGTATTTTCTCTCTGATTTTCAATTGACTAAAGCATTTTGTATATTGTCTTACTTGTGGATTTTGCTACACCACGTACTTCTGAATAACTTTTGTGTTTTTTGTAAAATTGTTGTACAACTTTTGGGCACTTTGTTTGTCCGGTAACGCGGAAAGCTCCAATTTTTTCGTATATCCGTTCCCCCTATGTAATACCCCTTTGAGGGCCTTTAGGGGTGTTATGAAATAAAAAATAAAATGAATCTTTACAGATAGAGTACGCTGCTAGACTAGGGCGCACGTCGTCAAAAACAATAACAGAATTAGTGGTAATTCTGCAA
This sequence comes from Dermacentor variabilis, assembly GCF_050947875.1. Lineage (NCBI taxonomy): Eukaryota > Metazoa > Arthropoda > Arachnida > Ixodida > Ixodidae > Dermacentor > Dermacentor variabilis. The sequence goes on from NC_134577.1 coordinate 67,003,534, forward strand.
TTCACTTATTTTATAAAGGCCTACGAGACACCAACAAAGTGGCTAATTTTCACGGACTCCTTATCCGCTTTAGCGTGTCTTGAAGATATTGACGGCCAACCACACGCAAGAATAACATACGCAATACTCAACAGTTTAACTCAGGGTAATGAAAGAAGACATGAAGTGATATTACAGTGGGTCGTGGGACATGCTGGCATAGAAGGCAACGAGTTAGCGGATCGTAGGTAAAATGGGCCCATAAGCATGCAGAAATTCGACTCATCCCTTTATCACGAATGGAGGCGAAACCCATATTGAGAGTATTGAAGAAGCAGGTGTGCATGTCAACCTGGTTTTAAAATGTTTACGAAGAGACAGGCATCCTGAATAAGCTCTAGATATTGCACTGAATAATCACACGATGTTACTACAACTAGCTTGAATTATTTCTAATTATTAGCATTTGTATAGTACTTGGTATACTATTTTTTTGTATTCTGTAGATGCGTTATCCTAACTCTGTGTGATTCCTCATCTGTTTATGTGCTCATCGCAGTTCACATTACGGCCGCCGCTTGTGTGTCTGTGTGTGTGTGACTTTGTTTACAAACTCATTGTGGTGCAACTTTCATTTGACCTTTATATTCACATGTTCATGGGTGTGTGTTGTGGATTTCTGAAACTATGAATTCTTTTCAGTTATTGACATATGTTTCTTGTATTGTTGTTTCCGCTTTGTGAAAAGGATTAGCCGTCACCATTATAATCTGAAATCGTCTCTTTCATTTTCATTTCAATAAATAAACAATATTGTGTCCTTGGGCGAAGATGCATGCAATGTATCACAATGACGGTATGCCGACGCAATGCTGATAGATTCCTGCTGAGTCTACGAAGCATTCCTACTGCGCGTGCTCCCTTTGAGGTGATATGCGCTATATGTGGACTCGAATTAGGCATTTCGGTGCACATTACTCCGAAATATTTAAGTAAATTCATCTGTGGGATACTGTCTTGTCGAGAAAGAACCGACATTTGCACGGAAAAGCTTTGAGGGAAAACTAGGACGGCGCTTTTTCTGATATTAAGAGAGAGGTTAATTCCATCAAACCACATTTCAAGGTGGCGCATATACGGCTGTAGACTTTGATACAGAGTATATAAGTCTACCGAAGCAGCAAAATACGCTATGCCATCGGCATATAAGTACACATGCACGTACTTTTGCCGAGGTACAGTATTAAGTAAAAGATTAAACAGCAATGGTGCTACGACTGATCCCTGTGGTAGGCTGTTGATAAGCTGATGAAGACAATCAGCGCTGACAGCGATAAAACTCCCTTCCGTGTAAAATATTCATTGGCCCACGCAATAAATAATTTGGCAGACCTGTATCCTGAAGCGCGTTTACTAGGCTTATAGGTTCTGCACTGTCACACGCCTTAGTGATATCCAAAGTGGCTAAGACGGCATATTTTCTCTGACATCGAGCAAGTTGAATACGAATTCCTAGTTCGACATGGGCACACCAAATCGATCCACTCACGTCTGAGGCCAATTTGGCAGGAGCTCGAAATCGCGTTCTCTATCAGCCAGTTATCAATGCGGTCGTGTAACGTTCTTTCGATGGGTGTCACTAAGTTAGAAGTAAGAAATATTGGCCTAATGTTATCTAAGACATAACTAGCACATTGCTTTTTTTAATGATTAGATTCCTTTTGCAAGTTTCTATTCCGGAGGAACCTGCGAATTTTTAAGGGAATGGTTTAACATGGTGAGTAATGCGTGAGACGATGTCCCAAATAATGTATTTACTATTACCGTAGTGATGAGATTGGGGCCTGGTGCTCAGTTGCTAAACTGGCTTAGTAAATTTTTCCCGCTCTAAAACTGTAACTTCTTCGATCTCCTCATCGTGAGTATGCGGCGCAGCGGGATGGGGCAAAATCCACTTGAACCGACGTTCAGGACTTTTAGCAATATCTTCCAGGGATTTGGCCAATTCGCGGGGTGTTGGAACCCCAGGGTCGAGGTTTATTTGTGCCGGAACGACCTCTTCATTTGTCAGAAATTGTAAGGGTGCTTTCCTGTTGGTGGCCTTTGAAAGCAACTCGAAGAGCTTACCATCAAAGCTATCTTTCGCAGCAGCAACTGTTCTTTTAATTGCAGCTGCCGTGAACTTATATCCTCTCTAATTGCTGGGGCGCTGGTTATGAGGTAGTTTTTTTTTGGCAACGCTGCTTTTCCTATCCTGTAGTCGCGTGAGCGCTCCGCATTCGACCGAGGGTTAAAATAGAAGGCGGCTGATCGTTGTTGTTGTTGTTGTTTCTGTTGTCGTTGTCGTTGTCCTGAGTGGTTGCGGCACATACCCACGGTGAGGAATTGAACATGAATAGTGTTTTGCTAAATTAGGTGTATATATAAAAAAAACAAGCGAGTTAACAATTTCCACAACGGAGCTTAAAAGCTCACACCTTCTGCTTCTCCCTCTTCTGCCAACCCTCGTGCTCTCTTGCTCCTCCGTCGTGGCGCATGCGCAGCTGCCACCGTCGTCTCCCACCACAACGACCAAATGGCTTTGCACATTGTGATGGACGACTTCGGCGCGGAGTTGCGCACAATCTCCTTCACCTATCATGTAGCAAATGTCTACAGTTATTCTTCATCTTGGGCGGTTTTGCCTGCGCTGCGACGGTTAATCACTCCTTAGTTGAGGCAGGCCCGACCATGCATCGAGCTTACTGTGCAGCAGGATAGAGAGGTCGGTCACGTAAGAAGCAGCTCCAGCTTAGTGCACTACGAGTTTCGAGTCATTTACAAACAGATAGACGAATATCCTAAGTACTCAAAGCAGCTATTGCTAGAAGCCTATTGAAGTCTATATAGTACTACCTTCAAGATTTGTCGGTACAAACACTGCGGTTTTTCTTGTATTTCTTCAGTTAAGGCAGGCGGCTCCTTGAATTCTGGGCAACATTCTGTTGAATTACATTGAAAAACTAAGCAGGCAGCGTTGCCTGACGCGAAGACAAGCGGACATTAATTTCCTTTCCCTACGGCGTTTTTTTCAGGTGCCTAGTGCTAACTTCCAGTGTCCATGGTCGCAGCGACAAATGCGATACGCTAAGGACACCTGAGGTGAGTACTAAAATCTGTAAATGCGTGCTAGAGGTGACGTGTCCGATCTCTGCGTACATTCAACGGGCACCTTAACATAACATGTCTATTTTTCTTTCAGAATGTACAGCAGTGACATGCCTTCGGCGCAGTGGGGAATGTTTAGATCAGTCTTCGTTGCGCTGGCACTAGTTCATCACGCTGCGGCGAACGCCTTTCAGTCCACGCCAGAAGTAGACGAGCCAGCAACTATTACGTCGCTGTCCACAAAAATAACCGAGATCATCCTGATGTCGTACAAAAAACCGTGGAACGAAGCGCACACATCGTTCGCGCGGCTACTCGGCAGACCGATAACCACGTGGCGCGTTCCGAACCCTAGATTCCAACCGTATGTTTGGAGAATCCACGCTCTATTCAGAAAACCGGTGCTTGTCGCTGCAGATCCTGGCCAGTCTTTCGAACCAACCCAGACGTTACTGCCCCACATGCGGACCAAATGCTTGACCTGGCTGTTTGTTCGACACCACTCACAAATTCCCAGTAATATTACGAGCTCGTGGCCACCTCTCATGACATGTGGCGAAGTTGGCATTCTTGGTATGAACTCAACCGTCGTACAAAGTATTTTCTGGCCTCACGATCTTTCTACAGACCATAACCCTGGGTCTATGGAAATGCTGGCGAAGCTACGAATTCCGCACCGTTCGAATTTAAACCGCCTGAATGGTAAACAACTGAAAGTGGTTTGCCTCAAAGTCGGGTCTAAAACTACGTGTGACTATGGGGAAGAGAAACATATTCTTGCGTTATTGATTTCAAAAAACGTCACAGTCAAACAAATGAACCTTCTTCAAGCGGACGCATTTAAAAAATTTAGATTACCTAACAGTTGGAATATAGTGCTGTATAATTTTCGAGTAGACAGCAACACCCTTCTTGAATTCGATTCACCTTTATTCTTACGCCCTTATAGGACTTTTGGTTCTCGAGTAGATTGCCACTGCGTTATTACACTCTACGAAGCCGCCGGGGAGTCTTGGAAGCTCGTGGGAACCATAGCTTTCCTTCTAGTAGTCGTGGTGGTCGTATTGGTCGCAGTCATTGCGAAAGGTTGGTTATCTTTTCACTACTTCTCACGTAGGGTGACGGTCGTTCCGGGTTCAGGACTGAAAACTTCGGCAGTCCAGCCGAATGTCGTTCGTCTCATGGCTCTACCTCGCAAGGCGCTTCTTCTCGGCCTGTGCCTTGTGGTGTCACTTCCGCTTTCCTTGTATTTTCGTGTGGAGCTGACATCTATGTTAACACAAAGGCGCCCAGGCAATTGCATAGACACGGTGCAGAAACTCGAGAACGCTCTTGACAGAAATGAAGTCGCCCCTTGTGTTGTTGTGAACTCGTCGTTCCACGCCGCTCTAAAGGAAAGAATGGAATACGGGGGGCCACGGTCATTGATGGACAAACTTCGTGTTGCTTTTGCGAAACATGGCAATCAAGAACTCGCGAAGAAAGATTTTCATACTTGTTGGCGTTGCGCGAGTAGACGTGACCGAGTCTGTTTGAGTGATTGGAAGGTTGTCAGCCGCATAGGCAAAGAATGTCCAAGTGTTGAAGCGTTTGTTGGACCCTTGAGGACGGAGACACGGGGTTACTATATGACGAAGTTCCATGAACTGCATGAGCAACTGAAGATGTTCTTTCTCGCCACTGAAGAGCATGGGCTGATTCCAGAGGTTCACGGAGTACGAAAAGGACAAACGTGTGGAGGAGCCGATAATCAGTTTGATGCTAGTGGCCTGCTCATGTTGCTGGTGATTTTACACGCAGCAAGCTGTCTCATTCTGGGGCTTGAAATACTAGTCGCTTGGTGTCTTCGCCATTCGTGAAGGCGTTGGAGCAATGAGGGGCAACATGTCTAGCAGATGTCACCGCAGAATCATTCTTTTACAAGTTTATGTTGGACGCATCCCTCCTGGTCATTACTGACTCTCTCTCAAATGAGGCTCATATTTGCAAGGTATTATACATTTCTCTTAGTAGTCCTAATAATCTATTTTATTTCTTTAACTGTCAGCAGGCTGCGTCAGTGTGTGTGTGTGTGTTTGTGCGTAGATGTATGTGATTACATTTTTCCATACCACGTACAGCTACGTGTCAGTCGACTATAACATTGAGGAGTATGTCGATTGAACTCCCTTCTTACCTAACCTGACCCTGTTTTACTACAATGCACAGAAAAGTGTTGAACACAGCTTGACTGCAACACTACCACGTTTGACTCAAATTTGGTCGGATGCGTGGACATTCTTCATTTCGTAGAGAAGGCAGATCTCATTTTCTCAATGTTTATGCGCTACCGCTACAACAGCTACTGTTACGAATCGCAGCAATATCTGAAAGCCCCTCGTCTGCCGTAATGGATTGACGTAAGGCATTGATGACGCCAGCATAGTTGACTAGATGAGAACTTGTCTTACGGGCTTTGCAGATAGTGGTAGGGATGTGTGTTCACTTTGGAACGCGTTTACTACAATGTGCAGACATTGCATAGATACATTCACACCCACTAAAGCTAAGGAAGTCAATAAAAGTATGCCTTGGATGACGCGTGGGATAGTACAACTAAAGCGCCAAATCAAACGAATAAAAAGAAGCATCCATGCATGGTCGTTATCATGGAACTACAAAAAAAAGCTGTAATGTGCCGTTCGTGATTAAAAAATATTGTTTTACCACAATATTGTCAAACTTTATAAAGAACGCACCGGATAAGTCTTGGGGATACCTTGGTGATAGCAAGAACAGTATTACGGAAATTGCAGTTAATGGAAACATTCCTAACGACTTGAATGCCATCGCACAACATTTTAACAATTATTTTCATTTCGTATTCTCCCATGCATAATGAGGCCCATCATTGAGTTCTGCAGTGTTTGAAGAGCATCAGGCGAACTTTATATCTTACCCTGGCGTTGTGCCTATGTTATTCAATATAAAAACCAAAACTACTCGTGGCCCTGACCACCTCCCGAATGTGTTTCTTAGGCGACACGCCGAAACTGTTGCCAAGTTCTTAGTTGCATTATTCAGAGCATTTTTTTTTATGTGCGAAAGTGCCTGAAGATTGGAAGATGGCTTGAATTGTTCCGGTCTTTAAGAAAGGCGATCGATTATTTATCGAGAATTACCGCCCCATATCATTAACGTCTTCTTGCTGCAAACTTTTTGAGCACATGATCGCAACGCGCATTAATGAATTCTTATATGAACACTCCATACTAATATGTGTTCAACATGGCTTCAGAAGAGGCTGTTCCACTACCACATAATTAGTAACAATAGTTGGTTCAATTGCCAGTGCTTTGGATGCCAACTGTCAAATTGAGGCAGTGTTTTTGGACTTCAGTAAAGCCTTCGATAGTGTAATTCACAAAAAGCTCATTCTAAAATTAAGGAATATTAACCTTCCGGACATCATAATTATCTGGATTACAGACTATCTGGATAATCGCCAACAGTATGTTTGAGTTGACGATCGCAACTCGGGATATCTACCTGTCACTTCAGGTGTTCCCCAGGGCAGTGTCCTGGGTAAATTGCTCTTTCTTTTGTATATTAATGACATTGTTACTGTCGTCAAATCTGGAACACAAATAAGGGTGTTTGAAGACGACTGCGTTGTATTTCGTACTATTAAGTCTGTGGACGATCAGAAGGAACTTAACTCTAGCTTGAATAATATATTTTTCTGGTGCGAAGAATGGGGCACGGCTGCAAACATAGATAAAACTATCTCTCTTCGCATAACGCATAAAAAAATCCCCTGGAGTACGCGTATCAAATGGTATCTGTTCCATTAAAGCAAGTTAAGAGTTACAAGTACCTTCGCGTAACGTTAAATAATAACTTTTCTTGGAATCTTCACATTGACAACACATGTTCTTCTGCCTTTCGAAAGCTAACCTATCTGCGACACAAACTAAGAAATCCATCTCAAACGTTAGGCTACTCACTTACCTAACCTATATCCAGCCAAAACTTTAATATGCTTGCGTTGCATGGGATCCCTATACTAAAGTCAATGTTAACAAACTTGAGAGAATACCGAGAAAATCTGTTCGTTTTATTTATTCCAACGTCAAAAGTTCGGATTGGCTGTCAGAGTTTATGTTGGCTAATGAAATTCCTTCGCTTGAACAAATAAGGCAGGAATACAGGCTAGATTTTTTACATAATCTGATTAATCACAAATTAGCTCTGGACTCTTCACTATATCTAAGTCATCTCTCCACAAGGCATACACGACACCATCGTCCGCATACAATGACACCTATCAATGCTAGGACAGACAGCTATAAGTTCTTCTTTCCCCGGACTATTTCTGAATGGAATTCGCTGCCCACCCCTTAAAACATGCGACTGTGTTTTAGGTAAGTTTTTATTGCCGTTTTTTGTTTTTTCATGGAATGTGTTCTCCTTGCTCTTGAAGGAGCAAGGCGAGTCATTGACTCACAAACTCCCTTGCCTTTGGTGGGCAATTCCCTTGCCTTTATTTTTTACATCGTTCTGTTTGCTCCATGGATTGATTAAGGTATTGTGTTTTGATCTTTGCATGAAGTGTTTCTGTGAGCAATGTATAATTGTAAAGCCTATATATATATATATATATATATATATATATATATATATATATATATATATAATTGTACATGAACGTATCTTGTATATGTCTTGTATTTAATGTCTGCCCGTCCTGCAAGGACCATAATGTGGTCTGGAGCCTGTACTAAATAAATAAATTGAAAGCATTGCTTGATCAACACTAAATGTTTAACTATTTGCTATATAACTATATCCTTGCCTACTATTTGTCTTATCACAACCCCGTAACTACAGTAGACCGATGTACCACCTTTGGTTCGGCAATGTTAGCAGTAAAATGTCCGAAGTGCCACGATTTATCGGTTTGTTGTAGCCGCAATATGCGAATAAACAGTCCTTAAAACGTTAAGATGATTCCAGGTCCGAATTGGGATGTGCATTTAGGGGGTGCGAAATAAGAAACACTGTCGTTAATTAACGCTTATAATGGTCCCGCAGGCCCGTTGGAAGTTTAAACACGGTAATCTACGTCCATGTCACCCTGTGTCCATAAACCTGCGTCTAATGAAGCACGGAAGCCACTGTAACTGGTTGTATGTACAGATGCGAGCAAAAGCAACGGACACCTGCGAGTGCGTGCCGAAAGGGATGCCAGCGCCACTTGGAGCCACGACGCACAGGTTCTTGTGACGTCAGCTCCAGCACAGTTTACATGTGCGAAGGCCAGTTCGACGAACAATAAAGTAACGCACGCGCGCATCAGCAGCGTAGTGCCGGGTGGGGCTGGCGAGATTTTCGACACGCACTCGCACGGTTCCGTTGTATTAACTCGCGTCTCTGCGAAAAAGTAACGCAAATTTTCCTTTTGGAGTGGTATCTCCACCCCGGTCCTCATTACCAGTGATTAACCCTTTCGTGCATCAACCTCCTGCAACTGCATACTACCATATTTACTATAGAGCCATGCCTCGCCTCTCTTGACTATAGACAATCTGTCCTAGCTCTGTCGGCGAGGGCCTTTATTTCGTTATCTCTTTAATAGGCCGGAACTCGTTATCATTGTTGATGACAGAGCTCCTCGTACCATGGCCGCAAACGCGGCGCGTTGAAAAATTCGGTTGAGAAAACTGAAGTTGAAAAAGAAGGCGCAGGTGAAGGCTTTAAGGACAACGAACCAGCACGAGCAGCTATAGCCGATTTGTCGTTTGTTGTGCTACAAGCGATCACGTGGTGTGGTAGCCTGCACTGATAGTGACCGATTGTCAACGGGGTGCCTTTGCTCCTTGTCTCTCTCTCTCTGTATTGTTTTATCTTTTTACCTCCTCCTCCCCCTTTACCCGCTGTAGGATATCAAACCGGGTGTTTCCAACTGGTTAACCTCCCTGACTTTCTCTTTTCTTCCGTCTCTCTTCAAGAACGTCGCTAAGTTGCGTGGCATTATCAGCTACTAGGTGTAGTCCAACACAATTTTATTAAGGCTATGCTTAGCACACAGCACTTTGTTATCATCAGCGCACGTTTGTTAGGGTGAATAATCACATGCTGTAATCTGCAAGACTGAGTGTGCGGTCCCTCTTGTTGGTAATCCAAAAGATTTTTGTCATCATGAACAAGACAACCGGTAAGCTTCAAGAAAGTTATCTGGCCATCTCTGTGTATATTTCGTATATTGTACCTGTCTTTCTCTTTGTGAAGAGCTTCGCACACGGAAAAGCTTTCTTTGTTGTGTGGTGAACACGACCTATACTCTACAAGCCACATGAGCCAGTAGTTCGAGTTTCCTTGTACGCTGTAATTGCATTTGTTTCCTAAGATGTTCAGCAGCAGACATCGAAAAAAAAACTTGGACCGCGTTTTTATTGGGATGGGCACATATCTTTAGACCGCATATGCCCACGGGAATGACCCACATTCATAGGCAGCACTTTATCCAGAATCGGGCCACAAAGGATGCGACACCCGTCGTGGTTGCTGAGTGGCTATGGTGTTGGGCTGCTGAGCACGAGGTCGCGGGATCGAATCCCGTCCACGGCGGCCGCATTTCGATGGGGGCGAAAAGCGAGAACGCCTGTGTACTTAGATTTAGGTGCGTGTTAAAGAACCCCAGGTGGTCGAAATTTCCGGAGTCCTCCACTACGGCGTGCCTCATAATCAGAAAGTGGTTTTGGCCCGTAAAACCCCACAATTTAATTTTTTTTAAAGGATGCCACGCACAGAAAGACCCTATACGTGGCTTAAACGCGTGTCCCTTCCGGACCGCTCCCCGAGCGTGTCCGCCATTGCTGAGTACCTGCGGCCTACAAGGCTGCTCGCGCAGCTGGGCTGCTGCTGTTGTTGTCAGAGGTTAATCCTCGAGTCGCGATCATGCCGATGGGCGCAATTTTTGGTTGCCGCACAAAAAAAGCAACACTGCAAAGAAGCCAAACTGCGCTGAGCAAGGCATGCAGCTGTACATCTGTACCGTTTACCAAAATCGGTAACAGAGCGACGAGTACCCACGTATCGTCACACGCCGACGCGTGCGGGGGAACACCGCCCCCACCTTGCTGTCGCCATGTCACTGTACGGAAGGCTCGAGCCGTTCGAGGGAGACGGGTTCGCCTGGCCAATTCACGAGGAACAAGTCCGCGTTTTCTTCCGGGCAAACGACACACTCGAGGCCAAAGAGCGCGACATCTTCCTGGCCAGTAGCGAGACCCGCGTCTTCAGTCTCCTGCTCGACCTTCTCAAGCAACCCACGCCGCAGGTTAAGACGCTGGGCGAGCTGCTCGCCATACTGCGCTCGCATTTCAGCCTAGCACCGTCCACACTAATGGAGGATTTCCGCTTCAACAACCGGGGCCGCCGGGAAGGAGAGACCCACGGGCAGTTCGTTGCTGCGCTACGAGGGTTAGCGAGTGCGCGCGTTCTCGGGGACCTGCTGGACTCGCAGCTCCGGGACCGTTTCGTCTGCGGTATCAACAACCCCGCCATGCAGACGCGACTCCTTGAGCTGCTTCCAGACCTCTCGCTGGACGACGCCGTGAAGGCAGCGCTGGCAATGGAAGCTCCCGCCAAGGACGCTGGCGACATTGCCTGTGCGAGTGGCTCACCGTCGGCGGAAGCGGTGGTCAACAAGTTGGCGACAAAGGGCAGTACCTGCGGTCGCTGTGGTGGTGCCCACTCCCCCTCAAAGTGCCAGTTCTCTCAAGCACAATGCTTTACGCGCGGGAAAACCGGGCACCTGGCACGGGTATCCCGAAGGGGGAGGACGAACAGCAAACAGCAGCAGCAGCAGCAGCCCATTGGAATCCTTGCCTGATCACTCACTGGAAGAGACATTACAAACTGGTTCTTGAAGATGATCAAAACCAAAGCACCACAGTGGCCGCCACAGAAATCGCCAAGACTGAGATGGATTGTGCTCCGGCCCTTTCACCTTCCGTCAACGGCCGCTACATGCATGCCCGTCTGGGGACAATGAATTAGGTTTGCCATCACTGAACAGAGACCGCGACGCTCGACTTTTGTTTACTCAAGTCAAGTCGCTTTCGACCTTGTTACACTAAAAATAACTAAACAAAGAACCAGTGGCTCACCGAAGAGCAGGAAAGGTATTTGCGACACTTGCTCGAACATTGCGGCCCTCAAGAAGACGCGCCGAAGAAGCAAGTCGGTGACCTCGAGATTAGAAACTCACCCTTTTCCAGGTGCCATCTGTCGGCTCGGTAACACCAGCGGCCAGTGGCGTAGCAAGGGGGGGGGAAGGGGGGGTGTCATAAACGTCTGAAGACACCCGGAAATTGTCGATATCCTCGACTACACCCGGGGGGGGGGGGTGACAGAAGACCTATGGGCCCTGGTTGCCGGACGACCTAGCTACGCCACTGCCAGCGGCCCTCGCTGTTCCCGGGCTCCATCTCGGAAAGCGGAGAGAACGCGCCTAGGTGGTCACCGGTCGCCCCATCGCCCCGAGACGAATCCGACGGGGATGCCGGCTCTCCGAAGGACCAGCGAAGACCGCGGACACTCATCACGCCTAAGTCGGCGACGCTATACCATGTGGTCCTGTACTCGTCGCCACTACTGTGGACACGGCGGTGAGCACTCACTGCTGCCGTTGGACGGTCGAGCAGCTCCGGGTGCGGCGCTGAACCCCACACATAAGGCGCATGTGTCAGTCGCCGCCGTGCGGAACACGTGTAGCCTGTGCCGCACGCTGGGATTTGGACCGAAGCGACTTGCCGCCTGCTCTCTCTCTCTCCCTTCCTCAGTTTCTTCATCGCGCTCGGCGAAGCAGTACCGTCGACATACCGTCGGTATACCATAGGTATACCGCAGTCCCGTAACTTGCTTCGGCTGCTTGTCGTCGCTTGCCCTTGTGTCGGAGTAGAGTGCGTCCCGAGGCACGCAAAATTAATGCGAGTGTGAGAACCCCGAGATTGAATGAATTTATTTGGGCTGGGCGACTAACGCTTTAACCGGTTTAACGTACACGGAAACTGCACGGTGGTTTACACGAGACGCCGTGCAATCAGGGGCGACAGATTAATTGAGACCAGAATGAGGCTCTTTAATGTGCAGCAAAAGCACGGCATACGAGCATCCTTTTTTTTCTTTCTTTCAGTCCCCTTTCATAGGAAGCTTGGCCGGTAAGGAGATGGTGAACTCCCTTTTAAATTTATAAAGCCATACCTTCAAAATAGACGGCAGTATGTATAGATGAATAATGTCAGGTCCCAAGAAACACTACTAATTTTTGGGGTACCACAAGGCAGCATTTTGGGTCCCTTCCTTTGTAATATTTATGTTAATAATATTGCGCATATCTACTTGAATGCAAAACATATAGTTTGCAGACGGCACCAGCCTATTACTGACATCACACTCTTACACCGAGCTTATTACTACGTGAAATGAAGTGCTTCTTAAATTAAGTGTCGGGTGGAACCAAAACTGCTTACGTGTGATTTCTGCGAAAACTAAAGCTCTCTATTTTTCCTCCGAAAGGCACCGCCATTCCAGTACAATAACACATAACGTACGATAAGGCACCGGTTGAAGTTGTAGACAGTATACAATCTTTAGGCATATATCTTTCTTCAGCACTACAAAGGAATGGCTGCGTAACTTTTGTAATCCCTAAGCTAATTCACATACACGGTGTAATAAATCGAAACCAAAAACGTTTTCCCTGCTTCAGTAGAAGTGCAACTATATGACACATTATCAGCTTCGCATATTAATTATTTTCACCTCGTATGGGGCACTGCTAGTGATATGATTATACAGGATTTTTTTTTACTGCATCAAATGATAATGCGCGTGCCCGGTAACGTCCCGTGAGATACGCGTACTGAAAACTCATTTGAGAAGCTTGAAATTACCAGAATTCACAAAATTTACGGTACCTGACTTTTACAGGAGTTTTATTACAATACCAGGAAAAACGCAACGTCCCTTATATGACTAGCATGTTTATAAAAACGCATCCCCTTACGCCTCAAACGAAGCTCAGAACTCTGGAGAGTGAACTATCATAGGACAATTTCTAGCTCACAAATGAAAAAAAAAGTTATTTACTAGGGCTGTTAAATCCATATTATGTCGATAGTTAATACATGCGAACTTGCGCTTTCAAACAGTTTACATCTATGACAGCAAAACTGACATGCTCAATAATTATGGGTTCTACCATTAATAAATACACATCACTTTAGCTTACTCCTTTTGTACATTATTGCGTACATGTATTGTTTGTTTCTCGAAGCAAGCGCTTCTCTTCTAATACGTCAACTTTTTTTCTGTCCCGTGATTAGCTGTGTATTATGGCAAATTTCATGACACTGTAAATGTTGAAATCGTTATTTTTATTTTAGAAGTTGTGGAGTATACGTTGGGGTTATCTTGTGTTTTGCAAATTTGTTTTTTTTTTCTATTTTTCTGGAAACCACGTGGCACCTTCGCGCTGTCGTGTCTTGTAACTATAGGGGGAAGTGTATTTTTGAAGCTGCCTTTGCAGCTTGCTTTCTCTGCCTCCTCCAACCAGTTAATAATAAAATGTCCGAGCTGCGGAAGAAGGCTGAAGGTCCAGGCTACCAAAATGTTTCACTTTTTCTTGTTCTTTTTTTCGGGGAAGCTCTCTATGGCTAGGATCCCGGGATTTTTTCGTGGCATAACGTCGACCGAAAACAACGGTGGGCCAATCCTGGTGGCGGTGCCAGGCAGAGAAATCGCTCGTACCCGCGTAAGGCAGAGGCTACAGGCGATCAGCCAAGTGGAGATCCCAGTGCATACATTCCTCGGAAGCACGCATACAACATGCAGAAAACGAAATGTTTCAATAAATAACAAGCTCAAAACAAGCCTCCAAACCACATAATTGATGATTAGGTGCTCCTGCGCCTACTTTCAATGCGACGCACGTTGCGCTTCCCACATGTGTTTCTTAGCAAAGTTGCCGCGGCGACGGCAGCTTGCGACGTGGAAAGTGACGTACATAGCCTTTCGTATATGACATAACCAACTGAGCAACTGATTTCAATGTTGTTGCAGCACCGCTACTGGCGGCGGCGTGCTGTCTAAATTATCATCACCCCTTTTACTCTAAAATAGCATTAATACCATTACTCTAAAGCCATAAAACATTGGATACCCTCTTCAGCAGTTGTAGTGGTGGTTTTCAACAGCTTCGCTGGACATCCACTTTGGTAAGAACGGAATGGAGATTAAGTTTCTTTTGTTTTTTATTTTTTATTTAGATTGCCCGGTCTGTAAATTTTTGACGCTGACTACATGTGCACTGACATATTCTGAAAGAGTGGCAAGCGGAAAGCGAGTTGATACTGCTTTGTAAGCGAGTAAGAAACACCAGACATGAGCGTTCCGGCTTTTTACGTCTCTGTTCACCCACTGGAGTCGGCTCCGCAGCGTTCATGAACACGGCGTTCCCCCGTATTCTATCGAACATTCCTCCATCGAAGACTTTGACGTAGTAGTTGTACGGAAACCCGCAAGGTGGAGAGAAGTAATGAATAAACGGAAAATCAGACATCCACCCGTTCGTAGCAATTGCTACAAACGAAACCCATACGGGTTCCTCGAAAGAAAAGCCTCAGAGAACTACTACGTCAACCTCTTGCCTTTGCTTCGTGTTGTCGACAAATGCGACTTCGCCCTGCCATCCGCTAGCCGCCTGGTTAGCTCAGATGGTAGAGCGGCTGCCCCGGAAAGAAGGTGGTCCTGGGTTCTAGCCCCGGACCAGGACGAATTTTTCTTCAACTCTGAGGCTTCTTTTTCGAGGAATCTGCATGGGTTTCCTTTGTAGCTATTGCTACGAATGGGTGGATGTCTGATTTTCCCTTTATTCATTCCTCACTTCAGCACCTCACTTCGACTCACGAAGCTGAATGGCAGCGTCGTCCCTCTACATACATGGTCACTGCTCTTAACTGACATTCCACGACACTTCTTAAGAAGCGTACAGTCTTCTTCAGTTGACGGTCGTCGCTGTGCTCGTTTCGATGCAGTGGAGGAAGAACTTCGGGTCAAGGATCGTTTGAATATACGGGGACAGGAAGGCCTTCACGCCAAGGCCTGCTCAATAACCAGCGTTGCACGTTTTCTTTTTTTCTGTTTCACTGGAGAGTTCCCTCGGGGAATTTCCTGCACCCAGAGTTCAGAAACTCACGTGGAGTCAACAACCACAGAAAGCTGAGCTAGCCCGTAGAGATTAATCGTGACAGAAGGTAAGGCGTGCGGTCACGCAAACAATAGAAGAGAACCAGACAGCACAAACGCCATGTTTGTGTCGTCTGGTTTCTCTTCTCTTGTGTCCGTGTCTGCGCTCCTTACCTTCTGTCGCGGAGTCTACCCTACCCCCCCCCCCCCCCCCCCCACACACACACACCCGAAGTTCCTTGAGGAGCGCCTAATTCTAAGTATGCGAAGTATTTGTGAATTCCACTCCCAGCGGAACTGCGGCTGCCACTACTGGGACGCGAACACCCCGACATCGCGCTTAGCAGCGAAACCACGGCCACTTAACGATCGCGACAGGTCTCCATAGAGTTAATAAGAAAAGTGCGGAACCAGAGCAAACCCGAGCGCCTTCGGCGCCCGTTTTTACTGCTCCGTTGGCGTGTGCGGATTGCGGTGCGGACATCGCGTGGTCTCGGCCTTGTCAGCCAGCAGGTGCCGCAAGGAGAAGCGACCGGTCTTTATATTATGGCCGGCTCATTATTTGCATTAGATTAGACGCCTGTAATGTCCTTGCTGACGTCACGGATCTGCTGTGGCCGGGATTGCCACCGCGGCTGCGAGACCAGGGGACGACCGTTTGCTCATTTTTTTCGCGATAAACGTGCACGCGGAAGCTTGTAAAAAAAAAATGAAGATAAGCGTTTTATCAGTCAGTGAAAAGGGCTAACGTAAGGAAAAACGCAGGAAGTAAAATGCAGGCTGGCTGCGCAATCACGTCTCTAGAAAAAAAAAAAGTTGTCGGTATTTCCCTAGCTATTTCTGTCTCTCTCTCTTCTAAAATAGCCGCGTTTAGGCACATTACAATTTTTTCTGGTCCTAAACTGCCTGCGAGAATCATAATGTAGAAATGTCCGACATCGAAACAAACAAACAAACAAACAAACAAACAAACAAACAAACAAACAAACAAACAAACAAAAAGTATCTTGAATAAGCTGAGTTTCATCGATGCTTATACAAATAATTTGTCCGCTTTCGCCGCAAATAAATATCGCTCGACCTCCATGAAATTTCACAAACGTCCATGGGTTGCATCACACTGACGAGAGGTCTCCGCGCTCTATATTTGTAGTCTGCTGCCTAATGCACATAACCTGCCTTGGGTGGCAAAAGAATGAGCCGCAAATAAATAGCACCTATGCTTCATACCAATACGGTTGGCAATTAAGGAATCTGAAGAACCCCACGGTGCTCAAAACACATTCAGCTTTTGGCAGCTTATAAGAAACATGCAACCCTCGGTATATTGCAATGAACTCTGGTGAAAATCTCGTTTTTTTCCTTACTTTGGTCGTTCACATGCACGTAATATAAAATTCGCACTTCAATAAGATTGCGTCAGAATCGATATTTTTGTATGTTTTCTAATTTTTGCGCACAATCTTAAACAGGCATAATGCAAGTGTCAGTTCGCCAGTATACAAGCTGACTTCGTTCGTGAAGAAAGTGTAATGGTTTTGAATGCACAAACTGTTGCGCCTGTCGGCATCTCTAGAGCACGCCGGGAGCTGTGCTACCCGACGAGCGGCAGTTGGCCGGGCATCCGGTATTTACCGGTCGCGTCGAAGTAAACGAGCTGCCGTCTGTTCCTGTGGCTGGTGTTTGACTGGTGTTTGAGAATACTCATTTGGCCGTCTGGACCGAATGGCGCCGCACTAAGAATGCATTTCTGGCGCCCAACGTGGCCTAAGCTGAGAACTCCGTTATCCTTCTGATTAATGGGCAGCTGAAATGGAAACAGTACGAGTTTTAGCGCTTCACCTTTCACCGTCGCCATTGAAGCCTCTCCTTGGTGTTCCCATGCCGCTCCATTGCCAACATGTCGCCGAAATCGGTACCTCAGTTTGTAAGGCGATTTTCTGAAAGCGATAGTGAAGAGCATGAAAATGGGAAAACCGCGTTTCCTCGTTTATTTAGCACGTCCCGATGTGACGTGTAACTTATCCAAATTGATATCGAACGCACGATCGCGCCTTTTCAAATTCACCGTTCCTACTGCTGCGCCTAAGTCGCTTTTCTTATAGTTTTGTTTCATGTAGCTTTCCGGTCGCTGTGTTGCAGCGAGTGCAACACCGCATCCAAGAACTACAAAGGCGCTCGAAAATACATCGAACTATAGAGCAACGGCTGCTTCACATTAGCTTCACATGGGATTCAAGAATTTACAATTCCGAATTGGTGAATCTTTTTTTTTTCTTCTTGCTTTCGAATACAAGGGATAGCAACGCGTGCAAGAGCCTTGACTTTTCGCATAGATATTGATGCAAGTGAGGCCTACTTAGAATGATTTTGCTGCATGCAGGAGAGCCGTGGTCGATGCGCAGAGACACCACTTTCAGAGTAAACACATGGGGCTGATAACTTATGCTCACTAAATTCCAGTCGTTCCTCAAGAATGTCTCGCTTTTATGTAATTAGGCAGCCTATAAACGAATATGTTGTCCCTGTCAAGGCAACGGGATCGGTTAACCCATCTCGTCACATTTGCGTTCATTTAAAACAATGTGCGGTGCTCTGATACCACACTCCTCTCCTTGAACAAACCAAACACTATGCCTCCATCTCTTAAGGCGCCGTTTCCTTGTTACATTACTATAATTGTCATGGGGGACAATATAACTGTAAGGAGCTGTTTCTAATTTACAATCTCCTCAGTTGAACGGGCATCCAGTTGCGAGTGGCATTACATTCACCTGTAAAATAATGTAAACCAGCTGCTTTATTGCTTTTTTACCATGCAAACCCCTCACAATAACTATTCTCCTGAGCCCCGCAGTGCATTCTGCGTGACGGACTTGTTTATTATTTAAAAATTATGCTGTTTTGGCTTCCAAAAACCATAACGCCACATTTATTTTTTATTTTTAGTGTTTTGAATATGCGCAAGTGAACACGTCAGTGTACGATATATTGGACACATTGCCGATATTCGGAAGGGCGTATTGCACTCAGCACCCAGTTGTTAGTTTCTACATATTCATCAAGTCCTTCCGAACACTAATAAATGCTTAGGAAACCCATTCTCCCTTACATAAGTAACCACAAATTCATTCATTTCTCCAACGAGCGCTATAACAGGAGGTCACGCTTCGACGGAGCTCCTATTTCGCCATTTTTAAAGCGCCTGCTTTGACGCGACACTGGCGCCCATGGATCATACACACCATCAAGGTGACAGCACGTACAGGTCACAGCACGAACAAAGAAAAAAATACGCTTTCGTCGGTTTAGCGGTGTTTTTCTGACCGCTGCACCCGGCTTTCCCATGTCCAATGTATTAGACACATGCTCCATTGCTGTGCCTCAGAAGGTTATATAAGTTTAGTTTCTTTAGAAATAAGAAAATGTTCTACGTTGAATTGTATATTCGAGGGTAATATTTTTTTACGAATGCTTACATTCGATTCGATTAGGAAATTTCGCAGATCGTACAACCATGTGATTCTTTCTCGTTCTCAGGTTTTTAAGCCCGAAGCTGAAAGTGGCGTCAAAGGCGCTGAAGCCAGGTCCTTCCCTAGTGCAGCGGTATACTTGCATCTTTGTGAGAGCCCTACAGATAATGAATGGAGATAGCCCCGCCTCGTTCCTATGTGTTCCACTGATGTGTGCAGTCCCGTCGTTCCAGACGAAACTTACGTCCTGCTTGCGTCGTAAACGCGACATTTCTCAAGCAGCTGCAAAAAAAAAAAAAAAAAAGGCGGCTTACCCAGCGATTAGCAACAACTGACCCTTTCCTCATAGTTCAGATGTGTCGGAAAGTACCTTCATGGCTCTAATTCTTAATAATTGATGTTCATGTGAGCAGAAAAAAAATGTACATAAAACACAGGCATAGTTTCCAAAATGTCGAGCTCTCAATATCGTTTCTTCTTGCATCAGCGCATTCCCTATACACTTCACTCACAACATTCTCTTAATTGCAACCAACTTTTTTTTAGTTAGCCCTGTGATTATTTTCTTATGAAGCCTGAAGCTGAATATTGTGATTGCTAAGCACGAGGTCGCGGGATCAAATACCGGTCACGGCGGCTGCATTTCGATGGGGACGAAATACTGAAACGCCCCTGTACAGTGTTCCGGTGCACGTTAAAGAACTCCAGGTGGTCATAAATTATCCGGAATCTCCCCCCCCCCCCCCCCCTTACGCCATGCCTCATAGTCATATCGTGGTTTTGGTACGAAAAATCCCAGCATTTATTTAAATATTTGTTCCTGCTAAAGCGATGGCCTACGTCAATCGCCCTACTACACAAGCAATCCTCCAGCCTCATGTTATTTGGCTCTATATTTTGTACTGTGAGGCAGCAGTCCAACACAACGTTTACTACGCCCCAAAGACGTGGCGGACCGACCACACCAGGGGCACATGAATCCCCAAAAAGCGATGGAGACGAAGAACCCGATGTGATGATAATCATGTGCAGACGATGAAGAAGCGCATAATAAATGCCCACAGTACACACATAAGTGTTAACTGAATTTTTCAATGGGCTGAACGCATTTAGAAAGGTGAGAAGTACAACTTCGCTCATATGTTTGGTTTATTTACCCTAAAGTTTCGGTCGGTGCACCGAACTTTCTTAAGAAGGCCAAAGCACGACAGTGCTGCAGCGAACAATTACGATGCTGAGTGAAGCTCAAAGATATCCTCGAGAAGGTAGAAGTTTCAGCTGCAAGAGCCTGCTGCTGCAGCAGCACATCAGTGCGGGGTACCACTGAAGTATGCCGATTTCGTACGAATAAAAATCTCTTATCGATTGCTTTCTGACACCAAAACCTATCTGGATATCTGTGCTCGCCTTGTCCATGTGGGGATGGCGATAAAAAAGTTTTCCCTGGCTGACGTGCAACAGCGGCAAATTTAGCGGCAGAGTGCTCGATGGACTATGCCGCCTCCACACCCGGAACCCAGTCGGGAGGACGCCGTAATCCTAAGGAAGATACAGGCCAGGTCACTCATCGCCCCGGCAGTGCTACACGCGTTTCACACAGAACTTTATCCGAGTGGTGTGTGCGGTGTTTGTGCAGTGGGTCCGGCTGACCAATGGCTCATCATGTGGGACTGTGCCAGGTTGCCGACCGAAGCTGCCTCCAGGACATACCCGCCCGAACTTCAAAGTGCAGTGCAGCCTACAGACAAGGACACTCAGCTATGGGCCTTCCAGCAGGCCCGGGGTGTGCTCGAAAAGCACAAGCCTCACGACCGGCCACAAACGGGCCCTACTAGGGTAGTGCAGTGTAGGGCATAACACCGGGTCGACACTTGGCCAACGTCACGACACGTTAGACTGTCGGTTGCTGCCATTTTAATAAAGTTATTCCTCCCTTTAGCGGCAGAGTTTTGCCTAAAGCACTGCACCGTCAAGTAGCACTGAAGTAGCCTGAAGCACTGCACCGCCCAAACCTCCCATGCAAAACGTTCTCCACGGAGTTAGGGGGAAGAAGCCTTCAGTGTTTTATTAAGCTGTACTATATGAAGCGCAAACGTAAGTTTATCCTACATTTTCAGTTCTTCAGCAGCAACCTACAAGATCCTACAGAAATGCAGCGTTACTTGGGTACTTCGGACTCCGCTTCGGCGCACTTGCAAGCCACTGCGTTCTCCTTCGCCGAGTACCCACACTGCAGCAAACACAGTTGCCTGAAAATTCCCGAAGTCCGTCGCTCCTCCCCGTTGTCTCAACCGTCGCTCATACGGAGGCCCATGGTCATCATTATTTCTCTTCATTCTGATGTTGATGCTGTCGCACAGGTGATGGCAACCTTGCGTCGCCATAGACGTGTCTTTCGAACAATGAGGTAATACAATGAATTCGTTAATTGCGATGCGTCAAAATCAACGAAGACAGAAGCAAAAAACATGACAAAAAGGCAGCGCAGCGTTCTTTGCTCGTGTCTTCATTCGTTGTGTCGTCGTGCCAACTTCCACTCTTTCCGTGTAGTATAAGGGAGCGATATCAGCGACGACATTTCCGTACGAGACCGTTGTTTGTTACACCAGGGGCAAACGAAAATATCTACGAAACCGAGCCTTTTTAACAGGAATAACACAAGTACAAAAAAAAAAAGAAGAAGCGGTTTGTGACGCGGAGAGTTTGACAGGGATTGACGCTCATGAAACGAACCAAATCAAACATATGTGCCTTCAACTCTGAACGACGGAACAGAGCTTGGTATTAGCGAGTCATGCCATTAACATTCACATCGTCCAGAACTAACAAGATGATAACAAACTTCGCATATATGTAAACGAAAGCAATAACAGACGTAGTATAAGTTAATACAGGTGTGCAATAATCAGCGTAAACCAAAGAAAGCAATGATAGGGGGGGGGGGAAAGAAAAGAACGTAGTCCGTCTACAAATGCCACGCCATCGTCCCCAACGCCCATACACAGGCACCGCGAGCGCGGCGATCACGTGGTCAGGAGGGCACATTTGTCCCTCCGGTTCATGGCCGAACCGGGAGAGCAGTGAAAGGCCTCCGAGAACGGCGCGAAGTTTCGCACAGCCGCACTGCAAGCCGGCGAATGGCGGCGTCCCGCCGTGCCCTCTTCGCAGAGGCTGTAGCACGCAGTCATGAAGAAGATCTGCTGCCCAGTGTACTCCTCCAAGCCTTTCAGCCGAGGCTCTGGGGTGGCGTTCACAGCCTGCGCGCGTCGTAGGTGCGAAAGGGAAAGAATCTTTAAGTGCAGCGAAGCTTCAAGGGGTATATAAAAAGATCAGTGGCGATTTAGTGGAGAGAGAGAGAGAGAGAGAGAGAGAGAGAGAGAGAGAGATGCGCTAGCATTAAGGCCCCTTAAACTTCGTAAAGTAGCGCCACGCTTTGAAGAATGCCGCCTCCTCCTCGCGTGCTCTGGCCGTGGCCGACGCCGCGTCGCTTCGCTATTGGCCTAATAGCATCACGCGGGCCCTCGCGCCGTGCTTCAGCGCCATTTTCGCCCGTTGCTACGCTGCAGCGTTGTAGGCGACGCCACGGTAGGAAGCATGAAAGAGAGGAGAAACGAGGAAGGGGGAAGGCGGAGGAAGAGAGTGTCGCTACTTTACGAATTTTCAGTGACTTTAGCTGGCATTCTTTGAGTTGACCTTCTTTGAGGTCTCGAATCCACGATTTGAAACCGCGTTCATCACATGTGATGCTCCTGTTTCGTCTGCTAGTTTGGCGCTATAGTTCGGTGGAAAGCGTGTGCGTTTTTGCACTTACCACCGTGAGGCTTCGTTGAGGCAGAAGGCATGATCCCAGCATTTCAGACTTTTAGCGAGTCCAGCAAAACTTCTTAACGCATGCATTTTACCGGGTAACCGGAAAGGTGTACCTGCAGCTGCAACGTAGCTGCAGCTACAGCGACGTCTGCTGCCGCAGCGTCTAACCAGAGAGTGCGCAATACTAGTACTGAAACACATATTCTAGCAAACTCATGTTGCAAAGCATTGATAGGCTGATAATCTTTAACGTACCATAATTTTATAGTTTTACTTCAACAATAACACTGACGCGACAAAATTTCGAACACAATATAGTAGGTCAAATCGTTATTTGATGTCGCCACCAGCTTTGCCAGGATTCCGGTCCCCCGGTAATCCGTAAACGGTAAAAGCTTGCGCGTACGCTTTGTGTGCTCGCGCTCATTGAAATGTACTCAATGCAAATAGTGCTGAATGAGATAAATCAATGACGCCGCGCGTCAGTGAAATCAATCGCCGAAAGCCCTGAAGTAACGTCGTTTACAAATAGTTTCTACGCAGACGACGACGTCGATTGTTAATGCACTTCCCGAATCATGGCTTACAAGAATTTTGAAATCAAATTAAGATACGTTCTAAGAAAAATTTGCTATTGATGGTTTGGAGATGATACCTATGAGGTCACAGCAATAGAACCTACCAGTTCTTTCGAGTTGGAATTTCAGTGTCAGTACCCCTTTAAATTTCAAGCTCTTTCGTAAAAAGGTGTACAGAGTTTACGAATATGTTATTTGCATTCAAGCAAATTGGTTCCACAAGGTACGGATTTTTGAAAAAAGAATGTGTATATCCGGCTTACACGGCATACCGAAATATCAACCATGGACCTCTGACGAGAAAAAAAGACAATTTCTCTTAGCCCACATGTATAAGGTCCGAACGTAAATTATCGCAACAGAAAACGAGATGATTTGGAAACATCAAAGGCTATGTTCAAGTGTGTAAACTCAAACACACCGAATCGACGGGCGCGACCGGTCTGCGGAAAGCAAAGCAGAGGCCACGACCAGTACACGGCTCGTCTCTTTGCCATACTGGCAGAAACAGCTAAAAAGGCGGATAGCACTCGAACGTGGCCTCCAAGATTACGCGCGCAATCTCGGAGGCCGCGGTTCGGGCCGCCCTGCCAACTCGCACCGCACCTTGCGGTACGCCGCGTAAGCCAGGGCCATCGCCGGCAGGAAAGGAAACGCCTTCTGCTTCTCGCCGCGGTCCGAGCACCGCATGGCCTCCAGCAGCCGCTGCTTCGAGTCCGCCACGGGCGACAGGCCGAAGGCGGCCGCGTGGAGCAGCGACCGGACGTCCATGGCGCGCAAGAGCCTCTTGGCGAACGCGAACGCCAGGCCCCCGTAGAGCATGGCCTCGGTGCCCGCGCCGTAGTAGAGCGGGGCCCGGAACGCGGCCGTCGCCACCGAGATCGCCTTGAGCTGCGGACTGTAGCCGGTGAGCGACGTCGGGTCGAGCCTGTAGAACTTGGCGGCGTTGCCGTGCACGGGGCTTATGCGGAGAGAAACGGCGCGCAATTCGTTGTGCGTTGGAAGCAAGCGATGGACGATTAAGTTGGTCGGAGCGAATCTACAGCGGGGACACACCAAATGACAAAAGGTGTAAGGCCCGCGCCCTATTGAAATGTCGACCAGCTAGCCTGCCCGAGTCACCTTACCCTGGGTTCCTCCCAACTTTGTTTTCTCCCACAATGTGTTTTTATTTTCTATCGGGCACCACCCTGACGTTTAAACGACGCGGGCTAGACAAACGAGAGCAGGCGAAAGAAAACGACAATACGAAAGATGACGTAACAAATGACCGTTTAGTCGGAGCCCGTGTTGTCGTTCCTCGTGTGACCCTTGTTTGCTGGCTCTGGTTAAGGGTGGGTGCGTAGGTCAACAGGACTTTTTGATTAAACAGTTGGCTCTTGATATGGAGTATAATTATAAGAGTGCAAGAAAGACGCGGTCAAGACTGAATAGCACAATAATATCTAAGGCTCCCTACAAAAATTACCCAAGGGAACACTGGCAATGCGATTGATCAGTCACCATGGTGACTGTATGCATGGATCTCTCTCATCTTTGTGCATGTGACTTCGTTCATTTTTGCGACGTTATTTTTTAGGCGTTAATATTTTTGTTTCATTTCCAAGGAGGCATGGTTTACCAAACATGCCAGGTCAGTAAATTTCTGTGCACTTCCATAATGGTTACTAGTGTTTGCATTTATAGCGCAATACTTTGCTTAAAATCATCAATTTGCAAGGTCGGGAGGCCCGCTCAAGTCAGAATAACCATATTTAGGCAAATTGGTGTACATCTTACCGTTCTGATGGTTGCTGCACCACGGTGCTACATATCAAAGCTTTTTGTAGTACATTAACCTACTTGTTTTCTCCTGGAAATTATATTTTTTCTTTAATTCTTCTTACCGCTGCGTTGTTTTTCGCAGCGAGATCACATTTTATGGTCCGGATCCTCGAACATAAAACGTTGCACCGTTAGTTGCCTGGTTTGTGACGAAAACAAGGCGTGTTTGGCTTCGTCCGACTGGTCATGGTATCTTCGTTTGTTCAAATCATGGCATCCGTGGCATCACGCAGCCACTTCCGGCGTCGGCGATATGACATTGCTTTTTTTTTGCTGGCAATTCAGGCAAGGCACAGTGCCCTCTTTTTAATTAATCCATCGGGAAAGTAAAACTCGACGTTGCTTCGAAATTCGACGCAAGGATAAGGCAGTGGTAAGCATATCTGTTTGCATTATTATATTGTGGCTAGACATACATGCTACAAAAGTGTGCGTGCGTGCACGCATGTAATAGATTCTACGTGTCAGCAGAAACACGCTTAATAAAATTCTCCTGCGGTAGACAATTCTGGCGCAACAGCTGGCATCGAAGTCGGGTGTCGTGGAGGCCGCTAGCCACACAAATTGCGCAGAAACGTAAGCTATCTTTTTTTTTAGATACCTGACTGACAATGCTAAGGTTCACCCCGAAACCTTCACAAACCTTCCGAACGCCTGCCGGAGCCCCTCGCGACTCGAGCGCCAGTGGCCGAAGAATCCCCGCGAGTCGTCCACGCCGCCGCCGTAGAGACTCGGAAAGCTCTGCGGCTCGAAGCTCGGCTGCAGCGGCCACACGACGGGTTCCGTCTCGCGCAGCATGGAGTCGATCCAATCGCGCTGCGTCTCGTCGAGCACCTGCGACGAGCGCGCGCTCTTCGTCGCCTCCGACCGCACGGCGTTCAGGGCGTCCACGACGCGCATCCTCGCTTCGTCCCGAAACCCCGCAGCGTGCCGGTACTCGAGCAGGACGCCGTAGGTGATGCTCACCTTGAAAAAAAGAAGATGCGGTGGGCAGTGCGACGGTTTATCGGCGAAATGTCGCGCTCGATCAGAAACGAGATTCGTCCGCGCGCGCCAAGCCCGACGCTATAGCTCTCTCGCCGAACGTAGTCCGTGTGTGTAACGTCTATTTCGATTCGACCGAGTTTCTCTGCACCTCCTGCGCGCGTTCGCGGTGCACTGCTCCTAGGCATTCGATTCCCCGAGCGTGTGGCGGTTTACCCTGCACTCCAGTGCTCGATTGAATGGGGGTGTGAGGCGAGATACAGTTCACTGTGGAACCCTGTAGTGAGCGGGTGCAGCCCGGCACACCATAACTGGCACCCTCTGCATCCTTTCGTTTGTGGTGCCGCGCCCCTTTTTCTGAATCGAGCAAACCTGTAATAAGGTTTGTTTGTGTAGCTGATTAAATACATAACGGATGTCAGCCTTCAACTTCCCTTCGTCGCAAATAGGAACATCTTGCGCTTCGGATTGAAGCATGCGTAATTACATGCCTTGCCGCTAAGGGTAGCAGTGAAAAATCACAATTCATTGCATGGCTTGAGCAAATTTCAAGCATTCCCTGATTGGGTCGGATTAGCCCGGCATCTTCTCTGATCTTGCTCTTATATCGGCTTAAAACCGAGAACTGACACGATACTCGGTCAAAAATGCTTGCCACGCATGCTTCTTCGTGTGTCATCTTTGAACAATATTGTAGCGCAAGCAAGACGAGGACAGAAGAGACAGACACAGCACTTACTTGCAACAACAATTACACTCGTCGATTCAACATTGTTGAAAGTTAGCACTGTGTGACACTCGCTTGTCTTCGTCGTCCTTTTTTGTCCCTCGTCTATGTATGCGCTGTAAGTAATGATTCATATCATGGAATACCAATTAGCCCGTACCCAAACCTTGCTTCACTATATTTCTAGTTCGTCGGGCTTCGCTAACAGCGCTTGTTTTCGTCGTCCTTTTTTGTCCCTCGTCTATGCTAGGGAAACTATGGAGCATGATTTATTAGAATGTCAAAACGTCCACCCAGCGGTCGATTTAGGAACCACTGGCTTCCTTTTCCACCGCTCTCGCGGAACCCAAGGGCTTCCTTGAAGCCCTTGGGTTCAGCGAGAGCAGTAGAAAAGTACACATGTCCGCAATATGTATTAGTATAAGGCGATTGGAAGATTGGTGGAAGAAAAGTAGGGAAACGACAAAAAACGCAGACGCACAAAAGCACAGTTCGCAACAGGGGATCAGAAAATTTGGTTGTGGGAGTTCATAGTGCTTACTTTTTTTATTGTTCAACCGAGGTAGGACATTAGGCAGTATAATAGCAAGAGCTTGGTGGCGCAACCGACCGCCCCGTTCCAAAAGGGACGCTCATAACATCCGTCCATCCATCCATCTACTGCATGAGTTGCAGTACAGCGTTCCCAACAGCATATGAATGATGTTCAGTAAACGAATTTTGCCCAAACATTGTCCTTCGGTCTTCGTAAGGCTTCGCTACTTTGGAAATCAGTAATGTTCAACGACATACTGGGTTATAAACGCAACCTTTCACAATTTATAGGCACGCGCTCGGTGACGAATCGCCGTGCTATGTTCCGAAAACACAGAGTTCTTGGAAATTTAGAAATGTAAAGCGTAGCAAATGACGTCATAACGACGCTTGCAGAAGTAAGCACGAGGATCAGACATCTACTACCCATCCTTCCAACGGTAGCAGACAAGAACAGAACGGTGGTGATGATAATGCTGATGACATGATTTATTAGCATCTCCTTTGAAATGGGGCCGTGACAAATAAGCACCTATGAGAAATAGTACCGCTGCTGATGCCTGCAACGAATCCGGTGGTAATGAACTTCTTCCTGCTTTTTTTTTCCCCACCAAAGCTCTAAACGTCTCTCGCTCATCTCGACTGCTGACTGGTTGATGCTTCCGTCCACTTTAAATCCAAGCGCTTGCAGAAAGTGTACGCTAATCTACGGGTCTCACTGGGTGAACGATCGCAGCGCCGCTGTTCCCTCTAGTGGTCACTGTAGAAAGCTATGGCCATGCCGTCAGGGCTCGCGCACGACACATCTTCTACAGCGCATCTCCCCGCCGTCTTAGCGTCGTCTGCTGACCTGCACACTGCAGAGTAGCCCCTGGTACACTTCGTTTCCCGTGCCGAGGGCGACTCTCGTGGCCTCGAAGAGGTCGTTGCTGGTCAGCGCGCCGATCTGCTGGACAAACCACCAGACGGTGTGGTAGAGCAGCTCCCGGGCCGTCAGCGCGGCCGAGGCCACGTTCATGGCGTCCAGGAGCCCGGTCGAGCTGACGTACACGGCGTGGTGCTCCCCGATGTTCCAGTCGCCCACCTTGGACGCCGCCGCCGCCCAGGCGGCGCCGTCGAACTTGGGCGCGAATTCGGACAGATCGGAGAGCGAACCGTTCAGGGGCACCGGGTGCGGTTCGCTGTCGGCCACGCTCAGCCACCTCAGCACTTTGGTCTGAAAACAGTTGAAATGCTTACGAAACTGCGGCGCATGCTTCACAGAGGGCGCCGTAGACCGTGCGCCGTACCGTAGCACAATGACGCACTCGCTTTCTATCCAATGAAATCCGCGCGTCAAATTAGCTCATTCCTGCGAGCGTGCGGAATGTAGCCAATGGGGGCTCACGTATTTGAACGATCTTTGGCTTCAGCGGTCGTTAGAGGAGTGGCGCGAGACTGCGGTACCACGAACTAACTCGGTCACAAGTGCGCCAGCGTGCACCATACCGAAATAAAGCGTTACACGTGTAAGGCAATGACGCGCTCTTTCTACGCCTAGCCTACTCAAGGATAAAGAAAAAAGTAATTTCGACCGCAGCTTTAGTCGTGAAAGTGCAGAATTACTCGGACAAGCATCATGAATGTTTCTGCCTACGGCGCCCATCTGTCTATACGAGATTTTCGCCTGGAGTAGCTTCACTTCTTTCTTGTGGTGACATGCAGTGGGGCGCACCGAAGGGAAAGATTCTCGAGCGCCACCTCTTGGCGCCTCTCGCTGATTATGCTGTGACTCAGTGAAGGTCAGCCGACCCGAAAGTCCGAATTGTTATTGGAGTCGTTCGTTTTGCGGAGAAAGCTCCACCTAATCGTGTCTCTAGCAGCGATAGATTAAGCTTGCAGTGGTCCTATGCAATGCACCAAATGTTCTTTTCAGAGTCATTAATTTACCTTGTTTACAGGAAACCTCCCAGAATAACTTGACGTCAATCCGAGCATCTTTTGTGTGCTTTTACTCTTTGTGCCATCGACCATTTTTCGTACCATCGCTACCGTCACACCGCCACGGCGACGACACCGGATTTTCGACTAATTGCGCATATAATGATATCGCATTAAAAGAAGATATCAAAGCGTTCGCTGTTCTGATTTTGTTAAGATAAGTGGTAGAAAAGCTCTTGCCACACGCAAGAAACATCCAGCGGCGTCAGCGACCATTGCCGAAATCTGATGAATCCGCTAGAGACCACTTATATATGGAAATACGTGAGTGACCTTGCCGATCCCTATTGACTAATCGACTTCTCGTCGTTCTCATTCGTACTACAAGAGTAAAGTATAAGTAAAGTATAAAGTATATATAACCACTGGGTTACTGCCTATAGGCAAACCTATAGGCTTTCAAAAGAACGGACGCATCCGAACAGCGACGCTTGTAACTCAAATTATAAGTTGATGGACGTTGGAGGCTGCACTGGGGGTTGCCCGTTTAAAAGTGTACAAATCTGCCACGTTGTGTCGTATCAGGAGTCAGTCAGACGCCACAAATAGAGACAGACATAATTTCTCACGCGTTTCCTTTGACGCGAATTAGACAGTAATCCTCACCAAGCACTGATTCGCTTCTTCCACTTTGTTCAAAGGACACAAAACCGCCAACGCCAAACCAGCTGGGACTAAGAAAGTACCTATCGGCAATTATTTTCGTTAATGTTGTGGTAAGAGGTTCACAACTGGACGAGAAAAACAATTAATGCCAATCTTTACTCTTCGAAGTTCGACGCCAACCCCCAGCGCCGGTACGTTAGTGTGACGTCACGAATTTCACACAATCTTTTCTCCTTCAGGCAGTTGCGAGGAAGTAGAGAGTTTTCAAATGCTTGCAGCGTTCAGTTTCTTTTGCAGGTTTAGAAACAATGTAGTCCATCTTTTACCGAGAAAAAGTACACTTACTTACTACACTAACTACCACAGGAGGTATCGCCTTCCTGTTATTGTAGCTCATCTTACGTTGTTGCGATAATAATTACACGGACGCTCGAAGCGCCGCCATTTGTGCCGTCGGCGTCGGCGTTGTTGTGCTGTCCTGCTATCGACGATGCGTGGCACGGCCCGCGCGCGATGGATTCGCAGGCGTCCATAGAAAACGCAGTGGCGTCAGCTCGTATACAGCGACGTAGCCAAGCGCGGCGCTCCACGGCGCTCCGCCTAATTAATTGGCTCTGCCCGGAACCGCTGGGGTGAGGGGGTGGGGGGGTCAAACGCTCTGGACCCACTGCTCGCGCGAGCGCTTGGGGCGCGCACACGTTATCAGCATTCCTCCTTATCGACGCATGCGTGTGCATACCACACCACGGTGAAACATCGAGCTAAAATCATTTGCCGACGCTGACCAACGCCGTGTTCCACCGAGATGTGAAAGCTGCAATGTCCGCTAGCTGGCACGCTTCCGCATCACGCCAGCGTTGTGGAACGCCTTCAACGCGACGCTAAACCTTCCTATCGCTTTTTTTTCAATGTTTTAGCCTTTAGCGTGCCCTTACTCTTGTGTCAAGTGCTGCCGCGTGTCCTGTTGGCCGGTCTCACCTGCACTGTCACGCTCTTGTTCCTCAAAAACTCCAGGTAAGAAGCGGGAACCGAGGAAGCCCCTTTGTCGTAGACCACCGCGATGAACTGCTCCACGTAGTCTGTGTACAGCCTGAGCTGCCCGTGGAGTTTGCGCCAGAAGGGCACCAGTGGCTCCGGCTTTACGAGGATGAAGCTTGGGTACGCGCTGGTCTTGATTAGGTGGAACTGGAACCAGAGGGGGACGAGCCACTTGGCGGAAAGGAGGAGGGGGGGGGGGAGAACGGGAAAATGAGCAGCTCAGAATTAGCCCTTGTGCGAGTTCTATCTCATATGATAGCCCTAGCCAGGCATGCATTTTTACCCGTCTAATGATTGTATTTATCTGTGAGGTATTTCTTAGTCCGAGAGCAGTGTATACTGGTCTAGTACTACCAATTATTAGTCTCCTATCAGCCAAGACGAGTTTACGTTGTCACTTGTATTAGTGGGTTTGCAGTGTGATGGTGCTTGCTGATAGACAATTAAAAATATGTATTACGCTTATCGTCACTTAGGATTGATACAGATAAGGCTTGATGGCCTTGTAAGTTATAGCAGTGGACTAAAGTCATGCATATTTGTGCTGCGACAAATGTGCATAGTTGAATTGGAACTAAATGCCAGTTGGTTTTGATGGAGCTTCATAAGTCAGTTGATTCCAATAGGACCCAATTGGAAGTCACGGTTCAGTAACGCCCGTGAAATAACAAGTTAGATAACAATATTAGAACAGTTATGGTTTCAGTCCACAACTAAGATATCTTTGTATTTTAGTATGATGAGTGGAAAGCAGCAGTGAAATTTTTTGCCGTTAGAAATCTTCCGTAAAACTTATTTGTGTTGGACCAGTGGCACTACTTGGTAGCCCAAATATTGCTTACATATTTACGGGATGGTCAATTTTAAGTTCTACGGAATTTCGAAAAATCGCATGCTGCAGATAACATAACTCTAGTGATTGAGCTTCATTATTCGGAGAGTCGCACATTACTTTCTCGAAAAATTCAAACGCATATTGAACTAATCATCACAAATTCACTATTTAACTACTTAATTACTTTATGGCACATATTGCAATCTACGAATTGTTTCCGGTGAGATTGCAAATCTCACCGGAAACATCCTCATGGCCATCCTCTAGGAATGAATTTGCAGAATTACACCGCTTTAGGGATATGCGCCATCAAACTCGCCGTAAACATGCGCTGTTGTTCCCTTTACCTCTTTTTAATAAAACGCTCGGTTATGCTTCGAAGAACAGAAGTACCTGAAACGCCCGTCTATTTCGTCCCATACTTCGGAAATAAAACCTCAAAACTGGTTTCAACCATTACGTATAATTCTACGTAGGATGAAAGTAGCGTAAACATGAATTCTTATGGGGGTAGGGGTGGGGTGACAAATCGACACCTAGCCTGCCTGAGAAAATCAGGTTTTACTTCACCTACCGGATATTAGCATTTTGACTAAATCTCCTTCGTCTTTCCCCGTTTTCATTAAAACCTCGCCTACCCCTGTAACGGTCCCTGCTCTACCGGAATCTTCCTTGCATTTTTGCACCACTGCTCTAAAGGCCTCCTCCATATCTCGACTGCTGGCCAGTTAATACACCCCCATCCGCCTTGAACCCCGGCACTTCTGGAAGGTGGACGCTTCAATGTCCTGGCATTCCACTGCGATGTGCCGAGCCGCGACTGGAACCTTTTGCTGCAGCAGGCGCGTGCCGCATCCCGTTGCGGATACATGTGCTCCCAGCACGTTACTGTCCACGCGCAGTCATCTCCGGCCCCAAATGACAGGGCACTGCGATTTTTGTGCTATCGCATACAGACTTTGTTTTGCGATGTCTTTCTTGTCGTGTTTGTGAATCTCCGTAGACTTGCTGGTTCTCAACCTGGCACCCAATTTACCTAAAGAAATGGAGACGCGTGTCGCATAACTAATAACTACCGTGTCTCTGGACTTTCTAAAGCCTCCCCTCGTAAGCGAAATGGGACTCATACGTCGACCCCTCTCCCCTCCTTCGACCCCTCCCCTCCCCCCTAAAAACGGCAATTAGAAGTGCGCGTCCTACCTTTCCGCTGAAGATGACAAGTGCTTCGAGCAGCTGCGCATAGGTGACGGTGCGTTCTGCACGTCCTCCGAGAAAGTTGACCTCGCGGCTCAAGAATTCCTTGAAGGCCTCAACGCCGCCGGAGTCCCGGTCGGGCCGCGCGGTCTTGCAGAGCGCCATGAACTCGGCGGGCCGGTTCTCCAAGGTCGTGCCACCGCCGGAACCGTCGGGCTTCATCCGAGTCAAATCCAGCAACGAGGCCATGACCAGCTACGTTTCAGCAACACGGCCGGTTTCGCACGTGATTTTCGCACATGAGTTTCGCACGTAGACATGATTTTCCGGGGGTGTTGAAACAACGCCGCCTTGGACTGCTAACACTGCCGTTTCGTAACGCGTAAAGTTCGAATGCGCACTACTCTAGTGTGATTTGCGCAGCTGCACTGGGTGTTTCACAACGACGTTAAATATTTTACGTCGCTGCGCAAAAAAACTGAGACAAATCATGTATAACCTGCCATGACGGCGACCCCCATGAATAAAAAAAAAGCAAGGGCCAGTTTCAAAAACAAAAAAGGGGGGGGGGGGGTCTCTCACGCCAAAGTTGTTTTTAAGAGTAAATTCCAGCACATCCTATGTTTCAAGATACATGCATTAACGACGATAGCCATGCAGCTTTGTGCTTGTAAGGACCACGATCGTCTTAGCGCGCACTTATATGAGGCATATAACACGCGTGTACATATATATATCACACTGCTGTTCTCCTTATATTTTATTAAAATGTAGTTGTACGCATCGAAGCTCACAAAAAAATGGTAGGCGACCCTAATCTTTGACTTAGTTGTCTCTTAGTGGCACTCGCACCTCGGCGTTGGTGTTCGCTAGGTTAAGTTTAGGCGCACGCAACGGACGAACCGAACTCCGAGGCAACTGCTTTTCATTAATAAGCCACCTAAATTATTTAGCCACATTCTAGTGCCTGTTGCCATTAGCAACGTCATTACTCCCGATTTCTACTACCGGGTTTCCAGGAATTTCTCCGAAGTCATGCTCACGTGGGCGGTCTCAAGTCTACGAGTCTGTGCTTTGGTGTGCGGTAATGAGTGGTTTCTAGCTAATTCTATTTCACACACTACGGCAACTCAACTTGTAACTAATCTTATGCTCTGATACCACATCTAAAATGAAACCCGTGAATTTCGTACTGTCCTATTTTTCTATTATTTTCTTATTTATATTGAATTGCGTCCCCGGTCATCTCAGTGATTTCTAATTAATTATAACTATTCCAGACACTTTAGTAACTCAAGTTGTAAGTAAACTTATGCTCTAGTATCATATTTATAATGAAACCCATGAATTTTGTACAGGACTGCTTTTTATTTCAACTTTTTTTATTTATTTTGAATTTCTTCCCCGGTCCTCTCAGGAGGCGAACCGGAAATGCTGCGCAAGAAACAAGAGTGTCATTCGATGCTCGTGCCACTAACAACTGAAACTAAATATATGTTGCCACACCTTCTATGGGAACGAATATCTCGAAATTGGCGTCATCCTTACAGTTGGTTCCAAGCGCGACCTCCAAGTATTTAATTTCGGCAGTCATCTGCGTCGTATGTTGGCGTGCTTCCTAATCGCATCGCTCCCCACCCTTGAGTGCTTTCAGCGTGCTTTGACAGCAAGCCTAGACTTTATCACCGGAAACCTTTCTGATTGAGCGAATTGCATGATTTGTCGAGCTCCCTTTTCCCCGCTTAATCAGAAGTAGAATATCATCTTCAAACGATCGTGAGCAATGAAGAGACAAAGGGTGAGCTAAAAAAAAAAAGATATCTTGGGTACTAACGTGCCAAAACTTCCATCCGAGTATGAGGTGCATCGCAGTGAGGGAGGTTCTAGTAAGGTTCACCTAAATTTTAGGTACTCGAGTGTTTTCCTGCATTTAGCCCCCGCCTAAGTGAGCCTGCCTCGAACTCGGAAGTGCAACGCTACACACACTGAGTCACCGTAGCCGGTAAAATAGGGCAAGGCAAGGGATTGTGTTCGTTCGTTTGTGTTTATAGTACAGCCGTATAATGAAGAACCAGACTAGCTGTAAAAGTGACACCCCACCGTGTGTTTTATTTCATTCCGACACAATTTCTCGACGTCTCCTTGTGTCAAGTAGTGCAATTAGCCAGCTCACGTGTGTATGTCTGTTTTTTGATGAGCCTACAGCCTAACTAAATCAGTGCCTACCCTTTCGTCGTCAATGTGCTTTCCTTTGTTTTTACGCGTCTTCTATTCGCGGCAAATATGCGTTTAAACAAACACTAACAAGGCGAAGAAGCAGTTCTCTTGAAGCATATTGTCGAACGTAGTTGCGTAAGGGTGTCCCACGGGCAAAGGACAGTGGCGACGTGGGCTTGTTGGCCCTAGCTTCATCTCCAAACGAGCCAATCGCCAGCTCGAACAGGGACCAAAAAAAAAAAAAAAACCGAGAAGGTAACGAAAGACGGACGAACAAGCGCTGCATGTGTACATTCTTTCTCGAGACTTCTCGCGGTCCTTGTTCCCAGCCCGCGCTACAACTACGAACAGGGTCGGAGCACTACGCTTGCTAGAACATCAACTGCTCGGCGTGCTCCCTTTGCTTAACGTTAAGCGTATTGTGTTCTACTTTTTCTTTATTTTTGGAGAAACAGAGGCCCAACGTCAAGGGCGAAAGCCGCCGCACCTGCTCGGTCAGCGAGTGTACGGCCCTCAGGGGCTTCTCCCACGCCGAGCACACGAAAGAGCCGAAGTCGTCACACGGATTGCCGGCCGCCGGATCGGTCGACAGGAGTGTCTTCGCGTGCGCCACGCAGTCGGCCGTCTCGCACACAGGGTAGGGCCCCGGACTGGTGGTCGCATCGGGCGCGGGCCCACTCGGCCGCGATGACATCAGCAGCACGTACACCGCAGTGAATACGACGGCGAGCAGGCCCACGACGAGCGCGATCTTCAGGATGAGCGGCTTCTGCGAGCGCGCGCAGCGAATGCAAGCTCGCGCGAAGTGCGACAAAACTGCGCGCACGGTTATCCTGCAGCGCATGCGCGACGAAAGCGCCTTTACAACGAACGCCTCTGCGACGAAACGACCTGATTTTTTTTTTAATTATGGGCTTTTACGTGCGAAAACTACTTTCTGATTATGAGGCATGCCGTATTGGGGGACTACGGAAATTTTGACCACCTAGGGTTCTTTAACGTGCACCTAAATTTAAGCACATGGGTGTTGTCGCATTTCGCCGCCATCGAAATGCGCCCGCCGTGGCCGGGATTCGACCCCGCGACCTCGTGCTCAGCAGCCCAACACCATAGCCACTGAGCAACCACGGCGGGTGAAATGACCTGAATAACGAAAGGGAAAAAATTACGTCCTGGACATGTTGAGAGCTGCGCGGCGCGCGATCTTTACAACGAAGTTACCTGTATAACGAATTATTTTCGGAGAGCCCAAACACTTCTTTATAAAGGCGCTAAGCTGTATACCCTTTCGCTGTTTGCAAACACGGGCCTTGGACGACTTCCGGTTTTTCTCACTGCCGTAACCCGTTATATTTAGCGAGTACAAGGAAACAAGACTTAAGTAGCAGGAATGCATTAGAACAGAAGTCTGCAGATTTTCAACTGATTTCCCTTGTGCAAAGTAAAAAGTCCACATTTGCAGTTTGCCGTAAGGTATATTAAAAAAAAAAACTAGAAGTCTTCAAGCAGGTTGCGCTTTTCTTTTATCTCAAAATTTTAAAAGAAACTTTTTGTATATCGAAACAACTTAACGCGCTTCTTGTTCCGGCTCCGTATACTGATAAGACGCGTGACCCGAAGTTTCTTGGGGCAGAAGAAACTTCCTTGCAAGCGGTTTGGCCAAACTCGCTTCCTTAGGCGTTCGTTCGAACCGACTCGCTAGCATTTCTGTGAACTCGACGACCAAAAAAATTGACTCGTCCCGAGTTTATCGGGTTGGCGTAAACGTAGCACGCGTGGCTCTACAGCGACGGAACCGCTTTGCGAATCGCATGTCAGTGTGTGAACGCAAGAGTGTAAAGAGAGTCAGGCATACAAACAAGGAGCCGGCCCCTTTTTTTTCCGCAATTTTAATGCGATTAGCATTCTTAGGGCACTTCACCCATTCTTTTGGGGGGCTGTCGGGCTGGCTCTGTAACCGTTTTCCGGCCAACATGGGTTTAGTCCCATGGTCTAATTGGTAGAGCGTCGGACTGCTGTCTTGGGGGAAACGCGGTTCGAAACCAACCGTCAGACAAAGTTAGGTCTGCCGGTACGTGGCACCAGGTATGTGTCACGCTTCATTGAGCAAACCTGACGTCAATTTGGGTCACCTGGTACGTGCGGCTCTTCTATAAACTTCATTCACGCCAGCTCGAGTCACTGGGCATGTGGAACTGGGTTATGTGCCGCTCTTCAACGATCCTGTTTTGACGCCAACTTGGATCACTCTACTCCATCTCAAAAGTAACTTGCAGCGCTGCCGATGGTACGAGTTGCACACTGGCAACGTCCTCACGCAGAGGCATGTAGTTCCCGGCGTTTGATTACTGGCGAGCAAACAGGTGCGGGGTAATTGAAAGTACACATAGGCAACCGGGAGTCATCAGAAAGAAAGTTAGAGAAACAAAGACAGCGAACTGGACGCGAATAATGGAAACAAAAACGACAATGGAGATCCACAAGAATGGGAAGAAAGAAATCGGAAGGAACATTTTGTATAGTAACACGAAGGGAAGTTCTTCGCTATTGCCTGGCTATTTGAGGCTCCAGCCAGTTGGCCAAGGACAAAAACGTACCGGAGCAAATATTCACAACTAGATGAGCCATGTGCATGCTGCAGCCAAAAAAATCCGGCGACCACCCAGCACACCCTAATGGAATGCGAAGCGATTCACTCAGTGAGACGTACTGAGTGGTAGCGTACTCAGGTGTACGTGCTCAGTAGGTAACGTACACCTTCCAGAAGCGCTTGGATTTAAGGTGGTCGGAAGCATGAACCAGTGCTTAGTCGAGATAAGCAACAGACGTTCAGAGGATTGGTGGAACAACAAGATAGCCTTCTGTCGCTCCGAAAATGCTTTGCACGCCCTGGAGGGAAAGAGCAGTGGATAGACAGGAGCTCGGGAAGCGTGTGGACCGTTTCAACGGCACTTACAAAGGCGCCGCCATGTTTTTCATCACGTCGTGACGCGTCCATTGCTTGGTTCAGCTGCCTCCGTGTTTCCAGTGAATGCGCATGACGCCCGGTGCGGCTCTTCAAATCTCTATTTCGGTGGATATTGCAGATGGCTTCACAGAGCACAAGTAAGCGTTTTCGGAGCTAATTACGCCTCGTCCAAACGGTGCGAGCAGAATATACGGTGATTCTACAAGGGTGGCCGGAATGGCGCAGTTCGTGCGCTTTCGCCACGAGACAGCGTGCGGTGTTTTCGCCGAGAGCGCCATCTTGTTCCTCTGGAGCAAACTGCTCGTCAGTGTGTTTTCCCATTCCCGCTGATCACTTTCCCAGAAGAGCCCAGGTTCTCATCCACGAAGCAAGAGCTAAGGCATCTATTACACCGGATGTTCTGAGCAAGTGGAGAGGAACACAATTGGAATGCCCCTGCTGCCCTGCGATCAACGTCCATCTAAAACATCTGATCTGGTCCTGTCCTGCCACTGCCGACCTCACAAGTACACCCGACCTCTGAAGGTGGCATCGTACGAAGACTGGGTCGCAACGCATGAATATGCCACCAAAATAATTAACGCTTCGCTGTCCTTTGCTAAGGAGGCAGGCATCCTTCCTTTCACGTGATCCCTTACGCCTATCTTAGGCTACGGGCAATCCCTTCTAATAAAACTTTCAATCAATCAATCAATCAATCAATCAATCAATCAATCAATCAATCAATCAATCAATCAATCAATCAATCAATCAATCAATCAATCAATCAATCAATCAATCAATCAATCGATCAATTTGGCCAGGGCAAGAAGCGTCAAGCGGAACCGCAGCCCCTTCGATACGTGGCGAAGCAGGGTTTAGAACGCGAGAGCTCGCTGGCTCGTAAACGGGATGTCGAGCAGCATTGAGCGGCGGCTTTGAACGCCGAAGAACGCGGCGAGCCGTTTCACCCGTCCTCGCGGAGCGCAACAGCCTCGTGGCACACAGCGAATGGCTCGGACCGCGAGCGCACGCTTGTCGTGAACGCGAAGCATGTATGGGTGGCGTCTATAGACAGTGCTCAGAATCGCGAGGCAGTGCGGGCCTAATCGCTAGCGTGTCGTTAACGGTGTTATACAATCACATTTACAGACTCTCAGTGCAGGAAGAGGTTCGGTTCATTGTGTAGCGTGCTCTATACACAGCGGTTTCTTTTGCGCGTACATGCTAGGCTATGCTAGAGCGCCGGAAGATTTAAGTTCAGCGGTGACCGCCCTGGAGTGCGCTTCCGATACCAAGCGCTCTCTCCAGACCGACCGGTTCTTTTTTTTTTGCGTCTCTGCAGCTGAAAAGCGTCCAACTTGGCCGTGTGCTATAAACTAGAATGTTGTCGCTAAACAAGAACGGCGTTCCTCTAAAGCACCAATGAAACCTTTGTTCCTTTATGTCAATTCCTAGAGACTATGTGATCCGCATACTAGACCTCTCCGCAACCCTAGTGATCCGCATAAGTTCTTGTTGGTAACGGCTGTGTGAAGCTAGCAGAAAACGAAGCCAAGGTAAGTAGAGGAGGAATTATTTAAAATTAAGAAATAAATGAAAGTTAAAGAAAACATCGTTTGTAGCCGGTGAGAGGCCAATCGGAAATCTCAAGTTGCATTCTCTGTAGCTGGAGTGGCTTAGAGGGTACATGAATGAATAAATGAATGAATGAATGATGCTACGGCGATGGTTGTCCTCCTCTCTTTCCCCCTCTACACTCTTTGATATTCGCGTGTGTTTACAAGTCCTAGCCTTGGGAGTTTTGACCACACAGCTCCGCTAGCGCAAGTGTCGAACATCACTCAAGCGCGGACAGCCAGTTGGCCAATAAAAGCGCGCATGCTAAATCAAGGCATCAAAAGGGTGCTAAAGTCGGGACACTCACTATGCATTATGCTAGAATAATAAAGGAAACCGGTAGGCTTAATTGTTTTGCTGGTAGGAACCACGC
This sequence comes from Dermacentor variabilis, assembly GCF_050947875.1. NCBI lineage: Eukaryota > Metazoa > Arthropoda > Arachnida > Ixodida > Ixodidae > Dermacentor > Dermacentor variabilis. The sequence goes on from NC_134577.1 coordinate 67,043,634, forward strand.
TGAATCCAATAGAAAATGCGAGCCAGTGGTACAGCGACACGCCGCGTACCCAGGAGGAAGTTTCCCCGACGAGCTGTTGCTCGGCGATGGAGAATTTGACTTCCACGCGTCTGGTGGACCTGGACTTCTTAGCCGGGTACTTGATTTCTCCAAGGCTCGCGGATCTCGCCGTCTCGCCAGTCGGGTACCTGCTTTCTCCCAGGCTGGAGGACTTCGCCGTCTCGCCAGTGGGGTACTTGTTTTCTCCCAAGCTGGACCTGACGTCCTCGCGGGTGGTGTACTTGACCTCTCCTGTGCTGGACCTGTGGGCGGGTTGTGCCTCGTCGATCCTGTGCGGCGGCGGCACCGTCACACTGAGACGCCGCGATGACGTCCCGCGCTGTGCCTCCGAGGTCGTTGTACCAGGGGCTGCATGTGGCACGACATGGAGGGACGTGTTTATCATGCATGCTAACAATCCTATCAAGCGCGGGCGCACGCATGCAAACTGTGGGGAATATCTGCCTTCGATCGCCTCATGATTCACAGCTCACGCACGACCACGGCTGTATGGCACACTCGATTTCAAAGGACTATGTAGCAGCCGACGGGAACATGGCGGGGCATCCTGAAGAGCGCCGGAGCCAACTATCCCGCGCAAGTCGTGCTTCTCTTTCCAGGAGTCGAGTCCTCGAATCACGTGCCAGAGCGTACGTCACCGGACAGTCGTTATCAGATAAACTGTAGTTTGCCCACACATTCCGGAGAGTAAGCGGACACTTCGCTTTTGAGAGCTGGAAGCCGTCACCCTCGAAAAAAAATGGTAAGAACTTTGTCAGCGGTCCGTCCATCGCCCGGACCAGGAAGGAAAAAAAGAAAACATTTTCGCAGCCAAGATTGGGAAGCAACGAATGTGGATGAAGATATTGGCATCTATTTGTGTATACAAAACTTTCATGATGAGTCCTCATATGCAAAGGCTTTGAACGTCATTAAATATTCAATTTTTAGTTCAGGAATGGGTTGTCTTCCTTTCGTTTAGCGAAAAGAAAAAAGTGCTTGCTCCAGCATTGCTTGAAGTGTCGCGTAAGAGAGCGAAATAATTCGTTTGAATGAAACCAATTGTATGTTGTTAAACTCCCGAGGAAGCCCCGTAACATTCTTTCTGTTCTTTTTGGGCAGTTAGTAATAATTATTCGCCTAAAATTTAAATTAACTTGATGGCCACTGTGTCAATACGAGGCTTGTAGAGCACAATTGAAAACATCACTGACTTTTTCGCGATGCTCTGCCTTTCACGCATCTTTTTCACGTGCTTAGGAAAGACGGCCACGTAATCTCCCAACTGTCTTCCCATCCCGCCGCTTGCACGCCAAAGCAGTTTTCTCTTCCGTGATGATAAAAAGAATTAAAAGTTAATGAAAAATGTAGCACTGTGAACAATCCCAACTTATGCTTTCAAAGGCGCTACTCAAACTTTGTATAAGATGGCGGCCATAAGGTTGATAGTTATGACCTTAGGTTTTCACTAAGCGCTAATAATTAAAATATTCGCCTTTGATCCTCACAGCTAATCTTTCCCAAGTTATTAGACCGGCAAGAATCAGAAATGAGGATCAAAGGCGAATATATTATAACGACATGGGATCGAGGAGGACGCGCAGCAGCACCACCAACAAATGCACTTTATCAATCGTCAAAGAAAAACCAACGTCGTCTTCTCCGCGCTTAACCTGAAAACCCACGCTACTTCAACCTCATCCCCACTGGCACATATTCATGGCAATACAGTCTTGCCATTGCTCCCCCGTTGGAAAAAATTATCGTCCCGACGATAGAGGCTTCGAAATCAGCGATAAAAAAAAAAACTGCGCAGTCTTGTCAGTCTTCATAGTACGGCTTCATACGAAGCACGTGAACGACCTCGGGAAAATGCCGTGGGCGCTTTGAACAGTGAGAGCTGTCTGGAACGACTTCGTAGTTATCGTCACTGATGCGTCGGAGAAATAAGTATGGCCCGAAGCATCTGCGCAGGACCTTTTCAGAGAGCCCCCGCTGACGAATAGGTGTCCGGACCCACACTTTGTCGCCGATGTTGAATGTTACGGGTCTGTGCCGAAGATAGTAGCGTCTTTTGTCACAGTCCTGTTGTTCGTGGATTCGCAAACGCGCAAGCTGCCTAGCTGCCTCTGCTCGTTGTGTTATCTCTTCAGCACCCGTCTCGCTGTCATCATATTCATGAGGGAGCATTTCTTCTAATGTTGTCGTAACCTCACGGCCGTATGCGAGACTGAAGGGTGTCTTGTGAGCGATGTCTCTTGACGAGCCGTATTGTACACGAAGGGGACATAAGGTAAAACCTCGTCCGAGTTCTTGTAATCTACATCTACGTACATGCTTATCTTATCAGCCAGTGTCCTATTGAGCCGTTTTGTCAGTCAGTTTGTTTAGGGGTGATATACCGTTGTCTTCCGGTGGGCAGTAGCACTTAGACGTAGAACAATATCCAAAAACTTGGCCATGAACGCAGTACCTCTGTCCGTGAGGACAAGTTCGGGAGCGCCATGTCTTAAAACAATGGATTCGAGAAAAATCATGCCGCTTCATCTGCTGTTGCCCTTTGCAGAGCAGCTGTCTCGGCATATCTAGTGTGATAATCCCTGGTGACAATTATCGACCTATTGCTGGTAGTAGACATTGAGAAGGGGCCCAGAAAGTTCATGCCTACTTGTGCAAATGGTGTGGCCGGTACTTCAACAGGGTGCAGCAGTACGGTTGGCTTGACGAATGGTTGGCTGACGAATGACGAATGTCTGGACGCAACGTTTCACGACCGCATTAAGTCTCGGTCAGTAATTCTGCCGAATTCGTGCCAATGTGCGAGTGTAGCTCAAGTGCCCAGCAGTCGGCTCTTTGTGGCAGGCGTGTAGGATTTCCCGTCGAAGCGACAAGGAAACAACGAGTAAGTAGTTGCTGCCGCTAGGTGAGAAGTTCTTCTTTTAGAGAACGTTGCGGCGCAAGCAGTACGACGCCAGCTTTGTTGCAAATAGCCTCGGCATAGTGTTGGTTCGTCCTTCCCGGTAATCAATAAGCGACAGCAATTCAGTGTCATCCCGTCGCTGGCGTGAAAGATCGGCAGTGTCCAAGAGTCCCAAAAATACTGTGTCGTCATCGTCTTGTGCTGCCGGTTCAACAGGAAACCGAGAAGGGCAGTCGGCGTCTGCGTGCCGTTTTCCCGACTCGTATGCGACAATGAAGTCGAGCTCTTGGAGTCGAGGACTCCAGGAGCCGGCGGGAAGGTGCTTTTAAACCAATGAGCCAGCAGAGCGAATCGTGACCGCTAACGACGGTGAAAGATCGACTGTATGAATACGGACACACTTAAGAAAAGCCCATACTATTGCGAGGATAGTTAACGATAGTGTTTGCCACCGAGCTACTGACAATTAGTTAATGACAATTGCTGGCGGTATCGTTGTTGTAGGGCCCGTTCAATGGCTGTAGCGTCTTTTGTGAACTCCGTCACTGTTGTCGGTGGATTTCTCACAAGGCCGGCGAACAGTTGCTCTTTCACTTCCGGCAAGAGATACCGCAGCTTTCTTTCCTCTGGCCTGTAAGAGTCTGCCCTACATGGAAAAGATGGGTCATGTCTTCTGATAACATAGCAACGCTATCATTGGGTTTTTGAACACGGATTTTGAAAAGACGCTGCGCATTTTCCCTCCTGTCGATGCTCGTAAAAGTGTGCAGCAGCTGTGTGCGGAAGTCGTCCGATGTAGAAAAGCTCTTCTGCCGGTTGACGTGCCATGTACGAGGATTGTCCTTCATTTAGAAATAGACACTCGAGAGTTCGTCCTCCGAGCTTGTCTTATGGTTTTACTTGTCGACGCGCCCGAACTGGTCTAGCCAGTCTTGGACGTCTTCAAATGCATCACCATGAAAGCTCCCCGCAATCATAGGATTCCGCAGTGCTACTTGCGATGGAGCTGCTCTGGCCGTGACAGTTGTAGGAGCAGACGATTTCTCGAGGTTTCTCGCAGGAGACTGGACTCGGACGCTAGGCCCGTCAGGTGACGACTGAACCGTTACACCGGCATTTCGTTGCCTGATGGTGATTCCGGGCTCGAACGTCGGCTCCGTGAAGGGGTACCAAGCATGAAGAATCACCCGCACCTCCAGCAGTGCAACGATGTGGGATGGACGAGGACGCGGCGCAGCAGCCTCAATAAATACACTTTATCAGTCGTCAAAGAAAAACCAACAACTCTCTTATTCGTCTCCACGCTTAACCTAAAAACTCGCGCAACTTCAACCTCGTATTCACTGACACATTCCCGCGGCAGTATAGTTGTGCCAATATCAGCAATTTGCGGATTGCAGATGACGTTATCCTGTTCAGCAACGCTGGAGATGATTTGCAACACGTGACTGAGGACCTTAGAAGACAATGTGTAAGAGTAGGGTTGGAGACTAATATACAAAAAGCAAAGGTAATGTTCAACAGACTGGCGAGAGAACGAGATTTTGCTTGGCTGTCAGTCTGTATTAATGATGCGGGATCTTGACATTGAGGAGGACATTTACATAAGACTAAAAATTCGTTGGAGCGCGTAGAGCAAGCATTATCAAGTTATGACAATCAACTTAATTTACAATCATTGCATTCTATCGGTACTACGCCGAGGGGCCGAAACTTGGATCTTAACAACGAAACTCGAGGAGTAGTTGAAGAGCTCCCCATCCGGTTTTGGTATTGCAAGGTACAAGTATGGCTCGCTGATTGCTTGGTGACGATAGTCTCCGCAAAATATGAAACGGTTGCGCTGCTCGAAAGCAGCTGAAATTTCAAACGGAATCCTGCGCGCCCTGTCTGTGGAGGGAGTCCCGCTTCCAACCAGAGTAGGCGCACCCTCTGGTTTAAGGCAGGCGCACCGAGGCCACACGCACAATTGCCTCCGCGCAAGACGCACTGCTCGCAATGTCACCGATTATAGCACGTGACCCTGGTAAATCATCAAGCGCAGAACACACAATGCAGCCTTTGGGAGTACACCGCGCAACACAAAGAAACAAACAATTAGGCACAGGGAGAGAGTGCCTGACTTGGTAATGAATCACGCCTCCAGGCACCATGGCAACGCATCATTTTAGTTTATCCTAGATCCTACAATGATCGGTCGATTTCAAAACTTATGGCGTTAAGACGTTCCCTGCGCGGCGCCCTAGAACTTGGTGGATGTAACGAAATCTTGCAGTGGGGCCTGCTGAATCGAGCATGAGGCAACGAGCGATGGAACGGAAACAATTATCGGCGTAACCTTAAGGCACAGGAAGATAGCGCTGCGGTTTAGACTGAAAACGGGGGTGGGTGGTAGTCTTGTTGGCATTTAGATGGAGAAATGAAACTGTGCAGTCCATATGTAATGCCCTCTGCATTACGTAAGCGGCGACTACTATAGAGTTACAGAATGGGTGCCAGTTGAAGGGAGGCGCACTCACTCTGTCACGAAATTCACTGGCATGAAATGACGTCATCTAGCGCAAGACAGGGGTAATTGGAGGTCGTTGAGAAAGGCCTTCGTCTTGCAGTGGGCATAAACAGGCTCATGAGGATGATGACCTAATAACTCCAAATAAAGAGGAGGCTTCCTTAGGTGGTGGCGGACAATATAAAGGTGTTTTCACCCTCACAAGGGGCTTGGCTTCATATTAAATACAGTATAAGCCGGGGCAGGCAGCACAGCTTTGCATGGTAGACACCATATAGTCTAGTCGTACCTCGGTGAAATGTTCAGCGCAAGTGAAGACAATGGCGACTAAGGGCACGCCAACAATGCCGTCCATGTGTCTTTCTCTGTCGGCTTCGTCTTTGCTTAGCGCTAAAAAAATTATTCTAAGGCGAGTGACGATAAACTTGTCCAACTTTCATTTGCTTCATCTAGTTGCACCTCCTCACCCTCGCTGTCCGTTGGCTGTGTACCGACGCCCAAATAAAAATATTTCCGCCCTCACGCAGTACACTGTCCAGTTTGTCTGATGTTATCCATGACGGATTACTTCCAGACGTGCCCTTAGTTTTTCCCACTGACCTGTGGCAGAGCCGGCAGGAGCGGCTTGGACCGGCTTGGCCGCCGAGGCTCCGACGGTGGAGTTGGAGCGGCTCCTGGACCGGGAGCGGTTGGACTGCCCGCTGCCCGTAATGGACCGCGACGTCTGCCGGCTGGTGCTCGAAGACCTAGACGAACTACTGTGCCTGCGCCGCTCCATGACGGCGTGTCCAATTATTATTCAGTCGTAGCGTTGCGTCCACTCGCTTCTTTTGTGGAACGCGAGGAGCTGGCGGCGACAGGCGGTGTTGTCTCTGCCTCAAAAATGGCGACCCTGATGGCGCGTCTCCTCGCGCCTTGCTGCTGCTGCTGATAACGATGACGACGACGAAACGTGGCCCGTACCCACCACCGGAAAAATTAATGCTGGAGAATTTCTGAGCATTGTCTTCTAATACGCGAGCACTCTTTGGCTGAGCTGCTAAGTACTTCGCTATTGCTTAATTATTTAGCTAGTTCAAGCATGTCTGCAAACCACTATCAATCATCAACTATTACGCTATTACAACGATTGCATTTAACTTCTTTATTTTCCTTTTTTTTTGTTACGACCTTCATGCCTCAACGGCGGCGTGACCATTTTTTCTGTTGCTCACACAGACATCTGCTTGCCACGCTGTTGTCTAGGGTTCAAATCCCGCTCAGAAGTACCTTCTTTCGTTTAGTTTTATCTAACGCTACCAATCATCTACTATTACGATAGTATAACGATTGCATGTGTTAATTTGACCAATTCTGCATTTATTTTGCAGGCGTAAGGCTTTATGGGGCCGACAGATTTTGCTGGCGTACTCGCCAAAGAATGCTTACGCAATAAAAATTGAAGCAACCATTGCGAGACAATGGAACCGAGACCTCCACTGAACTTTTACCTCCTCAGGTCTGGTCTGGCTATATCTACTCTGAGTCCTTATGCAATGAGAGTGAATCTCTGCAACACTTCTTTTTTTCATGTCGCCGGTCCATTACTGAAAGGAACATATTTTTCGAAGAATCTTTCCAAAACTTTGGCTTGAATTTCACTTTTCCGGTAATTCTTTGCTTTGTGGCTACCGTACTGAGTTAAAGCCACGGGAAAGTTTGTGAAGCCCTCTGCTGCTTTTCGCGCTAGACAAAAAGAATTGCAGGTGAAAATTGATCATTTTACTTCTTATGCTGACATAATTTTTGCTGTAGCATTTAGATATTTGGGGAAACAGAGGCAAGTCGGGAGATGGAAATTCGAGACGATGAGCAAAACGAGAACAAGGCGAAAGCTGCTTTCACCTTGTTCTGGTTTTGCTCATCATTTAGGTATTTAATCGTTCATATCTGTAACAGTAGACATTTTCACTCACATATACCAGATACCGATTTCATTTTACTTTATTTCGTCGGGAAAAAAAATGGATACGTTTTTCACCAGCGGATTCGCGACCAATTGATTGATTGATTGAAAACTTTATTATTCCAGTGACCTGGGGTGCCCACCTCCTAACCTACACGTAGGTAGGGGGGGGGGGGAGGGAGGACGAAGCATTCCCCGCGCGTTAGGAAGGTGAGTCTTCACGGCCTCAATGACCAGGCGGATTGCTCGACGCTGGTCTTCTTCAGCCTCACTCTCGAGCAAGGCCTCCCAGGCTTCTTCTCTACTGTCAATCTCTTCCTTGGCCCCTGGGAAGCCAGCACACTCCTATTCAAAACACCAATAAAGAAAATGTGGCGTTATGGTCTTTGAAAGTCAAAATAGCATAATTTCTAAATATAAAACAAGTCAGTCACGCAGAATGCACTGCCGTGCTCAGGAGAATAATTATTGTGAGGGGTCTGCATGGTAAAAAAAGCGATAGCGCAGCCGATTAACATTATTTTACACGTGAATGTAATGCCACTCGCAACTGGACGCCCGTTCAACTGAGGAGATTGTAAATTAGAAAGAGCTCCTTACAGTTATATTGTGCCCCATGACAATTATAGTAATGTAGCAAGGAAACGGCGCCTCTTTAAGAGATGGAGGCATAATGTTTGGTTTGTTCAAGGAGAGGAGTGGTGGTATCACAGCACCGCACATTGTTTTAGAGGAACAAAAATGTGGTGAGACGACTTAATCGATGCCTTTGCCTAGAGAGAGACAACATATTCGTTTATCATCATCAGCCTGGCTACGCACACTGTAGTGCAAAGGCCTCTCCCATACTTCTCTAACCACCCCGGTCATGTGCTCATTGTGGCCATGTTGTCCCTGCAAACTTCTTAATGTCATCCGTCCTCCTAACTTTCTGCCGCCCCTTGCTACGCTTCCCTTCCCTTGGAATCCAGTCCGTAACCCTTACTGACCATCGGTTATCTTCCCTCCTCATTACATGCCCTGCCCATGCCCATTTCTTTTTCCTGGCTTTAACAAAGATGTCATTAACTCGCGTTTCTTCCCTAACCCAATCTCCTATTTTCTTACCCCTTTATGTTACGCCAATCATTCTTCTTTCCATAGCTCGTTGCGCCGTCCTCAATTTAAGTAGAACCCTTTTCGTAAGCCTCCAGGTTTCGGCCCCGTACGTGAGTACTGGTAAGACACAACAGTTATACACTTTTCTCTTGAGGGATAATGGCGACCTGCTGTTCATGACCTGCGAATGCCTGGAAACGCGCCTTCAACCCATTCTTATTCTTCTGATTATTTCAGTATCATGATCCGGATACGCGGTTACTACCTGCCCCAAGTAGATGTATTCCCTTACCACTTCCGGTGCCTCGCTACCTATCGTAAACTGCTGTTCTCTTCCGAGACTGGTAAACATTATTTTTCTGCAGATTAGTTTTTAGACTCCCTGTTCCTGCTTTGCCTTTCAGGTCAGCGGGCATGCATTGCAATTGGTCCCCTGAATTACTAAGCAAGGCAATATTATCAGCGAATCGCAAGTTACTAAGGTATTTTCTATTAACTCTTATCCCAATTCTTCCCAATCCAGGTCTCTGAATACCTCCTGTAAACAGGCTGTTTATAGCATTGGCGAGATCGTATCTTCCTGCCTGACGCCTTTCTTTACTGGGATTTTGTTGCTTTTTTTATGAAGGACTACGGTGGCTCCTCCTCGCCCACTTTCGGCTGTCTGGCTTGCGGAAGGCGGTATTAATTATCCGCATATTATTCTGTAACCTCTACGAACAACTCTCCCCTGCTATTTCTAGAGCCTATGCCATATTCCCCCAGTGACTTGTGTCCAGCCTGCTTCTTGCCTACCCTGGCAATGAAGTCGCCCATCAGCATAGTGTATTTTGTTTTTACTTTACCCATCGCCGATTCCACGTCTTCATAGAATCTTACGACTTCGTAGTTATCATGACTTGATGCAGGGGCGTAGACCTGTACGACCCTCAATTTGTAACTCTTATTAAGTTTTAGAACGAGACCTGCCACGCTCTCGTTAATGCTATAGAGTTTCTGTATGTTACCAGCTACATCCTTATTAATCAAGAGTCCGACTCCTAGACCTCCTCTCTCCGCTAAGCCCCGGTAACACAGGACGTGCCCGCTTTTTAGTAGAAGCTTCTTTTGTCCTCCTACCATTATTGAGCCCTATTATATCCGATTTACTGCTCCCTAATTCCTCCAATAGCACTGCTAGACTCGCCTCACTAGATAACGTTCTAGCGTAAATGTGGCCAGGTTCAGAATCCAATGACGGCCTGTCCGGAACCAGAGATTCTTAGCTCCCTCTGCTGCGTCACAGGCCTGACCGCCGCCGTGGTCACTTGCTTCGCAGCTGCTACGGACTTAGGGCCGGGGGTTTGATTGTTGTATTCATATAGGAGGTTGTGGCCAAGTATATCACCAGGGTAGGCCAATGTTGCTCTGATGAGGGAGTGCGTTTCCGCTTCTTGTCACCGGGTACGTGCAATTTGATCAACACGTGGATCTTTTTTATTTTTTTAATCCGGTGGAAAATTGCGCGGCAGCGGGATTCGAACCACGGTCCTCTTGCACGTTAGGCAGAGGCTCTACCTCTACGTCACCGCTGCACCTAACACCTTATCCCAACATGGATGTAAGTACATGGCAACAAGGATGTTAATACATGGCAGCTCCATTTGAACAACGAATATTACTACGTACATTCCGCACTTCGTCATTTCTTAGCTCATTTGCACCGTAAGAATGCCCAACAATTTAGCAGAACAACAATGGAGCAGCCAGAATATAGCATCCTTCTTTCCTGAAAGGCTAAGGCCATCCATTGGTTTGATGGTTTTTTATTGGAAAGGCGCTGCTTCCTAAGAATAAACGAGGAAGCGTTTGGTGGGACGAGCTGCAGCGTTCTCTGAATTGTTTGCTTAGTGAAAGTGCCTTTCAAAAGCTGTGGTAATTATTGTCATGTTTTGTCAACGCAGTTCCGAATAGCTTAGTATGCGTGGATCAGAAGCTGGAGTGACCATGATTCGCCAGGTACTCGAGTGTGGCGCAGTAGCTTCTACCGAGAACTGCATCGACGTGTTGGGCTGTAGGCTGCACACCCACCCGCGTGAGATGCTGCCGTGCGTTGGCGATGCTCCGTTAACTCTTATCCCAAGGCTGAGAGCAACAGGGACATGGACGGCGTCGCAACACTGAGCAGCGACCTTTGGAGACTACGCGCGAGGCAAGCCAAACACCTGTGCAGCTAAAACGCCGCAGTCAACCTGTGGCCTCTTTTAAAATCATTCCATTCTGGCCAATTGATCTGCTAACAGACACTGTGATTGTAGGCCAGCTATTCCTTCGTGGCAGGACAAACATCCCAGTGGGACGTCGAGGCCTGTGTGAATTAATGCTTTAGCGTAGTCCTTCAACGTGAGAAGTAATCCTTCAGCGAATGGATTGTAGCAGCCTCGCCAAATTGAATACCAACGTTGGGACTTTTACAGGGGCAGCTAGGCTGTGTATTAGGGCCCACTTCTTGGTACGTTGACTTCATAGCAAAGGGAGCTATGATAGAGGAAGGGAATGTGTAAATATGCCGACTCCAAAGGACAAACTTCTGGTGCCAACATTTTGCATTTGCTTCTAGTTGCACACAACTTGAAAGTTTAAAATAAAGGTTCAACAAAAAAATTCTTCAGACACGCTTGAGACTTTTTTGCGTGGGAATGCGAAAGCCTTATAGTCGCTTTTGTGAGATTTCTTTCTGCGCGTTCCTCGTACGCGCAAGCTCACGCCTGCGCTCTAACTGCGCCTCGCTAAGGTCAAGTCAAAACGCGCCAAGGCGCCCAACGCATTCGCTTGCCAGCCAGGATTTCATAAACGTGACGCGTGCAATGACGCAAGCACTAGGCACACGTTTAGTCCACCAGAACCATGGCGCCGCCGTGGGGTCGTGGATGCGTGCACGCTTGCCATCCCGGGAAGCCGTGTTTCACTTTGCTTACAGCAACCTTCCTGTTAAATGTGGCGGCGGTCCGAGCATCCTTTGACGTGTTTTTGCTTTCTGCGGCGGCGACCGTTTTTGCTGCCATATTTGGGTCACAGCGACAGATTTTCGCGTAATGGGGCGCATAATGTTTCCGCATTAAGAATGCTGCATCAAGTTTACAACTATTTGTGCGAGTAACACAAAAAACGTTCGTAACTATTCGCAATTTCGAAGAGTGAAACGAAAAGCAAGAGGCCGAGGGATTTTTGATTGTTTCACTTTTCTATGAACTCTTCAACTATTCCGCAGCCGCGAAAAGGCACAAAATAGCTGTAGTAACAGATGTGAAAGGAAAGTTTCTACCAAAGTAATTGCTAATAGATGAGAGTGTAAGAGCACAAAGACAAATATACGATAAGCATATATACAACCGCTCTGCAAATATTTAGGTAAGTAACGTTCGTTTATAGGCTGCCTAATTACATAAAGGCGAGGCATTCTTGAGGAATGACTGGAATTTAGTGAGCAGAAGTTATCAGCCCCGTGTGTTTGCTCTGAAAGGGGTGTCTCTGCGCATCAACCACGGCTCTCTTGCAGCAAAATCGTCCTGATTAGGCTTAGCTTGCATCAATATTGACACGTGCACTTCTTTATCTTTATCGGGCGACCATGTTTCACCGCCTTACAAATGTTATCGCACAGCGCAGGACGTGCCTGCATGTATAGGAGGTTTCTGGTATGTTATCGATGGTTAGATCCGCTGTCTGTGACCTAACCTTGTGTAATCTGATTGCATGTATGCGCGACGCGTATAATGCAGACCTTTGTGGAAGACACGCGGGTCCCAGCGACTATTCTGGAACGTTCGACGACTGATGTATAAATGCCGACGCGCTTGACCCGCTGATCAGATTTTCGCCGATCGCCGAATGTTTTCGCCGCTATCGTTGTTTTTTGAGTGTAGCCTGCTTATTGAAGGCACAAGTTCGCCCAATAAAACGCTAGTTTCATTAGTCAGAGTTTTGCTGCCTTCTTCACCTTCACTACCACGTGAAGATATCTATGCGAAAAGTCAAGGCTCTTGCACGTGTTGCTATTCCTTTTATTTGAATGCGAGAAAAAATATTCAACAATTCGGAATTGTAAACTCTTGAATCCAATGTCAATCGAATGTGAGATTTCCTGCGTTTTCCCTTACGTTAGCCCTTTTCATTGACTGATAAAATGCTTATATTCATTTTTTTTACAAGCTTTCGCGTACACGTTTATCGCCAAAAGAATAAGCAAACGGCCGTCCTGGTCTCGCAGCCGCGGTGGCAATCCCGGCCGCGCAGCAGACCTGTGATGTCAGCAAGGACATTACAAGCGTCTAATCTAGTGCAAATAATGAACCGCCTGTACTATAAAAACGGGTCGTTTCTCCTTACGGCACCTGCTGGCTGACAAGACCGAGACCGCGCTATGTCCGCACCGCAATCCGTACACGCCAACGGAGCAGTAAAAACAGACGCCGAAGGTACTCAGCTTTCCTTTGGTTCCACACTTTTCTTATGAACCCTACGAAGACCTGTAGCGATCGCTCAGTGGCCGTGGTTTCGCTGCTAAACACGAGGTCGGGGATTCGCATTCCAGCATTGGCGGCCGCCATTTCGGTGGGAGTGGAATTCACAAATACTTCGTATACTTACATTTGGGCGCACGTTAAGGAACCTCCGGTAGGGGTGGGAGTGGGAGGTGTAGGCTCCGCGACAGAAGGTGACAATGACAATGACAATGACAATGATGTTTATTTTGCATCAGTACATGACGCGAGGAGCATGCAGAAAAAGCTGCCACATGGACAGCTTGACGAAGCCGCAGGCCCCCGCATTGGCGTTTGCGCGGCGTTGGCGAGCACAAAGGTAGTACATCATTGTTTAGAAATGTCCTTTACACAATATTGAGCATCGCGAACCATGCGAAGCAAATGAAGAAAAAAGAAAGATGTGCTCTAACAGGTCATAGTAAAAATCATCTCTAACCAATAAGGATAAAAACAATGATAGGCACAACGGTATCGCAACTGTTCAAAAAATAAAAAAAGAACACAAGGGTGAGAAAGATGTAATCATAACACAAGGTGTAACAATAACATTTCTCATACAAACTAAACAAATGAAAAAAACCAAGAGTATAAGCTATACAATGGGACTAGTTGTTTTCGATAAGGAAAAATTTGCGAACGCCAGGGAAACAATCTAGTGCAGGCAGAAATAACTATACAGAGCTTTAAAAGAGGTATTTTCCAATCCAGTGGTTTCGTTGTGTAATTTATTCAGTAACCTTGGCAAGTTGTTACGAATAGTTTGTTGTCCGTATGTCGTTCTGACGGTTTCTACTTTCCAAAACTCTCTGGACCTTGTCGCATATGCTGTAATGTTGATTATTAAATCCGCTAGTGTTCTCAGAAAGCTGGCTCCATTTTTTATTTCTTGTTTGTACGCTCTACAGAGTCGATAATCGTACATACTGGTAATTGGCATTACATTGTATTTTATAAAAAATTCACGTGTATGAACATATTTTGGAACATTTTCTACGACTCGTAGGAATTTTTTTTGCAGTACATAAAGTTTTTCCAAATTTCCCTGTGTGGTAGTAGCCCAAACTAAGTGACAGTAGTTTAGACTAGAAAGAAACAGTGTGTTGAAAATCAGCATCATTATTTTTGTTGGCAGTATATCACGGTTACGGTAAACAAGCCCGATTATTTGAGATAATTTTGTCGCCAAGGAATTTACATGCATATCCCAAGATAAGTTTTCTTGAAAGATAACACCTAAAGTTTTAAAGTACGGAACTATATCGATAGGAGTTGAATTTAGCAATATAGGCGTATTAATTAGTACGCTTTTATTTTTGCTTCGAAAAATTATTCCTTTTGTTTTGTTTGTGTTTATTTTGAGACAATTTTTACGTGTCCATTCATGCAATTTTTGAAGAATTATGTTTGCTTCCTCAACTAATTCATCCGCCGACTTTCTTATCAGGAATATGCTAGTATCATCGGCGTAAATTATATAGTTTGCCTTGATACTGATACTAATGATATCATTAATATATAAATTAAGGTACGCAGATACGGACACAAGAGTAACCAGACGACACAAACGCGGCGTTTGTGTTGTCTTGTTCCCTTCTCCTGTGTGCGTGTCCGCACGCCTTACCTTCCGTCACGATGAATCCCTATGGGCTAGGTCAGCTTTCGGCGGTTGTAGACTCCGTGATGCGTTTAGACACTCCTCGTGAGTTTCTGAGCTCCGGATGCACGAAAGGCCCTAGGGAACTCTCCAGCGGAACAGAAAAGAAACGCGCAACGATGATTATTGAGCGGGCCTCGGCATGAAGGTCTTCCTGCTCCCGTATTTTCAAACGATCCTCGACTGCGAAGTTCTCTCTCCACTGCACCGAATCGAACACAGCGCCAACCATCGACTGAAGAAGACGCTGCACTTCTTTAGTAGTCTCGTGGAATGTCAGTTAAGTGCAGTGACCATATATGTAGAGGCACGGCGCTGCCATTCAGTTTTGCGAGTCAAAGTGGAGTGCTGGACGGAGGAACGTTCGATAGAATGCGGGGGAACACCGGGTTCACGAACGTTGCGGAGCCTACTCCCGTGAGTGAAAAGAGACGGCAAAAGCCGGAAGGCTTACGCCTAGTGTGTGTGTTTTTTTTTTTTTACAGCGAAGTTGTTTATGTATAGGTTCTGGGGGATCTCGTCTCCGTGAACATAGACCAACAATTTTTCACGCGAGGGGCGATCCCGCAAATAGTGCAATGCATGCCGGGCTGACCTGTGTTGGAGGTGCAGTTCGCGGCCCACACTCGCAGCTTCGCTGGTCATCCTTCTTCACCGAGTGGAAGGGCACTGAATTTTTTTCGCTCGCTCACAATCCAGTATCGACTCACTTTCCACTTCCCACTCTTTTAGAACATGTCACTGCACACGAAGACAGCGTCAAAAATTTACGGACAAGGCATTCTAAAAAAAAAACAAAAAACGAGAAAAGATCGACTCGCCGTTCGGGCCCTGCCAAAGTGAATGTCCAGCGAAGCTGTTGAAAATCGCCACTACAACTGCTGAAGAGGGTATGCAATGCTTTACGGCTTTAGGCTGATGGTAGTAATGCGATTTTAGAGCAATGCGAGTAGTGGTAATCTTCACAACACGCCGCCGCCCATAGCGGTGCTGCAACAGAATTGAAATCAGCTGCTAGGAGGGGTATTTTACATACGAAAGACTATGGACGTCACTCACCACGTCGCAAGCTGCCGTCGCCGCGGCAGCTTGTGCAACTGTAATCTTCACCGGGGAACGTGTGTCGCGATCCCCTTGTCATCAGGAGCGCCTTCAATTATGTGGTTTGGATGCTTGTTTTGAGCTTGTCATTTATTGAAACGAATGGTTTTCTGTATGTTGTGTGCGTGATTCCGAAAATGCATGCACTGTTCTCGGCACTTTGCTGATTGCTTGTAGCCTCTGCATTAAGGGGGTATGAGCGATTGGTCTGCCTGCCACCGCGATGGGCCCATCATTGTTTTCGGTCAACGTTGCGCCACGGATAAATCCTGGTATCCTAGCCATAGACACCTTCGTTGCAAAAAAAAGTGGGACATTTTGACATGGTTCACATTTTTTGGTTCATAAGTTGTGTAATCAACCATTGCTATGTCTCTAAATCAAATAGCAGTATTTGTAAATAAATAATAAACATAATTTTCGCAGCCTGGGCCCTCAGCCTTATTCCGCAGCTTGGACATTTTATTTCCAACTGGTTAGAGGAGGCAGAGAGAGCAAGTTGCAAATGCAGCTTCAAAAATGCACTGTCCTCTGCGGTTACAAGTTACTACAGCGCGGAACTGCCACGTGGTTTCCAGGAAAATAGAAAAAATAATAAATTTGCAAAACACAAGATGAACACAACATACTCCACAATTTTTCAAATAAAAATAATAATTACAACATTTACAACGTCATGCAATTTGCCGAAATACACAGCTAATCATGGGATAGAAAAAAGTTGACGTATTAAAACAGCAGCGCTTGCTTCGAGAAACAAACAAAAAATGTACGCAATAACGCACGAAAGGAGTAAGCAAAAATGATGTGTACTTATTTATAGTAGAAGCCATAATTATTAAGCCTGTCAGTTTTGCCGACATAGTTGTAAAATCTGTGAAAAGTTTCAGTCAAAATTCTGTAAAATTTCATGCATTCTGGTAATTTCAAGCTTCCCAAACGAATGTCCAGTGCGTGTATCTCACGGGACGTCACAGGGGACATGTATTATCACGTTATGCAGTGAAAACAAGTTGTGTATATTCGTATCACCGCAGTGCCCCATACGAGGTGACAAGAATTATTATGCGAAGCAGAGAATATGTCATATAGTAGCACTTCTACTAAAGCAGAGAAAACGTTTTTGGTTTCGATTTATTGCACCATGTATGTGACTTAGCTTTTGGATTACAAAAGTTACCCAACCATTCCATCGTAGTGCTGAAGAAAGATATATGCCTAAAAATGTTATACTCTCAAGAACAGCCATTTCCACATTCAACTCCGGGCTGTCCAGAGGGCCCACGACGTTTCGGTGGGACTTGATCTACTGGTCCTATCATGGGCGGAGCCACCGACTTGATCTTCGGGAACCTTCGGTTTTGGCTCCCCAAGATCTCAGCCCCTCAGGACTCAAATAAAGTTCTTGTCATGTCCTGTCATGTCCACAACTTCAATGGGTGCCTTATCGTACGTTATGTGTTATTGTACTGGAATGGCGGTGCCTTTCGGAGGAAAAAGAAGAGAGCTTTAGTTTTGGCAGAATTCACACGTAAGCAGTTTAGGTTCCACCCGACCCTTCGTTTAAGAAGCACTTCATTTCACGTAGTAATAAGCTCGGTGTAAGAATGTGATGCCAGTAATATGCTGGGGCCATCTGGTTAGGCTATACATTTTGCATTCAAGTAGATATGCACAATATCATTAACATAAATATTACAAAGCAAGGGGCCCAAAACACTGCCTTGTGGAACTCCAGAAAGTAACACGCGTTTCTGGGACCTGGATCTGTTTATCTGTACATACCGCCGTGTATTTTGAAGGTACAACTTTGTAAATCTAAGAGGGATTCCACTATCTCCTTACCGGCCAAGCTTCCGATGAATGCGGACAGAAAGAAAGAAAAAGGAAAGGTGCTCGTATACCGTGCTTTGGCTGCACATTGAAGAGCGTCATTGTGGTCTCAATTAATCCATCGCCCCTGATTACGCGGTGTCCCGTGTAAACCACCGCGCAGTTTCGGTGTGCCTTAAACCGGTTAAATCACTCGTCGTTGAGCCCGAACAAATTCATGCAATCTCGGTGTTTTCACACTTGCATTCATTTTGCGTGCCTCGCGATGCACGCTACTCCGACACAAGGGCAAGCGACGACAAGCAGCCGAAGCAAGCTACGGGACTGCGGTATGTCGACGGTACTGCTTCGCCGCGCGCGATAAACTGAGGAAGAGAGAGGGAGAGAGAGAGAGCAGGCGGCAAGTCGCTTCGGTCCAAATCCCAGCGTGCTACACAGGCTTACACGTGTTCCGCGCGGCGACGACTGACACATGCGCATTCCCTGTCGGCTTCAGCGCCGCACCCGGAGCTCTTCGAGCGTCCAACGGCTGCAGTCAGCGCTCGCGGCCGTGTCCGCAGTACTCGCGACGTGTACAGTAGCGCATAGTACAGCGTCGCCGACTTAGGCGTGATGAGTGTCCGCGTACTTGGCTGGTCCTTCGGAGAGCCGACGTCTCCGTCGGATTCGTCTCGGGGCGATGGGGCGAGTGGTGGCCGCCCAGGTGCGGTCTCACCGCTTTCGGAGATGGAACCCGGGAACAGCGAGTGCCGCTGGTGTTACCGAGCCGACCGATGGCACCTGGAAAACGGTGAGTTTATAATCTCGACGTCACCGACTTGGTTCTTCGGTGCGTCTTTCTGAGAGCCGCAATGTTCGAGCAAGTGTCGCAAATACTTTTCCAGCTCTTCGTGGAGCGACGGTTTTTTGTTTTTAGTGTAACGTGGTCGAAACGGACTTGGCTTGAGTAAGCAAAAGTGGAACATCGCGGTCTTTTGTTCAGAGGTGGCAAATCTAAACATTTGTCCCCAGACAGGCATGCATGTAGCGGCCGTTGATGGAAAGGTGAAAGTCATGGAGCAAAATCGATCTAAGTCTTGGCGATTTCTGTGGAATGTGGCGGCCACTGTGGTGCTTTGGTTTTGATCATCAAGAAAGAGTTTCTGCTAATTAAATAATGTGAGGGGTCGAAACTTAAAGAACACGGTTTCTCTTGTTTGGTAACCTAGAACAAAGTACAAGCGTCAAAAGCGTGGCACTTTGGGCGAGTTGGTATGTCATAACTGTGGCATCTTCAATGGGTGCCTCACCCTGTTTTCCGCTCCCTTTGATTACCCCTACCTCTGTCCTTTTTTGCTCGTCCTGAGCGGCGCTACTAGCCTTAAACAGTTATGACATACCAACTCGCCCAAACTGCCACGCTTTTGACCTTCATTTCTAGTTCAACGGGCCCCTCTCTAAAATAGCGCTCACCCTGTTTTCCGCTCCCTTTGATTACCCCTACCTCTGTCCTTTTTTGCTCGTCCTGAGCGGCGCTACTAGCCTTAAAGAGTACAAGCGAAACACTCTTCTGGCATCTGTGACCCCTCGCATGCTTTAGGCTGGCGTGTGACCCCTGCATTCAACTGGCTGCGTCTTTCCCTCTTATATTTCTCACGCCCCTCCCTTGTGGACGATACCTAATACACGCGTGTAGCTATTCATACGTTACCTAAGCTTTTTTTGTTTACTTGAGTGAATGTACGCGTGTTCGTATTCTTGACGCCACTGAGTGTACGCGCGTTTGCAGACACGAGCCTGTTTCACATGTTGCGATTTTCATCCCACCGGAAGTGGGATGTCGGTTGCATGCGGCGGAAAATGCAGTCGCAGGTGTTATAAGTGCGTTAAGCATCATTCTAACAGTTTTATCTCTTTTCTTTGTGATGTATAAATTGGGACACAGTTCATAGGCGTCCGCTCCTGCGTTGAGCGCCGGTATTCCTCGGCGTGACCGAGCGAACGAGCACAGCGGAGGATTAAAGCGTGAATGCAGAGTGCAGCAGGGAATGAAAGACGGTGAGAGCGAAAAGAGCGCAAGGAGGAAAGCGGAGGAGGGTGCGGCGAAAGGGTGAGGAGGAAAGCGGAGCGCCGCACGAGGCGTACACTCTGCGGCGGCGACCAGGCATGCGGCGCGCTCGATCGCCGATGCCACACATGGAAACAAAGCGCTGGTGTGCGTTTCGTACCAAATGCGCATGCGCTACTTATACTGCGCAGCAGCCTCCGCCGATAGAGAATGCGTTCCGCGCGAGCTACGCTTTCTTTCTGAACAGTGAGCAACGCAACCGGTGGAGATGCTTCGTTTGCCGCTGCTGCTAAACGAGCTGCTCGAGCAGATGCTCGGCGCCACCGCCTTGTCGTCCAGAACCGAGTTATTTGCCACAATATATCGCGAATTCAAAACGCCTAAACAGCCGCGCTCAAAATTCGCGTTAAGGAGTGTCGTAATCGTCGATGAATTCTATTTTTCGTGCACCAAATCCAATAAACCTTCAACATGTGCAAACTTTGTGTCCCTGCGGCACCCGTATTAACCCTCACTTTAAAAAGGTCATTGAAAATTGCACTTCCTTCACTACAGTGAATTTCTTTTGTTTCTCAAAATTAAATTATTGGGTTTCACGTGCCAAAACCACTTTCTGATTATTAGGCATGCCGTAGGGGAGGACTCTGGAAAGTTCGGCCACCTGGGTTTCCTTAACGTGCACCTAAATCTAAGTACACGGGTGTTTTCGCATTTTGCCCCCATCGAAATTAGGCCGCCGTGGCAATAGTTTGTTTACGCTTGTCGTAACATATCGCAGCATTCTAAGAAACTACTTCGCTATAAACATCTTTGTCTTTCCTTTCTTCTCTCTACCTTCTGTAAAACGCATGCAATAATGCAAAAAACAGGCAAACACCTTGTTTTCATAAGCAGTAGACCCGCCGTGGTTGCTCAGTGGCTCTGGTGTTGGGATGCTGAGCACGAGGTCGCGGGGTCGAATCCCGGCCACGGCGGGCGCATTTCGATGGGGGCGAAATACGAAAACACCCGTGTACTTAGATTTAGGTGCACGTTAAAGAACCCCAGGTGGTCAAAATTTCCGGAGTCCTCCACTACGGCGTGCCTCATAATCAGAAAGTGGTTCTGGCACGTAAAACCCCATATTTTTTTTTCATAAGCAGCAGATTACACATTAAACAAAAACAAATCGAAATTGTGCAGGGAAGTTATCCAATTCGAATCCCTTCCTGCAAATGATAGCATCTTTTTCAAGTGCGGATTGTTCTTGCACGTCCACGGCTAATAAAGTATACAGACGCATCACGAGGCATAGGCCGTGCCCAACAAGACACACTCAGTGTTGCTAATGAGTTTGCAATTACATATATTAATGCATCAACTCGTTTAACCATTTCCCGTCATTACTGCGTCTATAAAATAAGTAACATGCAACTTGCATTGTATACAAAGACAGCATGACATTCGTGCATCTGACGCTTTTTTTGTTAGATTGTGAGATGCAGCTGCTTACTGTTTTATTCCACGGTGTGATTTATGGCGCGTGTGTTCAGATTGTCCAAAATTCTACTCAGCCTCGCTCACTGAGACTCAGCCGAGTTTGCTGTGACTCATATTCCCCAAAACTATGCTCAGTTGGGTTTACTCCCCCTCATATTCAGCAAAATTCTACTCCACCGTGCTTGCACGGACTCATATTTGCCAAAATTATGCTCAGCCAAGTATTGCCCCGACTCATATTCATCAATATTCTACTGAGCCGAGCTTTCTGGGACTTGTATTCACCAAAATTTTACTCAGCTGAGCTTGCTCTGACTCAGATTCCCCCAAATTCTGCTAAGTTGAGTTTGCTCAGACTCATATTCACCAACATTATACTCTGACAAGCTCGTTCCGACTCATCTGTACCAAAATTCTACACAGCGGAGCTTGCTCTGATCATATTCTCCAAAATTCTCCTCAGTTGAGTTTTCTCTGACTCGTATTCCCACAAATTGTACTCAGCGGATCTTGCTGCGACTCATATTCCCCAAAATTCTGCTCAGTTTAGCCCGCTCTGACTCATATTCACCGCAATTATACTTCGCCAAGCTAGCTCCGACTCATATATGCGCAAAAATTCTACTCAGCCGAGCTTTCTCTGACTGATATTCACCAAAATTCTACTCCACCGAGCTTGCTCTGACTCGCGTTCACGAAAATTCTACTCAGCCGAGCTTGCTTTGACTGGATGGACGGATGGATGAATAACTTTCTTGACGTCTGCCGGTGCACGCGATTAGTGCACAGCGGACCGCTCCCACGTCGGGACAGAGAGGCCATGCCCCTCCACCGCGTCGCGCGCCCGATGGACAGCCCAGAGCTGTGCGTCAAGGGCCGAGCTGCGTAGAGCTCGGTCCCACTTTTCCTTGGTGGTCCTGGCCTCCGGCGCCAGGGGGCAACCCCAGAGCATGTGAGCAAGGATAGCTATATCCTTATATAGCGACGCGCATTGTCAGGGTGCGCGTCCGGAAAGATTTTGTGCAGGACGGCCGGGGCATGGGTACGCGCCCGTCTGAAGCCGCCTGTACGGGACTTCTAGTGCTTTGAGTGCTTTGTGCGATAGCGGCATGGTTCCCTTGACTAACTTATAGTGCTGGGTGAGATCGTTGTAAGTGACGAGGGGGTCACGCTCGCTCTGCCATCCTGCTGAGAGGGAATCTGGTCTCGCTCGGTGAGTTAGGTCTCGTGCGGACTCGTGTGCCATCTCGTTGAGGAAAGGGAGCGGCCCCTTCAATGGTCCCATGTGGGCCGGGAACCAATTGATGTAGTGTGGAGTGAGGTGATGAGCACCAAGTATTCTGCCGATGGCCGGGGATATGCTGATATTCACCAAAATTATACGCCACCGAGCTTGCTCTGACTCGTATTCACGAAAATTCTGCACAACCGAGCTTGCCCTGACTCATATTCACCTAAATTCTATTCCACCGAGCTTGCTCTGATTCGTATTCACGAAAATTCTGCTCAACCGAGCTTGCTCTGATTCGTATTCATCTAAATTCTATTCCACCGAGCTTATAGCATCTTCGAAAAACGTATTAAATTTCTCTGCAAGCGGACATACTCAATACGTTCACCTCCAAACCAATGCTCGGTAACTCCTGACGTAGACTGTGCTTGGTTTAATGATTAACTTTTTTTCAAACTTGCGCGCTACCATCACAGAACTCCTTGACAAACTCATTGGGCAGAAAGTTCCTCTTTTCGTTTTTGTGAAAAGACGTTACATTATTGCGGTATTGTTTAAACTTTACTAGATCAGCAAGGGACTTAGTTCTCATAAATTTCCTGTGTAGCTGGTTTTTCTTTTTAATCATTCTAAGGCAATCTCGATTTATCCATGGCCTACGACTTTTAGTAGACATTCTTACAGTTTTCTCATGGAAATGATCATGGTGTACGTGTTTAAAGCAGGTGATGAATGTCTGATACGCCGCAGCTGCAGTCTCAGAAGAAAGGACGTCATCCCAGTTTTGATTTGAAAGAGTAGGAAAAAAAAAGGACGCGAGGGTATCCGGAGTAATATTTTGCTTTTTGCGCAGTATTCTGTGCTAATAAGTTGCGTTTATTTGCGGCACATTTCAGGAGCACATAAATGGGTTAATGATCGCCGATTGAACTGTGTAATACACCTTAAAGTAAGCTGCTAGTATTTACGTTAGAGATAAATACATCAATAAGTGTGGCTGTCTGCATCGTAACGCGTGTAGCCGTCTGAGTCAGTATGGAATTACCACTAGGATGCAAATAGCCAAGGTTAAGGTTGTGCATAAGAAATGAGACCGCAATAATTTAGGAAATTATAAACCAGTATCTATACTTCCAATCTTCTCGAAAACAATTCAGAAAGTTCTACATACTAGGTTGTCTGATTTTATTAGCAAGCTTGATCTTTTATCCCGAAATCAACTTGAGTTTTGTAAAAGTAAATCTGCCGACTTAGCATTACTCGAAAAAAAGGAATACATACTAACACAATTTGAAAAGAAAGCTTTCATTACTGGTGTTTTCGTGGATCTCTCGAAGGCATTTGACTTAGTGAACCACACTATACTCCTAAAAAACTTAGGATGTTATGGTTTTCTCGGACAGGCTGAAATGCTTCTTAAATCATACCTATCGCATATGAAACAGGCTGTCTGCATAGACAAAACGATATCTGAGCTAAAACCTGTTACTTCTGGCGTTCCACAGGAAAGTATATTGGGGCCATTACTATTTAATGTGGACCGTAATGATATTTCCAACATGAACTTACCCGCTATACGTATTATGTACGTTGATGATACTAGTATCTTCTTTTCTGGAAATGATCTCCTTGTTCCGGAATGCAATGACCCCATGAGTTGTTACAAAAATGGTCCGAATCCAAGCGCATGCTTATAAATGACAATATAACGTAAGCTGTTATATTCCGCCCTAAAAATAAGCCAGTTCCTTCCTCCCTCGAGATTAAGCTAAACTCACGACGAATAGATGTGGTCGAACAATTTATATGCCTCGGAGTAGTTCTTTTGCTCCTCTATGTCATGAGAACACCATGTTGGCCATATCAAAATGAAACTTGCTCAAATAACGGGGCTTGTAGGTCGGCTAAGATATGTTATTCCGAGGCCAATAAAGTTACTTCTCTATATTTCACCTTTTCTACTCCTATTTAAACTATCGTCATTTAATGTGGGGCACAGCCACATTCAGCAGTCTTCAGCGTATATGCATTTTGCCGAAGAAGTCGCTGCGTCATGTTCACAATGTCTCCTGGGACTCACCGAGCGGGGGTCCCTTTCTGAAACTGAAAAGTAGCGTGCTGAAGATCCACAACTTGTACAAATACCACATGAGTGTCCGGTTTAAACTTGAAACACGAAGAAACGTAAATCGCACAGGTTATCTTGCTGATTTGAGTGCCCGAGAAGCAACCTACAAGACAAGGTAAGCGGATAATTGGGTAGTGCCGACCTCTCGAATAAATTCAAGCCGCGAAATCATACAATTCGCTCTTCCTTCCCTCTTGTATAGTTATGTTCATAATAATTTTGACCGTTTCAGTACGTCAAACAGTGCTTTGCGCGCTGTATATGTGACCATGTAGGTTCTGCTTTCCCTTTTTTTAATATTGTGTGAATGTTGTATAGTTAATTTTTTTACTTGTTCGTTATTGTACAGCTTTCACTACACTGTGCAATTACCTCTCTATTAAAAGCCTTGCCGTGAAGCCACTACCAAGCGAAAGGGGGCTGCGGCGTTGTCAGGCTCTATCTGACAGCTTTTTTCTGCGCCTCCGCTGTCTGCATCATTACAAGGCAGAGATAAAGAACTCGAACTTGACCGTGAGTTATTCCTTTCAGGTGAGGGCGGCGAGGTGTTCCTGCTGTCGTCAAACTTGGAGGTGGGTGCACATCCATAGTACCTGCAATCGCTTGTGGCTGCAAGGTGTGGGAACTGCTCGGCAGCAGTAAAAAAAAGCGGACTCGCGTTCTAGGGAGGACGATTGTGCAGGGCCACGTGCGTACAAGACTCCATTACGGAGCTGTCTGTTTGGTGCATGCGTATGCACTCCAGGCGAAGCATTCCTAATCGCTCGGTTAACGCTAGGGTTTCTTTTTTTTTAGCGCAGGAGATAAGCTGATAAGTTATCGGCAGTCGGAAGGTGAGCGAACATTATTCGGCCATGGCGAGGAGGAAAAACGTAGGCGTCACTCTGGCAGGCATTGATCGGGGTGAATGCGCATCGAAGTCGAATCAGTACGGTTATTTTTGTTCCACAGTGTCGGCTGTTACGGACGGGAGCGTGAATAATAACAATGATAATGATAATAATAGTACTACTACTACTAGTGATAATATTAGTAGTAACAGAAACAAATTTCGAATACGAATGCCAGTAGCCCTTGTTACTCGAGTCATAACCGATTCAGGAATTTAATAGCGGAAATTTTTGAACGTTTGCTCGTGATGTAATTTTATGAGGTAACAAGCAAACAAACAACAACGGTTTTTCAGAAAAGAGCACTAGCTCTGAAAAAACATGTTGGGAAATAATAAATTTCAGTTTATCCTAATACGTTAAATGAGTGATATAAATGTTGTTCTGTGTTTAAAATTGATTTATGGGG
Organism: Dermacentor variabilis; assembly: GCF_050947875.1. NCBI lineage: Eukaryota > Metazoa > Arthropoda > Arachnida > Ixodida > Ixodidae > Dermacentor > Dermacentor variabilis. The sequence continues at coordinate 67,069,443 of NC_134577.1, forward strand.
TGATCGTGTTTCTTTACGCCATATGTAATAACTTGTATTCTGTGTTCTTCTGCCGTTCAAAATATTTGACTTTATATAAGCGTATGTGTACTGAGCTAATTTACGTAAACTTGGTTATTCATGTGCTCTTGGAATGTATCTTTTCTTTTCGTACATCTGGTGTTCTACCGAGTGCTATATTTTGAACTCATAATTCACATACGACAAAACAGTACTAGTAAACATGCAAATCGTGAACTCAACCTTCTGTTAGAAACACGATTAGTTTTTTTCCTAAATAGTACAATGCATACACATTGTTTTAAATCATTGAGCAGGTTATTCCAAAATGCTACAGCTTAAAATCGGGTCGTGTGTTTCCCATAGTTATTGCGTACTTTCGGTACCAAAAAGTTGTTCAAAGCAAACCTGGTCTTATTCGAAATGTAAAGGCATACCTTGACAAATACATTAATCGTAGTGATGTTCTTTTTTTACTCCTGAACAGTGTTATACTTAGGTGATATTTAACCGTAAGTGCTAACGGAATGATTTTATATTCCCAAAGGGGAGTGCAAGGCGTTGGCGCGGAAAGGACTGAAGGTGATTAACCAGATGGCTTGGTTCTGCAGAGGCTGGTGATAGCCTGGTGGTCAAAATTAGTCCGGAAACCCCCACTACGGCGTGCCTCGTAACCAAATCGTGTTTTTTTTTCTCGGCACGTAAAAGCCGCATAATACAATTCAGTTCGCTGTGTGGAGGCTGTAGCAATTCAGGTTTGAAGAGTCGATTGGGGCAGCAAGAACACCTGGGCCATGCTTCGTGCCAGAATAGCAGTCAACAAGTCACCACAGTTTAACGCGGTTTTTTCCGCCAAACGTTATCCAACCTCGCACGCGGTGTGGTTGCGAAATGCGTATCTAGAGCAGTTGGCGCCCTGTGCCAGCTGTAGAAGTTCCTGTTTGCTCTGAAAGTTTTACAGTGCTATTGCCAGGAGCAGAAAAGAAAGAGAAAAACTCTGTGCAATTTTTTGAACGAGCCGTAAAACTTGTTTATGATTCTGCTATAGGGAGAAGTCTCATCTCTTCTCTTGGCGTCCGCGCCGGCACGCCTTACCCTTCTTTGCATTATAAATCCTTACCAACTGGCTCAGCTTGTTGCCGTTCTAAGCAGAAGTCGAGGCTTTTCACAGTGGCTTTCGAGCTACAAGAGATGCAAGCTGTTCGCCATAAATATTTGCGACCTTCTTTCGTATCACCTTTTAAGACGAAGCTGTATATGACAGAACACCCACGCATCAAGCACAGGTACATTGTGTGCACACGTATGTCACGGGCGCGCGCACATGCGAGGCAGTGCAGCATGCATCTTCATTCTTCAACACCTTCCGCCATGAGCAAGTGCCCTATTAAAATAACTTAATTTTCAAATTAAAACGCTTCAGAATATTTGCAAAGCAGGACATGCAGACACGCTTCATACATGATTGCTTCGTATTCTAAGTCGTACATGCGAGTAAACGTAAGTCTATTACGCGAAAACTCGAAGACAAAGCCCTTTTTTTTTTCCAGCTGCCGTTTTAGCTCGGTTCGAGTGGCCGCAGCCGCTAGGTGGCGGTACTGTTTTTCGATCAAAACGAGCCGACGTAAAATCCCTACCAGCTAGAGGCTAAGAGCTTCGCTGTAAAAGTAACAGAAGTGGCTTGAAGCGACCCTAACCAACGTCAAAACAGGGAAACCTCAGAGAGAACAAGATTAATATGTTCCACTTGCTGAAACTAGCACATTAGCTCCAAATATGTTTCACTAAGTGTAATGTTTCTGCAAATGTGTTCTACTTAGAACTTAAGTGAAACGAGATAAAGAGTGCTTAGACACTCCTGTATGTAACGCTCGAGAAAATACTATTTTAGGGCGAAGCAATGCGATTTGAAACGACGAATAATGAACCCAATGCCGTAAACGTCTATGAGTGAATGATTAAGGTCGATCAAAGTCGCTATGGTAGTGCTGCTGTGTGGACTCGCACAGGTCTCGCCTGTGTCAAAGTTGGTGCAACTCCTCCCGAAAGCGATCTTTCACGTCATCTCTGAACGATCCTGTTCTGACTGGAAAGTGCCTTCCCACGCAACAGTGACGCCACTACGTTGAGAGATCATTCGGCCATCAACACAAAACCGACAACTCTCTGAGACGAAGCACGCTCTTCAAAAGCGGAGTCATGGGCTTTTGCTTCCATATGACAATTACAAAAAAAATTTAACTTCGTTTATATTGTTTCAAGGGTGAGACCACTCGTAACGGAGTTCTGTGGGCCAACTTCAACCATTAGGTTCCGGATCACACTCAGGACAGCTGCGGCCTTGCAAAAAATTATATTTGTTCGGCAAGACCGTGCTTTTGACAGAATATACAGCCCCATAACTTTGACAGTTAAATTCCAGTGAATGTAGGCAACAGCACTCTTTTCAGTAGTCTCGAGATGACGTAATAAATTATCTTGGGACAGACCACTTAAGTGCGGTCATAGAGAGGTTCACCAGTTTTAAAGTAAATAATTGTGCACACACTTCTTTCACCAAAGATGCAAGCGTGCGTTGACACACGTACCTGACAAATGTTCAATATTACAAAAATTTTATTCTGAATTAAAAATACGGGTAGAGCGAGATGCGCTCACGTTCTTGCCCCGCATTTCTTATCAATTCACGCTTATTCGTGCGTGTCATTATACGCAAAATTTTGAGGCATCAGCAAATCTTCCGGCAGAGCATTTCATTTCGACGAAGGCTTGCTGTGGTGCGATAACGTTCTCTACATGTTAATTTTAATCACTGTGTTGAGTAAACATAAATTCGAGGAACGTTCCGCGCTAACTGACATTCTGTATCTACTACAGCTACCGCAGCTTGATATGGCACTGCAGTGAAGGGCAGCTTGTGGAAGAGCACGCGACTTTTCCGATTGTAAGGCAGCGAAAGTCCATAACACGTTAGTACGCGACCGTTATAGCCACGCGTAGCCCCTTCCGAGCACGCGTCCTTCTAGGTATTTCCACACCATAAGTTAGCGACACTACTCGACCTCAAAGATGCCGTGGTGAATCCGTGGCTATAGAGATCTGCTGCTGAGCACCGGGGTCGCCGGTTCGGTTCCTATCTGAGGCAGCCGTATTATAATGATGGCGGCGGAATGAAAACAAAAACAAAAACGACGTACGGTACCTACGTCGAGTGCAGGAGAACCCCCGGCGGTCACGATTTCTTCTCAGCTCTTCACAATGCCGTCTCTCGTCACCTAATGCGCAGTTTCTGGACGTTAAAAACCCACAATTGATGCGTAAATTAACTTCGATTCCCACTTTGCCGATTTATGTGGCCCTTGCGTGCCTGAAAAGGAAAACGTCATCTCCGGGCGAAATATATTTTGTTAGCTGAGACGCAGTTTGTTTTTTTCTTTTTTTTGCAGGTGGTTCCCATGAAAGACTTCAGCAACGAAGTGCGAGCTTCCATGGACGTACACCGTTTTCTCCAGGACGCCACGGTGATTCTAGACGTTCAGGAGACGACGCTGGAAGACGTCGTCAATACTGTGTTGAAGAAGGTACGGCAGCCAACAGGTTTTACACGTTAGTTTACACAACCACGAAGCGAGCGAAACAATCGACGTGCTCGCCTGCCGTCTCCGTGCTTACGCTGTAGCGGACGCTGTAAAGTGATAAGAAAGAACGCTACGTCAGGCGCATTCAACTGGTGCAACGTTTGCTATCTTAATTCTGGAAGTAACGAAAGTCAGCTTAAGCGCGCGAGAAATCACATATGCAGCTTAATATCCCGCAGACGTGATCAGAAATCCGCGTCCGGAACTGCAAACAGGCATAACACTTTCCAACAATCACTAAGGTTTGAACTTTTGCCACCGGCATCTTGTTTGTTCAGCTTACACATCCTCACCTGGTCCTCCTTATCGGTGTTCGGTACTGATACTCAATTCAATGAGAACCCGTAGGCGCATAACATCGCCATCCTGCATGTCCGCTGTAGCTTGCCGCGGTTTCAATGCGTATTGGCGCCGGCGATATGGATGTATAACCGATTGTAATTTCCTACTTCATTTGCACGCCTTGCAGGTGCGATGACTGAACATTGCTGCACTTAGTATTTATTCTCCGACGAATTTTTATTACGTTTTATTCCCTTGCTTCTCCCAAATACGATAACAGAATGCTTTTATTATTTGATGCTTGTCTTGAGTGGGGCGGCACACCTCAAGACAAGACTTCGAGGATGTTTATTCGACTTCACGCTTCCGTCACCTACCAAATACTTCCTGTGAACTTTGTTTCGGAGTTTTGCCGAATACTTTTTTACATTAGTTGCCAGCGAATTTGTCAGCTTACATATTAATGGCGAGAAATTTTAAGATTTTGTGACAAATTTAAGGTTTTCATTTGACTGGCTCTCTAATACGCCATAACGGCATCTCTCACAGCCAAAGTGCCGCTTTAGGACTCTAAAATAACTCTAAAAATAATGCTTAAATTAGACTGGTATTACTTAAATCAGACTGGTATTAGAAGTATTACTTAAAAAACACATTTTCTACGATTTGGCTGGAAGAGGCGGGCTGATTTTTAGACGGGAGCATTATTTTCTTCTCGTGATTAGTCTACAAAGATGGACAGACTATTATTACTTTTTTCAATGTGCCTGTAGTTCCCCACACAGCCATTTATCTCACCCGCAACCTTCAATGACGTTTCAGGTTTTGGGAAGCGGCGAGCAAGCAACGACTGTTAGCGAAGCCAAACAAGCGATATTCGCATCCGAACAAGGTGAGCGTAATTGTTAGAAGCGTTGCTCGTCGAGCGGTTAAATATTTGCCGATCTTGAATTTAAAAGAAAATGCACATCTCCAGGTTGCTCGAAGTGTCGTTGTGTGATGAATGTTTGCTAACGTATTTGCTAAGAGGCAGCGAACACAATACGTAATGCCCGCGTAAATACCCCGTTCGCTGGCGCTCAACTGTTCTGAGCTTATAGAACTGTGCAGAAACAACCATCAACGATGAATGTGATGGTTGGAAGGCGAATGCGATGGATGAGAACACTCTACCGCAGCATCTAAGCCTTCAGACGCCCCAAAGCTCTCGCGCGACAGCAAGTACGTGTCTAGGAGTAATAATAGACTAAGATAATTTACACCCGTGAAAATTAATAATGCAGTAGTAGTAGTAGTAGTAGTACTAGTAGTAGTAGTAGTAGTAAAAACGCTATTAAGAAAGGGAGGGGGGAAAAGGGGACAAAGAGCGATGGGTGGCTCCCTTAGACCAAGGCTCAACTGGCCTTCGCCGGCCGCTGGACTTGCTGGAGAATGGTCTAAATGTGTTTACGAACCACACGGTCACAACCTTTTTGAGTGTCAGGGTGTCGTTTTAAGGGTAGAGATTATTTTGCACTGTTTATTTGGCGTTCGGCGATGAACGTGCCCCATAACTTTGATGTGTCAGAGGAAGTAAGGGTGGGAATTACAAACACATTTACACCCCTTGTTCGAAGTTAAGGGTGTAAATTATTTAGCACCCTAAGTTGCCGGTCGGCGACGAATGCGCCCTGCAACTTGATTGTGGGAGAGCGCGTGGCTTTTCTATCGCCGGCAGGAGCCACAAACGCTCGAGTATGATTTTAACGCATATTGGCAGCACTCAGTTTGCAGCACCCATGCAATGAGGTTTCTTGTTAAAAAAAAACTCCGATTCTGTGTTTTTTAAGCACAGAACACCTTAACACTTCAGTGTATTATGCAAAGAAAACTGCTTTCAAGTCACATGTATGAGACGCCCCTCTATCAGTTCTCGAAAAAAAAAATGCTTATTATGCTTGATGCACATGTAAATACAATTTTTGAATATTTAATGTACGGCAAAATTGATTTATATATTTGTGCTTCCCTGCGGATGAAAATTGCTGAAAATTGCTGCGGGAAGCATATTTAGCGCCAGCAAACAAGGACGGAAGGGAGGCAACACAATTCTGGCGCTAAATATGCTTCCAGTTTACCAACACGCCCAACAGATGGCATTGCTGCAGGGCTGTTTCACCACAACACTGCAGTTTAGCCAATATCTTCCTTGTTCGCTAAACTTCTGCGGTGAAAACCGTAAAACCTCCGTAAAAACATATACCCTAACGTTCGTCTTACCTTGGGGTCGGGCGCGAAAACCTTCGTCTTGTGCATATATATATATATATATATATATATATATATATATATATATATATATATATATATATATATATATATATATATATATATATATATATATATATGCGTAGATGTCAGTTGAATTGAAAGTGCACAGCCTCCTCTCGTATATATATATATATATATATATATATATATATATATATATATATATATATATATATATATATATATATATATATATATATATATATATATATATATATATATATGCGTAGATGTCAGTTGAATTGAAAGTGCACAGCCTCCTCTCGTAGGGTGCTTTGTCCCCACTGGGAGAACACGTGGCGTTAAGCCTAGCTCAATAGAGCGAAGGCTTTGTTGGAGAGGCAAGCATTCGGTGGTCCTTCAGGAATGCATGGCCATGAAGCTGACAAAACGCTGAGTTCACGTATGTTTGCGCGTTGCGCTACCCACATGTGAGAACAGCTGTGGCATTACTGCTATTACAAATGACGAATTCTATATGTATGCGCTTAGGAGAGGCGACCTTTTTTAATGTAGGAACCTCGATTTCATGTTTATCAGTTTCTAAGAAGTCAATGCACGGCGCTTTGTGGAACAATGGCTGCTAAATATAACATGGCCGTTTGCATAACACTCTGGTTCGCTGGCATTTCGGCGGTTCTAGCGATAGTTCAGAAGTTACCGGTAGCAGGGGCGTGCTCTCCATCTGAAATACGACCCGAGCCTTTGCCCGGCTGACGGTAGTAAACGTGCTTTACAGTTGCCATGCCAACCAGGACTATCCAGGGCGTTTGCAGCTACGGGAACGGGGACTTCGACTACGACCAGAGCTGGCTGTGTGTCATGTGAGTTTATGCAGACGTGCCCAAGCTTTCAAACTTGCTACATTCGGACCAACCGAGTCCATGATGGTGAGCAAGATGTCTAGTTTGTTCCGAGCATATGTACTTTTAATAACCAGCTTCTTTGCTGCATTCTGATCCCTCAACGCATCGACGAATGCATGGAGGAAGGACAAAACGAGCAGGGAAGCACTGTGCAAACAAGCTTGAAGCCAAACGAGTCGACCTAACACTGAATCGTCACGTCAGGGCGCGCGGTAGGTTTTAGTGCTTCCGCTCTGCAGACAGAGCCAAGGCACGGCAGCCGAACAAGTCCACATCGATTAAACGCTACCGGAAACCCACGATTCTCGGCCAATACGTTGAGTCTCAGAGGTTTCGTATTGGGCCCACTCTTTTTAGGGGAAAGTCAAAGGCAATGGCTTCACGAGGAGAGATGGCTTGCCAAGGGCTGCGCTACTTAATGCTCGCTCTTAGTCCACTTCCTTTTTCGATGGAGGCATGCATCAACGCCACAATCCTGTAGCTGGAGAGGATGTGGTGTGACGGAGTGCGAGAAGGGAACATTAGTAGAACCGTCATTGGGAAAGAGTGAAGGGAAAATATGAGGCGCGAGCTCGGTGATCATCTGCGACACCAACTGCACTCTCCAGCGCGTTAGTCGATGTGCATGATGTGCATTACGAAACTCGCTTCGAATGCGCTCGGCCCAGTGAGAGCCATGACTTGTACAATGTGCATGACAATATACGATTGTGAGCAAGTGCTAAGGCGCATTGAAAGAACAGTTGAAACGCCACCGAGAACATTACCATAATCGTCATTCATAAATAAATGAAGAATGAGTCATAATTTCAAGGAAGCTAACGCTCTCGTCGAGAGTCATTACAAACGGTTTCTACAGGAATAAAAACAAAAATATACGAGTTTGTGAGGGTTCTCAGACACTCTAGAAGAAACAATCCAACGTTAAGACGTGAGACTGAATTGCGCGCTAGAGATTGCGATCGCCGAAAAATGGCTGTCTTATGCAAGAGTAGAAATTAAAGAACGCAAAGATGGTCGACCCCAGCTTCTGCACCCTAGCCTGCTACCTAGGCATTCAATCTCGCACGGTCACTTTCGGCAATATCACTTTCAGGAAGAGCTGATTTGCTAGTTGAGTAAAGTCGGATGAACTGATTGGCTGCTTGAGCAAAACGGCCCGCATCATACAACGTTCCGTGTACTACGTTAGGCAAAAGCAATCGTATCACCAAAAGTGATCGTCCCAAAATACGGCCTCTATATTTATGCTAAGAGAAAAATGGGAAGGAGAAAGATGATGATAACCGGGGTACTAAGTCTCGTATCAGTTGTTGGCTCATGTAAAAATTGTAGTATGTCCCGAATTGTTACTGTATTATGCACCGTGTGTGTGGGGGATGGGGGTCAGAAACCAACATAGTGTCCTCCGAGAATGATCTGGCGTTGATGCTTTCCAAAGAAGACGCTTAAATCGGTCGCTCTATGTTCAGCAGACGCAAAACATATGCCCTAGTGTCTCGCATACGTGCCAGCGATCGCATTCTGGGCTCCTCTTATGGTAGCTGAACAGAGCACAGCACCAGTTTAATGCGCCGAGTCAAGCCGTCTGCTGCACGCCAAACTTCAGTCGAAGCGTGTGTATGTGCGGGCATGCGAAACCTAATTTCGCTGCCGGGCTTATGGAAGCCCCTGTAGTGACTGTCTTGTGGAGCCAAGACATCGCGTGTTAAACTTGGTACAAAATAAGCAAAAAAGCAGATGGTATCTACGGTCTCTAAAGAGCAGCGGGCGCAACAGTGCTTATACATACAAGGCAGCTCATGCTTCAGAGTTCCCACGTTAGCTTTCCCACCGCAGCGCTTGCGTAACCAATCTATTCGTGGTCCCTTCACTAGCGATGCCTGTAAGGTCTGCACTATCGAGGGTCAAAACATAATGCGGGTCTTGTCTGAGCTGGGACACGATTACTTGTATCGCAGGTCAATAGGCGCAAAGCACGGCCCAGACACTAGGCAGTAGGTCATAAATAATCTATCAGGTAGCAACTAGCTTGGGAACAGTTGATGTAGACCTGTGGTCAACATTACAAGTACGGGGTGAAGCAAAGTTGTTGTGACAGGTGACACGTCTGGGACATCAGTATTTGGGTGAGGATAGTGCTGTCGTATGTTGTACATACTCGTAAGTGGCTTTAAGACTCTCAGGCCGGGTATGGAGCGCGTAGTTTCTTCGTGATCCCTGACATATTGAGCTGAACGCATGGCCAAGGCAGGAAATATGAAGGCGTTCTAAGGATCCAGGCAGGAGCGAATCCTGGACGCTAATATGACGCACAAGAAGTCCATTCCCTTGATTTGATTCCTTTCTTATTATTCGTCGTTCATGAGAGGCCGATCTCGGTGCGAGCGGAGCGGGGCTCGAAATTCTGACGAAGCAGTTCGATCGCGACAAGAAATAGTAATGGTTGCATATTTTCCCCTCTCTCAGAGCGACATTGATTGGCGTTCACGTTTCGTAGGTGGGTCGTACACCAGGGGGTACAATTTCGCGTATAGGCTCCATGGCTGTATCCGGAAAACTTTAACAGGCGACCAAGAGGACATTTCGTTTCCGAAAACAGAGAAAAGGAGGCAAAGACCTCCTATCAAAACAATATTCATGGCGCGTCTTCAGTAATTTTCATAAGAAACTCCATAAGAGTGCTGTGGAAGTCTGCAGGCCTGGAGAAAGGTACTAAGGTAAGACACCTATGAGCCGGCAGCATGCGCGAAGTCGCAGGAAGCTTCGGTCGCAGGCGCTGGAGGGGCTCGTCCACGTGCGGTAGGCTTTGCAGGTCAGCTGCCCGTAATCGAATGGGCGTCCACGAACGTGGACAGCGAGACTTTCCGCCGGCGATTGCAGGTGCTCGGTGCCCTCGCTGCAGAGGAAGCGCGTGGCCGTGGCACGCCTCAAGCACCCGGCCAACATGGGTCGAACCTGCGGGGACGTGCGGTTCCTGGTCGCGGTGCTGACGCCGAGCAAGGAGAAAGGCACCAAGAACGCGCTGGAGACCGGCCGCACCTTCGCCACGCTGTTCGCCGACTCGGCGTTTCGTCGGCGGCTCTGGGAAGCGCGCTCGCACGCGCAGTTCGCCGACGAGCTGTCCGAGCACGCTGGCCGCCTCGCTGCTGACCAGAGGGACACCCTGGCGCCCGGTAGCGGCTCGCCGGACGCTGCGCGAGAAAGTGTGCGTGTGTTTGCAAACTTCGTTTTGCGGTCACATCGCTGCGTCTTATCTCCCTCTTTCCCCAGTGTGCTTGTATACACGCTGCAGCGTATCTTGTAAACCGTGCAGTGCACAAGCGTAAACATTGCGTGAGATTAACGTTGTGACTACTGCTATGCATAAGAGATGCAGGAGGTTACGCGTTCTGCATGCGATGAAAGCGACGACATTTGTGGGGCTCGCGTTATTTGTAATATATTTACCTGATAAACTTCACGAAAGGTTCGCCTCACCTAAATTGAAACGTGTGCTTAATCTGCGTAAGACTTATATTGAGGGCATTATACAGGACACTCCCCAGCCTTTTTTCTTGTTTTCGTCGACACAGAATAAGGCGGAATGATCCCCGAAAGCTCCGTAACCAAAGGTGTGCTTCGACTGATTCTGATACCTTGGCACAATGCGCGTCCTCGCATGGGTTTTATTGCACTTTGTAGTGCAGTCATATCCTCGAGGCTGAATAATTAAACGGGTCGGTAGAACGAGCCTTATACCAGTGCATACGTGAGTTGCTTCTTCATGAAGTTTTACAGCGAAGCTGTCTGTTTCCCCATGAAGTTTTACAGTGAAGCTGTACGTAGATAGAAAATTCGTCAGTGTGTCGCCTGTACGCCGAAAACCCCAGCAACCCCATGCGCGTGCGGGAAAAAAAAAGAGAGGCGCGTGATCACCTGCTTTCCGTCGCAGCCGAGCGCGAGCGCAGCAGCTTCTCTCCGGCTAGAAATGGGTAGGCCAAGCGTCATACGTACTCCGAGGAGCAGGCAGCGTTCGATCAGCAACGCCGCGAGCAGAACCGGGAACGAGCTCGTCTGCGCCGTGCCGATGCTGCATCCCGGGTACAAGAACAGGCTTGTACAGCCGAGCGCAAGCAGCGACTGTGTACCGAGGATCCGGTAGCCTACCAAGCCGTCGTTTAGAGAACCGCAGGGATTAACCCAGTGATGAACACCGGGGCCGCACGTTTCCGCTTCGCTGGTTAGCCGTCTGTACAGAGTGCTTGCGCGGTGATTTTTTTTAAAAGTTTGGGTAGAAATCGGCACGATGCTCAAGCAGTGTAATCAAAGCCATTATTGGGCTGATCCTGATAATGTTATCGCCGTACAGTTGATCAGGAGTATAATATCAGAACCGGTGAGTTCCTTCGGAGCTATATGAGCATTTCGGTGTGGCCGTCACTGCGTTAATCTTTATGTTCTCCTGAGAGCCGAACCCAGCTCAAGTGCACAATCGCTTTTCAAGTTGAGTTTCATATCTGTTACGGTAAAAACTGCTTATCTTTGCTCATACTCAGAGTTGAAGATGTGACATCGCGTGGTGAGTTTGTATGTTGTGGCTGTATCCTCTGGTTTCCCCGTCTTCGCGATATTCTAAACATGCTTTACAGGTGTATTCTGTCGTCAGGGACAATGCGACACTGTGTATCAAAGTATCGTCAAATGACGCAGTGTGACTAAAGCACTTCCAGACAGTCCCGTATGAATCTCACTTCGTATCTGGAACGCATACTTTACGTAATCGCAGCAGAGTATAATTTTGAAAATGATAGAATGCAATGAGCGATGCGGTGTAATGTGCAACCTCGTCCAACCGTGATTCCTGCAAAGGTGTAAATCAGCACCTCACTCATTACCACTTGGTATGTTGTTTTGCTGCTGAAGAATCGTTCATATAAATCTTTTCCCCATTACAAGCGCTCGCTCACTCGCTCACTTTCTCACTCTCTCACTTTCTCACTCTCTCACTTTCTCTCTCTCACTTTCTCTCTCACTTTCTCTCTCACTGACTTTCTCTCTCACTGACTTTCTCTCTCACTGACTTTCTCTCTCACTTTCTCTCATTCTCTCTCTCACACACTCTCACTTTTTCTCACTTACACAAATACCACTTTTAAGCGAAAATTCGGTGTTCTTGTTCATATTTCACAAACCTGCACGAGGGTTGTCAGGATATTACCACGCATGTGATTGAGGAGCAAAGTTAAACCGCGCATGCGCGACACTTTCTCTCCGCTACAATTTTGCTGAGAAATGCAGGAAAATAGACAAATCCAAGAACCTGCAAGTTGCTTGTAAAGTTAACCAATTTTTTTTTCTTCAATGTGCGCTTACTGCATGCCTTTAAATCTCGAAAGAGGTTAATCCGGTATAAAAGTTATCTTGTTGGTCCAAGTGACGAGTGAATTCTGGGTAGTAGTATTGCTGATTGCCGATAGGTATCGTTAGTGCTGTTTATTGAGAAACAATGATCACTCCTAAAAAAATTTAAATCCCATTTTCGCCGCTAAATGTTATTCGCCATCATGCCGCGTTTTCATCGTTTTTATTTACTTCATTTATAACCTTTCAAAGGCCTTGTGCCCTCGGGCTTCTTTTCTGCAGATTTATTTGTGCGTTGTTATCTACTACCAACCGCATAAAACTTGAAACGCGTTGACAGCATAGTGTTGAGAGTTTCGACCATAACGGTTGCATTGAGTCTGCTCTGCAGGAAAAAAAACCTAAGTCCTCACTACCGGGCCCTCTCAAAACGCTCACCTCGTAAAACTGCTAGCAACGGGACTAATCTGTTACCCATAATGGTGCCCCACTGGCTTTGGCATTGAGTTGCTTAGATTTACGTTCACTTTAACGATCCCCAGGTGGTCAAAATTAGTCCAGAGTCCTCCAATACTACGTCCCTCTTAAACCACTGCAATTTCGGGACACATCTAATGTAACGCAAAAAGGAAACAAAAGTTAAAAATCCTCATTCCAGTGCCAGCTTTCTGACACAATGAGGTTGCTTTAATCCGTTTCCTCGGTACTTTATCACTTTAACTCTTTCCATATCGCGTTCATTGTACATCGTTAGGCCACTAACAATGGTCCGAGACGCCGCTTTTGAGACCTTCCGCGCCGCTCATGGACACACTTCGCCATCGGACGTGAAGGAGGAGAACTGTATTTTTGTTTTCTAAACAGTGCAATTTTTTCCCAAGAGGCGGGAATGTTTTGGACGTCCTCCGAAGTTTCGAGATTGTCAAAGTACAAAGCCGAAATGGCCGCCTCCGGGAGCGGCGCATGTGCTTCGAAAGAGCGCAGATCTCATGAGTCGCGTATAAAAATAAGTTTTGTAACCTCACTATGGCACAGCAATAATATTTATTATGCGAAGCATATTACTAGAGCTCAACCCAGCTCCTCAGGCGCGGCGGTGTCGCCTTCAATGACCTTCACGCCATACCACGTGACACCGCGACGTCACGACAGAGGAGAAACGGGGCTCCAACTCGCGCCGTCGCTCGCGGCGTCGCCTTCAAGGCTGACCACGTGACACCGTGACGTCACGACAGAGGAGAAACGGGGCTCCAAACTCGCGCCGTCGCTCGCGGAGTCGCGGCGGTTATAAGCAGCTGCGCTTGTTTCTAGGTGGCTTTGGCTCAACTCTTGCAAGATGGGCTGGGTGGGAATCAAACCAGGGTCTCCGGAGTGTGAGACGGAGACGCTACCACTGAGCCACGAGTACGATGCTTCAAAGCGGTACAAAAGCGCCTCTAGTGAATGCGGTGTTGCCTTAGAAACGAGCTGTTTCTAAGGCTCAGGCGTGCGTCGCTTGCTCAGGCGCACATTTCGTTGCCGCGCCGAACGCTGCGTTGCTCCACGCTCACCGCGTCCAATGCGGGGCGCGTAGTCGCTGCGCCGTAGCCCATTGTCTTACACCCCTTGGCGGGTCGACGGGAACGCTGTCGCATTCCACTCTTGAAGGCGAAGCAGAGTAACGCATGAGTTGTTTGTTCGTCTAGCCGAACCAAATATAGCCAAGCAACAGCAGTTCACCAGGCTAAACAGTGGTTCAACAACTAAAATAAAGGCTAGTATGCTTCGCATCCTGGGCTTAACCTTAGCTAAGCCACAGCCATTTTTTCAATATAGCATAAATATTTCGGTGAGAGAGGTGCTTTCATTATTGGTATATGAAATGTGGACGCAAGTTCAAGCAACGCATGTCGCTGTTGCTTCGCTCGGGATCGCATCGTAGGTGTTGCTCAACCGGTGATGCGTTTCTTGCTGGGACTTCAACTTGCAAATAAAGCGCTTTGCGCATGCGAGAACAGTGCCTAATGCAAATTGAAATGTGCTGGGGAGCAATATGGCGCCATTTCCTCCGCAACAGACCTGCGGATAGGAATTGTTGTACGTAGTGCCTCGCCGTAGCTCCCGGTGTCTCTCCCTAGCCTTGCCAACGTCAAGGACGAAAAAAAAAAACTACAGTTCAGAATATGTTGCAGTAAATTTTGCGCTCTGACGCATTTCAGAAGGAGCGCAAGTGCACCATTGCCCGAGGCTTGCGTGACGATGTCCGGCGTCGGCTGCCCTACTACATCAGCGACTACGTCGATGGTAAACCCTCATGACCCTATGTCAAAGTGTGTGTGTGTGCGCGCGCTCCTGTGATATAGGTAGATAGATAGCTAGATAGTCGGATAGATATGGATGGATGGATGGATGGATGGATGGATGGATGGATGGATGGATGGATGGTCTCAGTGTGGCCCCATGAGTCTGATGTGGATATGTCGGTTGGTGCACTTTCGTAGCTCGTATTGGCATTCAAATGGCCGTGCCCATGGCGGCTAGTGCGGCCGTCCAATCGACCTGGGGCTTGCGTTGCTCGCTTGAAGCAAAGGCTTGGAAAGATAAGTCAAGATTACATTAAATCTTGAAGGATTTCTGGCGCATGCAAGTAGTTTTCCCATGGTTTTTAAGGACTGAAACGGTCATTAGGACAGGACATTGGGTAGTTCCCCGAAGACCAAGTTGACGTGTACCTTATTTACTCGCATAATGCTCGTACTTGCGCGTCTCCCCTTCCCCCCCCCCCCCCCCCCCCGCCGTTTCGCTGGCCGCTAAAGTAAGCATTTGTTTCCCTAGATTAGTCATCGCACCCTCAAAAATCACTGCACCGACAGTCATCCACTTGTTCCGATGTCAGCGTTGACGACGCCGACTAGGTTGGGACAGTCACATTACTTATTTGTTTGCGGACTCTTACGTTCAGCTGAGTATGCTGCGAAAAAGGAATGAATTAATGAACAAAAGAAAGGGCCTTTGTCGTTTCTTTTGAGGTAGGATCGGTACTGCTATTACAAACGTAACTGCTGCTTGGAAGTAATATTTCGTTTGAGGTTACAGTGGCTGGTGTGAAAACCCCCTATTTACGGGCACTTTATTTTTAAGTTTTGTACTTAGTGCAAAGAAGGTTTGATCGGAAGCATTCTCCCGAGCAGAATTATCGCACGCGAAACAACGTGCGGTAGCTGTATGCGAGTAAATACGATACATCAATATCCAGTATTGGCATACGGTGTCACCGAGGTCGCAGTACTTCGTAATATTATACTCTGAACGGGCTTAATGACTTTCAGTTGTATCCACGACGTCCAGCATTTCTTAGACATTTTTCTTGCTTCAGCGATACAAGCTTACGTTGGTCTCGCCTCGCTGTTTTTTTTTCTCCACAGGTATCGTGGGCCCACGAACGCTGTACAAGACGATATGCACCACGTTTTTCCTGTACTTCGGATGCCTCCTTCCTACCATAGCATTCGGAGCGTTAAATGACACTAACACACACGGCAAAATTGGTAAGCAAACGTTGCTACCTCTGAATAAATGTTTCGTGTATTCGATACAGTACTGTTGTAGATTGGTTGCTGCGGAGAGATTGAGTAAGAAAGTACGCGGGCTACTTCATTTACTTATGCTATACAGCAATAAAGAAATAGAAAAAAAATGGCATAAGCGAGAAACTGTCTGAAGTTGATGAAGATAAAACCACAACGTACATTTCACTTGACGTCTGTTCATGCCTCTAGCTGAATGAATATCCATTACATAAAAAAAGAAACTGAACTATTTTGTCGTCTGCTTTTACTTTTGACCTTGTGCTTTATATTCATTCATGATTGTTCTATCTAGCTTTGGGTACGTTCTTTTCTGTAACCGTCATTCTGCACACAGCTTCCACTATGGACGTAAAAACTTTAATAATATTATGTATATATATTTTTATCAAAGTCATATACGAATTGATAGCAGAAAAATGGAAAACCCATTTCTACAGCTGCTACTGCAAAAAGCCACAATGCCTACCGTACAAAAACATGGAGTAGTGAAAAACTCGTAGCCCCAACTTTGTGAGAGAGGAACGCAGACGTGAATGTCAGAAATGTTGGAAATCAGATTAGAGAGCACATCGCCTCGTCTAGAAATGTGGCCTTAACTAACTACCACTCTAAGTAATTCTTCTAGCCCCATTTTAGATTTGAAAGAATTTATATTCTCGAACTCTACGTTCGTATAAGTTTCGGATAAAGGCATTGACACCTCCTTAATTAGTATCTTACGTTAAAAAAAATGCACACCATCACTTGCTCCAGCCGATTTCTTTTAACGAATGCAGACCTGAATGACTTTTCACCACTACCAGCTGTTCGCCGTCGTGGACGGTTAGTGTAGACAAGCCTGGTATCCACCCATGCCACGCTAAATCACCCCGAGATGTTCGGCCTTCCCACTACTACTGCATTCCCTTCTGTCCTGCGTTCTCAGACTTATTTTCGTTTATTGTGTCTATTGGTGACGGATAATTCCGAAAGTCAAGTGCACTGGAGTGGCATGCAAGGTGCATTCTTTCACGTGAGGTGTACTCGATAGACGAGATGTTCGATTGTCTATAAGTATGTGTCAAAGGAGGCAAGCAACGACGTTTCTCAGAAATAATCCCGTAACGCTTAAAATGTTCTTAAGCGACTCTTTCATGCTTGCATTCGGAGGGACTCAATGCTTATAACAGTTCTCGAGACGCGTTTGGTATTGCAGACGTCAAGAAATGCATGGTCAGCCAGACCATTGGCGGACTGGGCTTCGCACTCTTCAGTGGCCAACCGCTCGTCATACTGATGACGACTGCGCCTCTCAGCCTGTACATTAAAGGTGAGCAGGACCATGATGTCTTAATTTATTAGTGCATAACTTTCTCGCACTTATATCAGCCAGACGTTACGTAGAGAACGACATAATTTCGCCACGAGAAAAGAAAGCAGCTGCAGTAAAGCCTGCATAGTGAACCGACATCTAAGCGTAAAATAATAATCACCGAGGTAAGGCTAGGCACTAACAGACGACCGGAGGCCCTTACCCTGCCGCCTAGTCTGAAGTGTACGGACCATATAATAGGCTAATGCCTATTTGTTTTCGCGCACCAGGGCTTCATCGTTTTAGTGTATGAGCGGGAATTATAACATAAGGAGTGGTTTAGCGAATACGTTGTGTATATAAATATGTCTGTTTCTGTCTCTCGTGCCTTTATTTGCCTATTTTCATTTTTATCAGTTAAAAATGCTTTCTTGCCGTGGTCTCGTCGTTCCTAAAGCATATTCAGTCATTTATTTAGGAAAAATGTGGCAGAATTTGCCGACATTGTTGCTGACAGTCGCGCACCTGACAATGCTGAACTTTTGCGGGCCCCTTACCATCTGCCTGACACTGGTCAGCAATCCAAGAGAAAAAAGATGTCCAAAAAGTATCCTTCTTCTGCAGTGGACTCGTCACTCCACGATATTCTACAGGCGGGTATTTGAGAGAAAGAATGGTAGAATTTTGAAAGATGTACCGCCCGTAGCTTCTAAAATGCTATTGAAGTGTAAACATTGAGGTGCAGCCGTCACTGAGGTAAATTGGAGTTTTAAATATGAGCGCATTCCTTTGGCTACACTGTCCCGCCTGGTCTGCCTGTGCTGCATCGACACGATGATTGCGTGAAACAGAATGAGGAAAATCTAGCACCTACATGAGAAGTCGGTCCCGGGACTGCAGCGTGGTAACCGAGCACCTATCCTCGGCGTCACCCGAACTGCTGAGAATTAAGGGGCTTGAAGCACACCCTCGCAATTTTTCGACAATATCGCGCGAGCCTCCACCACACGGCGGGTCAGAGGCCTACAGCAGCGAGGGACACTCCTGAAGCAAAGAGCACAGCAGTATGCATTCGAACTGAAAATCGCGTTGTAGGACCGCACATAAATTCGCCTATCCCACCATCTCCTCGTTGTTACAAGGCCGCTGACACGCCGTGTGGTCGGGGCTCTCTCGATCTTATTGAAATACTGCAGGGGTGTATGTGCGAGAATAGCGCGGAACAGAAAAGAAACCACCGTGGTGCTGTCGCAGTATCGTCACACACACACGTAGCTCGCTTGGAAGGTCTCCAGTGACGCTCCATGCGTTTGGCGGCGAAGCCAAACGGGTGCACCGTCGAACGGCTGTTATAGATGTTGAATAAAGTTTGCGTCCTGTACGGATACTCCCGCACTAAGGCTTCATTCATTATACACCTCCTGCTGTTTATGCAGGCCATCAAAGGCCACGGCTGACCAGGGCGAGTAATATGCGTTCGTGGTATAGGTGGGTTCTGGCCGAGTGGTTCTACATCTCATTTATGCTGCCAATCGATCGTTCACCATCATGTCGCGTCATCTTATCGCTGTTGGAGCCACGTCATCCACTCCAATGCCACACGCTTGCTGTCCCACAAAACCTGCGAAGTTTCTTTGGCCACGTGAGCAGCTTTTTTTTTGCCCGAAAATTACTTTGGGAGCACGGGTGGCAGATTCGTGGCAGATAGCACTTTCTCCCGTTTTGACCGCGACATGTTGCTTTCAAGCAAAACGCATGTAGGCGGGAACGGGGGGACACTCGCAATCTGGAATTTCGGAAGATATCGTCTGTTGTTTGAGCGACCGACCTAAGTGACACGGGGGTTGGCTCACACGAAGACGTCTCGTTAATGGCCATCGCCACAAGTCTCCCGAACACTGCACACTTCCAACATTCGCCGCGGTAGCTCAGAAGCTACCGCCTTGCGTTTCAGAGCTTCGAGGTCAGACGTTCGAATCCCAGACACGGTGGCCGCATTTACACGGGGGGCTAAATGCTAGAACGCTCGTGTACCTCGATTTCTACGTGAAGGAACCCCAGGACGGTCAAAAGTAATTTGGAGCCGCCTATTACGGCGTTCTTCATAATTATGTATTGTAGTTTTGGCGCCTGAAACTTCACAATTAAGTAGTTTTTGCTGTGTTCGATAAATTTATTTTGCTATCTGTAAACATATTGCCGCCTTAAAGGGACACTAAAGAGCAACACTAATGTCGTACTCGGGTGGTCGTTTAAGAGCGCTCTGACCGAGATACGAAGGTGGCGTAAAACAGCTGTAAAGCAGTATTACGAGAATATCGCTGGTATAGAAGCGATGATCCTGCTTGTTTATCATCTGTCGAGCCCATTCATGCTGTCAGTAGCACTTACTGTTCCTTTAGAAGGCCTTTGTAGTGGTGCCACAGCGTTCTGAAACGACCCCCTGGATATGTCATAAATAAGTTTCCGCTGGCACCGTATTGCTCCAAAGCTCCGCGATAGCACCTCCTTTCCTTCTTTTGTTCTACGGATACACATGCGATGGCGGCTCATCTAATCTCTGAAATAATAATAAACTCTGCCTCTCGCCCCGCCTTCCCTTGCTCTTTTTATATAAATAAATATACGTAATGAAATACATGCACCTGTGCTTGCAAGTGTGACAAAGAAACTTCCAAATTATGAAGTCGTGGCGACATACATAAAATAAGAAAGAACGCTTGCGAAACGGATTTTTGCGAACAGCTTACGAGTCGCGACGCAGCTACCGCGCCATGTATAGATATTGTATATACATGTGTATATTGCATCCAATGTGTGCAGCATTAGGTGCCAAAAAAAAAGAAAAAAAAAGATTTGTTTGATTGTGCAGTAGGTTGGTAGAAAAGAAACGTGAATGTTTTTTCTGCTCAAAGAAATTTCAGAGCCTCTTACAGGCCGACACTCTAGATTACCAGAGGGCGCATTGAAGCCGTTCCTCATGCGGAAACACGAAAACGCTCCATTCACCTCTGTCATTGTTGAGCGCTCACTTTTCAGCTTACAAGTTTCTTCCGAGCGAGAAGAGGCAAAATTTTGATCCCCCCAATCCAGAGATGGTAATAATTATTTGATGGTGTTCTTTAAAAACTCTTTCAAGGATTTGTAGCCGTAATCTGTGCAACTATTCTTTTCTTACTGGAACAATTGTTAGCTTTAGTCCACTAGGGAAGAATTTTAGATGCTGTGATTACCTGTTCAGCGACTTTCCTAGTGTATTCTTTGTGTTCTTTGTGCTTGCTGCATTTAGTGCTCAATTGTGAGCGGGAAGGTTTGCCTATTAGATAAACACTATTTGCTCGTAGGGTCGAAACAAATCTATTAACTGTGTTGGCTGCGATACGCGGATTCACATAAAGGCGGCCTCTCGCGACCCAAGCAAAGCTTCGCGAAACGATGGGCTATGATTGCTGCCTTGGAGACCTGGCGAGAAGACGCTACATCGGTTTCATTACCATTAGAGATCTGAAAATAAGGTTTAAAGGCAGAAGGTGAATACGAAGCAACACCGATCAAAAAGTGCCAGAAGCGAATCAAATCAACTCGAATGTAGGATATTTTTCCCGAATAGTGTGCGAATATTTTACTGCTTTCCGAGCAATTTTCGAATCCTGGTATTCGAAGCAATGGATAGTTTCTGTCATTAAACTGCAGAATATAAAACACAGTTTGCTGGAAGGACAAAGTGAGTATTAGGAACGACTAAGCGACTAAGCAGATTATTCGGAAAAATCTTCCTTTTGCTGAGCATACATGGTCATGCCTTTTAATATAAACACTATGAAGGTAACGTTGTGGCCAGTTAACACCTGTGTATGCTTTCGCTACCAAACTTGTGTATCGTCCGAAGGGATGGCGTAGGGAAAAAAAACAATTTTTTTTCTTTATTAAGAACGGTCGCGGTAGGTGTACCACAGTTGCATACAGTATCTTGCAGTGAAAGGTATTCTGATTTAAACCGATAAGAAGGGCGCAGGTGATTCATTTATAAATAGTACCAAACAATTCCTGCTGCTGAATGTCATAAGCCTGACTGCCTGAGCGACGCAGGCTCCTCTATTTCGTTATGTCTGCTGTGGAGGGGATGAAAGTTTTCGCGTTTCTGCTTCAATTTCTTGTTCGATTGTGTACAGTGAAAGACGTAAAGCATTCAAAATAGTATTTGAAAAGATACCCGGACTTTCGTATAGTGTCCACTCGATTCAAGGACCTAATTGCGGAGTGCGTGTCTAATTCGAAGACACAATCGAATGTGACAGCATTTTGTTCGTTATTAGAAAGTTTTGAATATTCGCACAGCACTAATGTTGTCATAATATGAACGCACTCGGTCGATACACAAAGGACGTAGTGGTTTCCGAATACTATAATATGCCTGTTTTGGTCCCTTGTATTGCTCAAATGATGCTTTAAGTGTCTCTTTCAGGCGCCTAAAACATATATTTAGTGCCTAAAAGTCTGGCCTCTCCTGATGTTTTGCCTTTGTTTTCTTTTTGTGTCACTTCAAGACGATCACTAAGACCGCATTTGTGTTGCGAGCACGGCTTATATTTAGAGGTGCTATGAGCAAGTTCATAGCAGTAGCAAAAGAGGACCACGAATCAGAAATCGTCTTAATAAAAGCTTTAGTGAAGTTGCAGGTATCCAATGTACATGGAGGTCTACGGCCAAACCCATGCGGGACCACCTGTACAGCTGGAAAACAATTATGGAAGTTAACAAGTGATAGCCGCAGGAGTAGCGAAATCATGTGGTGCATTTACAAAAGAAAATACAAAGAATATGAAGGCTTTAGCATTTCATATTTCGTGGTAGCATGGCATTATATTGCAGCTTGATAAAAAAGAGGTACGTTGCTGGGAAAAAAATTATTAACGTCATATCAAGAGCACTCGCTGAATGTTAGAAAAAAGGTACAATATACCTTCATAACCAGTCCGTAATAGGTGCATTTTTTAGCTTTTTAAGTTGTATAAATCAGTTTGGCTGGTCGTTAAAGAAATAGTGTGTTCTACTGTGATGCGGAATTTAGTTTGTTTGTTTACCATGTTCAATATGGACTCCTGACAAAATATTATAGTTCCAACAGAATCAGGTTGTCCTAGGGCACATATCTTAAGGTACAGATGTTGAAACTGCAATCGGTGGTAGCTCATTATTCGCCAGTCTCAAGAGAGAAAAACCAAGTGCCTGAGTGAAGTTGATGTGCCCTGCAATGGTTACATAGGGGGAAGTTAGCAAGCTTCGTACTTTTATAGACGGAAAACGTGGTCCCCAGGTAACCAGTATATATAAGCACTAGTGCAAGAGTCAGAACATCTATAGAAAATAACTGAATAAGACAAAGAAAGGTAACTCCTCGGTGGATTCTGCCGGTGTGTCTGGATTACATGCGCTGTTCTCGTGCCCCTCAGTAGGTATAACAGCAAGCTCACGTATATAGACTGCCTTTCAGTTGACACTAGAAATGTGTCAAGAGTCAAGAAGTGTTTTCACATGGCGCTGCATCTTTTGAGGTGCAACTATTGCTTCCCGTTTTGTTTTTGCTTCTTTTTGTGTGTGTTTTTGCAACGTGTTCCTTTCGAGGTTGTTCAAGCTGTCCTGCTGACTTCACGTTTCTTGTGGCAGTCATCTACGACATTAGCCAGGACTTTGGCTTCGACTTCACCGCCATGTACGCCTGCGTCGGACTCTGGAACAGCTTCTTTCTCTTCCTTTACGTCATCTTTGACGTAAGCAAGGTCATGAAATGGTGCACAAGGTGAGCATCCGCCCGAAATGAGCACGTATGCGACGGGGCCATGCCGAGTCGTAGTTTTTTTTAAGGTGCTGCTGCCTGCTACACGATACGAGCTCACAAAGGCTGCAGCATGAGAGTCGCTAGGCCTTACGCAAGCACTTGCAACGTGGCTGCGCCGTTTTACTTGTCCATAAAATTGTTATCGCGAATGATTCCAGCGGTCATTCCCCAAATGCCTCTGACTAGACGGTAAAGCTGGCTCTCACAGTATGGCCTTCGCGTATCTTAAATTGTAAGTGCTTCCCCGAGCAAAACAAGGAAGAAAAATACGTGCGTCGTCTTTGTCCTGCACACAGGTCATCGCTCAAGTCTGTCTAACGAGCTTCTTTACCGCAAAGACTCTACGACATTCTCAGAACCTCTAAGGAAGACATAAAGACTGCCCCACCTCCGTATATAACTCCGTCTGTCGTCTCGGCTTTCTTCGCTTTCGCGTCTTTACGGCGTTTCTCCGACACAATGTGAGATAAAGGGCTGCAAAGCGTGCCAGTGGCTTCTTGCTAAAGTTTTGCAGGCAGTGGTTTCCCAAAGGTCATAACTGATTAGATGAAGCCAACATAGGTCGATGACGTGGGAAGCACATGAAAAATAAACATGTATCGTTTTAATTGAAGTCTGTGTACATTTCACGGTAGCACGTGCAGTCAAGCGTCGACTTCAACGAAACTCAAAGCGAAGTGCTTTCGGTTCCCCGACACGTATCTATAGAAGGGTAAAAGGCGTTGAAAAGCACGAAGCATGGGGAGAGTGCAACGTCTCGAGCAATTTAACGAAGTTATTGGGAGTAAATACGGGTACCGGCTGTGGTTGCGCAGTGGCTATGGGGTTGGGTTGCTGTGCAGGAGGTTGCGGGATCGAATACCCGGCCGAAATGCGAAGACACCCGTGTACTTAAATTTAGGTGCACGTTAAAGAATTCCAGGTGGTCGAAATTTCCGGGGTCCTCCACTACGGCGTGCCTCATAATCAGAAGGTGGTTTTGGCACGTAAAACCCGATATTTTTTAAAGTACGGGTAAAGTAACACGTCACCGGGAAATTCTATTGTATTGAAAATATTTTGCGTTGTGTTCATGTATTTCGTATGTTCAAATGTTCGTATACGTGTTCACATGTTCACATGTTTTACCATGCCCGCCTGAAGTAGACAGTTTTTCCTTTCAGGAAACTGCTCGTAGCAGTGGCTCAGCATTGGAAGTTCAGAATTGGCATTAGCAATATCGCCAGCTGCGCTGTTCCATTGGAGCTGAAACGACTGTCCTCTTCTAAGTGGAGCCCTAGTCGGCAGTTTCTTTCTCCTACAAAAGTTGCCTGAGGCAAAATTTGGATGTCGTCTTACATTTGAGTAAATGAGGTGTTATTACCATGTGTTTTTAGCAGTCTAAGTTCTCGATCTGAGTAGATATTTCTCGTGTGCCATCGACTTCATTATATCGAGGCGAAACTGTATTTGCATTCGCATTAGAGTTTGTAATAAATGGAACGAAAAGGAATTGAAACGGGAAGAAGGGCACATTGCCACTCATTAGAAGTTGAGCCCATAGCCTCCGCCTGACGCTTGCGGTAGGGCAGAACAAAGCCTAAATTATGCATACATTGATAAGAAGAAATTTCTTTTTTCCCCAAATTCATTGCGAGTGACTGTCATATCGAAAGGTCATAGAAACCGTCAGGAAGCAAGGAAGAATTAGATGCTTCCGTATACCATCCGTTGAAGGCTTGGGGTTCAATACCTGAGGGTCCGGTGAGCTGTCCAATGTCTATTGTTCTCCAGGACCTGCAGTGGACGTTCACCATGTGTTGTCGCTGCCTGACCCGTCGGGGTACCTTAATGGATGGCTTTGCGATGGAGAACAAAAAAAAACAAAAAACAACACTCGTCTGCTTAACTTTAGGCGCAGGCTAAAGAGCGCGGCGTGGTCAAAATTAATCCGGAGTCTTCTACTACGGCGTGCGGCACAATACTATCGGGGTTCTGGCGCGTAACACGCCATAATTTAGCTTAGCTTTTTGTTGTCTCCGCCGAGGGTCTATACACACGCACACACACAAAAAACAAAATGTAAGAGCTGCCAAGCTATGGACTGACCAAACACGGCTATACGTCTTGGCCCGTGAGCAATAAGTTCTGCAGGACAATACACGAGGAAGGCCTCCGTGTCTTCACTGAACCGCACAAATATGCAGCGCGGCAAGTTCTATGAATAGAAGGGAAAACGCGTCCAATCACTCGCAGGTCCACCGAAGAAATCTTCTCGCTCTTCATCACGATCGCCTTCTGCGTGGACGCCGGTCGTGACGTCAGCAAGGACTTCCTGCGCCACTACCTCGCGCCGGGCTGTGCCGACACCGCCTTGGCGACCGGTGGCCACCTTCCGTCCATCGCGGCAGTCAACAACACCAGCACCATCGGCGTTGCAGACGCGGTGTTGGTGTCCTCGCACTGCCAGCGAGAGACGAGCCTCCTCTTCCTGATGCTCGCGCTGGGCACTTGCATGCTGGGCGTGACGCTGTACAACTTCAACAAGACCCCCTACCTGCAGACCTACCTGCGAAACCTGCTGTCCGACTACGCGCTGCCGCTGGCGGTGGTCGTGTTCAGCTTCGTCGGCTCCTTCGTGTTCAAGGACGTTGAGAGTGAGTCTCGAGCAGTGATGTGCCGCCCGACCGATGCTCGCAGACACTCACGGATGTCCCCAGCCGCGTAATGTTAACGCATTCCTCCCCTACAGATTGAGTTTGATAAGAATATGAAATGCGCAACGAGCGATAGAAGAAAAACGTTAGGCGCAACGATAAGAGGGAAAAAGAAATCGAGTTGGCATGGGCTGTGTACGGTGTACGGCAGATAACAAGGGATCAATCGGAGTTACAGGGTCGGTGTCGGCTGAAGGGGCGAGTAGGTGCCGCACAATAGACAAAAACAGAAAGATCACTGGTTACGTGGTGCGCGGCTTGCTTTCATGTTTGTTCGTTATCTACAAAGTTCCGGGCGCACTGAATAGCAGTGGCCGAATGCATTCGTCCTATGTTTTTCTTACCCGCCGTGGTTGCTTAATGGCTGTGGTGTTGGGCTGCTAAGCACGAGGTCGCAGGATCGAATCTCGGTCACTGCGGCCGCAATTCGATGGGGGCGAAATGCGAAAACACCCGTGTACTTAGATTTAGGTGCACGTTAAAGAACCCCAGGTGGTCGAAATAGAGTCCCCCACTACGGCGTACCTCATAATGAGAAAGTGGTTTTGGTTCTTAAAAGCCCATAACTTAATTTTTAATGTTTATACTGTTTTTCTCAGCGATACTGCATTACATTTATGTAATGCTTAGCGCGATTTTTTATTATAAATATTGCCTATGTACAGTGCAAGTGCTGGCTAGAAATGGTAGTTTTTGACGGTTCATTTCGGAAGAGAATCTTACAGCCATCGCACTGCCGTTCCGAATCTGTCAGAAAAGTATGATTATAATATTTGATCGCGCCACACTTTTCGATTTCCATTATCAATGACGACAAACGCGAAAAAGAGTTGACAAAGGCATACGATGCTCATCCGGGAGGGCCGAGCAGGCAGCGATAAGATACTTCTGCAGCGAGAGTTTCGAAATCTACGAATGTTGCCAAAAAAAGTCTTTCAGTTGGTTCGCAGGCGCGTCGTCGTTGTCGCATCTCCATTTCCATTCTTTTCCCGCAACCCAGCCGAGCAGTTCCGGATCACCGAGGGCTACAACTTCGAACGGGCGAGAGTCGAGTCGCTTCCGGTGTCCGGGGTCTTCGGCGCCATGGGTCTCGGCTTCGCCCTGTCCCTGCTGTTCTTCATGGACCAGAACATCTCCGCCGCCATGGTGAACAACCCGAGCAACAGGCTGCGCAAGGGCAGCGCCTACCACCTGGACCTGCTCGTCGTGGGCCTGCTCAACGCGGGCCTGTCCGTGTTCGGGTTGCCCTGGATGCACGGCGTGCTGCCGCACTCTCCGCTGCACGCCCGCTGCCTGGCCGACCTGGAGGAGCGCGTCGACCAGGGTCACGTGCGCGAGGTCGTGGTGCGGTCCCGTGAGACGCGACTCACCGGCATACTTTCGCACCTGCTCATCGGGCTGTCGCTGCTCCTGCTCCCGTACCCGCTGTCCTACATCCCGACCGCGGTGCTGGATGGGCTCTTCCTTTACATGGCCGTCACGTCCCTTATAGGTTTGTGATGGAACGCCCCAAAATCGCCGACGGTTTAACTTTGGGAACTCCGCGTAGCTGTATCTAACGTTGTAGTCATTGTGACGACTCGTTACGCATTTTTCGTCCTCTGCTTAATATTGAGGCCCTCATTCTTTCTCTCGCGGAGCTCACGGAAAAGTAAGATACGGCGAGTGTAGAGCTTTCAGCTAAATAGTCTTTGTCCTCACATTTACATGGGTGGACTTGTCTAAAATCAAAACAGCCCTGTTGAAGTATAATCATTATACTTATTGCGTGGCAACTAATATCGCCCTGCATCAGGTTTTCTAGCGCGAACCTCAACTTATTAGTCATAGCGACCTTGCTGGAAGATTATCCAAACAATAACTATGCTCAAGACACTCCGTTATCCCAAGTAAATTCGCATGCACTGAGGGAGCGAAATGTTCACATTCATGGAAGTTAATTACGGGTACCACGTATTCGCATTTTCTCCGACTAGAAGCAAAAGCGCAGATGCGAGTTTTGCTAACTGCCTCAGCAATGATATCCCTCGTCAGAGAACCTGTTCAAGTCTATTCATGAAACGAGGGGCGGTATTAGAAAAGAAAGAAACGTAGACGAGATGGCAAGAGGTTAAACATACAGCCAATGCGCAATCTGAGCGGTGAATACCGTAGTTCTCTCGTCTTAGCCGCTTTCGTCTGTTGCAGGCAACCAGATGTTCGAGCGCTTCATGCTACTGTTCACGGAGCAGGCGGCCTACCCGCCGAACCACTACATCCGGCGCTGCCCTCAGCGGAAGATACACCTCTTCACCTTCTGCCAGCTAGTGCAACTCGCCGTGCTGTGCTTCTTTGGATTCGCGCCCTGGCCTTACGTGCAGATGATCTTCCCCGTCATCATCCTTTTGCTCTTGCCGCTTAGGTGAGCTTTGGTCACTCTCCACCCCAACCGTCCTGCATGATTTTACGAGTGAGGCTTTCCAGTCACGCATTGAAGGAGTGCAGTCTTCTGAATAGTGACATTTTCGAATCGAATACGAAATTTGAGAAAAAAAAACGACCTTGGTGTAACAGACCAAATATGGGGTAAATTCTCCTTTCTAAACAAGGCGAAATATGACATTCACAAAATATGACGTGTAGTCCAGTATCTGTGGTAAAAAAAAATTATATATTCACTTATTTGATACATGCATGCGGTGTCGTTCGCAACTGGGCTCTCGGTCATCTAAGAAATTAGCAAATGGAAAGACAGCAGCTTCCAGTTATTTGATGCCTCATGACGATTTCGGCCGGGAAACAACACGTCAGTAGGTGCACGCAATGCATTGTGCTCACTGAAGGAGAGAAATGTAGTATTCCAGAATCGCGCATTCTTTTAAAGGTGTGTGCAAATGCGGCGACATTGGGCAAGCAATAAGTTCCGTTGTCTAGCTCTAGACGGCAAGTTCACGTGTCAGATGTGAGGTTTGATGAGACATGTTTATTTAATAACTACAAATTATTCTGCACAAGTTGTATGCACCCGTAGGTACGCGCAAGAGCTGGTGGTGGCTCTGCGCTACAACAACGGCTGTACTTCAGGCTGTACTTCAGTCATCACTTGAGTCCTTCTGTCTGCTTCGATTTTCTGAGGTGATGTTTGCAATCTTGAATATTAAAAAAAAAAGCTATGCAACAATTTCAAATAATGAAGGCAACTTTGGCATTTGAATCAAATGAAAAAGGACTATCTTATTCGTGTTCAAAATTTTTAACATTTGCAAACCACTTACGCAATGCCTTCATTGTTGTGTACAGCTGCGAGGAAAAAAAAAAACTTTTCCCGTTTAATGGGTGTTTCTGCCGTGCGAGATGCCGAACGGAAAACAGAGGAAAAAAAAAAACAGAAATGAGAGACTTTCTGCGTCAAAAACATGCATGCTGTTTTCATAGACATTCTTTTACTTCAACCTTTCGCGCAGGCAGAAAATTATCGCCCTCTTTCTCGATCGAAGATACCTGGCAGCTTTGGACGGCAAACACCAATAGGACATTATTCGACGCAACTGCCGCTACCAGTGTGTGTGAACGAGATGAAGAACTCTCCAACCGGAAACAACACCAGTTGTAGGTCCCTTGACGCCGAATGTGTGGCTCCCCAAGCGGTTAGTCGCGTCGCGAAGGCGATGGAGCTTCTTGACAGTGTTACAGCTCTGAAGACCGAACTGCATGGTTCAGGCGTGAACCAGAACACCAACGCAAGAAGCTCTGAGACCGACGTTGA
Source organism: Dermacentor variabilis (assembly GCF_050947875.1). NCBI lineage: Eukaryota > Metazoa > Arthropoda > Arachnida > Ixodida > Ixodidae > Dermacentor > Dermacentor variabilis. The sequence goes on from NC_134577.1 coordinate 67,099,022, forward strand.
AAAAAAAAGACATTCCCAATATAAATGGGAAGACGTCCAGGAAAACAATCGCACCTACATATGATGCACTCACTGCACAGTTAAAAACTTTCTAGAGCTTCCCGTACTCTGGCTCATGCACCTGCAACGGCTCACTGCTGATTCTGATTTCCAACGTTTCTTTTTGTTTGAGTTCCCTGTTGTGCCTTGTTCCTTTTTCTTGTTGTTCCAGTGCAGCTAAGTCGCTACTGCTGTTCTCGGAACACTCGGTAGCATGCGAACACTAAACTTAGCACTGTCTGATAACGGCCCATGTAACGACTACAGTTAAACGTGTCACAGCTCAGGATTGCTTTGTTTGTAAACATGGGTGCGCTAAGGACGTTATGCGCAGTTCATGTCTATTCTAGTTATTTAAGGACATCACAGTCTTGGAGCCTTTACAACGATTTCGAGGTGGAACGATGGGGGTAACGTTGCGACGTAATATATAGCTACAAAGTAGGAAACGTTACATAATGCGACGAATCGGTTTATGCCCCTTTTTAAGAAGCGGAATGGCTGCCTCAAAACAAAGGAAGAGACGTCAGAGCATTTTGGGTGTCCTTCTACAGTAAACCATATATGTTCATTTTCGTTAGATGAGCTGTGTTTTCGCTTCTGTTTCTGCAAGAAATACACGCGAAATAAAAACAAGTCTCGACAAACCTTATTTCTAAAGAATGCTTGATCCTTTTGGTATATTTCTGACATTATTCATGCTGAAAGTTGGAGGCGCTTATAAGATTGGTAGGTACCTTTAGATTCGATTATGATGCTGCCCTCTGGGGAAGAATTTCCCCGAGCGGCGCGTTTTTGGTCACCGATTACACCGTCATATTCTGGAGCCATCGAAAAGGGAAGCGCGGATTTCCTTCGGCAAAGTCTTGAGATTAAGTAAATGTCCTTGAGTGCACTGGTTCGCCGACATGAACAGTGGATAAACTACTTCTATAATAATTCATTGTAGAAACTCGGGAGCTATGTTGCTTGCCTAAAAAAAATTCCGCAACTTACCGAAGTCATCATGCAAATACAAAACTATTACGAAAATATAAAACTATGTAAACGAATAATTAGCATGTACTCATGAATCCTTCTCGAGCACGCGGTATTACGAGGCGATTCCCTAACATCATTTATTACCAATGTGAATACGGTGAGGGCCGCAATTTTTTTAGCGATTGTTCGTTTCGACACTTTTGTTCGTAGCAAGTGCTTCCGTAACAACTGCACCATTCACTTGTTACGGAAAGCTACGACGTTGGAGTGTCACTGCGAGCACTCCTATGTTTATTCGCAATAAAATTGGGATAAACCAACGTCGGTCAGGTCCTCTCGTGCGACCCTATCAAAAATGATTGCCAGAAAAGCGCTGGGAATTAAACCCGATGCTTTCTTGTTTATAAGGTATGACTAGGCGCTTTCAATGACACCGGATGGTAATCGGTGAATCATAGTGGCTCTGCATGGACCCTTCGACACGCTACGCGGCAACAGCTGCTTTTTCCAAATGCTACATCACGGGATGCAGCCTTGTTTCGTCCAGCATCGCTTCATCCTTCGACGTGGCGCAACCTCGAGACCTCCTTAGCGATGGAGGTCGCGCCTTCCTCTCCGCAGTCGTCGAAGCTCTGCTTTCGGAATGCCAGATTATTCATCGAACGAGCATGGCATACCACCCGCAGACTGACGGGACTCGCAGAATGGTTTAACCGCACTCTCGGTGATATGGTCGCGATGTACGTGGCATCTGATCGCGGTAACTGGCACTGCGTTCTTCATTTTTTGTAACGTTCGCGTACAACAGCGCTATTCAAGCTACTACGCGATTTTCACCTTTATTCCTCCTGTATGGTTGCGAGCCTTCGCATACCATCGACACTCTCCTTCCATACCGTCCTGATTTTCCGAGCACCCACCTGTGTACGAAGCAGCCCGGCTGCTTGTGCAGAAATTGTGCAAAATTGTGCAGATATCATCGGCGATCGTCGACGATTTCTGCACAATCTTGCTGCTGTTCACATACCTGCGCGCCAGCGACGCCATACGGTACTTGTTTACAAAAACTCGACTTATCAATAGCATAATACGGGTGCACGACATCCGAAGAAAGCGACTCACTGCAAACACCGGAGATGATGCGCATTTCTCGACCAGCAACACCTTATCCACCTTTTCTCTGGAGCGTGGAGCACGCTATACCTTTACCAGCTCGATCCAGAAACTGGTCGGCCCATTACTCGCGCGTACTGAACGCGGTAGACTACTAATACTTTCCATCACATTCACATAAAGATAAATATCTGTGCTTATCTACAGGATCCCACGAGCCATTCTATGTGCACGGGTCACAGTAAAACGGTAAAAAAAAAGTCACAATAACTCTCACACGTATTGGTTCCAGCGGCAAGAACCTTGGGAAAAAACTGCTGCAAGTAGCTGTCTCCTCTGCTTCGGTTGAATCGATATTATTCGTTGACGTTATTGCAGACATCAACTTTGGTATGCAATGTCTTCACAGTACCTCATCGTGCTAGGCATACCTTGTGTTTGCGACTTGTAATTATGAAAGACGGATTTTGTGTGCTGTTGTCATCTTACATGCTTAATAAGCCGTTGATTGTAATATTTTTTTTCACTTCTGCGCTCCTTCTTGACCTGTAGTGTCCAAAAGTAAAACAAAAAAGGCAAACAAACATGCCGAACTATATTCATACGGAACTGGAAGTTATTGCGAAACGCATACGTGCGGGCCGTTCGTCTCGACTGCAGTCATATGCAAGCGCAGCGCAACAGCGGGTGAATTTCGATTAGACTAAGTGAGGGCCAGAGGGGAGACCTATCCAGCACTGCACTTACAGCAAATGTTTATTTACACCGATTACCACAAAAGAAGAAGATCGGGCGCTGATACTAATAGACATATCGTAGCAGGAGAGGCAGTGGAGGGCGACGAGTATTGTTAAATTATTCTAAAAGCAGCTCGGTATTAATATTTGGCACCTGGATAGTGTATGCATAGTTATACTGAGAAACCTTTTTTTTTATAGGTTCGACAGGAATATATTATTAGGATTCTAATTTGTTTGTAAACTCTCTTGTCTAAAAACTCTTGCGTGTTATATGCGCGTTCAGCACGCCTTTTTCCAGCGGCACTAAGTTGTACGTAGTTGTTTCACTGGTTGGTGTTGTCTTTTGTCTCTTTCGTGACATATGTCGAATTGCGGCAGAAAAGAATAGGTGCAATAAGACAAATTTGTACACCCGCATCTTGGAGGCAACAACCGCATTTCGCTGAGTTTACGTTAGGTGGCGCCACAAAACTGCTCCGCAGCAAACAAAGCGTCATCGCAAAGGTGCACAGTGTCAAAGCGTTGCTAGTACATGTACGTCATCACAAACCTCCGCTTATTGCATATTGGCTAGTTGTTTCAACGCCAGTCTTTCGCGAATAGCCATTCTCTATGTGTTATGTGAAATACTCCAGAAAACTCTCAACATAGCAGGACCGCATCTATTGCCCTAGGTTGTTTAAAAATTATAAAGGTTGTTCGCTGTGGTATAAAGAAGACTCCTCCAAATGTGAAGCTCTTGCAGGATAAAAAAACATTGGTGTAGAGTGAGAATAGATGGCTGTGAAACATGCATGAGAAAGAAAATACACTCTGGGTTTGACCACGTCACTTTATTGGAACTCACAAATTTAGTGTTTTTCATGATACAAAAAAATTCCACTTGTGCAATGGAGTGACAGTACGTACAATTTTGAAACTTACACTTCGCGATGGACCGCTCGGTGATGCACGCGATATGCAACATTTCGTTATTTCCAAAAGGTAATATTCACACAAATAAAAATGGGTTAATTAGCGCGCCTATACAACGAGGGCATAGCCGAGAGACAGGGAAGGGGCACCGAAGCTTGAGAAGTGAACCAGACGCTCGTCCAGTTTGCTACCCTACCCTGGGGTACAGGGAACCGGGAGGGAAGTGGGTTAAGAGATATAAGGGGTAGTCGGTCACGTGTTCGTTTTGTTTGTTCAAATTATACCAGGAATTTAAGTGTTGCAAGAGCAAAAAAGAAAAAAAAAAGCCTCGGTTGGGAAGTACAGCAGCGACGCAGCGATGATCCCAGAATGAAACGTTTTCATAACATACTCCAATCTCGCACCAGACATAGACCCTGGGAATTATTTTTCCAAGCCTCATTACGTTTGACAACGGCTGAACCATGAAAATAAGATAAAAGAAATAGCCTGCAAAATTGAAGTCTCTAAAACATCATTTTTCCCAGAGCCATAAGCAAATAGAACAAGTTACCATACGATGTCGCAACGATTCTCTCAAACGAGGTATTTTCAAACTCCATATGCCCACTGAAGTAAGATAGTGGTTTTATTTCTTTGTGTGTGTGTGTGTGTGTGTGTGTGCGTGTGTGTGTGTGTGTGTGTGTGTGTGTGTGTGTGTGTGTGTGCGTGCGTGCGCGTGTGTGTGTGCGTGTGTGTGCGTGCGTGCGTGTGTGTGCGTGCGCGTGCGCGTGCGTGTGCGTGTGTGTGTGTGTGTGTGCGTGCGTGCGTGCGTGCGCGTGCGTGCGTGTGCGTGTGTGCGTGTGTGCGTGTGTGCGTGCGTGCGTGTGTGCGTGCGCGCGCGAGTGTGAAAGTGCCTCGGGTATGTGTCTTGTTTTCCTGTGTTCGTTCTTTTTTTGTTTCCTCCCCATCCGCTCTAATGCCTACGGGCGCTGTGGCTGTTGTGATAAAAAAAGGTATGTTGATTTAAAGGGTCCCTGAAAGGGGCCCCCTTCCACCTATAGATTAGGTTCCTGTGAACATGTCTGCCAAACATTATTTCACTACATGCTGCAGGGGATTTACACTCTCTTGTCAAAAGCAGTGAAAAATGGCTTGCCTTCTTTGCAAATTCACCATGCAGCTGTGTAACCAGAAGCCTAGCCCAATAACAGTTGTAGGCTGGTTTCGTGAATGCGAGAACATGCTCACTAATACTATGATTGCAAATTATGAATTAAACGAAAAGTGTACAAGTGTGCGTTCTCAGGGAGACAAAAAAAGCTATTTAGTCCTTGTGCTTCCGGTCTACTTATGTACCCCAGTTGCGCGTAGCTGCTATTGGCGAACGTGTCCTCCAAGATCGCACCAGCGCGCGCAGATACGGCAGCAGTCACGGGGTGCCGCGACGAGCGCTCTCGTTCGCGAGACGATCATATAACCGCTTGCGCTTATTTGTATTTGTCAGTGACGTAGCTCCAAGTGCCCTACCACACATGCCTGAACCGAAAGTAGCGTCGAAAAAAATAAAGGAACTAAAAAGTTCCCAGACGATTACGATATTCTCTAATGCAAAATTTGAGCGCAGCTCTATACGTGTTTTGATTTCGCGATATATTGGTTTGCGCGCTGCATGAGCGGACCTCCGCTCATGCAGCGCTTTGTTTTCATATATGGCATTGGTGGCGTCATGAGTGAACAGATGACGCCCGCTACTCTAGCGCCATCTCGTAGCCATCGTCGCCGCCGAGCCCATCTTGCGCGGCTTTAGGATTTTCGTCTCACGCTTTCGCCATACCCTCCTCATCTGCTTTCCGCCTCATGGTTCCGTTGAACTCTCCTCCTCCGATTTTCTCTTCGCGCTCTCTTCGCTATAACCATCTTTCATCCTCCCCTGCTCTCCGCGTTCTCTCTTTCATAATTCGCTTTGCTCGTTCGCTCGGTTACGAGTGAACGCAGACACCGACGATCGCTGCACGAATTGGCGCCTAAGAACTGCGCTCTAACATAAATATTTTGAGCAGTGCCCCCTTTGTTCCCTTGCTGTCCCCGTGCCACGCTTTCCAGTGTGATAGCGGATGCGAAAGGAGAGAGCAAGCCGCGCATCAGTGCCATAACAACCTAAACTCCACTTGAACGATTCGGAAAAAATAAGAACGTTTGTGGCAGGAGGTTCATGAGGTTACTGACTTCAATAGTGAGGCCCTTCTTTGATCCGTTTGAAAAAGTGCTTCAGGACCCCTTCAAGAAACTGCAGCATCGTACGTGTCACTAAGTAAGCTTGCGATACATCCTACATGCCTCCTACATGACGCGTTTCGGCGATGGCAATACGGTGTGTCGCTGTATTGCTTCTATGTTAATCGCAGCAAATTTTACAGCAATCGTAAGATGGTTTCTGCCGATTTTTGTTTGTTTGCGAGATGCATCACCTGTAACTAAATTTTAGTTGAATGTATCCCCAGTACATCCAGCGTACCAACGTACCAGCGGTAACCAGAAAAAACAGATAGCGTACGCAGCTGCGTACGTAATGAAAATGAACAAGATAAAAAGAGCACGGAAACGCGGGAAGCCTTAGAAATAGAACAAGAAAACTGCAACTCCGTGAGCACGCCTTCAGTCATGCTGACCAATGCTGAAATCACTTACGCGAGGAATGCATAGACACACAGAACGTATTGATTGAATAACAACAAACAAACACGTGAGAACGCGATCTGAGAGGATCTTCTATAACCATAGTTCACGCAGTCACATTGCCTTGTTGTGTGCTTTATAGACTGGTATGATCTGACAATAAACCAGTTGGTAGTTTGCGCTCCCATGTGTCACCTCGTGTTCGTTTCATGTCCAGTGTTTCGTTTCGTCCCCATTGCGTCTTGTAGTACTTAGTGCAATAAAAATAAATAGACACCAATTAGCCCAATCCTTAGCTCTTCTTCATGACATAAGGCTTGGGTAACATTGCGTGACGGGCGGCAGGTACGCGCAGAACCGGCGAAAAGAGAGAGACAGAGAAATAGAAGACAGGAAAGGCAGGGAGGCTAATCAGAAGCACGTTCCCTTTGTGACCCTGCACTGATGGAAGAGGTAAGGGGACGAAGAGAGAGAGAGGATATAGAGAGAGCAGTTTCTCACACATTTGAGGATTCGCACCGAGTCTACACACGGTTGCCAAGACGTGTAGACTTGAAGCATTTCAACGACGCTTTCGTGGATTTCTGTGCCATCGACGTATAGGGCCATGGTAGAAAGGGCAAACGAAAAGCATATCCCCTAGCCTGCACCAGAGGATCACAGATGAACCTCACTTCCAGAGAGAAATCTAGTTATGACCAAGTATAAGATAAGTCTAACAAGCATTTAAATCATTGACGGTAAAATCTGTAAGAGATGTTACCCCTCAATGCTGCGGATATTGATGCCCGTGGCGCAGACACCAAGCGACCAGTATTTCAAGCAACAAAACGAGACAGCTTACCGCGTCTAAAATGACCTTCTGCACCAACAGGCTGCTCACGTCGAACTGAGTCTCGGCGACTTCGTAGACGTATTTTCTCGCATCCAGAGGAATCACCCTATGCTCTAGAGTAGCAAGAAATAACCTTCTCAAAGGTTTGTGCACTTCCAGAAACTTGTGCATTTGGTATCCGCACGGCTGCATCCTCAAGTGTTCGACGAACGGTAGAACGTTGGGGAACTTTTCGAGGGAAGCGTGGGGTTGCTCGAGGCCGTTGTAACAGACTCGATCGCGCTGCCACGCGCACTGGAGACAATCGGAAAAGTTTTCCCTAACGAGTCCGCGTTTTCCGACGCTCGCGAACGCTAACTGAAGCTTGTTTGTCAGTGATCGTCTCGACGCGCAGCTCGGTCTCCTCTTTAAGTCTTCGTGGCCCACCGTGCTCCCGACGACGCAAGGGGCGACTTCGCGTCTGTCAAGTGCGTCCTCGAGTTTCTGCAACGTGTCTATGCGAGAGGAGGGACGCCTAAGCGTTACGATAGACGTCAGCTCGCTGCGGAAGTAAACGGAAAGCGGGAGTATCGCGACAAGCCATAGACCGAGAATGGCACTGCGAAGGATGGACGTGCGACCGACGACGTGGGGCTGAGCGGCCGAGGTTCCCAGCACTGCAGCCAGGAGGAACATCGCCGCATCGGACACTCGGCGAAGAGTTGACCAACCTTTCCCGCCAGTCGCTGCCGAGACAATCGCAACTAGCGCGAGGAGAGACAATGTGGTTGCCACGAGTTTCCAGGACTCGCCGGTGACTTCCCAGAGCGTTACAACGCGGTGCGCATCCACTCGAGAATAGAATGTGCTGTGCATGAGAAAGATGAATGGGAAATCAAATTCGAGTACCGCATCCGAGCCTAAACATACCATATCAAGCACCATATTCCATCTGTTAGCGTATATCCCTTGCGTCATCATCGCGTAGTCAGAAATGTCCAGTCGTTTAACAGTAACGTTTTTCGCTTTCAGTAACGCAAACATCTTTCTAGCCCTCGCGCTTTCACAAGAACTGACATTGTTCCTTTTAAACATGCCTTTCCGGCACGCCACCACCAACTGCTGTCCGGAAAGGCGCTTTGCGCTCGAACGTTGTAGAATTCGCAGCTTCCCCAACATTCGCAAAGATCCAGGGTTCAGATCCACAGAAGATTCGAGAGGCCAGAAAATGCTCTGTACGGCGGTGGAGTTAATTCCGAGAACTCCAACTACGTCACACATCGACAGAGCCGGCCACGAGCTCGTATTTACGTAAACGTGGAGTTGTGAGTGGTGTCGAACGAACAGCCAGGGGAAGCAAGCGAACCGGTCGCCGCGCCGTAGCATCTGTATTGTTTCGAAAGGCTCTCCAGGATCTGCGGCGACAAATACCGGTTTCGTGCCGCGAGTGACGCTTCTCCGCGAATACGAATGGAGTCCTTCGTCCGCCACATGCCACGTGGTTATCGGTCCACCGAGCAGCCGCGCAAACGATGCGTGCGCTTCGTTCCACGGCTTCTCGAAGGACACCAGTATGACGTCAGCGATATTTGTTGAGAGAGAGGACACACTTGCTGGCACGTCTCCTCCGGGCGGGGACTGAGAGGTAGTCGCCCCGTTGAGAATAAATAACGCCAGCGTCACAGTCACCGATGTTGCGAGGCACCAGCTCATGCAGGTCATATCAGTGGTGTGCAAGCTGAAAAACAAAGAACCGTCTTGTGTCCCTATATTTGCGGTGTACACGTCACCTTAACTATCTTTCAAACAGGAGAGAAGTGCAAAGGAAGATGGAAACGTGAAACGACGAGGACAGTCGAACAAGGAATACCACAACACGTGTCAACTTACCTGCGCGTTCACGCACTTTGCTAACCTGAGAGATCCATGGTGTATCGCATTTGATGCTGCAACCAGTTGCAAACGAAGTTAGGCCTCGGCCTGCGCACCTGAAAGATGTTGCCAAGAAATTAAGTTATGACACCTTTCCTCCCCCCCAGCTTCGCAATAATACTACCTATACACTGCCGTTCTACGCGACTTCAGAACACTTTGCCAGTAAATTGTAACGATTGTAACGAAAAAAAGGCTAAGCTTTCTAAAACCCAACTTGATAAAAGTTTACCGGTCTACTAGTAGTCTGCGACATCAGTACTGCGCTTATCAGTCTATATCTGACTGAAGCAGACCGGACACTCGCTGAACTTAGCTGGAGCTGCTGCTCTTGTAGTCCACTATTTTACCACTGTAATTACAGACCCGAAGTGTCGTAAGCGCTTCTGCAAACAAACGTTAACCGCCTGTAGAACTCAGGCAGCATGACACAAGATAAAACAAAGGCTGTATACTTCTACGTACTGATACGTATATTGGTTTCTACGCGTCGTCGAAGCCCCACAGAGCAATATGAAGGACCACTGCGCTTTACAATGAGAAAGATCATTACAAACAAGGTTCATTCTTCTGCGTCATCGCTAAATTGCAAGTCATACTGGTACGATTACCTTTCCATCGTCCGGGTATGACAAGTGTTTCGAAACTATTAGACTGCTCGCCTTTCGCACTTTCATTTTATAACGTCGGGCAATGAGTTCCGAAGGGATTGCACAATTTTTCTGTCTTTTCTGAACACCAAAGTTTATGCGAACATGACTGTATATAAAGAAATAAACAGAGCTCTTAAAAAGTAGCAGATCATATTTGTCTGTAATGTTTTGAATGAATGTCGCTATTCGCGCGGTCCCGGCGTGGTTGACGAGCAGGGCCTTCTTGACATTCCGCCGAAGTCGTCGCTCAAGACGACCATGGAGGCTATCCAAAACAGAGGATTCTGGTTGGCTGCCCCACAATGAGGGAGGGTTCCTATATCATACACTGATTTAGAATCACCGGTGTCCGAACTAAGCACCAGCCCCGACCCGGAGGCCCGTATCTCAGTCTGAATAAAAAATAGCGTTTATACCAGTAGCCCCTGCTGGAACTAAATAACGCAGGTCCAATGACTACAGCCACTTCGGCTTGAATGGTTCAATATTAATTAATGCATTTACTGCTCATGTCTTGCAAATATGCCTGATGAATATGGCACCTCACTAAGATCACCAAAGGAAGCATTGTCGGTTATACAAAGCTGCGCATACTGCGATCGACCCTTGCAAGAGCGGTAATCGGGTGAACGTGAGCAACATTCAGTCATTCCTTAGTTTCAGCTCATTGCCTATGGCGAGAGATATCTTGCTTTTATTTCACAAACCTTATTTGAAAGTAGTAAAACTTAGCGGCAGACTTATCCCATTTGCAAAGAGCAAACGACGCCGGATTCTGAACACCTACAACAAATTACGTTTGAAGTAACGCCTAGAACATATCCTTCCGGCCTAATGAAGACGAATAATGAAATAAAGTTTAGTGTACTGGCCAGTTTACTACAGTCAACGGGTTTCTTTAAGTAAAGAGCAAATTATTTAGACAGAAGAGAAACTTCTTCCTGTGCAGCAGGGCTTGATCTTGATGATGGCACCTGATCAGTATTAAAACGAACACATAGCTTGAGCGTATCCCCATCGTAGCAAAAAACGTGGTGTTGGTGTGACGCGATCTTGACCTTAACGAAATGATGAAGTTGACATTAATATGTAGCCATAAATAATGTAATGTCACTGATAGCAATCCTGCGGGAGACACCTGCACCAATGAAGGAACTACCTACAAAACAAAAGTGAGACGGTTTGAACTTTCTACAATAACCAGATCTTACAAAAGAAAAATACCTCTAAAACCAGGTCAAGCTGATCCTCGCGGCTTGCCTTCACACAGAATACTTGAACAATGTCAGCCTCTCAAAGCACACGCAGGAATTTGCTGAAACGTATTTATATTTTCAGGATTTTTGGCATTTCCAAAGTAGTTGATAGTACATTGAAACGTTTCACAAAAGTAATGTCGTTTGAATATGGATGGCACACCTCACCGATTCAAGGAACACAAGCGTGACAAGTGAAAGAAGTAAGCGTGACAGCTCACGATAGGCTCCCTCATAATTTTACATTCGCCGTGACGCCTGAATTCTGCGTGGGGCTTCAATACGATCGCAGTCAGCAGTAATATGGGGCTGTCAACTCGCAATTACGAAACACGTCTTCAAACTCGCACAAAGCGCCGATTCGTTCTGCTGGGCCGTTAAGCGTCGTACAAGCGTCGTACACTGTACAAGACGATGAGCAAACCGAGAACAAAGTGAAAGGTGGAGCCAATGTTTCGACAAATGGACAAGTCCCTTTCAAGGTGTTTCGACAAGTGGACTTGTCCCTTTCAAGGCATTTCGACAAGTGGACAAATCTCTTTGAAGCCGTTTCGACAAGTGGACCAGTCTTTTTCAAGGCGCTTAGACGAGTGGACTTGTCTCTACCAAGGCATTTCGACAAGTGGACAAGTCTCTTTCAAGGCGTTTCGACAAGTGGTCAAGTCTCTGACAAGGCGTTTCGATAAGTGGACAAGTCTCTTTCAAGGCATTTCGACAAGTGGACAAGTCTCTTTCAAGGCGTTTCGACAAGTGGACAAGTCTCTTTCAAGGCGTTTCGACAAGTGGTCAAGTCTCTTTCAAGGCTTTTCGACAAGTGGACTTGCCTCCTTCAAGGCGTTTCGACATGTGGACAAGTCCACCTGTCGAAACGTTGGCTCCGGCTTTCGTCTTGTTCTCGGTTTGCTTATCGTCTCGAATTTACATCTTCAGCCTTCCCCGCGTACACTGTACGAGTCGTGCAATGTTCCAGAAGGCAGATGATTGCGTGGAATTGCGCACAACTCAGCAGACGTTATACGAGAAAAGCAGTCAGGGTACGCGTTGCCGCGTCCACCAGGCTGCCTAGACAGGGTCACGTTTCCCTCCTCACAACACTGATTAGAAGCGTATGCATATATGGTAAGTAGCATAAAAGAATGCATGACCAGTCACCTAGATAAAGCCGCAAAAACTCGCAACGAGGCGGCGCAAGCGGGACGGGCTTGAGAGTGAATAAAGCCTCGTAACGTGTAAACGCGTTATGAAGATACCACTTCCACAGCCACCACTGTTCCTGCCATCACCATATATATGGAAAAACCTGGCTGTCGCTTTAATATAATTTAGGCACAGAGAAAAAGCTTTCTATTTAAGGTCACTGAGTATTTCATTCAATTTGACAGGCGAGTGTTATGGAGTTTGCCGCAGCGCATTACTTTCGCATCGCACACAACTATCAAACACTGCAAGAAAAAGTGTCATGGCTCCCACTTCTTTAACATAACGTGTTTGGAATACTATTTAGAAAAACTGATGACACGAAAGGCTAAGTGATGCTTTGTATGGCCCTCCTCCTGGCCCTCACATGTGCAAGTGCGTGACATCTGGCCAGGATTTCCCTTTCCACGCGCGGCTGCCCAAGTCTACTTGAACAGACACAGGGCAGCCCAAGCTTTTTCCGCCTTAGTTTTCTTTCTCGACTGGCTTCTTGGACCTGTGTGACTTGCCACGATATACTTTTACATTTCCGTTATAGTGCACCCACATGAGATGACAGCCTGGTACAAGGAACTCACTTTGTCACACTTCCGTCGAGGAGACAGAACAAAAGAAAACACGAATCTGGTTGTTCTACTCTGCTTTACCGGCAAAACGCAGCTGTAATCCTATAACCCCTCTACGCGCTTGGTAAAAGCGCTGCCATCTCAGAGTAATTGAAGCACCTTACAGAATTTAGCCGCTGGGGAATTCGTACGCAGTTGCTCCCTGTGAAAGCGTGAAAACGTGGCATACTCAGGATATTCCAGTCAAAACTGCATATACCAACCAGTGCAGGCCCGAGGGGCTATGAATACCACAAAACTTGGTCAATATTAATCAAATGAGAAGGACGATGCAAAGACGTACGTCTTTAGGCACACATGCTGCTTTATGTTGACTTCCGGTATCCAAGGCGACCGATTCAGATAATACAATCGATAGCAACGACATGAACAAGACATTTCTTCTGCCACGGTTACGTCGACGGGCAAACAGACAGCATGCTCCTAGAGTCAGCTAAGCTAACGAGAGACATGCTTGGAAAAGCTATCCGTACCTACTCGAGCACAAACAGTTCCACTTACCCGTTCTGCAATTCCGGCACAGAAACAGGCATTCAAGCGGCTAATCAATAGGCGTGATATAACTGTCGAGAAACTAAGAAATAAGTTTCAGAAAATAAAAAAAAATAAACAATAAACGGAAATTTTTTTCATGTGATTCGGCACAGCTTGTTGAGAAACCTCTTCCGAATCGCTGTTATTCGATAACCTGACATGGACGATTCTTGTATTTTAAGAATGCCAGTTGGAAGTCACGCCCGTGTCAAACTATTTGAAATTTTTAGCCAGGCGACAGACTCGTGGACAATATTATACAGACATGGCGATACCTGAGTAGTCTAATAGAAACGACAATGCTTTTCATGAGCGTTAGCGCTGCTGGAGGTTTTTCTTCTTTTATAAGTATATAGCGCAGTAGGATTCGGCTCATCTAGAAAGCTTTAAAAATACGAGTGTTCAAGCACTCAGAATGTTGAATGTAATAAAAACAGGCAGACACGCAAACACGCAGACATCAATAAAAGAGAAAAAGACGAAAGATTGTGCACTCGAATTTTGGAGGCAACAGCTGCAATTCACGGAGTGCTTATCTTACATAGCGCCTAAAAGCTGCGCCACAGGAAAGTAAGTGTCTTCACAGCGTGTGCAAATTACCAGTGTGAGTTTGTGAATGTGTACCTGAAGCGGCGTTTAGTGAGCAAGTCTCCAAGTCAGCGCAACCTGGTGCGAGAGAGAGCTTCTTTCAGTCTACGTCTTAAGCGAGCATCTTTTTTTATGTGTTTTGCCAAACATCTTGGCAACTAAGACAGTCCCAACACTCTAAGCAAATGTTACGCAATAACACTGTTAGCTTCAAAGCAAAATATACTGTTTTCTCACTGTGGTAGGAAGAAAATTTCTCCGGGTGCGAAGCTCTTTTCAAGAGAATCACTTGTCTAATAAGAGGAGAGGGCGGAAGTAAAATATGGTAAAAAACTCATGAGCACGTAAGAACACACGGAAATGACTCTTTATGTCTCTTTATGCAAGCTCAACACATTTTTTTCATTAGATTTTTGTTTTACTATTCATTTCGCATCTGGATGGCCGCGCAACTCTACATGCGACAACTGCCGCTGCGAGGAGACGATTTCACATCTTCTGTGTCAATGTCGTCCCTACAGTGCACCAAAAGAACTTTCAACCGAATTAGAAAGAATGGACATTTGCCCTTTTAGGAAGTGAGTATCCTCAGACACTAGTCGAGATCGTTCTCAGCACTGAAGGCTTGAGGACAACTGGGCTGAATGACAGACCTTGAGGTGTGTTGCCCGCTACGTCGCACTTTGTGTACACGTTGTCCTTATTTTTATTTATTGCTCATGTCTTCAATCTTCTTTGCTTTCATTTGTCCCCTTACCCCCGCACAAGACAGGCTGCTGGTTTGTACGTTGGGTAATATACCTAGGCCCGGCTGTATTTCCCTCACTTCGTTGTCCTGCTATTTTTCTATCGTGAAAAAAATTTTTTTTTTCACTCCGGCAAAGAAAGAGTGGCTGTACACGTCATCTTGATGCGTCATATTTGCAATCATCCACTCGAGGAATGACATAAGCATTGCAAGGATTTTTAAATGTCACTAACCAGACAAATAAAAATGAGCTGCAGTGCAAAGACCATCATTACATGTAACAGATAACTTGCAGGTATCCTTAAAAAATAGTAGTAAAGAAACAGTGAATTCAGTAGGTACTAACCTATCCTACCATAACATGGGCGACAACAAATAAACGTCATCTTACCTGTACTTTTACGTATTTTACTAACAGCAGGTACCTTTCGGTCATCGCATTTGAGGCTCCAACCCTAGCAACTGAAGTTGAGCTTTGGTCTGCGGTCATGGAAAACGTGGTGTGGAAAGAAAATGCCACTATCAATTGAAGTAGCTGTCACGTATCTACACAATTCACGTTTAGTAAGCTACCATGGTCCTAGCGTGACAAAGGACGCAAGCCACGGCTGTCCCGGAATGTCAGGACGTAGCAGTGTGATGTGGCTGGAAGAGGTGAGTTTCATCGCAGTTGTCAATGATGAAGATAGAAACTTTCATTGAAATAGAGAAAATCACAAAATTTGGGTGGGGTCCTTAGTACAGCGCACCAGTGCTGGCCGCCTGCTGCCTTCGCCGGCTCAACCAGACATTTGTCATCTGGGTGCGACATTGGCAGCGCAGTTTCCCACGCCTCCTGGGAAGGGGAGGGAATGGGAGAGATGCACGGATGTGATTGGCCGGAGCGTGTGACGTGGTATAGGGAGGGGCATTCCGAGCAGTGTGGTCAGCTAATTCTGGACTTTTAGCTGGGGTTAGGTCATGACCTTTTCCCGCGTTAGGGTCCGGTGAGGGTGCGATTACTGAAGCCGGGCATCGATGAGAAGAATGAACATCTTATTGGGCGATAGCTATTTCTGGGTCACTCGTAGTTTTTTGGTTCTTCTAACTCCGCATACATGCCTTTCACTGGGTAAGAGACGTGGAGAGGCCAGCGGGATCTGCAGAAAGTATCGCGGAGTGGAATGAGAGGAGGAAAGTAATACGCACCTTTCCTTGCCTAACGCCATTCGACTTGGCCTACCCCGTCCGAGGCCGTGTGCAGGCTCCGCCGTAGTGCCGCCAGATGGCACCAAGTGTGTTTAAGGAAGCGCGAAAGAGGAGTATCCCTGCAGTACAGGCCTCATACATAACTTGTTTCGGCGGTAAAGATACGTTCCATCGCTATATTGATTCCATGCTAAACGCATTGCCGTCGATGCTCATCGTGGGCTGGGTTCTGCCAAATATTTCTTTTGTCTTTTTCCCACGTGTTTCCCCGAGCAATAAATGCATTGTTTAAATCTGGAACGGAATCAATCGTGATCTGGAAATGATTCTGACTTGTCCGAGTTTTCGGGCTAACGGCAGACATTTGCTAGTTTCCTCACAGCATTGTTGCGTTTGATCTGCCATGTTACCGCTTTTGATAAACGGTACAGATGTACAGATACGTGCCTTGTTCTGCGCAGTTTGGCTTCTTGGCAGCGTTGCTTTTTTATGCTGCAACCAAGAATTGCCCAGATTGGCATGTAGCGACGAGAGGAGTAACCTCGGATCAACGACCACACAGCAGCGCTAGCAGCCGTGTGTGCCGCAGGTATCCAGCAATGGCGGACACGCTCGGGGAGTGGACCGGAAGTGAGGCGCGTGTAAGTCACGTATAATGTCTGTATGCGTGTGGCATCCTTTGTGGCCCGATTCTGGATAAAGTGCTGTCTACAAATGTGGGTCATTCCCGCCGGGATATGCAGTCTAAAAATATGAGCCCATCCCAATGATAACGTGGTCCAAATTTTTTTTCCGGTGTCGGCTGCTAAACATCTTAGAAATAAATGCAATTACAGGGCACAAGGAAACGCGAACGAGTGCTTCATGTGGCTAGTAGAGAATAGGACGCGCTCACCAGACTACATAGAAAGTTTTTCCGTGTGCGAAGCTCTTCCCAAAGCGAAACACAAGTACAATATACGGAAGAGGTTGTAGTGAAACTCGCCAAGGAAAAGACACAGAGATGACCAGATAACTTTCTTAAAGATTACTGGTTGTTTTGTTCATCATGACACAAATCTTTTGGATGACACAATAACCAGAGACCGCACACTCAATCTTGAAGTTTACAGCATGTGACTATTCACACTAAGAAACGTGCGCTGATGAAACAAAGAAGTACTGCGTGCTAAGAATCACCGTAATAAAATTGGGTTGGACTACACATAGTAGCACATAATGCCTGGCAACTTAGTGACGTTCTTGAAGAGCAACAGAAGAAAAGAGAAAGTCAGGGAGGTTAACCAGTTGGAAACTCCCGGTTTGCTATCCTAAAGCGGGTAAATGGGGAAGAGGAGGTATGAAGATAAGACAACGGAGAGAGAGAGAGAGAGAGAGAGAGAGAGAGAGACAGTGACAGGAAGCACAGACACCCGTTGACAGTTGGTCACTAACAGTGCAGGCTACCGCACCACGTGATCGCTTGTAGCACAACAAACACCAAATCAGCTACAGCTGCTCGTGCTGGTCCGTTGTCCTTAAAGGCTTTAGCAGCGCCTTCGTCGCCCTCGATTGCGACAGCGCGTGCGGTTTGCACTCCAAAATAGTTTGCTCTGATATGGTGTATGATCACAGTCCACCAACGGCCTTTGCCAGAGTTTGTCTCTTTAAACCGTAGCAATATAGGAGAACAGTACATAACCAGTGCATTTGGTCAGTAGTAACCTAGGAAGCCGTAACTTGCCAAATAGCAAACGAGATTAAGAAAATAAAACAAGTAAAACTGTGCTGTGAGTAATGGCGTCGAAAACGATGGGTGTAATGTTAGTGACAGGAAAACAGTAGTAGTAGTAGTAGTAATAGAACGTAGGGATGGAAACCAGAAAAAAAAAATCTATCCGGGTTCTTGCGCTCTAATCTCCTATTCGGGGCTGGGCAAAGGGTAAAGGGCAGTGAGAGAAAGTTCGAGGGTGATAGCAAAGTAGGATAATGCTACTCGACAACACAGCGGCATATAAGAAGAAAAAAAGCATCGGGGCGAGCCCTGCATCACGTAAAAATTTGTAGCGCGGCTCGTACACTTACCGCATAATATCTGGGGTGGGATGAATCACCCGAAATATTAGTTGAGACAGTTGGTAGGGATTTATGTCAAAACTTGAAAGAAAGGGGCAACACAAACGCTCACTCAACTGAACGGTCGAACAGTGGTGTAAAGAAAGTAGGCACAAAACTTATCTGTAGGTACACAGGAATGGCATCGCCACCCGTAGGATTTATCGGCGCAAACTCAGGAGAGGCAGCGCCGACCATCAATCAGGAACACGCGCGGGCCTATGCGTTAGATAAACGTTCAGGCATTGCATTCCATCTCTATTTAGCATAATCGAAAGCTGGCTAACGTGTGCACAACCAGTACTATTATTATGCCAAACCTAGACTACATGACACGCTTCGTCATTGTTACGCGCGAAGAAAACGGTACGGTCATCAAATTTTGGAGGGCATTTACAATCGTTGCAGGGCAACGAAAAGTTAGACGGTGTTACATATGTTACCAACATTTTATGCTCAATTGCTTTCAGGTTATGGAAACGGCGTATCTGTCCTACATAAAAATGAGAACAGCTAAAAGGAACTTTATTAAAACTGCGCCCATAAGGTATTCTCCCAACTTGTTGCGGTCCTTTACAAACCACCTGTCAAGGCCAGCTCACGCATTTCACCTGATCTTTATTTCTCCGCATTGTGGCGCACACCTTCTCTAACTTGGGCAGAGGAGAGGAAGCGGAGTGCTTTCGGGGGAAATAGGGAGGGTTGTTCAGGTGAAGTTGGGTATGTGATGTTGCAGGGCAAGTATGAGGGCCTCCTGTTCTTGTTCTCTGCGCTGTAGACGGAGGTCAAGTTGTGTGAACTAAGTTTCGAGGGAGCTCATGATTCTAGCAAGAATAGACTGCATTTGAGTCTCCGGGCGCGTAATAATTTTTTCTGCGAAATTGGCGACCTTGGCGTCGATGCGCGACTGGAATTCGACTAGCTTGGCTTCCAATTTAACCTCAATTACCACGTCGAGTGTTGCCTCTAGCGCTTGGAAGTCATCAGTTTTAATGGAGGAGGACTCCGTGAGGCGCTTCTTCTTGTACGGAGGGTTCTCTGTGGAGGTGGTGGGGGCAGGCGTTGGCTGAGGAGGTGATGAGTGGTGAGGAATCGCAGTAGGTGGTGTGGGTGGGGGACGTGTTGGGATTGGTTCTTATGTTAGTGAGCCGACTTACCTCCTCGCTAAGGGCCCGGAGCTCCGCGTCCCTCCGGTCTGGTTCCTCGACTCGGCCCGCCCATGTGAGGTGCTCGGAGGTTGGCTGTTCTGCAGCGTGGCGGTTTCCGGGTCTGCAGGACAAGCGGTTTCGCTGCCAGTCCTATGATTCCTTGACAGGGTCTCGTGACGTTTGTTTCTCCTCGAGGCGCGCTATTTACTTTGGTTGACGGATTGGCTGGCGGTACTTGCAGGCTCGGTTCCCGGCAGGATGAGGGCCACTGCAAGTGGTGCACATTTCGGGAACCGGTGGGTTCTGGCTTCAGCGCAGACATGTGTGCGATGGCCGACCTTCCTACAGTTGGTGCATGTCTCCAGCTTTGATCTATAAGGGGTGCAGATGGGGAGTGCCCCTCTGTATACAATTTAGCGTGGAACGGTTGGTTGGCCGAAAGTGATGAGGGTAGAACTGAAGAGGCCCATTCGCCGTGTGCCAATGACGTTCTCGTGGGGGTTCCGACGGATAAGGTCTGCAATGTAATCTTGTGGCATCTCATTACAGAACGCGTTTGTGATGACTCCCCAAGATGACCCGTCCGGGGAAGCGATGCAGGCAGCCATATGGCACGATTTATTCTCGTATGTAATGCTTGTGATTTTCCCTAGCTTGAGTGCAAGTGCTTGGTCTTCCGTAGAGAGTGTGCACATCTTGTTGCTGGGGCGAGTTGTGAGATGCAACTGATTTTGGGACGGATTGGTGATGCCGGCGGCCTGGGCGATGGCTGTGAGAAGCGGAGTTGGTATCGCCGGCGGAAGAAAGAGCCTACCTCGGGATCGGAAAAGCACCTTGTACCCGGCAGGCGGCAGCGTTGGCATTTGTCGGATCTTGTAGGCAGCTGCGCGGAATTCTTGTAGCTGTGCCGCTGTCGGTTGAGGAGCGGACGTGTTGGCTCGCGGCGCGATGGCGTTCACTGCCCACGCGGTGGCCTGTGCAGGGCGTTCTGGTGCGAAATGGCGGCGTTCCGACTGCGGATATTGAGCCAGAGTTCTCCAGCATGCTTCTTGTGTCTTAAAGACGTGAACCCAGTCCCTCGAGTTGCAGTCGCGACGGTTCAGGTCAGTCCCGGTCGCTGTTGTTTCCATGGTCATGCTCACTCGTTCAGGGAGGGAGCTCCGAGGGCGACCTAGCGCCAGGTGTCGCGCGGCTTAGTGCGGTGGTGGCACGGCAGGGTGAAGCTTTAAGCATGCGTGGCTTTTACCTGTGCTGATCACCCATATCGAAACTGACCTTGAAATGAAGCGCTCAGTTTCACGGTTTCGGCGGTAGAGATTTAGGCGCGTTGGTGGCTGGCGATCGGCATGGAACGCTGCCTAGGTGCGCAGCCGATGTGGAGCGCGTCCGCACTCTCCGGCCTCCTAGTGGTCGATGAACTCGAAAATATTACTCGCAATGTGAAGCTCGAAGGACCTCTAAGCGGCGTTGAATTGGACGTTAATGCTTTGGCATTCACAATACATATAAAGTGCTCAGGTGTCGTGGGATTTTTTTTTATGTCCACATCTATGCACGGTAGCAATGAGGCGATTCCTCTTTTTTAAGACACGCAATTCGTCAAAGACTGATGCAGGTACATCGCATCTGAAGGAAGCGGAGGACGAAAAGTGGATGATTCGATGTCCATTGCTCTGCTAGGAAAGCTTCCACTTTATTCATGAACTTGCCTGCCGCACGTCAGCCCCACTAGCTTGGCCTGGAAAGGGCTCCGGCCAGGACTTGTTGCTCCGTTGCAACTAAACTTAAACGCTATATTGCATCCAGGCGTGTCGGGCGTCTCGATCGTAGCGTTATGCAGAGTCAAAGGGGAACAGTGCTGATACAGGAAGAAGACGAAGTGAGAATGAAGTATGCACACACGGGGTAACTGTACATTCAACCATTTATTTCGCCACTGGACGACGTTTATACACCAATAACCACAAGAAAACAAGGAAAGCGACACACTGAAAATTCTGGGCACATGCTGTGAAGGACAATGACAATATATATAAGGTTATCAGAAACCCTGCATTTCTTTTCGTTACTTGGAAACAGCATACCGTGATAACGAGAGAAAATAATTTTCGTTTGTGACTGCAAGCGGTTGTGTTAGCGCTAGTGCACGAAATCTTCGGTCTGAAGCCTGTTGCGTATCATGCGGGCCTCCGAGATCAGCGCTGAGCGAGAGTTTCACTTACGCCGCTTTGTTTCACTGGTTCCTGCTGCTTTGTCAGCAGCGTTTTGCATGCAATACGCTTAAATGCCGAAAAAGAAGGAATGTCTCAAGACGACAGAAAGTAGTGCCTTTAAATCTTCCCCGCAACTACCGTCACTCGCCGAGTGCACGTTAGATGGCTTCACCAAAGTGCACCGGAGAAAACACAGAGCCTTCACTGAAGCAATCAGTTTATCTAACGCAAGTGCGCCAGTGCGTACCTAGTGATAGGCGATCAGTGGGCATGAGCCAGCCGTACATCTTCGTACTTGCATACAAGCGAAATCTGCTTCTTTTCGCTAGTTCTTTCAGTCAGTCTTAAGAGGAAGGTCTAGCTCGGGGGCTCCTATGTTTATACGTGGGAAAGCAGACAATATTTTTCTCGGCAACCACTGCACCGAATTTTATAAAATTTGTTGCATTTAAAAGACAAGTTATAATGTAGTGGCTGCTGCTTAAGAACTTTCGTTTTATACCGTCAGGTGTTTAATAAATAAATGGTAAAAATCGCAAATGAACAGAAAACGAAACTATCATGTTTTGCAAATCTGTAACTGATTAGGAAAGAAAAATATATATCACTGCAGTCCCATAATTTCCACGTAATGGTCCATCAAAAGCGGACGAAATTATTATATTACACATCGCTCTCAAGAAATGAGTAATATTTGAGTAGAGCTTATGCAACACCCTTGTAAACAATGTAACTAATCGAAATAATATGTAGATTGACATATCTAATTTGTTCACTTTCTCTGACCGAAGACTTGCAGGTTAGACACCTGCAATATCTGTTCACGGTGCAGAACTACAAATTTTAGACTTCCTGCCTCAATTTTCTTTCAAACATAAGAATATCTGAAAATTTATTACAGAAAATTGGGCCCTAACTCGAAATTACGCTTCCAACAGTCACTTCAATTTAACTGTATCTGTGAAACTCAACAAATTTCGTTAAAATCCGTGCACGCGTTATCTCAAATAAGCGTTTCCGCTTTGTTCGTGTATTTGAATAGGTGGCATCGCAGCTCGCCCCGAGCTTAAGCTTCTTCTTGAGCAGAAAAAGGCTTTTTTTTTGTTCTTTGCGAAATATCCCGCAAATGCACTTACGCTCAACAAGGCAAAAAAAGAAAAAGCTGCATTTACTGCCTTATGTTGCAAACTGCATCGCGTGCTCACCATCTTAATGAAATGCTTCTTCGAGTGCGAATACTTTCAGAGGAGCAACACAGATCCGTTGTGGTGATAAAATCAAACGCGCATAATAAAAAAAGAAGCACATACACACACGCGCAGGGCCATAAACATATCACACTATGCAAGCTCACTTATGTTTACTTGCATCATGACAAAAGAAATTCCAGATTGATCGAAGTGCAGCTATACGTGTCGTACATGCATTCGTGAAGTTTACATTACGCCATTATAACCTGAGTGACAAGTGCGTTTATGAAAGTAAGAAGCATTGTGTGTTTTTGTAGAGCGAGTATCCAGGCCAATAATGATGGGTTACAGGTCGCATACCGCGTACTTCGAGCTCCAGTTCACCGATATTCTTCAATATGGCCGAACATAAGTAGTGAATTCATTGAGTTCGAATTTTTGAGGACGAAACAGCGGAGGATAGCAAAGAAACTTGACAAAAATGTGAGGACTTTCTGCTGAGTGACGGAGTGGGAAACGGTAGGTGTATTATTATGAGACAGGAACAAGGCACAGTAGATTATGCAGAAATGAGCTTAACAGAAAATGGGGCAAGGACAGGAAAGGTAGCGATGTCACCTTATGCATGCGCGGTTTGCTACACTTCGCTAGGAAAATGGGTTTAGAGATGGAAAAAGGATATGGACCTGAACATGGAGGATGTTTCATTCGGAGCTGTACATGGAGGATTCAATCGGTCACATAGGTCTGACGTTATACACTGAAGCAACCTGCATGTCAAGTTTTTGAGCATGCCGTGTCTGCGGCCATGGAATAACCTCTGTCATATAGAATGATAACGAGTTCCGGGCCTAATGAAGAGATAAGGAAAAGAAGGTGCTCGCCGTCAGTGCTGGGACAGATTCCCGGTTACATTTAATGGAAGGAGCAGAATTGGCCACGTAGCGTAATGTGTAAGGCATTCAACCGGTGGCTTAGCGGAATAATACAATGTGTCCAGAAGAAAGAGAAACGTAGTCAAGAGAGGCGAGGCATGGCGCGTGCAAATACGGTAGTACGCAGTGGCAGGATGAAGAAGGTTGATGCACGACAGGGTTAATCGCTGGTAATGAAGACCGCGGTGGAGATACCACTCGAAAATTTAAATTTCCCTTACCTTTTCTCAGAGACGCGAGTGAATGTAACGGTACCGTGCGAGTGAGTGTCGGGAAGCTCACCAGCCCCACCCTGCGCCACGCTGCTGACGCGCGCGTGCGTTCCTTTAATATTTGTCGAACTAGCCTTTAGCCCATGGAAACCGGGCTGGAGTTGACGTCACAAGACATTGTGCGTCGTGGCACCAAGTGGCGCTGGCAACCCTTTCGGCGCGCACTCGCAGGTGTCCGTTACTTTTGCTCGCAGCTGTACATGCAACCAGTTACAGTGGCTTCCGTCCTTCATTGGACGTAGGTTTATTGACACAGGTTGAGATGGACGTAGATTACCATGCTTAAACCACCAACGGGCCTGAGGGACCATTATAGGTGATCATTGATGACAATGTTTCATATTTCGCACCCCATAGATGCATATCACAATTCGGAGCTGGAATCGTCTTAACGTTTTAAGGAATGCTTATTCACAGATCGCGGCTACAACAAACCGATAAATCGTGGCACTTCGGGCATTTTAATGCTAACATTGCCGAGCCAAAGGTGATACATCGTTCCACTGTAGTTACGTGGCTGTGGAGCGAAATCTTCGCCACCTGATAGAATGTTAGACAAACATTAGGCAAGGAACAATCAACATAGTTAGAAATTGAGTGTTGATCAAGCGATGCTTTCAATGCATTACGACAAGCGAGAGGTTTTTAGATATTCCTGGCATTTGTAACTGCAGCTGTTGTAGCTGTACCGCATATACAATGAGAAAAAAAGATCTGTATTCTCTATGAAATGAAGAATGTCCGCGCGTCCGACCTAATTCGAGTCGGAGGTGGTAGTGGGGCAGTTAAGCTGTGTTTAGCGCTTTTCTTTGCATTGCAGAAAAACAGGGTCAGGTTATGTAAGAAGGGAGTCGAATCGACATACTCCTGAATGTTATAGACGACTGACATGTAGGTGGTACGTAAAAATGTAAACACACACACGCATAAACGCACGCTCGCACACTGACGCAGCCTGCTGACACCCAAAGAGATGAAATAGATTATTAGGATTACTAACATAAATATATAATACCTTGCAAAGATGAACCTAATATGGAGAGAGATCAAGTAACGACCAGGAGGGATGCGTCCAACATAAGCTTATAAAAGAATGATTCTGCATTGACATCTGCTAGGAATGTTGCCCCTCATTACTCCAACGCCTTCACGTTTGCCGCAGACACCAAGCGACTAGTATTTCAAGTCCCAAAACGAGACAGCTTGCTGCGTGTAAAATCAGTGGCCACATGAAGAGGCCACTAGCATCAAACTTATTATCGGCATCTCCACATGTTTGCACTTTTTGCACCCTGTATTCATGTGGAATCAGCCCATGCTCTTGAGTGGCAAGAAATAACATCTTCAGTTGCTCATCCAGTTCATGGAACTTCGTCATATAGTAACCCCGTATTACCGCCTCGAAGGGTCCCTCAAACGCTCGAACTGGTCGACATTCATTGCCTAAGAGGCTGATAATCTTCCAATCACTCAAACAGACTCGGTCACGTCTACGCGCGCAACGCCAACAAGCACGAAGATCTTTCTTTGCGAGTTCTTGATTGCCATGTTTCGCAAAAGCAACTCGAAGTTTGTCCATCAATGACCGTGGCGTCCCGTAGCCGAGTGTTTCGTTTAGAGCGTCGTGGAAATCCGACTCCTTAACAACACAAGGGGCGACTTCGTTTCTGTCAAGGGCGTCCTCGAGTTTCTGCACCGTGTCTACGCAATAGGCAGGGCGCTTAAGCGTTAACATAGATGTTAGCTCAGTACGAAAATAGAAGGAAAGCGGAAGTGACGCCACAAGACACAGGCAGAGAAGAAGCGCCTTGCGAGGTAGAACCAAGAGACGAACGGCGTTCGGGTGGACAGCCAAACTTCCCAACCCTGGACCCGGAACGAACAACGCCGTAGCAGAGAAGCGACGAAGAGCTGACCAACCTTTCTGACTGACTGTGACCAAGACGCCCACCACAACTGCGAGAAGGAAAGCTATGGTTCCCACGAGCTTCCAAAACTCACCGGCGGCTTCGTAGACCGTAATAACGCGGCGGCACTCTACTCGAGAACCAAAACTCTTATAACGTCGCAAGAAAAAAGGTGAATCGAAATCAAGAAGGGTGTTGCTGTGTACTCGAAAATCATACATCAATATATTCCAACTGTTAGGTAATCTAAATTTTTTAAATGCTTCCGCTTGAAAAAGGTTCATTTGTTTGACTGTGACGTTTTTTGAAATTAATAATGGAAGAATATGTCTATTTTGCCCATGGTCACACGTATTTTCAGAGCCGACTTTGAGGCAAGCCACTTTCAGTTGTTTACCATTCAGGCAGTTTACATTCGAACGGTGTGGGATTCGTAGCTTCGCCAACATTTGCATAGACTCAGGGTTATGGTCTGTAGAAAGATCGTGAGGCCAGAAAATACTTTGTATGGCGGTTGAGTTCATACCAAGAATGGCAACTTCACCACATGTCGTGAGAGGTGGCCATGAGCTCGTACTATGAGTGGGAAATTGTGAGTGGTGTCGAACAAACAGCCAGGTCAAGCATTTGGTCCGCAGTTTGTGCGGTATCGTCTGGATGGTTTCAGACGACTCGCCAGGATCTGCAGCGACAAGTACCGGTTTTCTGAATTGAGTGATGCTTCTCGAAACATACGATTCGAGTCCATTGTTCGGAACACGCCACGTGGTTATCGGTCCACCTAGTTGCCGCGCGAACGATGCGTGTGCTTCGTTCCACGGTTTCTTGGACGACACCAGGATGACGTCGGTGATTTTTGTGGACAGTGACGGGACACTTGCTGGCACGTCTACTTCTGGCCGGGACTGTAAGGCGCTCGCCGCAGCGTGATGAACTAATGCCAGCGCAACGAAGACTGATGTGAACAGACCCCACTCCGCTGAGGGCATGTCACTGCTGTAGATTCTGAAAGAAAAATAAGCATCTTATATAAAGGTGCCTGTTGAAGGAACACAGAGATCGGACAGGTCAGCTTAGGCACGCATTTACACATTTTACTACTCACCTCAGGTGTCCTTAGCGTATTGCATTTGTCGCTGCGACCACGGACAATGGAAGTTAGCTCTACGCACCTGAAAAACGTCGCAGGGAAAGTAAATTATTGTCCGCTGGTGTTCGTTTCAAAGCAACGCTGCCTGCTTATTTTCAATGTAATTCCACAAAACGTTGCCCAATATTCAAGGCTCCGCCTGCCCTAACTTAAGAAAAAGAAAAACTCAATCTTCGTACTGACAAAACTTGAAGAACGGACTACATACACTTATATAGCTTTCTAGCAATAGGTGCTTTGAGTGCTGTGTATATTCGTCTATCAGTTTGTAAATGATTCGAAACTCGTTGTGCACTGAACTGGTGCTGCTTCTTACGTGACCGACATCTCTATCCTCCTGCACGGTAAGCTCGATGCATTGTCGGGCCTCCCTCCACTAAGCAGCGATTAACAGTAGTAGCGTAGGCAACATCGCCCAAAATAAAGAAAAAGTGTAGATACTTGCTACATGAGAAGTTAAGGAGATTGTGCGCAACTGAGCGTCGAAGTCGTGCAGTACAATGTGCAAAACCATTTGGTCGTTGGGGTGGAAGACGACAATGGCAGCTCCGCATGCGCCACGACGGGCGAATAAGAGAGCACCAGAGGAGGAAGAAGAAGCGGAAGGCGGGAGCTTTTAAGGTCCATCATTGAAATGGTTAACTAACTTGTTTTTATACACCTCATTTAACCACCCAATTCACGGCCAATAATACTCCACTGTGGATATGTGCCACCGCCACTCAAGACGACGACGACGACGACGACGACGACAACAACAACAACAACAACAACAACAACAACAACAACAACAACAACAACAACAACAACAACAACAACCGCCACAACGATCAGCTGCCTTCTAACCAACGGTGGAATGCAGGATGCTCACACGACTACAGGTTAAGAACAGCAGCGTTACAAAAAAAAACTACTTCATAACCAGTGCCCCAGCCATTGGAGAGACTATAAGTTCACGGCAGCAGCAATTAAAAGTACAATTGCTGCAGCAAAGGACAGCTTTGATTGTAAGCTCTTCGAGTTGCTTTCAAAGGCCACCAACAGGAAAGCACCCTTACGATTTCTGAGAAAAAAAAGAAGGTCGTTCCCGCACAAACGGACCTCGACTCTGTAGTTCCTACACCCTGCGAATTGACCAAATCACTGGAAAAATATTGCTAAAGGTCTTGAATGTCGCGTTAGGATTTTCCCCCATCACGCTACGCCACCTACTCATGTTGAGGACATCTAAGCAGTTACCGTTTTAGAGCGGGAAAAGTGTACTAAGCCAGTTTCGTAATTGAGCGCCAGGCCCCGATCTCATTACTGCGGCAATAGTAAATACTTTATTTGGGACATCGTCTCACGCATTACTTACCATGGTAAACCATTATCTTGAAAATTCGCCGATTCCTCCGGAATAGAAAGTTGCAAATGTAATCCCATAATTAAAAAAAAAAGCAAGGTACCGGTTACGTCTTAGACAAAATAAGGCCAATATCTATTAGATCTAACCTAGTAAAACTCATAGAAATAACCTTACACGACCGCAGAGATAACTAGTTGAGAGAGAACACGATTTTGAGCCTCTGACAAATTGGCCTCAGACGTGGGTGGATGTATGCGTTAAGAGACAAAGCCGGCAATATCATTACTAATATGGATGAGATAGTTCAAGTGGCTGAGGAGTTCTATAGAGATTTATACAGTACCAGTGGCATCCACGACGATAATGGAAGAGAAAATAGTCTAGAGGAATTCGAAATCCCGAAGGTAACGCCGGAAGAAGTAAAGAAAGCCTTAGGAGATATGCAAAGGGGGAAGGCAGCTGGGGAGGATCAGGTAACAGCAGACTTGTTGAAGGATGGTGGACAGATTGTTCTAGAGAAACTGGCCACCCTGTATACGCAATGCCTCATGACCTCGAGCGTACCGGAATCTTGGAAGAATGCTAACATAATCCTAATCCATAAGAAAGGGGACGCCAAAGACTTGAAAAATTATAGACCGATCAGCTTACTGTCCGTTGCCTACAAAGTATTTACTAAGGTAATTGCAAATAGAATCAGGAACACCTTAGACTTCTGTCAACCAAAGGACCAGGCAGGATTCCGTAAAGGCTACTCAACAATAGACCATATTCACACTATCAATCAAGTGATAGAGAAATGTGCAGAATATAACCAACCCTTATATATAGCTTTCATTGATTACGAGAAAGCGTTTGATTCAGTCGAAACCTCAGCAGTCATGGAGGCATTACGGAATCAGGGTGTAGATGAGCCATATGTAAAAATACTGGAAGATATCTATAGCGGCTCCACAGCCACCGTAGTCCTCCATAAAGCAAGCAACAAAATCCCAATAAAGAAAGGCGTCAGGCAGGGAGATACGATATCTCCAATGCTATTCACAGCGTGTTTACAGGAGGTATTCAGAGACCTGGATTGGGAAGAATTGGGGATAAAAGTTAATGGAGAATACCTTAGTAACTTGCGATTCGCTGATGATATTGCCTTGCTTAGTAACTCAGGGGACCAATTGCAATGCATGCTCACTGACCTGGAGAGGCAAAGCAGAAGAGTGGGTCTAAAAATTAATCTGCAGAAAACTAAAGTAATGCTTAACAGTCTCGGGAGAGAACAGCAATTTACAATAGGCAGCGAGGCACTGGAAGTCGTAAGGGAATACATCTACTTAGGGCAGGTAGTGACGGCGGATCCGGATCATGAGACGGAAATAATCAGAAGAATAAGAATGGGCTGGGGTGCGTTTGGCAGGCATTCCCAAATCATGAAAAGCAGGTTGCCATTATCCCTCAAGAGAAAAGTATATAATAGCTGTGTCTTACCAGTACTCACCTACGGGGCAGAAACCTGGAGGCTTACTAAAAGGGTTCTACTCAAATTGAGGACGACACAACGAGCTATGGAAAGAAGAATGATAGGTGTAACGTTAAGGGATAAGAAAAGAGCAGATTGGGTGAGGGAACAAACGCGAGTTAATGACATCTTAGTTGAAATCAAGAAAAAGAAATGGGCATGGGCAGGACATGTAATGAGGAGGGAAGATAACCGATGGTCATTAAGGGTTACGGACTGGATCCCAAGGGAAGGGAAGCGTAGCAGGGGGCGGCAGAAAGTTAGGTGGGCGGATGAGATTAAGAAGTTTGCAGGGACGGCATGGCCACAATTAGTACATGACCGGGGTTGTTGGAGACGTATGGGAGAGGCCTTTGCCCTGCAGTGGGCGTAACCAGGCTGATGATGATGATGATGATGATGTGGGTGGTCGATTTGGTGTGCCCATCTCGACCTAGAAAGCCGTCTTCAACTAACTAGATATTACAGAATATATGCAGCCTCATTCAATTTGGACATCACTAAGGCGTGTGATAATGCACAACACGTAAGCCTAGTAAACGCGCGTCAGGATAGAGGTCTACGAAATTATTTCTGGCGTGGCCTAATGAATATTCTAAACGGCAGGGAGTTTTAACGCTCTTAAGTAGATTGTCTTCATCAACTTATCGATAGTCAAGAGGGCTACCACAGGGATCCGTCCTAGCGCCATTGCTGTTTAATGTTTTCTGAGTACTGTACCTTGGCATCAGCATGTGCATGTGTATTTACGCGCCGATAACATTGCATATATTGTTGTATTGGTAGATTTACATACTTTGTATGGAATTCTACAGCCTTATATGAGCCACATAGAAATGTTGCGTGATGGAATGAGCCTCACTCT